>NC_064893.1:21925000-22550000 GCF_929443795.1 Astur gentilis | reverse complement strand
AAAGGAGGCTGAGGGGAGACCTTATCGCTCCCTACAACTACCTGAAGGGGGGTTGTAGTGAGGTGGGTGTTGGTCTCTTCTGTCAGGTGGCTGGAGATAGGACGAGAGGAAATGGCCTCAAGTTGAGGCAAGGGAGATTCAGGTTAGATATGAGGAAAAAATTTTTTACTGAGGGGGCTGTCAAACGTTGGCATGGGCTGCCCAGGGAAGTGGTTGAGTCACCATGCCTGAAGATATTCAAAAAGCGAGCGGACAGGGTACTTCAGGGCATGGTTTAGGGGGCATGGCTGATGGTTGGACTCGATGATCTTGAAGGTCTTTTCCAACCTAAATGATTCTATGATTCTCTACTATCAATAAGCACAAAACCAAGGATCTGTGACGGTAACTTTATCATCTGAAAAGGTGAAAAATAGTCTGGAAAAAGGGGAAAAACATCCCGAGATAAAACCAGTGCTTGCACCTTGATTTTGCTCAAGTATGGCTGGGCTTCTCCTGGCCAAGGCACTGCCATGACATCAGCGCTCTGCTCAGCTTTAGGAAAGGCTTGCTTAGTGTTGCAGAAGTCCGGGCATAGCAGAATTACCAAACCCACCTCGGCTCACGACAGCCAACGGTCCTCGCTGTCTAAGCCCTTCTCTCCATGCCCAGGTGTGGACACATATTTAGCTAACGGTCACAAGAGCATTCCACACGCCTTTAGAAGGCCTTGAACAGAATAAACAAGAAGACAAAAAAAGAAAGATGCCAATTAGAAGAACACAGGTGCGCATTCCACGATAAAGGGAACTTGGCACAAAGAACCTCAATTCGGCAGTTTATCTTGACCAATTAGACTGAGACAAGTTTCGCATGTTTTAGTAAGCATAACCAATTATGTCTTATGTTTATGCGCGTGTACAGTGTTGATATAACCAATCATTAAGTGTAACTAGGCGCGTGGACAGCGCGTGAAGAACGTGTGTAACCAATCGTAAAATGGCTAAACGCGTGTACGGATGTAAACAATGTATAAAATGATGTCTGATGCTCTAGTAAAGGGTCTTCAACTATGATCATATTGATCTGTCGTTGAGTCCATGATTATGCTCTCGCACCCAGGCCTGTGTGGGTAAAGGCAATGACATGCTGGCTGCTATAATGTGCTGTGGTTGGAAACATGCAGGTTAGCAGTGGCACTGGCAAGGTTGTGACCAATATATCCTTCTGTTTTGGCGGTTTTCCCAGCTCCGAGTTGGCGTTCTGTTCTAGACTGTCCTCATTCTGTTCTAGACAGGGGAGAGTGGCGCTCGATGTTCTCTCTGCTGATCAGCTTTGTCTCAGCCTACCATTTTCTATCTTAATGTAGAGGGAAAAGACACCTTTAGGGAGAGAGAGAGAGACGGAGTCACTTGCCCGGACCAAAATTACATCGGTGATTATCAACGGAAAGGTGTCTGCAGGGAAAAGGGGGAGGTCTCCCGCAGGTGACACGGAAGAATAGCAGCTCCTGGAGCGAACCCAGCCGCTATCAGAAAGGAACAAGCAGGGATTTAAAGTATTGATGAGTAACCACAACTCCAGCTAAACTCGGTGGGAAGTGGCAGCTACTCTTTCCCCCGAGCCCACAAAGGGCTGCAGTGACACGGGGCCAGGGGCCATGCTGCGGGGCCCTGCAGCGCAGGGTTTCCCCGTTCCCTACGGCTTGAATTTGCCTGTAGCCCGCAAATGGTTTTTAGCAATAGCTTTCTCGAAAGGCCCATCCTCGCCCCGGGTCCGTGCTGTTCCCCCCTGCAGGGACCCAAGGTGAAGTGTTGCCTGAGGGACAGCCGGGTTACGTGATGATGTCACAATGTTCGGTTCTGATGTTCCATTCTGATGTTGCGGCTCCAGCGTCCCTCCCTGGGCCAGTTGCTCCCAGCTTTCACAGGAGGAAGACCTGGAGAGACCAGTCTGTCCATCCAGGGAATCCTGCTGCGATGAGGAGGCTGAGAGTGCTTGAAGGTGAGGGGCTGGCAGGGGGCTAAAGCACGCTGGAGGCAGGACCCATCGCGGTCGTCCGCGGTGGACCGAGTCCCCTCGAGGTTTGAGCATCTCCAAGGACGGAGAGCCCACCGGTGGCCTCGCTGGCCTCTCGTGACTCTTGCTGCAAATGTCCGCCCTGGATGTCTAATGGGGATTGACCTCCAGCTTGTCTCCATCCACGCCATCGCCGGGCCCCTCCAAAAGCTGTTGGATTCTTCCCTTCCAGGTTGCTGCCCGTGTGTAGGTCCCCCGTCAAGACCTACGCATCCCGGGGGCAGAAGCAGGGCGATGGGTTCCGTCCCTGCGGCTGGCCCCACCGTTGCTGCCGTTGCGACTTCTCTGTTGGAGCGTCTACAAGACAACGAGGTGAGACGAGGGCATTCCACTGTGCTGCCAGAGGCTTGAGGGCTTCCCCCCCCCAGCCCTGCCTTCCCTGCCCAGGAGAGGGCAAGTGCCGCACGTCCCGTGTCCGAACGTTCCCTCTGGCGCTGGGCTGTGTCCACAGGAGTGGTGGGTTTGGGGAGGACCTGGCCTGGCGTCGGTATGACCTCGGGTCGGTGGCTGGTGCTCGGACACCGTCTGCAGGGCAGCTGCTCCCTCCGCTCCTTTCTGCTGCAGACACGAGCTGGGGGCACGAGGCGATGGTGCCGTTCGCAGGCTCTCTGGAGAGCAAGGGCTGGCAGCTCGCAGCTCCCCGGGAATGAGGGCAAAGTAAGTCCTAATTTCTCCCTTCTGTGGTCTGTCCTCAGGGTGACCGAGTGCAGAATTACCGCCAGCTGGAGAGCGCCTTGCAGGGAGGTGACGGCCGTTTGCCGAGCGGTCTCTTGAACCGCCTGATAGCTGAAGCGTCTGGTGACATAAGAGCCGCCCAGGTGAGCTTGTTCTCTTTGAAGACGGACGTTCCCCAATGCCCCTGTGAGAGCTCCTTCTCCTGGGGGGCCCTCCCCGTAGAGGAGAGACCGTATCCAGTTCCACGCTGGGGTGCGTATAGAGCCAGCGAGCCCCTCTGTGCGAGGCGACTGATGAGCCATGCTTGGAGGATGGAGCTGGGACACACAGGCTCCCAATTCCAGCTGCTGGCAAGCCTTGGCTTAGGGAGAGGCTCTGGGGACTCGTTCTTGTGGGGCACTCGGTGAGGGCCTGTCGAGAGCTCCGGAGAGGGGCGGACGTGGTCTGCCTGGGGAGAGTTGTGTTCAAGTCTCTGTTGCCCGTCCTGCTCGCCTTCCCCGGGGCACAAGAAGCGGCAGATGCCTGGCCTAGGGTGCAGACGTCCCCATGGGGTCTTGCTGGGGAGACGGGACTGTCTCTCGGCTAGCCCTGAGGTCATTGCTGGCCAGTTTATCCCCATCCAAGCGCCTCAGCCTTTTTCCCGCGCAGCGTTTCACCTATGGTGCTTTTTTAGGGTGTGACCGATGACGTGAGGACAGCCGCTAGTGACATCCTGGTGGCGCTGGCTGGCTCCCACTTCCATTTCGTCATGTCCGAGCTCCAGGGACACCTGAAAGCCATGGGGGGAACCTCCGAGGAATTTGTCTTTGTCACCCTGGGCAAACTGGCCAGCAGCTACGGTATGGAACCCTGGCCTTCTGCTTTGAGGGATGGTCCGTGATAACCGGGAGAGGGCATCCTTCCTCTCCCAGATGCTCTGTCCCGAACTGGAGGGCTATGGGCTTGCGGCGCCTCCTTGCCAGGCTCCATTGCCAGGGCTGGGGCTGAGCGGGAGCTCTGCCTCACAGCCTCAGTCGTGGTGCTCTGAGGGCAGGAAAGTGTCAGGGACTAAACCTTCAGGGGCTCTGCCCCACACCATCATCACCATGCCCGCCAAAGCCCTTCCCTGCTCTCTCTCAGGAAAGCAGGAGCCCTCCCCATTGTCGGGGGCCTCCCCCATCCCTCAGATATCACTCATGTCCGCCTGGCCCTGCAGCATGTCCCCCCCCATCCCAACACTCCTGGCCCTTCTGCTGGGCAGTGCCGTTGAGGGCTGGACCCCAGCCCCCCCCCACGGCTCTGGCTGACTGCGTCCATGCTCTATCCCTCTGCCCTGCCCTCTCTGCAGCCCTGCGATGCATCCCTTTTGCCGGAATGACACTTCTCGCCCTCCGCGCTGTCCTGAGCCGAGTGGGGAGCGGACGGGTCCAGCGTGCCATCTGTTGTGGTGAGTGTCGGACCCTCAGCCGTGGCCCTGAAGGCAGGGGAAGGGTACGGGCTGGCTCGCTCCGGTCTCGGCGCGGGCACAGCGGATCCGAGCCCGACCTCGCTATTTCGACAATGCCAAACTGTCGTGAGCGTGTAGGAACAGCGGGTGAAGTGTCAGAGGTTTCTGGTGGGCAGGACGTGGAGACACTGGGTACCTGCACAGAGGAACTCACGGGTGCCTTTGGGCTGCCTGGTCCTGAGCCTTTTGACCGGCTTCACGTTCCTGTGCTGGAGGGCAAATGTTTGGGCAGGGAAGGGTGAGGGATGCAGCGGGTATAGGCTGGAGGGGAACAGGCACGTGAGGAGGAGAAGCTGTGGTGGGGAGGAGAAGAGAAAGAGCGCAGACACCTCGAGCGCACGGTTTGCGCGCCTGAATCCAGATGTGGCCTCAAGCCAAAAGCTGGCAAGCTGGGGGCTGTGCTGAAAGCAGGCTTGGCTGAGAGTGCGAGGTACCCTTCCTGCCACAGGCGCCCACGTGCCCCTTTTTCCCTTCTTTTGGTGCAGTTCTGGAGCAATGGTCGGAAGGGGTGAAGACTTACTTCTGCTCCTGGGACAAATGTCCCTTCCCTCGCGTCGGGGAAGCGCAGCTCTGCAGACACGTTTACCCCCTCTATTGCTACGTGGTGCAAAACTGGCTGGGCTGCGAGGAGGAAGAGGTGAGGGCAGCTGCCTTTCCAGCCCAGGGACTGAGAAAGCCCCCCGCCCAGGCCAGGAGTCTGCCAGTACCACGCCCAGGGCTGGTAGTATTTGGCTGACAAGAAGCAGCCAAATCCTGGGACCTGTTAGCAGCGGGGCGCTGGGTGCCAGCACGGGGAATTGCTTTTCGTCCTCCGGAGCGAGCCCTTCTTCCGCGGGGTACCTCTCTCTGGGAGGGGTAGGACTCGTGGGCAGGGGTTGCTGATCGCTCGGCAGATCTTCAGCCCTCCCTTCCCTCTCCAGGACGAGCAAGCTGTCCTCGGGGCGGTGGCTGCCATGATTGGCGTCCTCCTGCGTGAGGAGCAGCACCGGGAATACGCCTGGGATCAGCTTCTCCTGTACCAAGACGCTTTCTGGCCGTCCAAGGTCAGGCGTGGTCGTGGGGTCTGTGCAAGTACCACAAGGTGTAGGGGAGCTGCTGGGTGCCAGAGGAGCTAGGGAGCCTTTACTGAAGGAACAGGGAGAGCCAAGGAGCCCTGAGGCTTCTTTCAGGCAAGAGAAGAGCAACCCAGGAGGGAGCCAAGAGGCACTGGGGCTTCTCTCCTGTGGAGGGGATGCTCTGCCATCTCCCTGGGGCTCTGGTGTGCCTGAGGAGCTCTGCCCTGGTGCCCAGGGCCATGTCCAGCCCTGTCAGACACGGGGAGAGGTCTCACGGGTGGGAAGCCATGGCAGGTAATGAGGGCAGTTCTGGATTTCCTCAAGGAGCTGCTCAGCGCCAGCGCCCGCGGCCGTTCAGCATGGGATATACATGTGCTGCCTGTCTGCTCTGGCCCCACAAAACACGACCAGCCCCGCCAGTAGAAGCGTGCAAGTGTTTCTACGCAGGTCTGGCAGCAGAGCCTGTCCCCCGCAAAAAAACCTGTCCCCACCGCCCACTTTGTGTGTGTCTCTTGAACTTACAGGACCAGACAATGGAGGAGCCCTGGGTCTCCGCGTCGTCCCAAGTGTTTCTCAGTATGGTGCAGTTGAGGTAAGGTCCACGGCCCAGACCCTCGGACTCACTCTGTTTCCCCACCCGGAGCCCTGTGACCTTAACCGTAGTTCTGGGAGTAGCAGGGTCTGCGGGGTGGGACGGCGTTTCCCGTTTCTGATGTCTCTCCATGAGGACAAACCCAGTTGTCATTTGAGCCGCTCTGGAGACAGCTAGTGAGTCCCCGTGTTGTTTTTCTCTTCCTTTTTTTTTCCTTTCGCCAGGATCCTGAAGCCATCTTTGAGCAGGAAGAAAAGTTGCAGCCTGCTGGCTGAGTGCTGCCACACCATCTTGTCCTTTCCGTCCAAGGAGGAGATGGAAGGGAGAGGGAAGATAATGAGGCAAACTCGGAACATACAGGTACCCGTCATCCTGGCACTGCCCACCTCTTGGCCAGGATTCCCCCTCAGCGTGCCCTGGCAGCCCCCCGTGATGCCAAACCTCAGTCCTCCTTTTCTTGCTTTCAGACCCTGCACACGCTGTGCTTGGAAGGTCTGGGCCGGATTTTAGCAGTCCTTCTCGAGGCGGAGGTGACCTCTACCTCCTTCGAGGATGTGGTCCATGTGAGCAGCCGTGGGGTGATGGGGAAAGAGTCGCTGCGAAGCTGGGGCGGAGATTTGGGGGGGCTTAGAGAGCGGGGCTGCGAAGGCAGCACTGCCAGTGCTCGGTGGGTCTGGGGGCCCTGCCGAGCCGCAGGGCAGGCCGTCGAGGAAGGGTCCAGAGGAGGGAGACAGAGGGATGTCGGGGAGAGAAAGATGCCCGTTGTGAGACAGGATAACCCCCTGTGCCAGGTCCTGCAGTGCTGGCTCACCTCGGCCAAAGCGTGGGAGCGGGAGAGGGCCTTGCAGGTCTGCGCCCAGCTGCTGGGTGACTGCGAGGAGCGATTCGAGGTCGCGGTGAGTAGGGAGCTCCTGTGTGCCCCGTGCCTCTCCCAGAAGGGAGCCCTGCTTGGCTGGGTGCTGGGTTTCAGGTCTTGCGGAGTGGCAGGGCGGCACCTCTGCCCTCTCCTCTGCCCGATCCCTGCTCCGGGCAGCATGGCCGGGAGAGGTGAGCGGGCACCGGGTCTCCCTGCGACCCTTTGGCCACCTCTTGCCCCTGCAGAGAGGATGCGCTTGCAAGCAGTTTGGCTTCTTGGTGGGGCTGCTGGCACCTCTGACTACCGAATCCCTGGCCACGTCCCGCCGCTGGGCAGGGGTCTGCCTGGGTCACCTTCTGCAAATGCAAGGTGAGGACAGAGGGGGCTTGCCAGGCTTGGTCAGGAAAATCTGCCCAGGACCAGAGGGGAAATCAGTTAGCTGCCCAGAGTTTTGGAGCAGGGACTTCAGCTGCTGGCCCAGAGCGTGAGGTTGGGGAGGGAGTTCTGGTTAAACCCCCTCTCCAGCCAGCCAAGAAATGCTCTCCGCAAGGGAGGAAGGTTGTAGACGGGGTGTTCTGTGCCCATACTAAATCACTGTCCCCAAAAAGAAACTGGTTGGAAGTGAGTTCTTGCCTGTGCTTCAGGGAGCAGCATCCCTCTGTGCTGAGGGCGTTTCCTCCCTCCCAGAGCCATCCCTGTCACATCCCGCTGCACCGAATTCCTGGCCTTTGCTGCCCCAACCCCGGGTCCTCCTTTTTCGATAGCTGGGGCTGATGGTTGGGTTCCTGTAAATGTGACTCTCCTTTTTACCTGGTGCTTCTCCCAGCCGAGACCAGGAAGGTGGCACCCGAGGCGGGTGACATTGCGTGCCTGCGTAATGGGCTGGACACCACCGACGACGTGCCTCTGCTTGAGACCTCTTACAAAATAGCAAAGGTAACCGGCCCCGGTACGGGGCTTGGCGACTGGGCTCCTGCACATGCCCCTGCTCCCTCCAGGCTCCCACGCCATTTCCAGAGGGAGCTGTCATGCCAGCGCCTCCATTGTTGGCAAGTGGCAGGAGGTTCCGAGACGTGCCTGGCCTTCAGGCACGCTGTCAAAGGAGCGGATACCACGTCGTGTGTGTTTGTGTGTGTGTGTGTGCACGAGAGAGTGCTGTTGTCGGAAGACGAGCTTTGCAGATAAGCAAACGTGAGGGGAGGCACTTCTAAATCTCTTGGCTCCATAAAACTTCAATGGCAGGAGTGTACTGTGATTGCCCCTTCCATGACAGGCGACCCGCTGAACTTAAGAGTCCCTTCAAGGCTCCTTCCCGTTCTGCAGAGATGCAGAGTTGTGACCGGGTCTCTCCTCTTTCTGATTTCACTCCAGACTGTCTTCAAGTATTTCCCCCCAGCACAGGCCGCCGACTTCATGAGTACCATCACAGAAAGCCTGAAGTGTACCAGAGACGAGCGTGGATGGGCGGCTGAGATGTGGATGATAAACTTTCTGGAAAAATGTGGACAGCGAATATATCAGGAGGTAAGAGGGACATTTTTTGCAGCTTGGCTTTGACTTTTCTCTGTTGGCTGTTGCACTACACCTCGCGCAGTTGACACAAGCTAAAGAAACGCAGCCTGTGTGCCGAGACGAAGGGTGTCACCGGTCCGAGCTGCGTGTTAGCACCTCCTGCCACATTCTGCTCTGTGGAGCGGGGGGGCTTGGACACGGGCAGTCCAAAGTCTCCTGCTGGAGCAGGTCCTTGCCGTGAGACAGTTACCCCTGGGATGCACCGACCTTCCCGTTCCTGTCCTTTCACTGTGAGGCTTCTTTATGGGCTTGGAGCGTGGTTTTGGTTTTGATCTTGCATTGCCACAGCCGGGTGGGTGGTCAGGGTTACCCAGGCTGTTCGGTGAGAAACTTGTCCATCTCTTGGGCGTACGCAAAGTGCTCAGCCCCTGGCACCGCTGGGCCCAGGCAAGTGCAGCAACCGAGGGCACGTGCGTGTTTGCGTGCCAAGGGCACGCTCGCCCCGACCTGTGAGCCAGGGCTTGGGCAGAGCGGCACGGTGAAGTTTAGGAAGTTTAGGACTAGACCCTGACAGCGTGTCAAGGGAGCAGGCATTGCTCGTGAACTAACTGACCGTGTTTGTGTTCTGTAGAAGTACGGGGAAAGGACGCGTTGTGGCATTCTTTCTCGTCTTCTTCCTTTCAGGTGCCAGAAGTCCTGCACGTCCTTTACAGCCGCATGCAGACCGTGAAAAAGGACACCCACAGGCGCCTCCTGCTCCACTCAGTGTATATCCTGGCCTGCTTTCACCACGAGCCTGTGGTCGAGAGCCTCCTCCAGAAACGTCTGCCCATGGACAGGTCCGTGCACTCCCATCTTGCCCCTCTGTGATTAAACGTGGCTTGCCTGTGTTAAGAGGAACCCAAAGAAGAACAAGGTCGCTCGTCTCCCAAAAGGTCTGAGCATTGCAAGGCCATGTGCTCCCATCTCCGGAAAGAAACAGGCCTCATAAGCCCCACTGCTGACATGGAGAGAGTTTGGGCTCTGGTGAGGGCACCGCAGGTACCAAGGGTAGGAGCTCAAGGGTGAATGTCTCTTGCCCTGCAGGGACACGATGGAGCTGTGGAGGATCCTGGGGAGAAGCAGCCTTGGGGTTCAGGTCCTGAAGTACTTAACACAGAAGTTGGAGGCAGCGGGAGAGAACAGCCCTGGGCCCCACTCCTCCGCTCACGAACCGGACCACAGCCAGGCTGCTCTGGAGCCCCTCATGGTATGCTCGATGGCAGAGGCGTTCCTGCAGCTTCGTGTCTGCTTTCTAGCAAACGCCTGGGGAGACTGCACAGGGGTAACGTGCTGGGGCATCTCAGCACTGGGGCTGTGAGGGGCCGGGACACATTTTTCTGGTCCTGGACCGCAAGGCTGTCCCTGGCATGAGACCTGCAGGCAGCAAAAGCTCCCCAAGGGAGGCAGCGGGAGTGCACTGGTGGGCAAAGCCCTTGTTTAATGGGCGTTTCTTGGCCGAATTTCCCTGCAGCTCCCCTGTGCCATCTCTGAGGTGGTGTTCGTGCTGCCAGCCAAGGAACGGGTCCAGCGCCTGCTTCCCCGTCTCCTTCCTGGCCTCCTGGGTGAGATCAGCAAGGCGCTGGGTGAGGTGATGCTGCCTGCCCCTCTCAGATACCAGAGAGGGCTCTTCTTCAGTGCATCAAGGAGGGAAGACAAGCCACGCAGGTAAGGAGCAGGAGGGGCAGAGAAGTTGGGGAGCTTTACTTCCGCAGCCAGCTGTGTTCATTTGTGGCGCTGAGGGAGCGCTTGGGCCTGCCCTGTTTCCTACGCGTGGCAGCAGGTTGCCAGGGCTGGCTCGGCTTCTCTTCTTTCCTGGAGAAATGTTCGTTCCCAGAGAGGAAGGAGTCACGGGGTTGGCATCACCGGCTGCTCTCGTCCTGCCTGGTGTGCAACCCCGGTGGCAGGGCGTCCTTCTTGTCCCTCCGCGGACTGGGGAGAGACCCTGCGTGGGAATGGTCCGGCCGAGCACCCTGCGGATGGGGGAGACCCTTTCCAGCTCTGGCCATGGCCATCTGTGGTTTGGCGTGGTGGAGACTTAGCTCCTGTAATCTGTGGCCTGGCAGCGTGTGGCCGCAGGGCTTGGCTGCAGCAGTGGTGTTCCTGCCTTTACAATTTCTAGGCGGACGGAGCCGTTGTGTCGCGTCCTCGTAGCGCCAGGCTCTGCCCCTGCTCCTGGTCCTCAAGGGTTGGGGGAACCTGGGGCTGTCTCATAAAATGCTGGTGAGAAGAGCCCTTAGGGAGCACCTTGGGCATCTGGCTTCGAGGGAGCACGGGGACCCTGGGTTTCCTCCTGCTGTCAGTGGCCTGAGGCATGGCAAAGGATGAAAATGTCCATTTTCATGGGCGTGGAGTTTGGGATGAGTGAACCAACACCTCCCGAGGCAGCGGAGCCTTTTAGCTCTGCTACAGAGAAATCTTCCCTGGACGTGCTGCGACCTGAGATGTCTTTGGGCTTTCTTTTTCCCAGCCCTTACTGTGAGGCTCTAGAGCTGGTGCTGAGCAGATGCATGGAGAAGAGATGGCTGCTGCTGCTATGGAGGCAGGGAGCGTGGGCATCCCTCAGAAAGCCACAGGCTCACGCTGATGGCGTGTGTCTCCTGACGAGGTGAGATCCTCTTCTTGCGTCTCACCTTCTTGTGGGTGGCTGTGCCCGGGGAAATGGCTGCCAGGGCCATTCCCATGTGTGCAGGGAGCTGGGGAAGTTTTGGGTGGTGGCCGGCATCCTTGCCGCGTGACCGTGAGTTGCCTTCTCTGTGTGCAGTGTCCTGCTTCGCAACCAGCTGGTCACAAGAGGTGTGATATGGGCCCTCTCCCAGTGGCTGAACTCCCCCTCGGAAAACCTGCAGCTCACAGCGACAGCTTTCTTTGCTGAGGTGAGGCAACAGGAGGGGAAGGAAGGGTGCAGAGGGCTTCTCTGAGAAAACTGCTGCTTGGGACGCCTCTTTCTGAAGGAAGAAGGTGCCAGAAGAGAGCGTCACCCTCCAAGGGACCCAATGGATCCTCGTTTCTACGAAGCCCGTTCGCGTGGTGTGCCTCGACTTAGGTGGCACTCACGGGCATATTGCTTTATTGCAGCTGGTGAAGGATCCGCCAGTCATGGAGAAGAAGTCCCTGGAAAGGGTCCTAGGTGTCTTGGTGGAGAAATCCCAGCACGGAATCGGCGCCGTGCGGCAGATGGCAGTGAGAGGCCTGGGCAACGCCGTCAGGGGAGCACCCAAGGAGGTGAGACCAACTTTTGCCCTTTCTGACTGCAGCCCCTCACTGGCAAGAGCCTGGTGAAGAGCGGCAAGGGGCTTCGGCAGCTTGGGCAGGCTAGTAAAGGCAAACGGGGCTCTTTCCTGAGACCACACTCCTTCGCCTGATGTCAACAGGGTGGCAAGGGGGAAACCTGGTGCCAAACGAGGCTTCCTGGGCTGAGATGGCCTCTGAGCAGGTTTCTAGCAACTTCAGCCCTTGGCAGCTGAAGGGATCCTGACCAAAGCCCATTGCCCGCCAAGGAGTTTAGAGAGCCACCTAACAGTTAACCTGAGGAGGCCCAAGCCTGTGCTGCTCCGTGCACATCCCGTCCCTTGGCCTCAGGAGGAGCTTAGCGAGCTCGCTGCGACCGAGGAGCCTGCGGGCAGCTCCCCCATGCACCAGCGACTATGCCGCCTGCATGGCCTCGTAGGAAAATCCTGTAACAGGCCTCAAATGGCCAAAATGGCCTTACCCTTCCCATAGGCGGTGTCTGCACAGCACCCTGCATCGGGATTGGAGGTGCATTCGGTGCTGTTTTGCAGGGTTCCTAGCATAGGAAGGGACTATCTATATTAGTCTGTCTTTCTAGCGCTAGCTCTGATAAACAGCATGTTAAGAGGTATTTCACAGAGTCTGAGTGCCTTTCTGAGGGGATCATGACGGGACAGCACCTCGCGGTGCAAAACATCAGCCATGGTAAAGAGAAGCCATTCGGGTCAGGACTAGCGAGAAGCTTGCGGGTGTCTTTGGCTTTGCAGGTGCAGAAGCACAAGGCGGCCATCCTGGAGGTGCTGCAGAGGGGCCTGGAGAACACCACGTGCCCTGTGGTGGCTGCCGAGAGCATGCTGGCGCTGGCGGAGGTGGTGAGGAAGCTGAAGGCAGAGGGCTTGGGGTCTGCCTTCAAAGATATTGCCAGGTCCACCAAGATGTTCTTTGAGGCGGTGAGTGAAATAACTTTCTCCTGCTTGTCTGAGAGGTAGTGGGGTGGGCTGGGACCTCCCCATGCTGCAGGGAGGGTCTCTGCTGGCGGAATGTCTGTTTTGAGCCTTTTTCCCCACTGTTGCGCGGGTAGGGTGGGTTGTGCTGCCAAGTGCCCGTGTTTCCTTCCCCCAGGACAACAGGGTCTCTCCCGTGCCCCTGTGGTTTCTCGGGCTTTAGACAGCCCCCCTGCCAGAAAGGATGCTCCCGTGCTCCGAGACTCCCCGTAGATTGGGAGTCACACTCGGACTCACGACCTATGTGGCAGGGAAGGAATCTGGATGAGGCAACCTTCTTTCCAAACCTGGGTCCCGAAACATAGTTTTCCAAAGAACTGTATTCAAGCACACTGACTTACTGATCAGTGATTCTTGTTTCGGTTCTTTACATACTGGCTTCTTGAGGGTGGGAATGAGCGGACGACAGCTATTTCTTGGGCTGACATCCTCCACGGGCAGCGCGCGATTGTTGACGTGGTAGGAGGTGCCCTCGTTACCCAGCTGAAAGATTAGGTCTGTGAATTGCAGGAGCCCGATGTCCTTCGCTTCTCAGCCTTCAGCCTCTACGCTGCCCTGGCCGCCGCCGCCTCCGCCTCCGGGAAAAGGTCCTTCTTCACCAGAGAAGTGTGGGAAACCTGGGTCAGCCTTCTCTTGCACCTCCGGGATCCCGTCCCTGAAGTTGCCAATGTAAGAGCCCCCAGCTCTTATTTGCAAAACTGTCAAAAGCCACAGAAAGCTGCCTGGTGAACTGCTGCAGGCAGCGCCCTCCCCGCCCGGAGACTGCACCTGGGGCAGCCCCCTCTGCTAGGGAGAGCTCAGCAGAGCTCGGCTGGATGAGCTTCCTGGGAAGGACCCCGGCCACTCCAACGGGGGAGGAACAACGTGGCACGACTCTCTTTTTTCAGGTGTGCAGGACCACCCTGTACGTCTGCGCTGCGTTCCTGGGGCCGGAGCGGGTGCAGGAGACCGTCGTCACCTCCATCGGGCTGCGCGCAACCCAGCTGCAGTACGAGGTTGGCCATTGCCTGGTGAGTGAGCTGTGTCCCGGGGGGGAGACGTCGCAGCCGCAGGGCTGTTCCCCCGAAACGAGAAGGGAGCGTGAGGTGACACGCCAAGGGTGGGCAGGATGGGAGCCGGGCGGGATGGGAGCCGGGCAGCTGGTGCTGAGACACGGCCTGCCCTCCTGGCTACCTGCTCGCTCTTTCTCCTTCCCTCGTGGCTGAGCCAGCTCGACCGGCCGTGGGTCAGCGGAGCGACCTTTTTGGCCAGCGAAGAAATCGTGCCTCTTTGCTTCCCCCAAGGTCAGAGATGCCCCTGCTATGTTGGAGAGGCTCCACGGCATCGCCAGGAGCCGCCGCCTGGAGAACGGCCAAGCGCTGCACTCCGCCGCCAGCGCAGTCCTAGGTGAGAGTCAGGGCTGGAGCCCGAAGCTGCGCTCCCCACAGAGACAGCCGCAGGGGACTGCGCTCTCCCCGTCCGCCCAGGGAGACCAGGGCCAGCCTTGGCAGGGCAGCCGCAGCAGGGTTCGCTCAGGGCTTGGCGCGAGCGGAGGAGAAGGCGACAGCGTGCAAGAGCCGTCGCTGGTGGGGTGGCCGGGCCCCGCACGACGCGATGCTCGGCTCTGCCTGCTGCTACGTCCCGACTGTAAAGTTCTGATCTTTCCAGCCTTCCCCTCCAGCTCGCCGAGCATGTCCCAGGCGTAGGGGAGGGCCGCGAGACAGGGCTGGAGGGCAACGCTCTGACATTTGCCTCTTTGCCTTAGGAGACATCCTGAAAAAAACAAGAGGCCTTGGCGGCTCTTGGCAGCAGCAGCAGCAGGAATGAGGCTCCTCTCTTCAGGTAGGTTTGAGCGGAGCTGAGCTCTGGCTCTGCAGGTCAGGGAGGAGGTCAGAGGCTTGGCAGCCAAAAGCCTGGCTTGGAGCAGAAGGGGAGCACGCAGCAAGGCCAGCTCCTCATCACCCCTCCTGTGTCACTGCAGCTTTCCATCATCGCCTGCGGCCAGGGGCAGACAGCATCTTCTACGACTGTGGACCACGATGGGCACGGGGTTCTGGTGGCAATAAATTTCCTTTCATGGTCACACCGATGGAGAGTTGATCTTTCTTTCCTAGAGACAGGGGGGGCCGGGATGGGGCCATGCCAAGGCCTGAGGGCATCCACCCACAGGTGCTGAGGGAGCTGGCTGACGTGACCATGAGGCTGCTCTCAATGATCTTGGAAGTGTTGCAGCAATTGGGAAAGGTTCCCGAGGACTGGGAGAAAGCAAAGGTGGCTCCTGTCTTTGGGAAGGGCCGGAAGGAGATCGGAGGCAGCACAGGCTGGTCGGCCTTGCTTTGGTCCTTGGGAAGAGGATGGAGCAGAACATGCTGGGAACAGTGGAGACCAAAGGATGTTGTTTACTTGGGGTTTAGTCAGCATTTTGACACCATCTCCCATTAACGCCCTGGCTGACGAGGTGACAAAGACTGAGTCCAATAAGAGGCTGCAGAGGGTGACCAAAAACAGTTCCCATGCCTGCTGTATTGGCTTTGTGTGGCAAGGTTTTGGTAGTGGGGGGGTTGCAGGGGTGGCTTCTGTAAGAAGCTGCTGGAAGCTTCCCCTGTGTTCGAGAGAGAGCCCATACCAGCCGGCTCTAAGACGGACCCGCTGCCGGCCAAGGCCGAGCCAATCAGCGATAGTGGTAATGCCTCTGTGATAACATTTTTAAGAAAGAAAAAAAAAAGTTGGGACAGACAGAAACGGCAGCTGGGGAGAGGAGTGAGAACATGTAAGAGAAACAACCCTGCGGACACCAAGGTCAGTGAAGAAGGAGGGGGAGGAGATGCTCCAGGCGCCGGAGCGGAGATCCCCCTGCATCCCGTGGGGAAGACCATGGTGAGGCAGGCTGTCCCCCTGCAGTCCATGGAAGTACATGGTGGAGCAGATATCCTGCAGCCCGTGGAGGACCCCTTGCCAGAGCAGGGGGGTTCCCGAAGGAGGCTGTGACCCCGTGGGAACCCCATGCTGGAGCAGGCTCCTGGCAGGACCTGTGGATCTGTGGAGACAGGAGCCCACGGATCAGGTTTCCTGGCAGGACTTGGGACCCCGTGGGCAACCCATGCTGGAGCAGTGTGCTCCTGAAGGACTGCACGCCATGGAAAGGACCCACGCTGGAGCAGTTTATGAAGAACTGCAGCCCGTGGGTGGGACCCACGTTGGAGAAGTTCGTGGAGGACTCTCTCCCGTGGGTGGGACCCCACGCTGGAGCAGGAGAAGAGTGTGCTGAGCCCTCCCCCTGAGGAGGATGAAGCAGCAGAAAATAATGTGTGATGACCGTAAACCCCATTCCCCGTCCCCCTGTGACGCTGGGGGGGCTTGGTAGAGAATCCGGGAGTGAAGTTGTGCCTGGGAAGAAGGGAGGGGTGGAAGGAAGGTGTTCTGAGATTTGGGTTTATTTCTCATTACCCTACTCCGGCTGATTTGTAATAAATTGAGTTAATTTTCCCCAAGCTGAGTCTGTTTTGCCCGTGACGGTAATTGGTGAGTGATCTCTCCTGTCCTTATCTCGACCCTCAAGCTGTTTGTTATATTTTCTCTCCCCTGTCCGCTTGAGGATAGGGAGTGATAGAACGGCTTTGGTGGGCACCTGGCATCTGGCCAGGGTCACCCTATCACACGGCGGTAGCAATCCGGGCAGGGCAAGGATTGCTTTGCTTTCCATCTTGTCTCTCTCCGTGCTCCCACGCTTTCCACGCTCCCGATGGCGTGGGGCAGAGCGAAGCGGGACACCAAACAAAGCCCTGAGCGGGTGTAGGTTCGTTCAAAGCCTCCGAGATCTTGCGCTTTACGGCCTGACCCTGGCTCTTAGCCCGGGATTCCCTTTTCTTTTCCTCCGGCAGGAAGGGGAGCAGAAGAGCTCCCGCCTGCTTTGGTGGCATCGCTGCAGGGGTCGGTCACCTCCGAGCTCACTCTGTGCTGGGGACAGCTGTGCTGCTTGCTGGGGACACCGCTCTCCACCAGCCCCAGAACCTCCCTGGTGCCCAGTGCCGTGACCCCCGTGAGTGGGAGGGACCCCCTCTCTACACAGGTACCCCCTGCCCCCGGGGCGGCCGTGCCAGCAGCCCCAGCCGCCTCCAGCCCTGGGAACCCAGAGCAAGCGGCAACTACAGCTCTGCAGATGCCACCTGTGCCCAAAGCAAAGAAAGGCAAAGAGAGCTGGCGTCTGAAAGACCTAAGTAAAACTCTTTATTCACAAAACAGCGGCTCGCTACAACAAACTATGAATCTTTCTCTTGCAAGCTGCCCTCCAGCCCCGCCAAGCCCCACATCTCCGTCGGGGAAAGCAGGACTCTGCCGCCGGGGTTAAGCCCTGGCTGGGGCTGGGGGCCGGGCACTACCCGGTGAGGCTTGGGTTGCCCGGCCCAAAGAAAGCGCAGGGCAGCGCGGTGGTGGCGGTTGTGCCGCCGGGACAAGGGGAGCAGGCGCCGAGTCCCTGCAGCGGGGCCCCCCAGCCCCAGCCCCAGCCCCAGCCCCAGCCCGGCGGCAGGCAGCCCACGGTGACTGCGGGCAGTGGGTGGGGAGCAGGTGCCTGTCCTGCTGCTGGTGGGTCCGTCGCTGCCTCCCACTCCATCTCCTCCTCCGTCTCTGCCTCCGCTTCCACGCTGCTGGCAGCCGGCTCCAGAGCCTCCAGCGCGAGGCGGAAAAGCCTAAGGCAAAAGCCAAGCAGAACAGTGCGTTGGTCCTGCCCTGGCCAGCCGAGCGGACCTGTGGGATGGGGCTCTCGGCACCCCTGCCCCCTCTCACCGCCTGGGGAGAGCCGTGGGGCGATGGGGCCCCCGGGCACGTCCCCAGCGGGAGCTGGCTGGAGGCTGGGCAGCTCCTTCGCCACCAGCACCCACCAGCACTGACGGGCCAGCGCCTGCAGCCGGACCATCCTGCGCTTCACGCCCTTCAGCAGCTTGGGAAGCGGCAACGTCCTCCGGATCTGCCGGAGCAGAGAGGGCAGGGGTGAGCGGCCCTGCTCCCTGCTCCCTGCTCCCTGCTCCCTGCTCCCTGCCCCGCGGGGCCCCGGGCACAGAGCCCGGCCCCGCCAGGCGCAGACCCCGGCCCCGTGCCTGCCTCGGCACCCAGAAGCTCCTTACTCTGCGCAGGTGGCTTTTCGGCTCCGTGCCGCTCCATTGGCAGGGCTGAGCTCCCTTGGCTCCAGCCTGGAAAGGGGCAGAGGAGGCACCGGCTCAGGCTCCGGGCAGGACCCGGCTGCTCCTGGCCAGCATCTCTCCCTCCGGCAGGAGCCCAGGGTGCTCGCTCGGGCTTCCCCTGCTGACATGTCCCCCCAGGCAGGGATGCTCGATGATTTCAGCTGGGGACGAGCAGCCCAGAAGGACTTCTCCCAGCCCTTGGCCTTGCAGGGATGGGTGGCAAGGGCAAGCCAAGCTCCCGGCCCCCCGAGCTTCCCACAGCGGGGCCCCCAGCCCACGCCACCCCCGCAGTGCCTGCTCCAGCCTGCCCAGGCAGTGCGGGGCTGCCCGCCTCCGCGGAGCGGGGCTGTACCTCCAGCGGCACAAGCGTCCTCTTCCTCCAAGCCTTCACCGTGCCACCGAGATGGCAGCACCAAGATGGGGAGCGAGGCGCTGGGAGAGGCGAGAAGGGCTGACTCATGACGCCGAGGCACCGGGAGCACAGGAGACGGGCTGGGCTGGGAGCAGGGCAGAAGGGCTGCGTCGGGAGCAGGGGAGAAGAAGGTCGTCTGCCTTGTGCTCGTCGCCGGGCGCTGGCAGTTGCAGCTGGAACACGGGCCGTGACATCACACCTCTGTGACACGGGAGCTCCGGTGCTGGCTGCGCAGCGGGGGACTGGGGACAAGCCCTTGAGGGGCTGCAGCCTCACGGGGAACGCCGGGGACTTTTTGTGTTGCCCCCCGAGATGAACGAAGCACGCTTTTGCGCTTCGGTAGAACCTAAAACGAAGGAACGCCGCGCTGGGCAGAGTCCTGCTGCCGCCAGCGGTTCTCCAAGGAGTCTGCAGAGATGCGTCACGAGGAGATCCCTCGTAGCCACTTGCCCCAGCACCCAGCCCTGAGCAGTCGCACGGGGCACCTCAGCCCGGCTGGGGGTCCATCCCCCAGCCCAGCTCCGCTGCCCAAAGGCGGCCCCTGAGCGCTCCCATCCCGGGATGGCTGCAGGACAACGCCGTGGCTGCTTCTGCTCTCCTCCCCAAGGGCAACCCCCTTCCCTCGCGGGGAGTCCTGCTGGTCCTGGCCTCCCTGCCGCCAGCCAGCTCAAGCCCTTTGTCACGACCCAGACTGGACAGACCGGGGAGTCGTGTTTAATTTGAAATTCCCTCGGGCTAAATTACGGTGAAACGACACCAAACGATCAGTTAAAGATTTTATTCATGACAGAAGCAAACTGAACTGGGGAGGCGTGGTAGTAGGTGGCAAGGTTTCTCACAACAGCAATTGGCATGAGACTACTTCTGTAAACCGGGTAACCCAGGGTAACCATGCACATCGATTCAGGGAATAAGGAGATCCCTCCCGTTGAGCCACGAGGTTCAGAGCAGACCCCCTTGCTTTCTAGACTCCCTCCTCAGAGAAGGGCCCAGGAATGACTGGATCCACTCTTAGTCTCAGACTTGGTCAACGGTTTATGTCTCAAAACGGATGAGGTGTAGGGATTGTGGAAAAGGAAAGGGAGAAGAAGACAGAGAGATGGAGAAAGGAAGAGTGAGCGATTTCACCGGCCCTGGGTCCAGCATTGGTTCAGTCAGCCGAGGGGTCCAGCTCCAGCGGGTTTGCGCGACCGGGGCTTTAGTTTGCGTCCTTTTATCATCCTTGCCCCTCCTTCGGGCGGGCACCCGAACTCGTGGGGCTCATGAGCAGTTTGTGAGCCTTTGGGCTCGGGCGTCCTTTGTGGAGTAACTTCTCCTTCCCTGCAGACGTGGCCATTGTTTGACCTTTGCATCAGAAGAGCTTATCAGAACAGGGAGCTGGGCACCCTCCAGCACCACCAGCACGCCCTCCCGCTCCTGCCTGAGCTGCTGATGTCTGAGCGGATGGGTTACCCACCTTGGTTCCTTGCTCTGCAGGGTTTGTCTTTAAGCTGAACTCGCCCCACCGCAATGTTGGAGACGTTAACTCTTTCAGTCTCTCACACCCTTCTGCAGCTGCGCCGTCTTGTCCTCCATGCCAGGTCATTCCTCGCTCACAAATGCCCACCGCTGAGATTCGGTTGCAATCTGAATTGCCCCTTCAGGGATCAGCCTGGGAGGGTGACGCAGCTCGAGGCTCAGCTGGGAGTGGGGTTCCCCCTCCGGAGCCCAGCACCCAGCCCTGCAGTCCCGAGGGGGCAGCTCTGGCTTCCCCTTCTCCCGAGCTCCCGGCACCCCTCTGTGCCTGGCCGGGCCCAGGGAGGGGGGCAGAGGGCAGCCCAGGACACCGGGGTCTGCAGAGGGGACCTGCCAGCCCGCCATCCGCTCCCCACCAGCTCGTCTTGAGGGCAGCGCAGCTGGACCCAGCAGGTCTCACCTGCAGACGGGCCGGGGCGTAGGGCCAGCTCCATGGGCTGGGGACCATCTCCTTGGCTCTTTCGTTGTCCCAATGGCAGCCCGCAAGCCCGCTTTGATAGCATATTTCCATACATTCTGTATGGTATGTCTAAATATTTTGATGGGTTTAATATTTGGTACTGTCCTGGTTTCAGCTGGGATAGAGTTAACTGTCTTCCTAGTAGCTGGTACAGTGCTGTGTTTTGAGTTCAGTATGCGAAGAATGTTGATAACACTGATGTTGTCAGTTGTTGCTCAGTAGTGTTTAGACTAAAGTCAAGGATTTTTCAGCTTCTCATGCCCAGCCAGGGCACAAGCAGTTGGCACAGGACACAACCAGGGCACCTGACCCAAACTGGCCAACGGTGTATTCCATACCATGGGACGTCCCACCTAGTTTAGGAACTGGGAAGGGGGGGCGGGGAATCGCCGCTCGGGGACTGGCGGGGTGTCGGTCGGCGGGTGGTGAGCAATTGCCCTGCGCATCATTTGTACATTCCAATCCTTTTATTACTACTGTTGTCGTTTTATTAGTGTTATCATTATCATTATTAGTTTCTTCTTTTCTGTTCTATTAAACCGTTCTTATCTCAACCCAGGAGTTTTACTTCTTTTTTCCCGATTTTCTCCCCCATCCCACTGGATGGGGGGGAGTGAGTGAGCGGCTGCGTGGTGCTTAGTTGCTGGCTGGGGTTAAACCACGACAGGTACCAGCCGTGGAAACTGGTTTGCTGGTAGGTGACTGTAAAAGTGAGATTTTGTAAATAATTATTAGAAATCTTATACCAACACTATGATTGAAACAAGAGACAAAAGTATAGCCAAGCAATTAACCAGCAGAGGTAGTTACTCCTAAGTTTTGCAGTTCTTTGCTCTTAGGACTAGATGTTCCTGTACGCTAGATGAGAACAATGTTGAAACTGACCACATGGGATTGGAGCTGCGTTAAGCTTCAAGATCAGAGAACAAGGACAAGAATAAAGACTTCATGGACAGCCAACAAGAACTTCCAATGGGTCGGTGGTCGCAAAAGCAGCCCTTCGACTCAAATGGATCCTTCATTGCGCATGATCGGATGTAGGTAGTACTGCGATAATCAGTTGCAATTATTTTTATGTATATGTATACTAATCTGATTAATATGCAATTAGTTATTCTATGTAACCTGTTAGTGCTAAAGCTGTGGTATGCACGCTAGGTGGAACTATCCCCCGTGCACCCAGAGCCGCAATAAAGAATGCCTGCTTTCTAAAACTCCAAAACGAGTCTTAGAGAGTTTCTTCAACCGGCTTTTCGGTATCACTTGAGCGCTGCCGATGTCCTCCGGCACGGTGTCCTGGTTTTGGCTGGGAGACAGTTCTCTTCCTAGTGGCTGGTACAGCATTATGCTTTGGATTGAGGACGAGAAGAACGCTGATAACACGCTGATGTTTTCAGCTGTTGCTAAGTAGTGTTTTGAGCAAGTCGAGGGCTTTTCAGCTTCCCGCGCCCAGCCGGCAGGAAGGCTGGAGGGGCACAAGGAGCTGGGAGGGGACAGAGCCAGGGCAGCTGACCCCAACCGGCCAAAGGGGTATTCCATAGCACATGATGTCATGCCCGGTATATAAACTGGGGGGGAGCGGGGCTGGGGGGTGGATCTCTGCTCAGGGACTCACTGGGCATCTGTCGGCAAGTGGTGAGCCATTGCCTTGTGCATCGCTTTTTTTGTAGACTCCAATTCCTTTATCAGTAGTAGTGTCACGTTATCGTTGTTAATATTATCATTATTGTTGTGAGAGACCGAAGGAGTTAATGCCTCAGACGTCGTGGTGGGGCAAGTTCTGCTTAAGGACTAACTCTGCACAGCAGCAAACCCCGCCTAGCAGGGAACTGAAAGGAACAGGAAAACACACCTGGTTAATTTGTGGCTCAGAGGCCGGTACCGTCGGTGGAATTTGGGCTTTTTTGATCATGGGGAGGTTTACACAGCACCGGGCTTGCTAGCGACAGATGGTATCCAGCGAGCCCAAAGGAGTAAGAGAATCCTCGCTCGGGAGATGGTGGGGCTCATAGAGAGGGCTTTAAACTAGGTTTGAAGGGGGTAAGGGATAAAACGAGGTGCACCAGGGATGAGCCTGGGGGCAGCGTGCCAGTGTTAGGGCTGGATTGGATAGGCCAGCTCAAATGCACCTATGCCAACGCACGCAGCATGGGCAATAAACGGGAGGAGCTGGAAGCCGTCGTGCAGTGGGATAGATATGATTTAGTGGCCATCGCGGAAACATGGTGGGACGGCTCCCATGACTGGAGTGCTGCAATGGATGCCTATAAGCTCTTGGGAAGGGACAGGCAAGGTAGAAGAGGTGGTGGGGTGGCTCTCTATGTTAGGGAGTGTTTGGACTGTACAGAGCTACACGATTGTGAGGACCAGGTGGAGTGCTTCTGGGTGAGGATGAGAGGGAAGGCCGATAAGGCAGATATCGTGCTGGGAGTCTGTTATAGACCGCCCGACCGGGTTGAGGAGACGGATGAATCGTTCTACAAGCGGCTGGCAGTAGTCTCAGAATCGCTTGCCCTTGTTCTTGTGAGGGACTTCAACTTTCCGGATGTGTGCTGGAAATACGACACAGCAGAGAGTAAACAATCTCGGAGGTTCCTGGAGTGTGTGGAAGATGATAACTTCCTGACACAGCTGGTAGGCGAGCCAACCAGGGGAGGAGCCTTGCTACATCTACTGTTTACAAACAAGGAAGGACTGATGGGAGGTGTGATGGTCGGAGGCCGTCTTGGGCTTAGCGACCGTGAAATGACAGCATTCTCAATTTGGGGTGAGGCAAGGAAGGCGGTTAGCAAAACCACCGCTATGGACTTCCGGAGGGCAAACTTTGGCCTCTTCGGGGCACTGGTTGAGAGAGTCCCTTGGGAGACAGTCCCGAAGGGCAAAGGACTCAGGAGGGATGGACGTCCTTTAAGAAGGAAATCTTAACGGCTCAAGACCAGGCTATTCCCACGTGCCGCAAGTCAAACCACCGAGGAAAACAAGCAGCCTGGCTGAACGGGGAGCTTTTGCTAGGAGCCAGGAAAAAAAGGAGAGTTTATCATCTGTGGAAGAACGGGCAGGCAACTTGGGAGGAGTCCAGGGATCTTGTTAGATCATACAGAAAGAAAATTAGAAAGGCAAAAGCTCAGCTAGAACTAAATCTGGCCACTATTGTAAGGGACAAGAAAAAATGTTTTTACAAATATGTTAACAGTAAACGGAATCCCAAGGAGAATATCTGTCCTTTAATGGATACAGAAGGGAACGCTGCCACCAGAGATGAGGAAAAGGCTGAGGTATGTAATGCCTTCTTTGCCTCAGTCTTTAAAAGGGAGAGCAGTTATCCTCAGGGTACTCCGCCCCCTGAGCTGGAAGGCGAGGATGAAGAGCAGAATATACCCCCTTAATCCAGGAGGAAATAGTTAGGGACCTGCTACGCCATCTGGACACTCACAAATCTATGGGACCTGATGGGATCCATCCAAGAGTACCGAGGGAACTGGCGGAGGTCCTTGCCAAGCCACTCTCTGTCATCTATCAGCGATCCTGGTCAACGGGGGAGGTCCCAGAGGACTGGAGGCTTGCCAGCGTGACTCCCATTTATAAGAAGGGTCGGAGGCAGGATCCGGGGAACTACAGGCCTGTCAGCCTGACCTCGGTTCCGGGGAAGATTATGGAACGGTTTGTCTTGAGAGCGCTCACCTGGCAAGCCCAGGACAAGAAGGGGATCGGGCCCAGTCAGCATGGGTTTACGAAAGGCAGGTCCTGCTCGACCAGCCTGATCTCCTTCTGTGACCAGGTGACCCGCCTAGTGGATGAGGGAAAGGCTGTGGATGTTGTCTACCTCGACTTCAGCAAGGCCTTTGACACTGTCTCTCATGGCACACTCCTTGAGAAGCTGGCGTCTCGTGGCCTGGATAAGTGCACCCTTCACTGGGTGAAAAGCTGGCTGGCTGGCCGGGCCCAGAGGGTTGTGGTGAATGGGGTGAAATCCAGCTGGCGGCCGGTCACAAGTGACGATCCTCAGGGCTCGGTGTTAGGCCCCGTTCTGTTTAATACCTTTATCGATGATTTGGACGAGGGGATCGAGGGCACCCTCAGCAAGTTTGCAGGCGACACCAAGTTGGGAGGCAGGGTCGATCTGCTTGAGGGTAGCGAGGCCCTACAGAGAGATCTGGACAGGCTGGATCGGTGGGCTGAGGCCGATCGTATGAGGTTCAACAAGGCCAAGTGCCGGGTCCTGCACTTGGGTCACGGCAACCCCGTGCAGCGCTACAGGCTTGGGGAAGAGTGGCCGGAAAGCTGCCCGGCAGAGAAAGACCTGGGGGTGCTGGTCGGCAGCCGGCTGAATATGAGCCAGCAGTGTGCCCAGGTGGCCAAGAAGGCCAACGGCATCCTGGCCTGCATCAGAAATGGTGTGGCCAGCAGGAGCAGGGAGGTGGTTGTTCCCCTGTACTGGGCACTGGTGAGGCCGCACCTCGAGTCCTGTGTTCAGGTTTGGGCCCCTCACTACAGGAAAGACATGGAGGTGCTGGAGCGTGTTCAGAGAAGGGCAAACGAGTTGGTGAGGGGCCTGGAGCACGAGTCTTATGAGGAGCGGCTGAGGGAACTGGGGCTGTTGAGTCTGGAGAAAAGGAGGCTGAGGGGAGACCTTATCGCTCCCTACAACTACCTGAAGGGGGGTTGTAGTGAGGTGGGTGTTGGTCTCTTCTGTCAGGTGGCTGGAGATAGGACGAGAGGAAATGGCCTCAAGTTGAGGCAAGGGAGATTCAGGTTAGATATGAGGAAAAAATTTTTTACTGAGGGGGCTGTCAAACGTTGGCATGGGCTGCCCAGGGAAGTGGTTGAGTCACCATCCCTGAAGATATTCAAAAAGCGAGCGGACAGGGTACTTCAGGGCATGGTTTAGGGGGCATGGCTGATGGTTGGACTCGATGATCTTGAAGGTCTTTTCCAACCTAAATGATTCTATGATTCTCTACTATCAATAAGCACAAAACCAAGGATCTGTGACGGTAACTTTATCATCTGAAAAGGTGAAAAATAGTCTGGAAAAAGGGGAAAAACATCCCGAGATAAAACCAGTGCTTGCACCTTGATTTTGCTCAAGTATGGCTGGGCTTCTCCTGGCCAAGGCACTGCCATGACATCAGCGCTCTGCTCAGCTTTAGGAAAGGCTTGCTTAGTGTTGCAGAAGTCCGGGCATAGCAGAATTACCAAACCCACCTCGGCTCACGACAGCCAACGGTCCTCGCTGTCTAAGCCCTTCTCTCCATGCCCAGGTGTGGACACATATTTAGCTAACGGTCACAAGAGCATTCCACACGCCTTTAGAAGGCCTTGAACAGAATAAACAAGAAGACAAAAAAAGAAAGATGCCAATTAGAAGAACACAGGTGCGCATTCCACGATAAAGGGAACTTGGCACAAAGAACCTCAATTCGGCAGTTTATCTTGACCAATTAGACTGAGACAAGTTTCGCATGTTTTAGTAAGCATAACCAATTATGTCTTATGTTTATGCGCGTGTACAGTGTTGATATAACCAATCATTAAGTGTAACTAGGCGCGTGGACAGCGCGTGAAGAACGTGTGTAACCAATCGTAAAATGGCTAAACGCGTGTACGGATGTAAACAATGTATAAAATGATGTCTGATGCTCTAGTAAAGGGTCTTCAACTATGATCATATTGATCTGTCGTTGAGTCCATGATTATGCTCTCGCACCCAGGCCTGTGTGGGTAAAGGCAATGACATGCTGGCTGCTATAATGTGCTGTGGTTGGAAACATGCAGGTTAGCAGTGGCACTGGCAAGGTTGTGACCAATATATCCTTCTGTTTTGGCGGTTTTCCCAGCTCCGAGTTGGCGTTCTGTTCTAGACTGTCCTCATTCTGTTCTAGACAGGGGAGAGTGGCGCTCGATGTTCTCTCTGCTGATCAGCTTTGTCTCAGCCTACCATTTTCTATCTTAATGTAGAGGGAAAAGACACCTTTAGGGAGAGAGAGAGAGACGGAGTCACTTGCCCGGACCAAAATTACATCGGTGATTATCAACGGAAAGGTGTCTGCAGGGAAAAGGGGGAGGTCTCCCGCAGGTGACACGGAAGAATAGCAGCTCCTGGAGCGAACCCAGCCGCTATCAGAAAGGAACAAGCAGGGATTTAAAGTATTGATGAGTAACCACAACTCCAGCTAAACTCGGTGGGAAGTGGCAGCTACTCTTTCCCCCGAGCCCACAAAGGGCTGCAGTGACACGGGGCCAGGGGCCATGCTGCGGGGCCCTGCAGCGCAGGGTTTCCCCGTTCCCTACGGCTTGAATTTGCCTGTAGCCCGCAAATGGTTTTTAGCAATAGCTTTCTCGAAAGGCCCATCCTCGCCCCGGGTCCGTGCTGTTCCCCCCTGCAGGGACCCAAGGTGAAGTGTTGCCTGAGGGACAGCCGGGTTACGTGATGATGTCACAATGTTCGGTTCTGATGTTCCATTCTGATGTTGCGGCTCCAGCGTCCCTCCCTGGGCCAGTTGCTCCCAGCTTTCACAGGAGGAAGACCTGGAGAGACCAGTCTGTCCATCCAGGGAATCCTGCTGCGATGAGGAGGCTGAGAGTGCTTGAAGGTGAGGGGCTGGCAGGGGGCTAAAGCACGCTGGAGGCAGGACCCATCGCGGTCGTCCGCGGTGGACCGAGTCCCCTCGAGGTTTGAGCATCTCCAAGGACGGAGAGCCCACCGGTGGCCTCGCTGGCCTCTCGTGACTCTTGCTGCAAATGTCCGCCCTGGATGTCTAATGGGGATTGACCTCCAGCTTGTCTCCATCCACGCCATCGCCGGGCCCCTCCAAAAGCTGTTGGATTCTTCCCTTCCAGGTTGCTGCCCGTGTGTAGGTCCCCCGTCAAGACCTACGCATCCCGGGGGCAGAAGCAGGGCGATGGGTTCCGTCCCTGCGGCTGGCCCCACCGTTGCTGCCGTTGCGACTTCTCTGTTGGAGCGTCTACAAGACAACGAGGTGAGACGAGGGCATTCCACTGTGCTGCCAGAGGCTTGAGGGCTTCCCCCCCCCAGCCCTGCCTTCCCTGCCCCGGAGAGGGCAAGTGCCGCACGTCCCGTGTCCGAACGTTCCCTCTGGCGCTGGGCTGTGTCCACAGGAGTGGTGGGTTTGGGGAGGACCTGGCCTGGCGTCGGTATGACCTCGGGCCGGTGGCTGGTGCTCGGACACCGTCTGCAGGGCAGCTGCTCCCTCCGCTCCTTTCTGCTGCAGACACGAGCTGGGGGCACGAGGCGATGGTGCCGTTCGCAGGCTCTCTGGAGAGCAAGGGCTGGCAGCTCGCAGCTCCCCGGGAACGAGGGCAAAGTAAGTCCTAATTTCTCCCTTCCGTGGTCTGTCCTCAGGGTGACCGAGTGCAGAATTACCGCCAGCTGGAGAGCGCCTTGCAGGGAGGTGACGGCCGTTTGCCGAGCGGTCTCTTGAACCGCCTGATAGCTGAAGCGTCTGGTGACATAAGAGCCGCCCAGGTGAGCTTGTTCTCTTTGAAGACGGACGTTCCCCAATGCCCCTGTGAGAGCTCCTTCTCCTGGGGGGCCCTCCCCGTAGAGGAGAGACCGTATCCAGTTCCACGCTGGGGTGCGTATAGAGCCAGCGAGCCCCTCTGTGCGAGGCGACTGATGAGCCATGCTTGGAGGATGGAGCTGGGACACACAGGCTCCCAATTCCAGCTGCTGGCAAGCCTTGGCTTAGGGAGAGGCTCTGGGGACTCGTTCTTGTGGGGCACTCGGTGAGGGCCTGTCGAGAGCTCCGGAGAGGGGCGGACGTGGTCTGCCTGGGGAGAGTTGTGTTCAAGTCTCTGTTGCCCGTCCTGCTCGCCTTCCCCGGGGCACAAGAAGCGGCAGATGCCTGGCCTAGGGTGCAGACGTCCCCATGGGGTCTTGCTGGGGAGACGGGACTGTCTCTCGGCTAGCCCTGAGGTCATTGCTGGCCAGTTTATCCCCATCCAAGCGCCTCAGCCTTTTTCCCGCGCAGCGTTTCACCTATGGTGCTTTTTTAGGGTGTGACCGATGACGTGAGGACAGCCGCTAGTGACATCCTGGTGGCGCTGGCTGGCTCCCACTTCCATTTCGTCATGTCCGAGCTCCAGGGACACCTGAAAGCCATGGGGGGAACCTCCGAGGAATTTGTCTTTGTCACCCTGGGCAAACTGGCCAGCAGCTACGGTATGGAACCCTGGCCTCCTGCTTTGAGGGATGGTCCGTGATAACCGGGAGAGGGCATCCTTCCTCTCCCAGATGCTCTGTCCCGAACTGGAGGGCTATGGGCTTGCGGCGCCTCCTTGCCAGGCTCCATTGCCAGGGCTGGGGCTGAGCGGGAGCTCTGCCTCACAGCCTCAGTCGTGGTGCTCTGAGGGCAGGAACGTGTCAGGGACTAAACCTTCAGGGGCTCTGCCCCACACCATCATCACCATGCCCGCCAAAGCCCTTCCCTGCTCCCTCTCAGGAAAGCAGGAGCCCTCCCCATTGTCGGGGGCCTCCCCCATCCCTCAGATATCACTCATGTCCGCCTGGCCCTGCAGCACGTCCCCCCCATCCCAACACTCCTGGCCCTTCTGCTGGGCAGTGCCGTTGAGGGCTGGACCCCAGCCCCCCCCCACGGCTCTGGCTGACTGCGTCCATGCTCTATCCCTCTGCCCTGCCCTCTCTGCAGCCCTGCGATGCATCCCTTTTGCTGGAATGACGCTGCTCGCCCTCCGCGCTGTCCTGAGCCGAGTGGGGAGCGGACGGGTCCGGCGTGCCGTCTGTGGTGGTGAGTGTCGGACTCTCAGCTGTGGCCCTGAAGGCAGGGGAAGGGTACGGGCTGGCTCGCTCCGGTCTCAGTGCGTCCGAGCCCGACCTCGCTATTTCGGCAATGCCAAACTGTCGTGAACGTGTAGGAACGGTGGGTGAAGTGTCAGAGGTTTCTGGTGGGCAGGACATGGAGACGCTGGGTACCTGCACAGAGGAACTCAGCAGAGTTCAAGAGCTCAACAGAGGGTGCCTTTGGGCTGCCTGGTCCTGAGCCTTTCGACTGGCTTCACGTGCCGGTGCTGGAGGGCAAATGTTTAGGCAGGGAAGGGCGAGAGGTGCAGCGGGTATAGGCTGGAGGGGAACAGGCACGTGAGGAGGAGAAGCTGTGGTGGGGAGGAGAAGAGAAAGAGCGCAGACACCTCGAGCGCACGGTTTGCGCGCCTGAATCCAGATGTGGCCTCAAGCCAAAAGCTGGCAAGCTGGGGGCTGTGCTGAAAGCAGGCTTGGCTGAGAGTGCGAGGTACCCTTCCTGCCACAGGCGCCCACGTGCCCCTTTTTCCCTTCTTTTGGTGCAGTTCTGGAGCAATGGTCGGAAGGGGTGAAGACTTACTTCTGCTCCTGGGACAAATGTCCCTTCCCTCGCGTCGGGGAAGCGCAGCTCTGCAGACACGTTTACCCCCTCTATTGCTACGTGGTGCAAAACTGGCTGGGCTGCGAGGAGGAAGAGGTGAGGGCAGCTGCCTTTCCAGCCCAGGGACTGAGAAAGCCCCCCGCCCAGGCCAGGAGTCTGCCAGTACCACGCCCAGGGCTGGTAGTATTTGGCTGACAAGAAGCAGCCAAATCCTGGGACCTGTTAGCAGCGGGGCGCTGGGTGCCAGCACGGGGAATTGCTTTTCGTCCTCCGGAGCGAGCCCTTCTTCTGCGGGATACCTCTCTCTGGGAGGGGTGGGACTCGTGGGCAGGGGTTGCTGATCGCTCGGCAGATCTTCAGCCCTCCCTTCCCTCTCCAGGACAAGCAAGCTGTCCTCGGGGCGGTGGCTGCCATGACTGGCGTCCTCCTGCGCGAGGAGCAGCACCGGGAATACGCCTGGGATCAGCTCCTCCTGTACCAAGACACTTTCTGGGCGACCAAGGTCAGGCGTGGCCGTGGGGTCTGTGCCAGTACCACAAGGTGTCGGGGAGATGCTGGGTGCCAGAGGAGCTAGGGAGCCTTTACTGAAGGAACAGGGAGAGCCAAGGAGCCCTGAGGCTTCTTTCAGGCAAGAGAAGAGCAACCCAGGAGGGAGCCAAGAGGCACTGGGGCTTCTCTCCTGTGGAGGGGATGCTCTGCCATCTCCCTGGGGCTCTGGTGTGCCTGAGGAGCTCTGCCCTGGTGCCCAGGGCCATGTCCAGCCCTGTCAGACACGGGGAGAGGTCTCACGGGTGGGAAGCCATGGCAGGTGATGAGAGCAGTTCTGGATTTCCTCAAGGAGCTGCTCAGCGCCAGCGCCCGCGGCCGTTCAGCATGGGATATACATGTGCTGCCTGTCTGCTCTGGCCCCACAAAACACGACCAGCCCCGCCAGTAGAAGCGTGCAAGTGTTTCTACGCAGGTCTGGCAGCAGAGCCTGTCCCCCGCAAAAAGCCTGTCCCCACCACCCACTTTGTGTGTGTCTCTTGAACTTGCAGGACGAGACAATGGAGGAGTCCTGGGACTCCACGGCATCCCAAGTGTTTCTCGGTCTGGTGCAGTTGAGGTAAGGTCCACGGCCCAGACCCTCGGACTCACTCTGTTTCCCCACCCGGAGCCCTGTGACCTTAACCGTAGTTCTGGGAGTAGCAGGGTCTGCGGGGTGGGACGGCGTTTCCCGTTTCTGATGTCTCTCCATGAGGACAAACCCAGTTGTCATTTGAGCCGCTCTGGAGACAGCTAGTGAGTCCCCGTGTTGTTTTTCTCTTCCTTTTTTTTTCCTTTCGCCAGGATCCTGAAGCCATCTTTGAGCAGGAAGAAAAGTTGCAGCCTGCTGGCTGAGTGCTGCCACACCATCTTGTCCTTTCCGTCCAAGGAGGAGATGGAAGGGAGAGGGAAGATAATGAGGCAAACTCGGAACATACAGGTACCCGTCATCCTGGCACTGCCCACCTCTTGGCCAGGATTCCCCCTCAGCGTGCCCTGGCAGCCCCCCATGATGCCAAACCTCAGTCCTCCTTTTCTTGCTTTCAGACCCTGCACACGCTGTGCTTGGAAGGTCTGGGCCGGATTTTAGCAGTCCTTCTCGAGGCGGAGGTGACCTCTACCTCCTTCGAGGATGTGGTCCATGTGAGCAGCCGTGGGGTGATGGGGAAAGAGTCGCTGCGAAGCTGGGGCGGAGATTTGGGGGGGCTTAGAGAGCGGGGCTGCGAAGGCAGCACTGCCAGTGCTCGGTGGGTCTGGGGGCCCTGCCGAGCCGCAGGGCAGGCCGTCGAGGAAGCGTCCAGAGGAGGGAGACAGAGGGATGTCGGGGAGAGAAAGATGCCCGTTGTGAGACAGGATAACCCCCTGTGCCAGGTCCTGCAGTGCTGGCTCACCTCGGCCAAAGCGTGGGAGCGGGAGAGGGCCTTGCAGGTCTGCGCCCAGCTGCTGGGTGACTGCGAGGAGCGATTCGAGGTCGCGGTGAGTAGGGAGCTCCTGTGTGCCCCGTGCCTCTCCCAGAAGGGAGCCCTGCTTGGCTGGGTGCTGGGTTTCAGGTCTTGCGGAGTGGCAGGGCGGCACCTCTGCCCTCTCCTCTGCCCGATCCCTGCTCCGGGCAGCATGGCCGGGAGAGGTGAGCGGGCACCGGGTCTCCCTGCGACCCTTTGGCCACCTCTTGCCCCTGCAGAGAGGATGCGCTTGCAAGCAGTTTGGCTTCTTGGTGGGGCTGCTGGCACCTCTGACTACCGAATCCCTGGCCACGTCCCGCCGCTGGGCAGGGGTCTGCCTGGGTCACCTTCTGCAAATGCAAGGTGAGGACAGAGGGGGCTTGCCAGGCTTGGTCAGGAAAATCTGCCCAGGACCAGAGGGGAAATCAGTTAGCTGCCCAGAGTTTTGGAGCAGGGACTTCAGCTGCTGGCCCAGAGCGTGAGGTTGGGGAGGGAGTTCTGGTTAAACCCCCTCTCCAGCCAGCCAAGAAATGCTCTCCGCAAGGGAGGAAGGTTGTAGACGGGGTGTTCTGTGCCCATACTAAATCACTGTCCCCAAAAAGAAACTGGTTGGAAGTGAGTTCTTGCCTGTGCTTCAGGGAGCAGCATCCCTCTGTGCTGAGGGCGTTTCCTCCCTCCCAGAGCCATCCCTGTCACATCCCGCTGCACCGAATTCCTGGCCTTTGCTGCCCCAACCCCGGGTCCTCCTTTTTCGATAGCTGGGGCTGATGGTTGGGTTCCTGTAAATGTGACTCTCCTTTTTACCTGGTGCTTCTCCCAGCCGAGACCAGGAAGGTGGCACCCGAGGCGGGTGACATTGCGTGCCTGCGTAATGGGCTGGACACCACCGACGACGTGCCTCTGCTTGAGACCTCTTACAAAATAGCAAAGGTAACCGGCCCCGGTACGGGGCTTGGCGACTGGGCTCCTGCACATGCCCCTGCTCCCTCCAGGCTCCCACGCCATTTCCAGAGGGAGCTGTCATGCCAGCGCCTCCATTGTTGGCAAGTGGCAGGAGGTTCCGAGACGTGCCTGGCCTTCAGGCACGCTGTCAAAGGAGCGGATACCACGTCGTGTGTGTTTGTGTGTGTGTGTGTGCACGAGAGAGTGCTGTTGTCGGAAGACGAGCTTTGCAGATAAGCAAACGTGAGGGGAGGCACTTCTAAATCTCTTGGCTCCATAAAACTTCAATGGCAGGAGTGTACTGTGATTGCCCCTTCCATGACAGGCGACCCGCTGAACTTAAGAGTCCCTTCAAGGCTCCTTCCCGTTCTGCAGAGATGCAGAGTTGTGACCGGGTCTCTCCTCTTTCTGATTTCACTCCAGACTGTCTTCAAGTATTTCCCCCCAGCACAGGCCGCCGACTTCATGAGTACCATCACAGAAAGCCTGAAGTGTACCAGAGACGAGCGTGGATGGGCGGCTGAGATGTGGATGATAAACTTTCTGGAAAAATGTGGACAGCGAATATATCAGGAGGTAAGAGGGACATTTTTTGCAGCTTGGCTTTGACTTTTCTCTGTTGGCTGTTGCACTACACCTCGCGCAGTTGACACAAGCTAAAGAAACGCAGCCTGTGTGCCGAGACGAAGGGTGTCACCGGTCCGAGCTGCGTGTTAGCACCTCCTGCCACATTCTGCTCTGTGGAGCGGGGGGGCTTGGGCACGGGCAGTCCAAAGTCTCCTGCTGGAGCAGGTCTTTGCCGTGAGACAGTTACCCCTGGGATGCACCGACCTTCCCGTTCCTGTCCTTTCACTGTGAGGCTTCTTTATGGGCTTGGAGCGTGGTTTTGGTTTTGATCTTGCATTGCCACAGCCGGGTGGGTGGTCAGGGTTACCCAGGCTGTTCGGTGAGAAACTTGTCCATCTCTTGGGCGTACGCAAAGTGCTCAGCCCCTGGCACCGCTGGGCCCAGGCAAGTGCAGCAACCGAGGGCACGTGCGTGTTTGCGTGCCAAGGGCACACTCGCCCCGACCTGTGAGCCAGGGCTTGGGCAGAGCGGCACGGTGAAGTTTAGGAAGTTTAGGACTAGACCCTGACAGCGTGTCAAGGGAGCAGGCATTGCTCGTGAACTAACTGACCGTGTTTGTGTTCTGTAGAAGTACGGGGAAAGGACGCGTTGTGGCATTCTTTCTCGTCTTCTTCCTTTCAGGTGCCAGAAGTCCTGCACGTCCTTTACAGCCGCATGCAGACCGTGAAAAAGGACACCCACAGGCGCCTCCTGCTCCACTCAGTGTATATCCTGGCCTGCTTTCACCACGAGCCTGTGGTCGAGAGCCTCCTCCAGAAACGTCTGCCCATGGACAGGTCCGTGCACTCCCATCTTGCCCCTCTGTGATTAAACGTGGCTTGCCTGTGTTAAGAGGAACCCAAAGAAGAACAAGGTCGCTCGTCTCCCAAAAGGTCTGAGCATTGCAAGGCCATGTGCTCCCATCTCCGGAAAAAAACAGGCCTCATAAGCCCCACTGCTGACATGGAGAGAGTTTGGGCTCTGGTGAGGGCACCGCAGGTACCAAGGGTAGGAGCTCAAGGGTGAATGTCTCTTGCCCTGCAGGGACACGATGGAGCTGTGGAGGATCCTGGGGAGAAGCAGCCTTGGGGTTCAGGTCCTGAAGTACTTAACACAGAAGTTGGAGGCAGCGGGAGAGAACAGCCCTGGGCCCCACTCCTCCGCTCACGAACCGGACCACAGCCAGGCTGCTCTGGAGCCCCTCATGGTATGCTCGATGGCAGAGGCGTTCCTGCAGCTTCGTGTCTGCTTTCTAGCAAACGCCTGGGGAGACTGCACAGGGGTAACGTGCTGGGGCATCTCAGCACTGGGGCTGTGAGGGGCCGGGACACATTTTTCTGGTCCTGGACCGCAAGGCTGTCCCTGGCATGAGACCTGCAGGCAGCAAAAGCTCCCCAAGGGAGGCAGCGGGAGTGCACTGGTGGGCAAAGCCCTTGTTTAATGGGCGTTTCTTGGCCGAATTTCCCTGCAGCTCCCCTGTGCCATCTCCGAGGTGGTGTTCGTGCTGCCAGCCAAGGAACGGGTCCAGCGCCTGCTTCCCCGTCTCCTTCCTGGCCTCCTGGGTGAGATCAGCAAGGCGCTGGGTGAGGTGATGCTGCCTGCCCCTCTCAGATACCAGAGAGGGCTCTTCTTCAGTGCATCAAGGAGGGAAGACAAGCCACGCAGGTAAGGAGCAGGAGGGGCAGAGAAGTTGGGGAGCTTTACTTCCGCAGCCAGCTGTGTTCATTTGTGGCGCTGAGGGAGCGCTTGGGCCTGCCCTGTTTCCTACGCGTGGCAGCAGGTTGCCAGGGCTGGCTCGGCTTCTCTTCTTTCCTGGAGAAATGTTCGTTCCCAGAGAGGAAGGAGTCACGGGGTTGGCATCACCGGCTGCTCTCGTCCTGCCTGGTGTGCAACCCCGGTGGCAGGGCGTCCTTCTTGTCCCTCCGCGGACTGGGGAGAGACCCTGCGTGGGAATGGTCCGGCCGAGCACCCTGCGGATGGGGGAGACCCTTTCCAGCTCTGGCCATGGCCATCTGTGGTTTGGCGTGGTGGAGACTTAGCTCCTGTAATCTGTGGCCTGGCAGCGTGTGGCCGCAGGGCTTGGCTGCAGCAGTGGTGTTCCTGCCTTTACAATTTCTAGGCGGACGGAGCCGTTGTGTCGCGTCCTCGTAGCGCCAGGCTCTGCCCCTGCTCCTGGTCCTCAAGGGTTGGGGGAACCTGGGGCTGTCTCATAAAATGCTGGTGAGAAGAGCCCTTAGGGAGCACCTTGGGCATCTGGCTTCGAGGGAGCACGGGGACCCTGGGTTTCCTCCTGCTGTCAGTGGCCTGAGGCATGGCAAAGGATGAAAATGTCCATTTTCATGGGCGTGGAGTTTGGGATGAGTGAACCAACACCTCCCGAGGCAGCGGAGCCTTTTAGCTCTGCTACAGAGAAATCTTCCCTGGACGTGCTGCGACCTGAGATGTCTTTGGGCTTTCTTTTTCCCAGCCCTTACTGTGAGGCTCTAGAGCTGGTGCTGAGCAGATGCATGGAGAAGAGATGGCTGCTGCTGCTATGGAGGCAGGGAGCGTGGGCATCCCTCAGAAAGCCACAGGCTCACGCTGATGGCATGTGTCTCCTGACGAGGTGAGATCCTCTTCTTGCGTCTCACCTTCTTGTGGGTGGCTGTGCCCGGGGAAATGGCTGCCAGGGCCATTCCCATGTGTGCAGGGAGCTGGGGAAGTTTTGGGTGGTGGCCGGCATCCTTGCCGCGTGACCGTGAGTTGCCTTCTCTGTGTGCAGTGTCCTGCTTCGCAACCAGCTGGTCACAAGAGGTGTGATATGGGCCCTCTCCCAGTGGCTGAACTCCCCCTCGGAAAACCTGCAGCTCACAGCGACAGCTTTCTTTGCTGAGGTGAGGCAACAGGAGGGGAAGGAAGGGTGCAGAGGGCTTCTCTGAGAAAACTGCTGCTTGGGACGCCTCTTTCTGAAGGAAGAAGGTGCCAGAAGAGAGCGTCACCCTCCAAGGGACCCAACGGATCCTCGTTTCTACGAAGCCCGTTCGCGTGGTGTGCCTCGACTTAGGTGGCACTCACGGGCATATTGCTTTATTGCAGCTGGTGAAGGATCCGCCAGTCATGGAGAAGAAGTCCCTGGAAAGGGTCCTAGGTGTCTTGGTGGAGAAATCCCAGCACGGAATCGGCGCCGTGCGGCAGATGGCAGTGAGAGGCCTGGGCAACGCCGTCAGGGGAGCACCCAAGGAGGTGAGACCAACTTTTGCCCTTTCTGACTGCAGCCCCTCACTGGCAAGAGCCTGGTGAAGAGCGGCAAGGGGCTTCGGCAGCTTGGGCAGGCTAGTAAAGGCAAACGGGGCTCTTTCCTGAGACCACACTCCTTCGCCTGATGTCAACAGGGTGGCAAGGGGGAAACCTGGTGCCAAACGAGGCTTCCTGGGCTGAGATGGCCTCTGAGCAGGTTTCTAGCAACTTCAGCCCTTGGCAGCTGAAGGGATCCTGACCAAAGCCCATTGCCCGCCAAGGAGTTTAGAGAGCCACCTAACAGTTAACCTGAGGAGACCCAAGCCTGTGCTGCTCCGTGCACATCCCGTCCCTTGGCCTCAGGAGGAGCTTAGCGAGCTCGCTGCGACCGAGGAGCCTGCGGGCAGCTCCCCCATGCACCAGCGACTATGCCGCCTGCATGGCCTCGTAGGAAAATCCTGTAACAGGCCTCAAATGGCCAAAATGGCCTTACCCTTCCCATAGGCGGTGTCTGCACAGCACCCTGCATCGGGATTGGAGGTGCATTCGGTGCTGTTTTGCAGGGTTCCTAGCATAGGAAGGGACTATCTATATTAGTCTGTCTTTCTAGCGCTAGCTCTGATAAACAGCATGTTAAGAGGTATTTCACAGAGTCTGAGTGCCTTTCTGAGGGGATCATGACGGGACAGCACCTCGCGGTGCAAAACATCAGCCATGGTAAAGAGAAGCCATTCGGGTCAGGACTAGCGAGAAGCTTGCGGGTGTCTTTGGCTTTGCAGGTGCAGAAGCACAAGGCGGCCATCCTGGAGGTGCTGCAGAGGGGCCTGGAGAACACCACGTGCCCTGTGGTGGCTGCCGAGAGCATGCTGGCGCTGGCGGAGGTGGTGAGGAAGCTGAAGGCAGAGGGCTTGGGGTCTGCCTTCAAAGATATTGCCAGGTCCACCAAGATGTTCTTTGAGGCGGTGAGTGAAATAACTTTCTCCTGCTTGTCTGAGAGGTAGTGGGGTGGGCTGGGACCTCCCCATGCTGCAGGGAGGGTCTCTGCTGGCGGAATGTCTGTTTTGAGCCTTTTTCCCCACTGTTGCGCGGGTAGGGTGGGTTGTGCTGCCAAGTGCCCGTGTTTCCTTCCCCCAGGACAACAGGGTCTCTCCCGTGCCCCTGTGGTTTCTCGGGCTTTAGACAGCCCCCCTGCCAGAAAGGATGCTCCCGTGCTCCGAGACTCCCCGTAGATTGGGAGTCACACTCGGACTCACGACCTATGTGGCAGGGAAGGAATCTGGATGAGGCAACCTTCTTTCCAAACCTGGGTCCCGAAACATAGTTTTCCAAAGAACTGTATTCAAGCACACTGACTTACTGATCAGTGATTCTTGTTTCGGTTCTTTACATACTGGCTTCTTGAGGGTGGGAATGAGCGGACGACAGCTATTTCTTGGGCTGACATCCTCCACGGGCAGCGCGCGATTGTTGACGTGGTAGGAGGTGCCCTCGTTACCCAGCTGAAAGATTAGGTCTGTGAATTGCAGGAGCCCGATGTCCTTCGCTTCTCAGCCTTCAGCCTCTACGCTGCCCTGGCCGCCGCCGCCTCCGCCTCCGGGAAAAGGTCCTTCTTCACCAGAGAAGTGTGGGAAACCTGGGTCAGCCTTCTCTTGCACCTCCGGGATCCCGTCCCTGAAGTTGCCAATGTAAGAGCCCCCAGCTCTTATTTGCAAAACTGTCAAAAGCCACAGAAAGCTGCCTGGTGAACTGCTGCAGGCAGCGCCCTCCCCGCCTGGAGACTGCACCTGGGGCAGCCCCCTCTGCTAGGGAGAGCTCAGCAGAGCTCGGCTGGATGAGCTTCCTGGGAAGGACCCCGGCCACTCCAACGGGGGAGGAACAACGTGGCACGACTCTCTTTTTTCAGGTGTGCAGGACCGCCCTGTACCTCTGCGCTGCGTTCCTGGGGCCGGAGCGGGTGCAGGAGACCGTCGTCACCTCCATCGGGCTGCGCGCAACCCAGCTGCAGTACGAGGTTGGCCATTGCCTGGTGAGTGAGCTGTGTCCCGGGGGGGAGACGTCGCAGCCGCAGGGCTGTTCCCCCGAACCGAGAAGGGAGCGTGAGGTGACACGCCACGGGTGGGCAGGATGGGAGCCGGGCGGGATGGGAGCCGGGCAGCTGGTGCTGAGACACGGCCTACCTGCTCGCTCTTTCTCCTTCCCTCGTGGCTGAGCCAGCTCGACCGGCCGTGGGTCAGCGGAGCGACCTTTTTGGCCAGCGAAGAAATCGTGCCTCTTTGCTTCCCCCAAGGTCAGAGATGCCCCTGCTATGTTGGAGAGGCTCCACGGCATCGCCAGGAGCCGCCGCCTGGAGAACGGCCAAGCGCTGCACTCCGCCGCCAGCGCAGTCCTAGGTGAGAGTCAGGGCTGGAGCCCGAAGCTGCACTCCCCACAGAGACAGCCGCAGGGGACTGCGCTCTCCCCGTCCGCCCAGGGAGACCAGGGCCAGCCTTGGCAGGGCAGCCGCAGCAGGGTTCGCTCAGGGCTTGGCGCGAGCGGAGGAGAAGGCGACAGCGTGCAAGAGCCGTCGCTGGTGGGGTGGCCGGGCCCCGCACGACGCGATGCTCGGCTCTGCCTGCTGCTACGTCCCGACTGTAAAGTTCTGATCTTTCCAGCCTTCCCCTCCAGCTCGCCGAGCATGTCCCAGGCGTAGGGGAGGGCCGCGAGACAGGGCTGGAGGGCAACGCTCTGACATTTGCCTCTTTGCCTTAGGAGACATCCTGGAAAAAACAAGAGGCCTTGGCGGCTCTTGGCAGCAGCAGCAGCAGGAATGAGGCTCCTCTCTTCAGGTAGGTTTGAGCGGAGCTGAGCTCTGGCTCTGCAGGTCAGGGAGGAGGTCAGAGGCTTGGCAGCCAAAAGCCTGGCTTGGAGCAGAAGGGGAGCACGCAGCAAGGCCAGCTCCTCATCACCCCTCCTGTGTCACTGCAGCTTTCCATCATCGCCTGCGGCCAGGGGCAGACAGCATCTTCTGCGACTGTGGACCACGATGGGCACGGGGTTCTGGTGGCAATAAATTTCCTTTCATGGTCACACCGATGGAGAGTTGATCTTTCTTTCCTAGAGACAGGGGGGGCCGGGATGGGGCCATGCCAAGGCCTGAGGGCATCCACCCACGGGTGCTGAGGGAGCTGGCTGACGTGACCATGAGGCTGCTCTCAATGATCTTGGAAGTGTTGCAGCAATTGGGAAAGGTTCCCGAGGACTGGGAGAAAGCAAAGGTGGCTCCTGTCTTCGGGAAGGGCCGGAAGGAGATCGGAGGCAGCACAGGCTGGTCGGCCTTGCTTTGGTCCTTGGGAAGAGGATGGAGCAGAACATGCTGGGAACAGGGGAGACCAAAGGATGTTGTTTACTTGGGGTTTAGTCAGCATTTTGACACCATCTCCCATTAACGCCCTGGCTGACGAGGTGACAAAGACTGAGTCCAATAAGAGGCTGCAGAGGGTGACCAAAAACAGTTCCCATGCCTGCTGTATTGGCTTTGTGTGGCAAGGTTTTGGTAGTGGGGGGGTTGCAGGGGTGGCTTCTGTAAGAAGCTGCTGGAAGCTTCCCCTGTGTTCGAGAGAGAGCCCATACCAGCCGGCTCTAAGACGGACCCTCTGCCGGCCAAGGCCGAGCCAATCAGCGATAGTGGTAATGCCTCTGTGATAACATTTTTAAGAAAGAAAAAAAAAAGTTGGGACAGACAGAAACGGCAGCTGGGGAGAGGAGTGAGAACATGTAAGAGAAACAACCCTGCGGACACCAAGGTCAGTGAAGAAGGAGGGGGAGGAGATGCTCCAGGCGCCGGAGCGGAGATCCCCCTGCATCCCGTGGGGAAGACCATGGTGAGGCAGGCTGTCCCCCTGCAGTCCATGGAAGTACATGGTGGAGCAGATATCCTGCAGCCCGTGGAGGACCCCTTGCCAGAGCAGGGGGGTTCCCGAAGGAGGCTGTGACCCCGTAGGAACCCCATGCTGGAGCAGGCTCCTGGCAGGACCTGTGGATCTGTGGAGACAGGAGCCCACGGATCAGGTTTCCTGGCAGGACTTGGGACCCCGTGGGCAACCCATGCTGGAGCAGTGTGCTCCTGAAGGACTGCACGCCATGGAAAGGACCCACGCTGGAGCAGTTTATGAAGAACTGCAGCCCGTGGGTGGGACCCACATTGGAGAAGTTCGTGGAGGACTCTCTCCCGTGGGTGGGACCCCACGCTGGAGCAGGAGAAGAGTGTGCTGAGCCCTCCCGCTGAGGAGGATGAAGCAGCAGAAAATAACGTGTGATGACCGTAAACCCCATTCCCCGTCCCCCTGTGACGCTGGGGGGGCTTGGTAGAGAATCCGGGAGTGAAGTTGTGCCTGGGAAGAAGGGAGGGGTGGAAGGAAGGTGTTCTGAGATTTGGGTTTATTTCTCATTACCCTACTCTGGCTGATTTGTAATAAATTGAGTTAATTTTCCCCAAGCTGAGTCTGTTTTGCCCGTGACGGTAACTGGTGAGTGATCTCTCCTGTCCTTATCTCGACCCTCAAGCTCTTTGTTATATTTTCTCTCCCCTGTCCGCTTGAGGATGGGGAGTGATAGAACGGCTTTGGTGGGCACCTGGCATCTGGCCAGGGTCAACTCACCACAACTTAATATACTGAAATCACAATATAGTGAAATGACAACAGAAAAAGAATGGAGGAGTCGTATTATACAGCTGCATCAGAAGGCAAATATGATTCCCATTACCTATCATCTCTCCACGCTTAGCGCCAGGATGCTGGGTGTTCCCAGTTGCCTGGCAGGAGTACATGGGTTGAGCTAAGGGCCATTTCTCTCTTCAAAGTACATTTTTCTGTGTGTACTGTAAAATTTTCTGGTACTGTAAAATACTGTCTTCCAAAGAGAAATTTAAAATCTTCCGTCTTTTTTTTTATGAATAGCTGACAAATGAAGAGCTGACATGACAGCTGAAGCAGCGGGTATGCCAAAGACAGAAAAGAACAGTGGCTCAAACAAAATCTGTTTTCACTGCATGCTGCAATCCCTCGAGCTGCTTGCTGAGGAGCATGAAAACAGTCTTACAGCAAACCTCCACGCACGGGCATCTGTCCGCAGACCTGGCCGGGGAAAGCCGAAACATAGTTCTTTTGGCACTAGTCCAGGCTGCGGTCCTCTCCTTACTTCACAGCATCAGAGGTTCAGGGAACGTGGATGATCTGACGGAGTCACTGGGAACCGTGCTATCCACAGAGAAATGTGAAAATGGCCAAGGTTTTCCTAGATCATGTAATTCAGATGGAGAGCCCCACAGTCAGTGGAAGAATGTGCAGTGGCTGGCAATTTCAGGACTTTCTTTCTTTCTTTCCTTCTTTCTTTCTTTCTTTCTTTCTTTCCTTCTTTCTTTCTTTCTTTCTTTTTCTTTCTTCCCAGCCACTCACAGTTATCTGCGTTAGCGTTTAGACAGCTTTGTGTGTAAAATAAGACACATAATGGGTTGTGTGATGAGAACAGTCTAATATGCTTTAACCATGTCTGTTCCCTTCCAGCCGTGGCCCTTATGGTCGGAATAATGGATCCTTTCCCTACAAGTCCAGAGGCAGCCCACTTGCTTCCCGTGAAAAGCACCCTTTGTCAACACTGTGCAAAAACCAGCCGAGTCCTGCTAACATCTGTCAGAATTTTGGGGCTTCTTCAGCCAGCAGCGGCAACTCAGCCTCGTGCAAAGGAAGCGGCAGCGGTCCAGCGATGAGGCAAGTCTTGATTTCAGCATCCCCGGGTCCAGCACACTGACTTATCTTTTCCGCACTGTAACGTGGCATCAGCTGTCTGGGTTGCCGAGCGGGTCACCGTGCTTCTCAGCAGAGGTGTGACTCCTTGTATTGGTGGCTCGACGGTCAGCAGGGTGCTCCAACCCATGTAAAAACCTTTCTCGTTTCAGCACTGTGAAATTCAAGGTTACTTCTAGTCAAAGCCCTTTGTAGTTGGTTTTCGCTCCAAGGCAGCAAGCTCCTTCATGTGGTTTCACGCCATCAGTTCTCGTGTGGATTTACTGGTTCTTTCGTATGAGGGTCCTTTCACTTTGGAGAGAGTTGGGTGGGGTAGTATAGAAAATATTACACATTCGGGTGAAACCGACCCTGCCCAGCCATAAGCACCTCCCTGTGCAGTCTCCCGTACAGGAAAGAAAACCCGCCAGAGCACGCGACACATATTGCGGAGAAGAAATTGCCACCGCGCTGCTGCTGTTTCCCTCTCTCAGGCAAGTCAACAGCCAAGCCCGTCAGATACGCACCTAAAGCGAGATAGGATGTACCTAGGTTTCAGGGTGCTCAGCCTCATGACTCACGCGTGGAGCTGAACTCACTCCGTACGCTACCTCACATGGCTGTGTCGGCAGCCGGGCCACTGGCTGAGGCAAACCTTCGCTCCTCTTCTCCTCTGGCTAATTAAGCCTGGTCCCTGTCCCCAGATGCTCTTAATGAATCCAGTGGCTTTAAATGTAAAGGTCCAAGGAGGCACCCCCAGACCCTGTACAGGGCTGGGCTTTTCTTGTTCCTCTGTGTCTCCTTCCCCCAAGAGTGGGGCTTTAAGGTTAGGCTTAGTCTTCTCCAGCCTCTTCAGAAGAGGCCTGACCCTGTTTATCAGACTGGTGGTTTTCTGCTTGTGGATTGGGAGACGGAGTTCATGGATTGTCAGCTTGTGAGCAGATGCTCTGGAGGCAAAGATTAACTGAGCGGCAGCACCGGTGCTGGAGGGCAGCCGTCCCAGACTATCATCTCCCTCCTCTTCTGGAGGTTTCTCCACTGGTTTTCTCTCTCTCTGCTGCACCATTTCCCCAGAGGTGGACACCGCAGTCCCTCCCTGTGCTTTTTGCTGGTTTTCCCTTCCTACGGCTGCCTCGCCTGGTCCCAGCGGTCACTGCTCACAGCCCCCCCCGAGCCATGGGACCAGCAATGGCAGTGTCTCTGTCTCTACACCTGCCTGCCCCTCCTGGTGCCGGTGCTCTCCGCAGAGCAGCCCTGGACAGGCAGGGTCCCCGGCAGCAGCAACAGGCACCATCAGGGGTGTGGGGGGGACACCCACGCTCACAGCCCCACCAGTGGTGGTGGTGGAGCAGTGCCAGAACCCACAGGGCTCCGCAACCTCCGGGGCCGTGGGGCAAAGGGGCCACAGGACCGCAGGGCTGTGACGTGAGCGAGGCACACGGGTGATCTGGTTATAAGGGGAAAAATACCGACCAGAAGAAGATGTTTGCTGAAATACCGGCAGGGACAATGCCTGCCAGCCTGGGAACCGTGATCCTGTGCACGCAGCTGGGGACGAGAAGCATCCTGGAGCAGCGCGGCTGGTATCTCTGAAGTGCAGCTCAGCACCGAGAAACCAAAGGCCTCCTGGCATACTTTAATAGTGAGTCCAGTCATCCTCAGGGTACTCCACCCCTTGAGCTGGAAGGCGAGGATGAAGAGCAGAATATACCCCCTTAATCCAGGAGGAAATAGTTAGGGACCTGCTACGCCATCTGGACACTCACAAATCTATGGGACCTGATGGGATCCATCCAAGAGTACCGAGGGAACTGGCGGAGGTCCTTGCCAAGCCACTCTCTGTCATCTATCAGCGATCCTGGTCAACGGGGGAGGTCCCAGAGGACTGGAGGCTTGCCAGCGTGACTCCCATTTATAAGAAGGGTCGGAGGCAGGATCCGGGGAACTACAGGCCTGTCAGCCTGACCTCGGTTCCGGGGAAGATTATGGAACGGTTTGTCTTGAGAGCGCTCACCTGGCAAGCCCAGGACAAGAAGGGGATCGGGCCCAGTCAGCATGGGTTTACGAAAGGCAGGTCCTGCTCGACCAGCCTGATCTCCTTCTGTGACCAGGTGACCCGCCTAGTGGATGAGGGAAAGGCTGTGGATGTTGTCTACCTCGACTTCAGCAAGGCCTTTGACACTGTCTCTCATGGCACACTCCTTGAGAAGCTGGCGTCTCGTGGCCTGGATAAGTGCACCCTTCACTGGGTGAAAAGCTGGCTGGCTGGCCGGGCCCAGAGGGTTGTGGTGAATGGGGTGAAATCCAGCTGGCGGCCGGTCACAAGTGACGATCCTCAGGGCTCGGTGTTAGGCCCCGTTCTGTTTAATACCTTTATCGATGATTTGGACGAGGGGATCGAGGGCACCCTCAGCAAGTTTGCAGGCGACACCAAGTTGGGAGGCAGGGTCGATCTGCTTGAGGGTAGCGAGGCCCTACAGAGAGATCTGGACAGGCTGGATCGGTGGGCTGAGGCCGATCGTATGAGGTTCAACAAGGCCAAGTGCCGGGTCCTGCACTTGGGTCACGGCAACCCCGTGCAGCGCTACAGGCTTGGGGAAGAGTGGCCGGAAAGCTGCCCGGCAGAGAAAGACCTGGGGGTGCTGGTCGGCAGCCGGCTGAATATGAGCCAGCAGTGTGCCCAGGTGGCCAAGAAGGCCAACGGCATCCTGGCCTGCATCAGAAATGGTGTGGCCAGCAGGAGCAGGGAGGTGGTTGTTCCCCTGTACTGGGCACTGGTGAGGCCGCACCTCGAGTCCTGTGTTCAGGTTTGGGCCCCTCACTACAGGAAAGACATGGAGGTGCTGGAGCGTGTTCAGAGAAGGGCAAACGAGTTGGTGAGGGGCCTGGAGCACGAGTCTTATGAGGAGCGGCTGAGGGAACTGGGGCTGTTGAGTCTGGAGAAAAGGAGGCTGAGGGGAGACCTTATCGCTCCCTACAACTACCTGAAGGGGGGTTGTAGTGAGGTGGGTGTTGGTCTCTTCTGTCAGGTGGCTGGAGATAGGACGAGAGGAAATGGCCTCAAGTTGAGGCAAGGGAGATTCAGGTTAGATATGAGGAAAAAATTTTTTACTGAGGGGGCTGTCAAACGTTGGCATGGGCTGCCCAGGGAAGTGGTTGAGTCACCATGCCTGAAGATATTCAAAAAGCGAGCGGACAGGGTACTTCAGGGCATGGTTTAGGGGGCATGGCTGATGGTTGGACTCGATGATCTTGAAGGTCTTTTCCAACCTAAATGATTCTATGATTCTCTACTATCAATAAGCACAAAACCAAGGATCTGTGACGGTAACTTTATCATCTGAAAAGGTGAAAAATAGTCTGGAAAAAGGGGAAAAACATCCCGAGATAAAACCAGTGCTTGCACCTTGATTTTGCTCAAGTATGGCTGGGCTTCTCCTGGCCAAGGCACTGCCATGACATCAGCGCTCTGCTCAGCTTTAGGAAAGGCTTCCTTAGTGTTGCAGAAGTCCGGGCATAGCAGAATTACCAAACCCACCTCGGCTCACGACAGCCAACGGTCCTCGCTGTCTAAGCCCTTCTCTCCATGCCCAGGTGTGGACACATATTTAGCTAACGGTCACAAGAGCATTCCACACGCCTTTAGAAGGCCTTGAACAGAATAAACAAGAAGACAAAAAAAGAAAGATGCCAATTAGAAGAACACAGGTGCGCATTCCACGATAAAGGGAACTTGGCACAAAGAACCTCAATTCGGCAGTTTATCTTGACCAATTAGACTGAGACAAGTTTCGCATGTTTTAGTAAGCATAACCAATTATGTCTTATGTTTATGCGCGTGTACAGTGTTGATATAACCAATCATTAAGTGTAACTAGGCGCGTGGACAGCGCGTGAAGAACGTGTGTAACCAATCGTAAAATGGCTAAACGCGTGTACGGATGTAAACAATGTATAAAATGATGTCTGATGCTCTAGTAAAGGGTCTTCAACTATGATCATATTGATCTGTCGTTGAGTCCATGATTATGCTCTCGCACCCAGGCCTGTGTGGGTAAAGGCAATGACATGCTGGCTGCTATAATGTGCTGTGGTTGGAAACATGCAGGTTAGCAGTGGCACTGGCAAGGTTGTGACCAATATATCCTTCTGTTTTGGCGGTTTTCCCAGCTCCGAGTTGGCGTTCTGTTCTAGACTGTCCTCATTCTGTTCTAGACAGGGGAGAGTGGCGCTCGATGTTCTCTCTGCTGATCAGCTTTGTCTCAGCCTACCATTTTCTATCTTAATGTAGAGGGAAAAGACACCTTTAGGGAGAGAGAGAGAGACGGAGTCACTTGCCCGGACCAAAATTACATCGGTGATTATCAACGGAAAGGTGTCTGCAGGGAAAAGGGGGAGGTCTCCCGCAGGTGACACGGAAGAATAGCAGCTCCTGGAGCGAACCCAGCCGCTATCAGAAAGGAACAAGCAGGGATTTAAAGTATTGATGAGTAACCACAACTCCAGCTAAACTCGGTGGGAAGTGGCAGCTACTCTTTCCCCCGAGCCCACAAAGGGCTGCAGTGACACGGGGCCAGGGGCCATGCTGCGGGGCCCTGCAGCGCAGGGTTTCCCCGTTCCCTACGGCTTGAATTTGCCTGTAGCCCGCAAATGGTTTTTAGCAATAGCTTTCTTGAAAGGCCCATCCTCGCCCCGGGTCCGTGCTGTTCCCCCCTGCAGGGACCCAAGGTGAAGTGTTGCCTGAGGGACAGCCGGGTTACGTGATGATGTCACAATGTTCGGTTCTGATGTTCCATTCTGATGTTGCGGCTCCAGCGTCCCTCCCTGGGCCAGTTGCTCCCAGCTTTCACAGGAGGAAGACCTGGAGAGACCAGTCTGTCCATCCAGGGAATCCTGCTGCGATGAGGAGGCTGAGAGTGCTTGAAGGTGAGGGGCTGGCAGGGGGCTAAAGCACGCTGGAGGCAGGACCCATCGCGGTCGTCCGCGGTGGACCGAGTCCCCTCGAGGTTTGAGCATCTCCAAGGACGGAGAGCCCACCGGTGGCCTCGCTGGCCTCTCGTGACTCTTGCTGCAAATGTCCGCCCTGGATGTCTAATGGGGATTGACCTCCAGCTTGTCTCCATCCACGCCATCGCCGGGCCCCTCCAAAAGCTGTTGGATTCTTCCCTTCCAGGTTGCTGCCCGTGTGTAGGTCCCCCGTCAAGACCTACGCATCCCGGGGGCAGAAGCAGGGCGATGGGTTCCGTCCCTGCGGCTGGCCCCACCGTTGCTGCCGTTGCGACTTCTCTGTTGGAGCGTCTACAAGACAACGAGGTGAGACGAGGGCATTCCACTGTGCTGCCAGAGGCTTGAGGGCTTCCCCCCCCCAGCCCTGCCTTCCCTGCCCCGGAGAGGGCAAGTGCCGCACGTCCCGTGTCCGAACGTTCCCTCTGGCGCTGGGCTGTGTCCACAGGAGTGGTGGGTTTGGGGAGGACCTGGCCTGGCGTCGGTATGACCTCGGGCCGGTGGCTGGTGCTCGGACACCGTCTGCAGGGCAGCTGCTCCCTCCGCTCCTTTCTGCTGCAGACACGAGCTGGGGGCACGAGGCGATGGTGCCGTTCGCAGGCTCTCTGGAGAGCAAGGGCTGGCAGCTCGCAGCTCCCCGGGAACGAGGGCAAAGTAAGTCCTAATTTCTCCCTTCCGTGGTCTGTCCTCAGGGTGACCGAGTGCAGAATTACCGCCAGCTGGAGAGCGCCTTGCAGGGAGGTGACGGCCGTTTGCCGAGCGGTCTCTTGAACCGCCTGATAGCTGAAGCGTCTGGTGACATAAGAGCCGCCCAGGTGAGCTTGTTCTCTTTGAAGACGGACGTTCCCCAATGCCCCTGTGAGAGCTCCTTCTCCTGGGGGGCCCTCCCCGTAGAGGAGAGACCGTATCCAGTTCCACGCTGGGGTGCGTATAGAGCCAGCGAGCCCCTCTGTGCGAGGCGACTGATGAGCCATGCTTGGAGGATGGAGCTGGGACACACAGGCTCCCAATTCCAGCTGCTGGCAAGCCTTGGCTTAGGGAGAGGCTCTGGGGACTCGTTCTTGTGGGGCACTCGGTGAGGGCCTGTCGAGAGCTCCGGAGAGGGGCGGACGTGGTCTGCCTGGGGAGAGTTGTGTTCAAGTCTCTGTTGCCCGTCCTGCTCGCCTTCCCCGGGGCACAAGAAGCGGCAGATGCCTGGCCTAGGGTGCAGACGTCCCCATGGGGTCTTGCTGGGGAGACGGGACTGTCTCTCGGCTAGCCCTGAGGTCATTGCTGGCCAGTTTATCCCCATCCAAGCGCCTCAGCCTTTTTCCCGCGCAGCGTTTCACCTATGGTGCTTTTTTAGGGTGTGACCGATGACGTGAGGACAGCCGCTAGTGACATCCTGGTGGCGCTGGCTGGCTCCCACTTCCATTTCGTCATGTCCGAGCTCCAGGGACACCTGAAAGCCATGGGGGGAACCTCCGAGGAATTTGTCTTTGTCACCCTGGGCAAACTGGCCAGCAGCTACGGTATGGAACCCTGGCCTCCTGCTTTGAGGGATGGTCCGTGATAACCGGGAGAGGGCATCCTTCCTCTCCCAGATGCTCTGTCCCGAACTGGAGGGCTATGGGCTTGCGGCGCCTCCTTGCCAGGCTCCATTGCCAGGGCTGGGGCTGAGCGGGAGCTCTGCCTCACAGCCTCAGTCGTGGTGCTCTGAGGGCAGGAACGTGTCAGGGACTAAACCTTCAGGGGCTCTGCCCCACACCATCATCACCATGCCCGCCAAAGCCCTTCCCTGCTCTCTCTCAGGAAAGCAGGAGCCCTCCCCATTGTCGGGGGCCTCCCCCATCCCTCAGATATCACTCATGTCCGCCTGGCCCTGCAGCATGTCCCCCCCCATCCCAACACTCCTGGCCCTTCTGCTGGGCAGTGCCGTTGAGGGCTGGACCCCAGCCCCCCTCCACGGCTCTGGCTGACTGCGTCCATGCTCTATCCCTCTGCCCTGCCCTCTCTGCAGCCCTGCGATGCATCCCTTTTGCCGGAATGACACTTCTCGCCCTCCGCGCTGTCCTGAGCCGAGTGGGGAGCGGACGGGTCCAGCGTGCCATCTGTTGTGGTGAGTGTCGGACCCTCAGCCATGGCCCTGAAGGCAGGGGAAGGGTACGGGCTGGCTCGCTCCGGTCTCGGCGCGGGCACAGCGGATCCGAGCCCGACCTCGCTATTTCGACAATGCCAAACTGTCGTGAGCGTGTAGGAACAGCGGGTGAAGTGTCAGAGGTTTCTGGTGGGCAGGACGTGGAGACACTGGGTACCTGCACAGAGGAACTCACGGGTGCCTTTGGGCTGCCTGGTCCTGAGCCTTTTGACCGGCTTCACGTTCCTGTGCTGGAGGGCAAATGTTTGGGCAGGGAAGGGTGAGGGATGCAGCGGGTATAGGCTGGAGGGGAACAGGCACGTGAGGAGGAGAAGCTGTGGTGGGGAGGAGAAGAGAAAGAGCGCAGACACCTCGAGCGCACGGTTTGCGCGCCTGAATCCAGATGTGGCCTCAAGCCAAAAGCTGGCAAGCTGGGGGCTGTGCTGAAAGCAGGCTTGGCTGAGAGTGCGAGGTACCCTTCCTGCCACAGGCGCCCACGTGCCCCTTTTTCCCTTCTTTTGGTGCAGTTCTGGAGCAATGGTCGGAAGGGGTGAAGACTTACTTCTGCTCCTGGGACAAATGTCCCTTCCCTCGCGTCGGGGAAGCGCAGCTCTGCAGACACGTTTACCCCCTCTATTGCTACGTGGTGCAAAACTGGCTGGGCTGCGAGGAGGAAGAGGTGAGGGCAGCTGCCTTTCCAGCCCAGGGACTGAGAAAGCCCCCCGCCCAGGCCAGGAGTCTGCCAGTACCACGCCCAGGGCTGGTAGTATTTGGCTGACAAGAAGCAGCCAAATCCTGGGACCTGTTAGCAGCGGGGCGCTGGGTGCCAGCACGGGGAATTGCTTTTCGTCCTCCGGAGCGAGCCCTTCTTCCGCGGGGTACCTCTCTCTGGGAGGGGTGGGACTCGTGGGCAGGGGTTGCTGATCGCTCGGCAGATCTTCAGCCCTCCCTTCCCTCTCCAGGACGAGCAAGCTGTCCTCGGGGCGGTGGCTGCCATGATTGGCGTCCTCCTGCGTGAGGAGCAGCACCGGGAATACGCCTGGGATCAGCTTCTCCTGTACCAAGACGTTTTCTGGCCGTCCAAGGTCAGGCGTGGTCGTGGGGTCTGTGCCAGTACCACAAGGTGTCGGGGAGATGCTGGGTGCCAGAGGAGCTAGGGAGCCTTTACTGAAGGAACAGGGAGAGCCAAGGAGCCCTGAGGCTTCTTTCAGGCAAGAGAAGAGCAACCCAGGAGGGAGCCAAGAGGCACTGGGGCTTCTCTCCTGTGGAGGGGATGCTCTGCCGTCTCCCTGGGGCTCTGGTGTGCCTGAGGAGCTCTGCCCTGGTGCCCAGGGCCATGTCCAGCCCTGTCAGACACGGGGAGAGGTCTCACGGGTGGGAAGCCATGGCAGGTGATGAGAGCAGTTCTGGATTTCCTCAAGGAGCTGCTCAGCGCCAGTGCCCGCGGCCGTTCAGCATGGGATATACATGTGCTGCCTGTCTGCTCTGGCCCCACAAAACACGACCAGCCCCGCCAGTAGAAGCGTGCAAGTGTTTCTACGCAGGTCTGGCAGCAGAGCCTGTCCCCCGCAAAAAAACCTGTCCCCACCGCCCACTTTGTGTGTGTCTCTTGAACTTACAGGACCAGACAATGGAGGAGCCCTGGGTCTCCGCGTCGTCCCAAGTGTTTCTCAGTATGGTGCAGTTGAGGTAAGGTCCACGGCCCAGACCCTCGGACTCACTCTGTTTCCCCACCCGGAGCCCTGTGACCTTAACCGTAGTTCTGGGAGTAGTAGGGTCTGCGGGGTGGGACGGCGTTTCCCGTTTCTGATGTCTCTCCATGAGGACAAACCCAGTTGTCGTTTGAGCCGCTCTGGAGACAGCTAGTGAGTCCCCGTGTTGTTTTTCTCTTCCTTTTTTTTTCCTTTCGCCAGGATCCTGAAGCCATCTTTGAGCAGGAAGAAAAGTTGCAGCCTGCTGGCTGAGTGCTGCCACACCATCTTGTCCTTTCCTTCCAAGGAGGAGATGGAAGGGAGAGGGAAGATAATGAGGCAAACTCGGAACATACAGGTACCCGTCATCCTGGCACTGCCCACCTCTTGGCCAGGATTCCCCCTCAGCGTGCCCTGGCAGCCCCCCGTGATGCCAAACCTCAGTCCTCCTTTTCTTGCTTTCAGACCCTGCACACGCTGTGCTTGGAAGGTCTGGGCCGGATTTTAGCAGTCCTTCTCGAGGCGGAGGTGACCTCTACCTCCTTCGAGGATGTGGTCCATGTGAGCAGCCGTGGGGTGATGGGGAAAGAGTCGCTGCGAAGCTGGGGCGGAGATTTGGGGGGGCTTAGAGAGCGGGGCTGCGAAGGCAGCACTGCCAGTGCTCGGTGGGTCTGGGGGCCCTGCCGAGCCGCAGGGCAGGCCGTCGAGGAAGGGTCCAGAGGAGGGAGACAGAGGGATGTCGGGGAGAGAAAGATGCCCGTTGTGAGACAGGATAACCCCCTGTGCCAGGTCCTGCAGTGCTGGCTCACCTCGGCCAAAGCGTGGGAGCGGGAGAGGGCCTTGCAGGTCTGCGCCCAGCTGCTGGGTGACTGCGAGGAGCGATTCGAGGTCGCGGTGAGTAGGGAGCTCCTGTGTGCCCCGTGCCTCTCCCAGAAGGGAGCCCTGCTTGGCTGGGTGCTGGGTTTCAGGTCTTGCGGAGTGGCAGGGCGGCACCTCTGCCCTCTCCTCTGCCCGATCCCTGCTCCGGGCAGCATGGCCGGGAGAGGTGAGCGGGCACCGGGTCTCCCTGCGACCCTTTGGCCACCTCTTGCCCCTGCAGAGAGGATGCGCTTGCAAGCAGTTTGGCTTCTTGGTGGGGCTGCTGGCACCTCTGACTACCGAATCCCTGGCCACGTCCCGCCGCTGGGCAGGGGTCTGCCTGGGTCACCTTCTGCAAATGCAAGGTGAGGACAGAGGGGGCTTGCCAGGCTTGGTCAGGAAAATCTGCCCAGGACCAGAGGGGAAATCAGTTAGCTGCCCAGAGTTTTGGAGCAGGGACTTCAGCTGCTGGCCCAGAGCGTGAGGTTGGGGAGGGAGTTCTGGTTAAACCCCCTCTCCAGCCAGCCAAGAAATGCTCTCCGCAAGGGAGGAAGGTTGTAGACGGGGTGTTCTGTGCCCATACTAAATCACTGTCCCCAAAAAGAAACTGGTTGGAAGTGAGTTCTTGCCTGTGCTTCAGGGAGCAGCATCCCTCTGTGCTGAGGGCGTTTCCTCCCTCCCAGAGCCATCCCTGTCACATCCCGCTGCACCGAATTCCTGGCCTTTGCTGCCCCAACCCCGGGTCCTCCTTTTTCGATAGCTGGGGCTGATGGTTGGGTTCCTGTAAATGTGACTCTCCTTTTTACCTGGTGCTTCTCCCAGCCGAGACCAGGAAGGTGGCACCCGAGGCGGGTGACATTGCGTGCCTGCGTAATGGGCTGGACACCACCGACGACGTGCCTCTGCTTGAGACCTCTTACAAAATAGCAAAGGTAACCGGCCCCGGTACGGGGCTTGGCGACTGGGCTCCTGCACATGCCCCTGCTCCCTCCAGGCTCCCACGCCATTTCCAGAGGGAGCTGTCATGCCAGCGCCTCCATTGTTGGCAAGTGGCAGGAGGTTCCGAGACGTGCCTGGCCTTCAGGCACGCTGTCAAAGGAGCGGATACCACGTCGTGTGTGTTTGTGTGTGTGTGTGTGCACGAGAGAGTGCTGTTGTCGGAAGACGAGCTTTGCAGATAAGCAAACGTGAGGGGAGGCACTTCTAAATCTCTTGGCTCCATAAAACTTCAATGGCAGGAGTGTACTGTGATTGCCCCTTCCATGACAGGCGACCCGCTGAACTTAAGAGTCCCTTCAAGGCTCCTTCCCGTTCTGCAGAGATGCAGAGTTGTGACCGGGTCTCTCCTCTTTCTGATTTCACTCCAGACTGTCTTCAAGTATTTCCCCCCAGCACAGGCCGCCGACTTCATGAGTACCATCACAGAAAGCCTGAAGTGTACCAGAGACGAGCGTGGATGGGCGGCTGAGATGTGGATGATAAACTTTCTGGAAAAATGTGGACAGCGAATATATCAGGAGGTAAGAGGGACATTTTTTGCAGCTTGGCTTTGACTTTTCTCTGTTGGCTGTTGCACTACACCTCGCGCAGTTGACACAAGCTAAAGAAACGCAGCCTGTGTGCCGAGACGAAGGGTGTCACCGGTCCGAGCTGCGTGTTAGCACCTCCTGCCACATTCTGCTCTGTGGAGCGGGGGGGCTTGGGCACGGGCAGTCCAAAGTCTCCTGCTGGAGCAGGTCTTTGCCGTGAGACAGTTACCCCTGGGATGCACCGACCTTCCCGTTCCTGTCCTTTCACTGTGAGGCTTCTTTATGGGCTTGGAGCGTGGTTTTGGTTTTGATCTTGCATTGCCACAGCCGGGTGGGTGGTCAGGGTTACCCAGGCTGTTCGGTGAGAAACTTGTCCATCTCTTGGGTGTACGCAAAGTGCTCAGCCCCTGGCACCGCTGGGCCCAGGCAAGTGCAGCAACCGAGGGCACGTGCGTGTTTGCGTGCCAAGGGCACGCTCGCCCCGACCTGTGAGCCAGGGCTTGGGCAGAGCGGCACGGTGAAGTTTAGGAAGTTTAGGACTAGACCCTGACAGCGTGTCAAGGGAGCAGGCATTGCTCGTGAACTAACTGACCGTGTTTGTGTTCTGTAGAAGTACGGGGAAAGGACGCGTTGTGGCATTCTTTCTCGTCTTCTTCCTTTCAGGTGCCAGAAGTCCTGCACGTCCTTTACAGCCGCATGCAGACCGTGAAAAAGGACACCCACAGGCGCCTCCTGCTCCACTCAGTGTATATCCTGGCCTGCTTTCACCACGAGCCTGTGGTCGAGAGCCTCCTCCAGAAACGTCTGCCCATGGACAGGTCCGTGCACTCCCATCTTGCCCCTCTGTGATTAAACGTGGCTTGCCTGTGTTAAGAGGAACCCAAAGAAGAACAAGGTCGCTCGTCTCCCAAAAGGTCTGAGCATTGCAAGGCCATGTGCTCCCATCTCCGGAAAGAAACAGGCCTCATAAGCCCCACTGCTGACATGGAGAGAGTTTGGGCTCTGGTGAGGGCACCGCAGGTACCAAGGGTAGGAGCTCAAGGGTGAATGTCTCTTGCCCTGCAGGGACACGATGGAGCTGTGGAGGATCCTGGGGAGAAGCAGCCTTGGGGTTCAGGTCCTGAAGTACTTAACACAGAAGTTGGAGGCAGCGGGAGAGAACAGCCCTGGGCCCCACTCCTCCGCTCACGAACCGGACCACAGCCAGGCTGCTCTGGAGCCCCTCATGGTATGCTCGATGGCAGAGGCGTTCCTGCAGCTTCGTGTCTGCTTTCTAGCAAACGCCTGGGGAGACTGCACAGGGGTAACGTGCTGGGGCATCTCAGCACTGGGGCTGTGAGGGGCCGGGACACATTTTTCTGGTCCTGGACCGCAAGGCTGTCCCTGGCATGAGACCTGCAGGCAGCAAAAGCTCCCCAAGGGAGGCAGCGGGAGTGCACTGGTGGGCAAAGCCCTTGTTTAATGGGCGTTTCTTGGCCGAATTTCCCTGCAGCTCCCCTGTGCCATCTCCGAGGTGGTGTTCGTGCTGCCAGCCAAGGAACGGGTCCAGCGCCTGCTTCCCCGTCTCCTTCCTGGCCTCCTGGGTGAGATCAGCAAGGCGCTGGGTGAGGTGATGCTGCCTGCCCCTCTCAGATACCAGAGAGGGCTCTTCTTCAGTGCATCAAGGAGGGAAGACAAGCCACGCAGGTAAGGAGCAGGAGGGGCAGAGAAGTTGGGGAGCTTTACTTCCGCAGCCAGCTGTGTTCATTTGTGGCGCTGAGGGAGCGCTTGGGCCTGCCCTGTTTCCTACGCGTGGCAGCAGGTTGCCAGGGCTGGCTCGACTTCTCTTCTTTCCTGGAGAAATGTTCGTTCCCAGAGAGGAAGGAGTCACGGGGTTGGCATCACCGGCTGCTCTCGTCCTGCCTGGTGTGCAACCCCGGTGGCAGGGCGTCCTTCTTGTCCCTCCGCGGACTGGGGAGAGACCCTGCGTGGGAATGGTCCGGCCGAGCACCCTGCGGATGGGGGAGACCCTTTCCAGCTCTGGCCATGGCCATCTGTGGTTTGGCGTGGTGGAGACTTAGCTCCTGTAATCTGTGGCCTGGCAGCGTGTGGCCGCAGGGCTTGGCTGCAGCAGTGGTGTTCCTGCCTTTACAATTTCTAGGCGGACGGAGCCGTTGTGTCGCGTCCTCGTAGCGCCAGGCTCTGCCCCTGCTCCTGGTCCTCAAGGGTTGGGGGAACCTGGGGCTGTCTCATAAAATGCTGGTGAGAAGAGCCCTTAGGGAGCACCTTGGGCATCTGGCTTCGAGGGAGCACGGGGACCCTGGGTTTCCTCCTGCTGTCAGTGGCCTGAGGCATGGCAAAGGATGAAAATGTCCATTTTCATGGGCGTGGAGTTTGGGATGAGTGAACCAACACCTCCCGAGGCAGCGGAGCCTTTTAGCTCTGCTACAGAGAAATCTTCCCTGGACGTGCTGCGACCTGAGATGTCTTTGGGCTTTCTTTTTCCCAGCCCTTACTGTGAGGCTCTAGAGCTGGTGCTGAGCAGATGCATGGAGAAGAGATGGCTGCTGCTGCTATGGAGGCAGGGAGCGTGGGCATCCCTCAGAAAGCCACAGGCTCACGCTGATGGCGTGTGTCTCCTGACGAGGTGAGATCCTCTTCTTGCGTCTCACCTTCTTGTGGGTGGCTGTGCCCGGGGAAATGGCTGCCAGGGCCATTCCCATGTGTGCAGGGAGCTGGGGAAGTTTTGGGTGGTGGCCGGCATCCTTGCCGCGTGACCGTGAGTTGCCTTCTCTGTGTGCAGTGTCCTGCTTCGCAACCAGCTGGTCACAAGAGGTGTGATATGGGCCCTCTCCCAGTGGCTGAACTCCCCCTCGGAAAACCTGCAGCTCACAGCGACAGCTTTCTTTGCTGAGGTGAGGCAACAGGAGGGGAAGGAAGGGTGCAGAGGGCTTCTCTGAGAAAACTGCTGCTTGGGACGCCTCTTTCTGAAGGAAGAAGGTGCCAGAAGAGAGCGTCACCATCCAAGGGACCCAACGGATCCTCGTTTCTACGAAGCCCGTTCGCGTGGTGTGCCTCGACTTAGGTGGCACTCACGGGCATATTGCTTTATTGCAGCTGGTGAAGGATCCGCCAGTCATGGAGAAGAAGTCCCTGGAAAGGGTCCTAGGTGTCTTGGTGGAGAAATCCCAGCACGGAATCGGCGCCGTGCGGCAGATGGCAGTGAGAGGCCTGGGCAACGCCGTCAGGGGAGCACCCAAGGAGGTGAGACCAACTTTTGCCCTTTCTGACTGCAGCCCCTCACTGGCAAGAGCCTGGTGAAGAGCGGCAAGGGGCTTCGGCAGCTTGGGCAGGCTAGTAAAGGCAAACGGGGCTCTTTCCTGAGACCACACTCCTTCGCCTGATGTCAACAGGGTGGCAAGGGGGAAACCTGGTGCCAAACGAGGCTTCCTGGGCTGAGATGGCCTCTGAGCAGGTTTCTAGCAACTTCAGCCCTTGGCAGCTGAAGGGATCCTGACCAAAGCCCATTGCCCGCCAAGGAGTTTAGAGAGCCACCTAACAGTTAACCTGAGGAGGCCCAAGCCTGTGCTGCTCCGTGCACATCCCGTCCCTTGGCCTCAGGAGGAGCTTAGCGAGCTCGCTGCGACCGAGGAGCCTGCGGGCAGCTCCCCCATGCACCAGCGACTATGCCGCCTGCATGGCCTCGTAGGAAAATCCTGTAACAGGCCTCAAATGGCCAAAATGGCCTTACCCTTCCCATAGGCGGTGTCTGCACAGCACCCTGCATCGGGATTGGAGGTGCATTCGGTGCTGTTTTGCAGGGTTCCTAGCATAGGAAGGGACTATCTATATTAGTCTGTCTTTCTAGCGCTAGCTCTGATAAACAGCATGTTAAGAGGTATTTCACAGAGTCTGAGTGCCTTTCTGAGGGGATCATGACGGGACAGCACCTCGCGGTGCAAAACATCAGCCATGGTAAAGAGAAGCCATTCGGGTCAGGACTAGCGAGAAGCTTGCGGGTGTCTTTGGCTTTGCAGGTGCAGAAGCACAAGGCGGCCATCCTGGAGGTGCTGCAGAGGGGCCTGGAGAACACCACGTGCCCTGTGGTGGCTGCCGAGAGCATGCTGGCGCTGGCGGAGGTGGTGAGGAAGCTGAAGGCAGAGGGCTTGGGGTCTGCCTTCAAAGATATTGCCAGGTCCACCAAGATGTTCTTTGAGGCGGTGAGTGAAATAACTTTCTCCTGCTTGTCTGAGAGGTAGTGGGGTGGGCTGGGACCTCCCCATGCTGCAGGGAGGGTCTCTGCTGGCGGAATGTCTGTTTTGAGCCTTTTTCCCCACTGTTGCGCGGGTAGGGTGGGTTGTGCTGCCAAGTGCCCGTGTTTCCTTCCCCCAGGACAACAGGGTCTCTCCCGTGCCCCTGTGGTTTCTCGGGCTTTAGACAGCCCCCCTGCCAGAAAGGATGCTCCCGTGCTCCGAGACTCCCCGTAGATTGGGAGTCACACTCGGACTCACGACCTATGTGGCAGGGAAGGAATCTGGATGAGGCAACCTTCTTTCCAAACCTGGGTCCCGAAACATAGTTTTCCAAAGAACTGTATTCAAGCACACTGACTTACTGATCAGTGATTCTTGTTTCGGTTCTTTACATACTGGCTTCTTGAGGGTGGGAATGAGCGGACGACAGCTATTTCTTGGGCTGACATCCTCCACGGGCAGCGCGCGATTGTTGACGTGGTAGGAGGTGCCCTCGTTACCCAGCTGAAAGATTAGGTCTGTGAATTGCAGGAGCCCGATGTCCTTCGCTTCTCAGCCTTCAGCCTCTACGCTGCCCTGGCCGCCGCCGCCTCCGCCTCCGGGAAAAGGTCCTTCTTCACCAGAGAAGTGTGGGAAACCTGGGTCAGCCTTCTCTTGCACCTCCGGGATCCCGTCCCTGAAGTTGCCAATGTAAGAGCCCCCAGCTCTTATTTGCAAAACTGTCAAAAGCCACAGAAAGCTGCCTGGTGAACTGCTGCAGGCAGCGCCCTCCCCGCCTGGAGACTGCGCCTGGGGCAGCCCCCTCTGCTAGGGAGAGCTCAGCAGAGCTCGGCTGGATGAGCTTCCTGGGAAGGACCCCGGCCACTCCAACGGGGGAGGAACAACGTGGCACGACTCTCTTTTTTCAGGTGTGCAGGACCGCCCTGTACCTCTGCGCTGCGTTCCTGGGGCCGGAGCGGGTGCAGGAGACCGTCGTCACCTCCATCGGGCTGCGCGCAACCCAGCTGCAGTACGAGGTTGGCCATTGCCTGGTGAGTGAGCTGTGTCCCGGGGGGGAGACGTCGCAGCCGCAGGGCTGTTCCCCCGAAACGAGAAGGGAGCGTGAGGTGACACGCCAAGGGTGGGCAGGATGGGAGCCGGGCGGGATGGGAGCCGGGCAGCTGGTGCTGAGACACGGCCTGCCCTCCTGGCTACCTGCTCGCTCTTTCTCCTTCCCTCGTGGCTGAGCCAGCTCGACCGGCCGTGGGTCAGCGGAGCGACCTTTTTGGCCAGCGAAGAAATCGTGCCTCTTTGCTTCCCCCAAGGTCAGAGATGCCCCTGCTATGTTGGAGAGGCTCCACGGCATCGCCAGGAGCCGCCGCCTGGAGAACGGCCAAGCGCTGCACTCCGCCGCCAGCGCAGTCCTAGGTGAGAGTCAGGGCTGGAGCCCGAAGCTGCACTCCCCACAGAGACAGCCGCAGGGGACTGCGCTCTCCCCGTCCGCCCAGGGAGACCAGGGCCAGCCTTGGCAGGGCAGCCGCAGCAGGGTTCGCTCAGGGCTTGGCGCGAGCGGAGGAGAAGGCGACAGCGTGCAAGAGCCGTCGCTGGTGGGGTGGCCGGGCCCCGCACGACGCGATGCTTGGCTCTGCCTGCTGCTACGTCCCGACTGTAAAGTTCTGATCTTTCCAGCCTTCCCCTCCAGCTCGCCGAGCATGTCCCAGGCGTAGGGGAGGGCCGCGAGACAGGGCTGGAGGGCAACGCTCTGACATTTGCCTCTTTGCCTTAGGAGACATCCTGAAAAAAACAAGAGGCCTTGGCGGCTCTTGGCAGCAGCAGCAGCAGGAATGAGGCTCCTCTCTTCAGGTAGGTTTGAGCGGAGCTGAGCTCTGGCTCTGCAGGTCAGGGAGGAGGTCAGAGGCTTGGCAGCCAAAAGCCTGGCTTGGAGCAGAAGGGGAGCACACAGCAAGGCCAGCTCCTCATCACCCCTCCTGTGTCACTGCAGCTTTCCATCATCGCCTGCGGCCAGGGGCAGACAGCATCTTCTGCGACTGTGGACCACGATGGGCACGGGGTTCTGGTGGCAATAAATTTCCTTTCATGGTCACACCGATGGAGAGTTGATCTTTCTTTCCTAGAGACAGGGGGGGCCGGGATGGGGCCATGCCAAGGCCTGAGGGCATCCACCCACAGGTGCTGAGGGAGCTGGCTGACGTGACCATGAGGCTGCTCTCAATGATCTTGGAAGTGTTGCAGCAATTGGGAAAGGTTCCCGAGGACTGGGAGAAAGCAAAGGTGGCTCCTGTCTTCGGGAAGGGCCGGAAGGAGATCGGAGGCAGCACAGGCTGGTCGGCCTTGCTTTGGTCCTTGGGAAGAGGATGGAGCAGAACATGCTGGGAACAGGGGAGACCAAAGGATGTTGTTTACTTGGGGTTTAGTCAGCATTTTGACACCATCTCCCATTAACGCCCTGGCTGACGAGGTGACAAAGACTGAGTCCAATAAGAGGCTGCAGAGGGTGACCAAAAACAGTTCCCATGCCTGCTGTATTGGCTTTGTGTGGCAAGGTTTTGGTAGTGGGGGGGTTGCAGGGGTGGCTTCTGTAAGAAGCTGCTGGAAGCTTCCCCTGTGTTCGAGAGAGAGCCCATACCAGCCGGCTCTAAGACGGACCCGCTGCCGGCCAAGGCCGAGCCAATCAGCAATAGTGGTAATGCCTCTGTGATAACATTTTTAAGAAAGAAAAAAAAAAGTTGGGACAGACAGAAACGGCAGCTGGGGAGAGGAGTGAGAACATGTAAGAGAAACAACCCTGCGGACACCAAGGTCAGTGAAGAAGGAGGGGGAGGAGATGCTCCAGGCGCCGGAGCGGAGATTCCCCTGCATCCCGTGGGGAAGACCATGGTGAGGCAGGCTGTCCCCCTGCAGTCCATGGAAGTACATGGTGGAGCAGATATCCTGCAGCCCGTGGAGGACCCCTTGCCAGAGCAGGGGGGTTCCCGAAGGAGGCTGTGACCCCGTGGGAACCCCATGCTGGAGCAGGCTCCTGGCAGGACCTGTGGATCTGTGGAGACAGGAGCCCACGGATCAGGTTTCCTGGCAGGACTTGGGACCCCGTGGGCAACCCATGCTGGAGCAGTGTGCTCCTGAAGGACTGCACGCCATGGAAAGGACCCACGCTGGAGCAGTTTATGAAGAACTGCAGCCCGTGGGTGGGACCCATGTTGGAGAAGTTCGTGGAGGACTCTCTCCCGTGGGTGGGACCCCACGCTGGAGCAGGAGAAGAGTGTGCTGAGCCCTCCCGCTGAGGAGGATGAAGCAGCAGAAAATAACGTGTGATGACCGTAAACCCCATTCCCCGTCCCCCTGTGACGCTGGGGGGGCTTGGTAGAGAATCCGGGAGTGAAGTTGTGCCTGGGAAGAAGGGAGGGGTGGAAGGAAGGTGTTCTGAGATTTGGGTTTATTTCTCATTACCCTACTCCGGCTGATTTGTAATAAATTGAGTTAATTTTCCCCAAGCTGAGTCTGTTTTGCCCGTGACGGTAATTGGTGAGTGATCTCTCCTGTCCTTATCTCGACCCTCAAGCTGTTTGTTATATTTTCTCTCCCCTGTCCGCTTGAGGATAGGGAGTGATAGAACGGCTTTGGTGGGCACCTGGCATCTGGCCAGGGTCACCCTATCACACGGCGGTAGCAATCCGGGCAGGGCAAGGATTGCTTTGCTTTCCATCTTGTCTCTCTCCGTGCTCCCACGCTTTCCACGCTCCCGATGGCGTGGGGCAGAGCGAAGCGGGACACCAAACAAAGCCCTGAGCGGGTGTAGGTTCGTTCAAAGCCTCCGAGATCTTGCGCTTTACGGCCTGACCCTGGCTCTTAGCCCGGGATTCCCTTTTCTTTTCCTCCGGCAGGAAGGGGAGCAGAAGAGCTCCCGCCTGCTTTGGTGGCATCGCTGCAGGGGTCGGTCACCTCCGAGCTCACTCTGTGCTGGGGACAGCTGTGCTGCTTGCTGGGGACACCGCTCTCCACCAGCCCCAGAACCTCCCTGGTGCCCAGTGCCGTGACCCCCGTGAGTGGGAGGGACCCCCTCTCTACACAGGTACCCCCTGCCCCCGGGGCGGCCGTGCCAGCAGCCCCAGCCGCCTCCAGCCCTGGGAACCCAGAGCAAGCGGCAACTACAGCTCTGCAGATGCCACCTGTGCCCAAAGCAAAGAAAGGCAAAGAGAGCTGGCGTCTGAAAGACCTAAGTAAAACTCTTTATTCACAAAACAGCGGCTCGCTACAACAAACTATGAATCTTTCACTTGCAAGCTGCCCTCCAGCCCCCCCAAGCCCCACATCTCCGTCGGGGAAAGCAGAACTCTGCCGCCGGGGTTAAGCCCTGGCTGGGGCTGGGGGCCGGGCACTACCCGGTGAGGCTTGGGTTGCCCGGCCCAAAGAAAGCGCAGGGCAGCGCGGTGGTGGCGGTTGTGCCGCCGGGACAAGGGGAGCAGGCGCCGAGTCCCTGCAGCGGGGCCCCCCAGCCCCAGCCCCAGCCCCAGCCCGGCGGCAGGCAGCCCACGGTGACTGCGGGCAGTGGGTGGGGAGCAGGTGCCTGTCCTGCTGCTGGTGGGTCCGTCGCTGCCTCCCACTCCATCTCCTCCTCCGTCTCTGCCTCCGCTTCCACGCTGCTGGCAGCCGGCTCCAGAGCCTCCAGCGCGAGGCGGAAAAGCCTAAGGCAAAAGCCAAGCAGAACAGTGCGTTGGTCCTGCCCTGGCCAGCCGAGCGGACCTGTGGGACGGGGCTCTCGGCACCCCTGCCTCCTCTCACCGCCTGGGGAGAGCCGTGGGGCGATGGGGCCCCTGGGCACGTCCCCAGCGGGAGCTGGCTGGAGGCTGGGCAGCTCCTTCGCCACCAGCACCCACCAGCACTGACGGGCCAGCGCCTGCAGCCGGACCATCCTGCGCTTCACGCCCTTCAGCAGCTTGGGAAGCCGCAACGTCCTCCGGATCTGCCGGAGCAGAGAGGGCAGGGGTGAGCGGCCCTGCTCCCTGCTCCCTGCTCCCTGCTCCCTGCCCCGCGGGGCCCCGGGCACAGAGCCCGGCCCCGCCAGGTGCAGACCCCGGCCCCGTGCCTGCCTTGGCACCCAGAAGCTCCTTACTCTGCGCAGGTGGTTTTTCGGCTCCGTGCCGCTCCATTGGCAGGGCTGAGCTCCCTTGGCTCCAGCCTGGAAAGGGGCAGAGGAGGCACCGGCTCAGGCTCCGGGCAGGACCCGGCTGCTCCTGCCCAGCATCTCTCCCTCCGGCAGGAGCCCAGGGTGCTCGCTCGGGCTTCCCCTGCTGACATGTCCCCCCAGGCAGGGATGCTCGATGATTTCAGCTGGGGACGAGCAGCCCAGAAGGACTTCTCCCAGCCCTTGGCCTTGCAGGGATGGGTGGCAAGGGCAAGCCAAGCTCCCGGCCCCCCGAGCTTCCCACAGCGGGGTCCCCAGCCCACGCCACCCCTGCAGTGCCTGCTCCAGCCTGCCCAGGCAGTGCGGGGCTGCCCGCCTCCGCGGAGCGGGGCTGTACCTCCAGCGGCACAAGCGTCCTCTTCCTCCAAGCCTTCACCGTGCCACCGAGATGGCAGCACCAAGATGGGGAGCGAAGCGCTGGGAGAGGCGAGAAGGGCTGACTCATGACGCCGAGGCACCGGGAGCACAGGAGACGGGCTGGGCTGGGAGCAGGGCAGAAGGGCTGCGTCGGGAGCAGGGGAGAAGAAGGTCGTCTGCCTTGTGCTCGTCGCCGGGCGCTGGCAGTTGCAGCTGGAACACGGGCCGTGACATCACACCTCTGTGACACGGGAGCTCCGGTGCCGGCTGCGCAGCGGGGGACTGGGGACAAGCCCTTGAGGGGCTGCAGCCTCACGGGGAACGCCGGGGACTTTTTGTGTTGCCCCCCGAGATGAACGAAGCACGCTTTTGCGCTTCGGTAGAACCTAAAACGAAGGAACGCCGCGCTGGGCAGAGTCCTGCTGCCGCCAGCGGTTCTCCAAGGAGTCTGCAGAGATGCGTCACGAGGAGATCCCTCGTAGCCACTTGCCCCAGCACCCAGCCCTGAGCAGTCGCACGGGGCACCTCAGCCCGGCTGGGGGTCCATCCCCCAGCCCAGCTCCGCTGCCCAAAGGCGGCCCCTGAGCGCTCCCATCCCGGGATGGCTGCAGGACAACGCCGTGGCTGCTTCTGCTCTCCTCCCCAAGGGCAACCCCCTTCCCTCGCGGGGAGTCCTGCTGGTCCTGGCCTCCCTGCCGCCAGCCAGCTCAAGCCCTTTGTCACGACCCAGACTGGACAGACCGGGGAGTCGTGTTTAATTTGAAATTCCCTCGGGCTAAATTACGGTGAAACGACACCAAACGATCAGTTAAAGATTTTATTCATGACAGAAGCAAACTGAACTGGGGAGGCGTGGTAGTAGGTGGCAAGGTTTCTCACAACAGCAATTGGCATGAGACTACTTCTGTAAACCGGGTAACCCAGGGTAACCATGCACATCGATTCAGGGAATAAGGAGATCCCTCCCGTTGAGCCACGAGGTTCAGAGCAGACCCCCTTGCTTTCTAGACTCCCTCCTCAGAGAAGGGCCCAGGAATGACTGGATCCACTCTTAGTCTCAGACTTGGTCAACGGTTTATGTCTCAAAACGGATGAGGTGTAGGGATTGTGGAAAAGGAAAGGGAGAAGAAGACAGAGAGATGGAGAAAGGAAGAGTGAGCGATTTCACCGGCCCTGGGTCCAGCATTGGTTCAGTCAGCCGAGGGGTCCAGCTCCAGCGGGTTTGCGCGACCGGGGCTTTAGTTTGCGTCCTTTTATCATCCTTGCCCCTCCTTCGGGCGGGCACCCGAACTCGTGGGGCTCATGAGCAGTTTGTGAGCCTTTGGGCTCGGGCGTCCTTTGTGGAGTAACTTCTCCTTCCCTGCAGACGTGGCCATTGTTTGACCTTTGCATCAGAAGAGCTTATCAGAACAGGGAGCTGGGCACCCTCCAGCACCACCAGCACGCCCTCCCGCTCCTGCCTGAGCTGCTGATGTCTGAGCGGATGGGTTACCCACCTTGGTTCCTTGCTCTGCAGGGTTTGTCTTTAAGCTGAACTCGCCCCACCGCAATGTTGGAGACGTTAACTCTTTCAGTCTCTCACACCCTTCTGCAGCTGCGCCGTCTTGTCCTCCATGCCAGGTCATTCCTCGCTCACAAATGCCCACCGCTGAGATTCGGTTGCAATCTGAATTGCCCCTTCAGGGATCAGCCTGGGAGGGTGACGCAGCTCGAGGCTCAGCTGGGAGTGGGGTTCCCCCTCCGGAGCCCAGCACCCAGCCCTGCAGTCCCGAGGGGGCAGCTCTGGCTTCCCCTTCTCCCGAGCTCCCGGCACCCCTCTGTGCCTGGCCGGGCCCAGGGAGGGGGGCAGAGGGCAGCCCAGGACACCGGGGTCTGCAGAGGGGACCTGCCAGCCCGCCATCCGCTCCCCACCAGCTCGTCTTGAGGGCAGCGCAGCTGGACCCAGCAGGTCTCACCTGCAGACGGGCCGGGGCGTAGGGCCAGCTCCATGGGCTGGGGACCATCTCCTTGGCTCTTTCGTTGTCCCAATGGCAGCCCGCAAGCCCGCTTTGATAGCATATTTCCATACATTCTGTATGGTATGTCTAAATATTTTGATGGGTTTAATATTTGGTACTGTCCTGGTTTCAGCTGGGATAGAGTTAACTGTCTTCCTAGTAGCTGGTACAGTGCTGTGTTTTGAGTTCAGTATGCGAAGAATGTTGATAACACTGATGTTGTCAGTTGTTGCTCAGTAGTGTTTAGACTAAAGTCAAGGATTTTTCAGCTTCTCATGCCCAGCCAGGGCACAAGCAGTTGGCACAGGACACAACCAGGGCACCTGACCCAAACTGGCCAACGGTGTATTCCATACCATGGGACGTCCCACCTAGTTTAGGAACTGGGAAGGGGGGGCGGGGAATCGCCGCTCGGGGACTGGCGGGGTGTCGGTCGGCGGGTGGTGAGCAATTGCCCTGCGCATCATTTGTACATTCCAATCCTTTTATTACTACTGTTGTCGTTTTATTAGTGTTATCATTATCATTATTAGTTTCTTCTTTTCTGTTCTATTAAACCGTTCTTATCTCAACCCAGGAGTTTTACTTCTTTTTTCCCGATTTTCTCCCCCATCCCACTGGATGGGGGGGAGTGAGTGAGCGGCTGCGTGGTGCTTAGTTGCTGGCTGGGGTTAAACCACGACAGGTACCAGCCGTGGAAACTGGTTTGCTGGTAGGTGACTGTAAAAGTGAGATTTTGTAAATAATTATTAGAAATCTTATACCAACACTATGATTGAAACAAGAGACAAAAGTATAGCCAAGCAATTAACCAGCAGAGGTAGTTACTCCTAAGTTTTGCAGTTCTTTGCTCTTAGGACTAGATGTTCCTGTACGCTAGATGAGAACAATGTTGAAACTGACCACATGGGATTGGAGCTGCGTTAAGCTTCAAGATCAGAGAACAAGGACAAGAATAAAGACTTCATGGACAGCCAACAAGAACTTCCAATGGGTCGGTGGTCGCAAAAGCAGCCCTTCGACTCAAATGGATCCTTCATTGCGCATGATCGGATGTAGGTAGTACTGCGATAATCAGTTGCAATTATTTTTATGTATATGTATACTAATCTGATTAATATGCAATTAGTTATTCTATGTAACCTGTTAGTGCTAAAGCTGTGGTATGCACGCTAGGTGGAACTATCCCCCGTGCACCCAGCGCCGCAATAAAGAATGCCTGCTTTCTAAAACTCCAAAACGAGTCTTAGAGAGTTTCTTCAACCGGCTTTTCGGTATCACTTGAGCGCTGCCGATGTCCTCCGGCACGGTGTCCTGGTTTTGGCTGGGAGACAGTTCTCTTCCTAGTGGCTGGTACAGCATTATGCTTTGGATTGAGGACGAGAAGAACGCTGATAACACGCTGATGTTTTCAGCTGTTGCTAAGTAGTGTTTTGAGCAAGTCGAGGGCTTTTCAGCTTCCCGCGCCCAGCCGGCAGGAAGGCTGGAGGGGCACAAGGAGCTGGGAGGGGACAGAGCCAGGGCAGCTGACCCCAACCGGCCAAAGGGGTATTCCATAGCACATGATGTCATGCCCGGTATATAAACTGGGGGGGAGCGGGGCTGGGGGGTGGATCTCTGCTCAGGGACTCACTGGGCATCTGTCGGCAAGTGGTGAGCCATTGCCTTGTGCATCGCTTTTTTTGTAGACTCCAATTCCTTTATCAGTAGTAGTGTCACGTTATCGTTGTTAATATTATCATTATTGTTGTGAGAGACCGAAGGAGTTAATGCCTCAGACGTCGTGGTGGGGCAAGTTCTGCTTAAGGACTAACTCTGCACAGCAGCAAACCCCGCCTAGCAGGGAACTGAAAGGAACAGGAAAACACACCTGGTTAATTTGTGGCTCAGAGGCCGGTACCGTCGGTGGAATTTGGGCTTTTTTGATCATGGGGAGGTTTACACAGCACCGGGCTTGCTAGCGACAGATGGTATCCAGCGAGCCCAAAGGAGTAAGAGAATCCTCGCTCGGGAGATGGTGGGGCTCATAGAGAGGGCTTTAAACTAGGTTTGAAGGGGGTAAGGGATAAAACGAGGTGCACCAGGGATGAGCCTGGGGGCAGCGTGCCAGTGTTAGGGCTGGATTGGATAGGCCAGCTCAAATGCACCTATGCCAACGCATGCAGCATGGGCAATAAACGGGAGGAGCTGGAAGCCGTCGTGCAGTGGGATAGATATGATTTAGTGGCCATCGCGGAAACATGGTGGGACGGCTCCCATGACTGGAGTGCTGCAATGGATGCCTATAAGCTCTTGGGAAGGGACAGGCAAGGTAGAAGAGGTGGTGGGGTGGCTCTCTATGTTAGGGAGTGTTTGGACTGTACAGAGCTACACGATTGTGAGGACCAGGTGGAGTGCTTCTGGGTGAGGATGAGAGGGAAGGCCGATAAGGCAGATATCGTGCTGGGAGTCTGTTATAGACCGCCCGACCGGGTTGAGGAGACGGATGAATCGTTCTACAAGCGGCTGGCAGTAGTCTCAGAATCGCTTGCCCTTGTTCTTGTGAGGGACTTCAACTTTCCGGATGTGTGCTGGAAATACGACACAGCAGAGAGTAAACAATCTCGGAGGTTCCTGGAGTGTGTGGAAGATGATAACTTCCTGACACAGCTGGTAGGCGAGCCAACCAGGGGAGGAGCCTTGCTACATCTACTGTTTACAAACAAGGAAGGACTGATGGGAGGTGTGATGGTCGGAGGCCGTCTTGGGCTTAGCGACCGTGAAATGACAGCATTCTCAATTTGGGGTGAGGCAAGGAAGGCGGTTAGCAAAACCACCGCTATGGACTTCCGGAGGGCAAACTTTGGCCTCTTCGGGGCACTGGTTGAGAGAGTCCCTTGGGAGACAGTCCCGAAGGGCAAAGGACTCAGGAGGGATGGACGTCCTTTAAGAAGGAAATCTTAACGGCTCAAGACCAGGCTATTCCCACGTGCCGCAAGTCAAACCACCGAGGAAAACAAGCAGCCTGGCTGAACGGGGAGCTTTTGCTAGGAGCCAGGAAAAAAAGGAGAGTTTATCATCTGTGGAAGAACGGGCAGGCAACTTGGGAGGAGTCCAGGGATCTTGTTAGATCATACAGAAAGAAAATTAGAAAGGCAAAAGCTCAGCTAGAACTAAATCTGGCCACTATTGTAAGGGACAAGAAAAAATGTTTTTACAAATATGTTAACAGTAAACGGAATCCCAAGGAGAATATCTGTCCTTTAATGGATACAGAAGGGAACGCTGCCACCAGAGATGAGGAAAAGGCTGAGGTATGTAATGCCTTCTTTGCCTCAGTCTTTAAAAGGGAGAGCAGTTATCCTCAGGGTACTCCGCCCCCTGAGCTGGAAGGCGAGGATGAAGAGCAGAATATACCCCCTTAATCCAGGAGGAAATAGTTAGGGACCTGCTACGCCATCTGGACACTCACAAATCTATGGGACCTGATGGGATCCATCCAAGAGTACCGAGGGAACTGGCGGAGGTCCTTGCCAAGCCACTCTCTGTCATCTATCAGCGATCCTGGTCAACGGGGGAGGTCCCAGAGGACTGGAGGCTTGCCAGCGTGACTCCCATTTATAAGAAGGGTCGGAGGCAGGATCCGGGGAACTACAGGCCTGTCAGCCTGACCTCGGTTCCGGGGAAGATTATGGAACGGTTTGTCTTGAGAGCGCTCACCTGGCAAGCCCAGGACAAGAAGGGGATCGGGCCCAGTCAGCATGGGTTTACGAAAGGCAGGTCCTGCTCGACCAGCCTGATCTCCTTCTGTGACCAGGTGACCCGCCTAGTGGATGAGGGAAAGGCTGTGGATGTTGTCTACCTCGACTTCAGCAAGGCCTTTGACACTGTCTCTCATGGCACACTCCTTGAGAAGCTGGCGTCTCGTGGCCTGGATAAGTGCACCCTTCACTGGGTGAAAAGCTGGCTGGCTGGCCGGGCCCAGAGGGTTGTGGTGAATGGGGTGAAATCCAGCTGGCGGCCGGTCACAAGTGACGATCCTCAGGGCTCGGTGTTAGGCCCCGTTCTGTTTAATACCTTTATCGATGATTTGGACGAGGGGATCGAGGGCACCCTCAGCAAGTTTGCAGGCGACACCAAGTTGGGAGGCAGGGTCGATCTGCTTGAGGGTAGCGAGGCCCTACAGAGAGATCTGGACAGGCTGGATCGGTGGGCTGAGGCCGATCGTATGAGGTTCAACAAGGCCAAGTGCCGGGTCCTGCACTTGGGTCACGGCAACCCCGTGCAGCGCTACAGGCTTGGGGAAGAGTGGCCGGAAAGCTGCCCGGCAGAGAAAGACCTGGGGGTGCTGGTCGGCAGCCGGCTGAATATGAGCCAGCAGTGTGCCCAGGTGGCCAAGAAGGCCAACGGCATCCTGGCCTGCATCAGAAATGGTGTGGCCAGCAGGAGCAGGGAGGTGGTTGTTCCCCTGTACTGGGCACTGGTGAGGCCGCACCTCGAGTCCTGTGTTCAGGTTTGGGCCCCTCACTACAGGAAAGACATGGAGGTGCTGGAGCGTGTTCAGAGAAGGGCAAACGAGTTGGTGAGGGGCCTGGAGCACGAGTCTTATGAGGAGCGGCTGAGGGAACTGGGGCTGTTGAGTCTGGAGAAAAGGAGGCTGAGGGGAGACCTTATCGCTCCCTACAACTACCTGAAGGGGGGTTGTAGTGAGGTGGGTGTTGGTCTCTTCTGTCAGGTGGCTGGAGATAGGACGAGAGGAAATGGCCTCAAGTTGAGGCAAGGGAGATTCAGGTTAGATATGAGGAAAAAATTTTTTACTGAGGGGGCTGTCAAACGTTGGCATGGGCTGCCCAGGGAAGTGGTTGAGTCACCATCCCTGAAGATATTCAAAAAGCGAGCGGACAGGGTACTTCAGGGCATGGTTTAGGGGGCATGGCTGATGGTTGGACTCGATGATCTTGAAGGTCTTTTCCAACCTAAATGATTCTATGATTCTCTACTATCAATAAGCACAAAACCAAGGATCTGTGACGGTAACTTTATCATCTGAAAAGGTGAAAAATAGTCTGGAAAAAGGGGAAAAACATCCCGAGATAAAACCAGTGCTTGCACCTTGATTTTGCTCAAGTATGGCTGGGCTTCTCCTGGCCAAGGCACTGCCATGACATCAGCGCTCTGCTCAGCTTTAGGAAAGGCTTCCTTAGTGTTGCAGAAGTCCGGGCATAGCAGAATTACCAAACCCACCTCGGCTCACGACAGCCAACGGTCCTCGCTGTCTAAGCCCTTCTCTCCATGCCCAGGTGTGGACACATATTTAGCTAACGGTCACAAGAGCATTCCACACGCCTTTAGAAGGCCTTGAACAGAATAAACAAGAAGACAAAAAAAGAGAGATGCCAATTAGAAGAACACAGGTGCGCATTCCACGATAAAGGGAACTTGGCACAAAGAACCTCAATTCGGCAGTTTATCTTGACCAATTAGACTGAGACAAGTTTCGCATGTTTTAGTAAGCATAACCAATTATGTCTTATGTTTATGCGCGTGTACAGTGTTGATATAACCAATCATTAAGTGTAACTAGGCGCGTGGACAGCGCGTGAAGAACGTGTGTAACCAATCGTAAAATGGCTAAACGCGTGTACGGATGTAAACAATGTATAAAATGATGTCTGATGCTCTAGTAAAGGGTCTTCAACTATGATCATATTGATCTGTCGTTGAGTCCATGATTATGCTCTCGCACCCAGGCCTGTGTGGGTAAAGGCAATGACATGCTGGCTGCTATAATGTGCTGTGGTTGGAAACATGCAGGTTAGCAGTGGCACTGGCAAGGTTGTGACCAATATATCCTTCTGTTTTGGCGGTTTTCCCAGCTCCGAGTTGGCGTTCTGTTCTAGACTGTCCTCATTCTGTTCTAGACAGGGGAGAGTGGCGCTCGATGTTCTCTCTGCTGATCAGCTTTGTCTCAGCCTACCATTTTCTATCTTAATGTAGAGGGAAAAGACACCTTTAGGGAGAGAGAGAGAGACGGAGTCACTTGCCCGGACCAAAATTACATCGGTGATTATCAACGGAAAGGTGTCTGCAGGGAAAAGGGGGAGGTCTCCCGCAGGTGACACGGAAGAATAGCAGCTCCTGGAGCGAACCCAGCCGCTATCAGAAAGGAACAAGCAGGGATTTAAAGTATTGATGAGTAACCACAACTCCAGCTAAACTCGGTGGGAAGTGGCAGCTACTCTTTCCCCCGAGCCCACAAAGGGCTGCAGTGACACGGGGCCAGGGGCCATGCTGCGGGGCCCTGCAGCGCAGGGTTTCCCCGTTCCCTACGGCTTGAATTTGCCTGTAGCCCGCAAATGGTTTTTAGCAATAGCTTTCTCGAAAGGCCCATCCTCGCCCCGGGTCCGTGCTGTTCCCCCCTGCAGGGACCCAAGGTGAAGTGTTGCCTGAGGGACAGCCGGGTTACGTGATGATGTCACAATGTTCGGTTCTGATGTTCCATTCTGATGTTGCGGCTCCAGCGTCCCTCCCTGGGCCAGTTGCTCCCAGCTTTCACAGGAGGAAGACCTGGAGAGACCAGTCTGTCCATCCAGGGAATCCTGCTGCGATGAGGAGGCTGAGAGTGCTTGAAGGTGAGGGGCTGGCAGGGGGCTAAAGCACGCTGGAGGCAGGACCCATCGCGGTCGTCCGCGGTGGACCGAGTCCCCTCGAGGTTTGAGCATCTCCAAGGATGGAGAGCCCACCGGTGGCCTCGCTGGCCTCTCGTGACTCTTGCTGCAAATGTCCGCCCTGGATGTCTAATGGGGATTGACCTCCAGCTTGTCTCCATCCACGCCATCGCCGGGCCCCTCCAAAAGCTGTTGGATTCTTCCCTTCCAGGTTGCTGCCCGTGTGTAGGTCCCCCGTCAAGACCTACGCATCCCGGGGGCAGAAGCAGGGCGATGGGTTCCGTCCCTGCGGCTGGCCCCACCGTTGCTGCCGTTGCGACTTCTCTGTTGGAGCGTCTACAAGACAACGAGGTGAGACGAGGGCATTCCACTGTGCTGCCAGAGGCTTGAGGGCTTCCCCCCCCCAGCCCTGCCTTCCCTGCCCAGGAGAGGGCAAGTGCCGCACGTCCCGTGTCCAAACGTTCCCTCTGGCGCTGGGCTGTGTCCACAGGAGTGGTGGGTTTGGGGAGGACCTGGCCTGGCGTCAGTATGACCTCGGGTCGGTGGCTGGTGCTCGGACACTGTCTGCAGGGCAGCTGCTCCCTCCGCTCCTTTCTGTTGCAGACACGAGCTGGGGGCACGAGGCGATGGTGCCGTTCGCAGGCTCTCCGGAGAGCAAGGGCTGGCAGCTCGCAGCTCCCCGGGAACGAGGGCAAAGTAAGTCCTAATTTCTCCCTTCCGTGGTCTGTCCTCAGGGTGACCGAGTGCAGAATTACCGCCAGCTGGAGAGCGCCTTGCAGGGAGGTGACGGCCGTTTGCCGAGCGGTCTCTTGAACCGCCTGATAGCTGAAGCGTCTGGTGACATAAGAGCCGCCCAGGTGAGCTTGTTCTCTTTGAAGACGGACGTTCCCCAATGCCCCTGTGAGAGCTCCTTCTCCTGGGGGGCCCTCCCCGTAGAGGAGGGACCGTATCCAGTTCCGCGCTAGGGTGCGTATAGAGCCAGCGAGCCCCTCTGTGCGAGGCGACTGATGAGCCATGCTTGGAGGATGGAGCTGGGACACACAGGCTCCCAATTCCAGCTGCTGGCAAGCCTTGGCTTAGGGAGAGGCTCTGGGGACTCGTTCTTGTGGGGCACTCGGTGAGGGCCTGTCGAGAGCTCCGGAGAGGGGCGGACGTGGTCTGCCTGGGGAGAGTTGTGTTCAAGTCTCTGTTGCCCGTCCTGCTCGCCTTCCCCGGGGCACAAGAAGCGGCAGATGCCTGGCCTAGGGTGCAGACGTCCCCATGGGGTCTTGCTGGGGAGACGGGACTGTCTCTCGGCTAGCCCTGAGGTCATTGCTGGCCAGTTTATCCCCATCCAAGCGCCTCAGCCTTTTTCCCGCGCAGCGTTTCACCTATGGTGCTTTTTTAGGGTGTGACCGATGACGTGAGGACAGCCGCTAGTGACATCCTGGTGGCGCTGGCTGGCTCCCACTTCCATTTCGTCATGTCCGAGCTCCAGGGACACCTGAAAGCCATGGGGGGAACCTCCGAGGAATTTGTCTTTGTCACCCTGGGCAAACTGGCCAGCAGCTACGGTATGGAACCCTGGCCTCCTGCTTTGAGGGATGGTCCGTGATAACCGGGAGAGGGCATCCTTCCTCTCCCAGATGCTCTGTCCCGAACTGGAGGGCTATGGGCTTGCGGCGCCTCCTTGCCAGGCTCCATTGCCAGGGCTGGGGCTGAGCGGGAGCTCGGCCTCACAGCCTCAGTCGTGGTGCTCTGAGGGCAGGAACGTGTCAGGGACTAAACCTTCAGGGGCTCTGCCCCACACCATCATCACCATGCCCGCCAAAGCCCTTCCCTGCTCCCTCTCAGGAAAGCAGGAGCCCTCCCCATTGTCGGGGGCCTCCCCCATCCCTCAGATATCACTCATGTCCGCCTGGCCCTGCAGCACGTCCCCCCCATCCCAACACTCCTGGCCCTTCTGCTGGGCAGTGCCGTTGAGGGCTGGACCCCAGCCCCCCCCCACGGCTCTGGCTGACTGCGTCCATGCTCTATCCCTCTGCCCTGCCCTCTCTGCAGCCCTGCGATGCATCCCTTTTGCTGGAATGACGCTGCTCGCCCTCCGCGCTGTCCTGAGCCGAGTGGGGAGCGGACGGGTCCGGCGTGCCGTCTGTGGTGGTGAGTGTCGGACTCTCAGCTGTGGCCCTGAAGGCAGGGGAAGGGTACGGGCTGGCTCGCTCCGGTCTCAGTGCGTCCGAGCCCGACCTCGCTATTTCGGCAATGCCAAACTGTCGTGAACGTGTAGGAACGGTGGGTGAAGTGTCAGAGGTTTCTGGTGGGCAGGACATGGAGACGCTGGGTACCTGCACAGAGGAACTCAGCAGAGTTCAAGAGCTCAACAGAGGGTGCCTTTGGGCTGCCTGGTCCTGAGCCTTTCGACTGGCTTCACGTGCCGGTGCTGGAGGGCAAATGTTTAGGCAGGGAAGGGCGAGAGGTGCAGCGGGTATAGGCTGGAGGGGAACAGGCACGTGAGGAGGAGAAGCTGTGGTGGGGAGGAGAAGAGAAAGAGCGCAGACACCTCGAGCGCACGGTTTGCGCGCCTGAATCCAGATGTGGCCTCAAGCCAAAAGCTGGCAAGCTGGGGGCTGTGCTGAAAGCAGGCTTGGGTGAGAGTGCGAGGTACCCTTCCCACCACAGGCACCCACGTGCCCCTTTTTCCCTTCTTTTGGTGCAGTTCTGGAGCAATGGTCGGAAGGGGTGAAGACTTACTTCTGCTCCTGGGACAAATGTCCCTTCCCTCGCGTCGGGGAAGCGCAGCTCTGCAGACACGTTTACCCCCTCTATTGCTACGTGGTGCAAAACTGGCTGGGCTGCGAGGAGGAAGAGGTGAGGGCAGCTGCCTTTCCAGCCCAGGGACTGAGAAAGCCCCCCGCCCAGGCCAGGAGTCTGCCAGTACCACGCCCAGGGCTGGTAGTATTTGGCTGACAAGAAGCAGCCAAATCCTGGGACCTGTTAGCAGCGGGGCGCTGGGTGCCAGCACGGGGAATTGCTTTTCGTCCTCCGGAGCGAGCCCTTCTTCTGCGGGATACCTCTCTCTGGGAGGGGTGGGACTCGTGGGCAGGGGTTGCTGATCGCTCGGCAGATCTTCAGCCCTCCCTTCCCTCTCCAGGACAAGCAAGCTGTCCTCGGGGCGGTGGCTGCCATGACTGGCGTCCTCCTGCGCGAGGAGCAGCACCGGGAATACGCCTGGGATCAGCTCCTCCTGTACCAAGACACTTTCTGGGCGACCAAGGTCAGGCGTGGCCGTGGGGTCTGTGCCAGTACCACAAGGTGTCGGGGAGATGCTGGGTGCCAGAGGAGCTAGGGAGCCTTTACTGAAGGAACAGGGAGAGCCAAGGAGCCCTGAGGCTTCTTTCAGGCAAGAGAAGAGCAACCCAGGAGGGAGCCAAGAGGCACTGGGGCTTCTCTCCTGTGGAGGGGATGCTCTGCCATCTCCCTGGGGCTCTGGTGTGCCTGAGGAGCTCTGCCCTGGTGCCCAGGGCCATGTCCAGCCCTGTCAGACACGGGGAGAGGTCTCACGGGTGGGAAGCCATGGCAGGTGATGAGAGCAGTTCTGGATTTCCTCAAGGAGCTGCTCAGCGCCAGCGCCCGCGGCCGTTCAGCATGGGATATACATGTGCTGCCTGTCTGCTCTGGCCCCACAAAACACGACCAGCCCCGCCAGTAGAAGCGTGCAAGTGTTTCTACGCAGGTCTGGCAGCAGAGCCTGTCCCCCGCAAAAAGCCTGTCCCCACCACCCACTTTGTGTGTGTCTCTTGAACTTGCAGGACGAGACAATGGAGGAGTCCTGGGACTCCACGGCATCCCAAGTGTTTCTCGGTCTGGTGCAGTTGAGGTAAGGTCCACGGCCCAGACCCTCGGACTCACTCTGTTTCCCCACCCGGAGCCCTGTGACCTTAACCGTAGTTCTGGGAGTAGCAGGGTCTGCGGGGTGGGACGGCGTTTCCCGTTTCTGATGTCTCTCCATGAGGACAAACCCAGTTGTCATTTGAGCCGCTCTGGAGACAGCTAGTGAGTCCCCGTGTTGTTTTTCTCTTCCTTTTTTTTCTCTGGCCAGGAGGCTGAAGCCATCTTTGAGCAGGAAGAAAAGTTGCAGCCTGCTGGCTGAGTGCTGCCACACCATCTTGTCCTTTCCGTCCAAGGAGGAGATGGAAGGGAGAGAGAAGATAGTGAGGCAAACTCGGAACATACAGGTACCCGCCATCCTGACGCTGCCCGCCTCTTGGCCAGGATTCCCCCTCAGCGTGCCCTGGCAGCCCCCCGTGATGCCAAACCTCAGTCCTCCTTTTCTTGCTTTCAGACCCTGCACACGCTGTGCTTGGAAGGTCTGGGCCGGATTTTAGCAGTCCTTCTCGAGGCGGAGGTGACCTCTACCTCCTTCGAGGATGTGGTCCATGTGAGCAGCCGTGGGGTGATGGGGAAAGAGTCGCTGCGAAGCTGGGGCGGAGATTTGGGGGGGCTTAGAGAGCGGGGCTGCGAAGGCAGCACTGCCAGTGCTCGGTGGGTCTGGGGGCCCTGCCGAGCCGCAGGGCAGGCCGTCGAGGAAGGGTCCAGAGGAGGGAGACAGAGGGATGTCGGGGAGAGAAAGATGCCCGTTGTGAGACAGGATAACCCCCTGTGCCAGGTCCTGCAGTGCTGGCTCACCTCGGCCAAAGCGTGGGAGCGGGAGAGGGCCTTGCAGGTCTGCGCCCAGCTGCTGGGTGACTGCGAGGAGCGATTCGAGGTCGCGGTGAGTAGGGAGCTCCTGTGTGCCCCGTGCCTCTCCCAGAAGGGAGCCCTGCTTGGCTGGGTGCTGGGTTTCAGGTCTTGCGGAGTGGCAGGGTGGCACCTCTGCCCTCTCCTCTGCCCGATCCCTGCTCCGGGCAGCATGGCCGGGAGAGGTGAGCGGGCACCGGGTCTCCCTGCGACCCTTTGGCCACCTCTTGCCCCTGCAGAGAGGATGCGCTTGCAAGCAGTTTGGCTTCTTGGTGGGGCTGCTGGCACCTCTGACTACCGAATCCCTGGCCACGTCCCGCCGCTGGGCAGGGGTCTGCCTGGGTCACCTTCTGCAAATGCAAGGTGAGGACAGAGGGGGCTTGCCAGGCTTGGTCAGGAAAATCTGCCCAGGACCAGAGGGGAAATCAGTTAGCTGCCCAGAGTTTTGGAGCAGGGACTTCAGCTGCTGGCCCAGAGCGTGAGGTTGGGGAGGGAGTTCTGGTTAAACCCCCTCTCCAGCCAGCCAAGAAATGCTCTCCGCAAGGGAGGAAGGTTGTAGACGGGGTGTTCTGTGCCCATACTAAATCACTGTCCCCAAAAAGAAACTGGTTGGAAGTGAGTTCTTGCCTGTGCTTCAGGGAGCAGCATCCCTCTGTGCTGAGGGCGTTTCCTCCCTCCCAGAGCCATCCCTGTCACATCCCGCTGCACCGAATTCCTGGCCTTTGCTGCCCCAACCCCGGGTCCTCCTTTTTCGATAGCTGGGGCTGATGGTTGGGTTCCTGTAAATGTGACTCTCCTTTTTACCTGGTGCTTCTCCCAGCCGAGACCAGGAAGGTGGCACCCGAGGCGGGTGACATTGCGTGCCTGCGTAATGGGCTGGACACCACCGACGACGTGCCTCTGCTTGAGACCTCTTACAAAATAGCAAAGGTAACCGGCCCCGGTACGGGGCTTGGCGACTGGGCTCCTGCACATGCCCCTGCTCCCTCCAGGCTCCCACGCCATTTCCAGAGGGAGCTGTCATGCCAGCGCCTCCATTGTTGGCAAGTGGCAGGAGGTTCCGAGACGTGCCTGGCCTTCAGGCACGCTGTCAAAGGAGCGGATACCACGTCGTGTGTGTTTGTGTGTGTGTGTGTGCACGAGAGAGTGCTGTTGTCGGAAGACGAGCTTTGCAGATAAGCAAACGTGAGGGGAGGCACTTCTAAATCTCTTGGCTCCATAAAACTTCAATGGCAGGAGTGTACTGTGATTGCCCCTTCCATGACAGGCGACCCGCTGAACTTAAGAGTCCCTTCAAGGCTCCTTCCCGTTCTGCAGAGATGCAGAGTTGTGACCGGGTCTCTCCTCTTTCTGATTTCACTCCAGACTGTCTTCAAGTATTTCCCCCCAGCACAGGCCGCCGACTTCATGAGTACCATCACAGAAAGCCTGAAGTGTACCAGAGACGAGCGTGGATGGGCGGCTGAGATGTGGATGATAAACTTTCTGGAAAAATGTGGACAGCGAATATATCAGGAGGTAAGAGGGACATTTTTTGCAGCTTGGCTTTGACTTTTCTCTGTTGGCTGTTGCACTACACCTCGCGCAGTTGACACAAGCTAAAGAAACGCAGCCTGTGTGCCGAGACGAAGGGTGTCACCGGTCCGAGCTGCGTGTTAGCACCTCCTGCCACATTCTGCTCTGTGGAGCGGGGGGGCTTGGGCACGGGCAGTCCAAAGTCTCCTGCTGGAGCAGGTCCTTGCCGTGAGACAGTTACCCCTGGGATGCACCGACCTTCCCGTTCCTGTCCTTTCACTGTGAGGCTTCTTTATGGGCTTGGAGCGTGGTTTTGGTTTTGATCTTGCATTGCCACAGCCGGGTGGGTGGTCAGGGTTACCCAGGCTGTTCGGTGAGAAACTTGTCCATCTCTTGGGTGTACGCAAAGTGCTCAGCCCCTGGCACCGCTGGGCCCAGGCAAGTGCAGCAACCGAGGGCACGTGCGTGTTTGCGTGCCAAGGGCACGCTCGCCCCGACCTGTGAGCCAGGGCTTGGGCAGAGTGGCACGGTGAAGTTTAGGAAGTTTAGGACTAGACCCTGACAGCGTGTCAAGGGAGCAGGCATTGCTCGTGAACTAACTGACCGTGTTTGTGTTCTGTAGAAGTACGGGGAAAGGACGCGTTGTGGCATTCTTTCTCGTCTTCTTCCTTTCAGGTGCCAGAAGTCCTGCACGTCCTTTACAGCCGCATGCAGACCGTGAAAAAGGACACCCACAGGCGCCTCCTGCTCCACTCAGTGTATATCCTGGCCTGCTTTCACCACGAGCCTGTGGTCGAGAGCCTCCTCCAGAAACGTCTGCCCATGGACAGGTCCGTGCACTCCCATCTTGCCCCTCTGTGATTAAACGTGGCTTGCCTGTGTTAAGAGGAACCCAAAGAAGAACAAGGTCGCTCGTCTCCCAAAAGGTCTGAGCATTGCAAGGCCATGTGCTCCCATCTCCGGAAAAAAACAGGCCTCATAAGCCCCACTGCTGACATGGAGAGAGTTTGGGCTCTGGTGAGGGCACCGCAGGTACCAAGGGTAGGAGCTCAAGGGTGAATGTCTCTTGCCCTGCAGGGACACGATGGAGCTGTGGAGGATCCTGGGGAGAAGCAGCCTTGGGGTTCAGGTCCTGAAGTACTTAACACAGAAGTTGGAGGCAGCGGGAGAGAACAGCCCTGGGCCCCACTCCTCCGCTCACGAACCGGACCACAGCCAGGCTGCTCTGGAGCCCCTCATGGTATGCTCGATGGCAGAGGCGTTCCTGCAGCTTCGTGTCTGCTTTCTAGCAAACGCCTGGGGAGACTGCACAGGGGTAACGTGCTGGGGCATCTCAGCACTGGGGCTGTGAGGGGCCGGGACACATTTTTCTGGTCCTGGACCGCAAGGCTGTCCCTGGCATGAGACCTGCAGGCAGCAAAAGCTCCCCAAGGGAGGCAGCGGGAGTGCACTGGTGGGCAAAGCCCTTGTTTAATGGGCGTTTCTTGGCCGAATTTCCCTGCAGCTCCCCTGTGCCATCTCCGAGGTGGTGTTCGTGCTGCCAGCCAAGGAACGGGTCCAGCGCCTGCTTCCCCGTCTCCTTCCTGGCCTCCTGGGTGAGATCAGCAAGGCGCTGGGTGAGGTGATGCTGCCTGCCCCTCTCAGATACCAGAGAGGGCTCTTCTTCAGTGCATCAAGGAGGGAAGACAAGCCACGCAGGTAAGGAGCAGGAGGGGCAGAGAAGTTGGGGAGCTTTACTTCCGCAGCCAGCTGTGTTCATTTGTGGCGCTGAGGGAGCGCTTGGGCCTGCCCTGTTTCCTACGCGTGGCAGCAGGTTGCCAGGGCTGGCTCGGCTTCTCTTCTTTCCTGGAGAAATGTTCGTTCCCAGAGAGGAAGGAGTCACGGGGTTGGCATCACCGGCTGCTCTCGTCCTGCCTGGTGTGCAACCCCGGTGGCAGGGCGTCCTTCTTGTCCCTCCGCGGACTGGGGAGAGACCCTGCGTGGGAATGGTCCGGCCGAGCACCCTGCGGATGGGGGAGACCCTTTCCAGCTCTGGCCATGGCCATCTGTGGTTTGGCGTGGTGGAGACTTAGCTCCTGTAATCTGTGGCCTGGCAGCGTGTGGCCGCAGGGCTTGGCTGCAGCAGTGGTGTTCCTGCCTTTACAATTTCTAGGCGGACGGAGCCGTTGTGTCGCGTCCTCGTAGCGCCAGGCTCTGCCCCTGCTCCTGGTCCTCAAGGGTTGGGGGAACCTGGGGCTGTCTCATAAAATGCTGGTGAGAAGAGCCCTTAGGGAGCACCTTGGGCATCTGGCTTCGAGGGAGCACGGGGACCCTGGGTTTCCTCCTGCTGTCAGTGGCCTGAGGCATGGCAAAGGATGAAAATGTCCATTTTCATGGGCGTGGAGTTTGGGATGAGTGAACCAACACCTCCCGAGGCAGCGGAGCCTTTTAGCTCTGCTACAGAGAAATCTTCCCTGGACGTGCTGCGACCTGAGATGTCTTTGGGCTTTCTTTTTCCCAGCCCTTACTGTGAGGCTCTAGAGCTGGTGCTGAGCAGATGCATGGAGAAGAGATGGCTGCTGCTGCTATGGAGGCAGGGAGCGTGGGCATCCCTCAGAAAGCCACAGGCTCACGCTGATGGCGTGTGTCTCCTGACGAGGTGAGATCCTCTTCTTGCGTCTCACCTTCTTGTGGGTGGCTGTGCCCGGGGAAATGGCTGCCAGGGCCATTCCCATGTGTGCAGGGAGCTGGGGAAGTTTTGGGTGGTGGCCGGCATCCTTGCCGCGTGACCGTGAGTTGCCTTCTCTGTGTGCAGTGTCCTGCTTCGCAACCAGCTGGTCACAAGAGGTGTGATATGGGCCCTCTCCCAGTGGCTGAACTCCCCCTCGGAAAACCTGCAGCTCACAGCGACAGCTTTCTTTGCTGAGGTGAGGCAACAGGAGGGGAAGGAAGGGTGCAGAGGGCTTCTCTGAGAAAACTGCTGCTTGGGACGCCTCTTTCTGAAGGAAGAAGGTGCCAGAAGAGAGCGTCACCCTCCAAGGGACCCAACGGATCCTCGTTTCTACGAAGCCCGTTCGCGTGGTGTGCCTCGACTTAGGTGGCACTCACGGGCATATTGCTTTATTGCAGCTGGTGAAGGATCCGCCAGTCATGGAGAAGAAGTCCCTGGAAAGGGTCCTAGGTGTCTTGGTGGAGAAATCCCAGCACGGAATCGGCGCCGTGCGGCAGATGGCAGTGAGAGGCCTGGGCAACGCCGTCAGGGGAGCACCCAAGGAGGTGAGACCAACTTTTGCCCTTTCTGACTGCAGCCCCTCACTGGCAAGAGCCTGGTGAAGAGCGGCAAGGGGCTTCGGCAGCTTGGGCAGGCTAGTAAAGGCAAACGGGGCTCTTTCCTGAGACCACACTCCTTCGCCTGATGTCAACAGGGTGGCAAGGGGGAAACCTGGTGCCAAACGAGGCTTCCTGGGCTGAGATGGCCTCTGAGCAGGTTTCTAGCAACTTCAGCCCTTGGCAGCTGAAGGGATCCTGACCAAAGCCCATTGCCCGCCAAGGAGTTTAGAGAGCCACCTAACAGTTAACCTGAGGAGGCCCAAGCCTGTGCTGCTCCGTGCACATCCCGTCCCTTGGCCTCAGGAGGAGCTTAGCGAGCTCGCTGCGACCGAGGAGCCTGCGGGCAGCTCCCCCATGCACCAGCGACTATGCCGCCTGCATGGCCTCGTAGGAAAATCCTGTAACAGGCCTCAAATGGCCAAAATGGCCTTACCCTTCCCATAGGCGGTGTCTGCACAGCACCCTGCATCGGGATTGGAGGTGCATTCGGTGCTGTTTTGCAGGGTTCCTAGCATAGGAAGGGACTATCTATATTAGTCTGTCTTTCTAGCGCTAGCTCTGATAAACAGCATGTTAAGAGGTATTTCACAGAGTCTGAGTGCCTTTCTGAGGGGATCATGACGGGACAGCACCTCGCGGTGCAAAACATCAGCCATGGTAAAGAGAAGCCATTCGGGTCAGGACTAGCGAGAAGCTTGCGGGTGTCTTTGGCTTTGCAGGTGCAGAAGCACAAGGCGGCCATCCTGGAGGTGCTGCAGAGGGGCCTGGAGAACACCACGTGCCCTGTGGTGGCTGCCGAGAGCATGCTGGCACTGGCGGAGGTGGTGAGGAAGCTGAAGGCAGAGGGCTTGGGGTCTGCCTTCAAAGATATTGCCAGGTCCACCAAGATGTTCTTTGAGGCGGTGAGTGAAATAACTTTCTCCTGCTTGTCTGAGAGGTAGTGGGGTGGGCTGGGACCTCCCCATGCTGCAGGGAGGGTCTCTGCTGGCGGAATGTCTGTTTTGAGCCTTTTTCCCCACTGTTGCGCGGGTAGGGTGGGTTGTGCTGCCAAGTGCCCGTGTTTCCTTCCCCCAGGACAACAGGGTCTCTCCCGTGCCCCTGTGGTTTCTCGGGCTTTAGACAGCCCCCCTGCCAGAAAGGATGCTCCCGTGCTCCGAGACTCCCCGTAGATTGGGAGTCACACTCGGACTCACGACCTATGTGGCAGGGAAGGAATCTGGATGAGGCAACCTTCTTTCCAAACCTGGGTCCCGAAACATAGTTTTCCAAAGAACTGTATTCAAGCACACTGACTTACTGATCAGTGATTCTTGTTTCGGTTCTTTACATACTGGCTTCTTGAGGGTGGGAATGAGCGGACGACAGCTATTTCTTGGGCTGACATCCTCCACGGGCAGCGCGCGATTGTTGACGTGGTAGGAGGTGCCCTCGTTACCCAGCTGAAAGATTAGGTCTGTGAATTGCAGGAGCCCGATGTCCTTCGCTTCTCAGCCTTCAGCCTCTACGCTGCCCTGGCCGCCGCCGCCTCCGCCTCCGGGAAAAGGTCCTTCTTCACCAGAGAAGTGTGGGAAACCTGGGTCAGCCTTCTCTTGCACCTCCGGGATCCCGTCCCTGAAGTTGCCAATGTAAGAGCCCCCAGCTCTTATTTGCAAAACTGTCAAAAGCCACAGAAAGCTGCCTGGTGAACTGCTGCAGGCAGCGCCCTCCCCGCCTGGAGACTGCGCCTGGGGCAGCCCCCTCTGCTAGGGAGAGCTCAGCAGAGCTCGGCTGGATGAGCTTCCTGGGAAGGACCCCGGCCACTCCAACGGGGGAGGAACAACGTGGCACGACTCTCTTTTTTCAGGTGTGCAGGACCGCCCTGTACCTCTGCGCTGCGTTCCTGGGGCCGGAGCGGGTGCAGGAGACCGTCGTCACCTCCATCGGGCTGCGCGCAACCCAGCTGCAGTACGAGGTTGGCCATTGCCTGGTGAGTGAGCTGTGTCCCGGGGGGGAGACGTCGCAGCCGCAGGGCTGTTCCCCCGAAACGAGAAGGGAGCGTGAGGTGACACGCCAAGGGTGGGCAGGATGGGAGCCGGGTGGGATGGGAGCCGGGCAGCTGGTGCTGAGACACGGCCTGCCCTCCTGGCTACCTGCTCGCTCTTTCTCCTTCCCTCGTGGCTGAGCCAGCTCGACCGGCCGTGGGTCAGCGGAGCGACCTTTTTGGCCAGCGAAGAAATCGTGCCTCTTTGCTTCCCCCAAGGTCAGAGATGCCCCTGCTATGTTGGAGAGGCTCCACGGCATCGCCAGGAGCCGCCGCCTGGAGAACGGCCAAGCGCTGCACTCCGCCGCCAGCGCAGTCCTAGGTGAGAGTCAGGGCTGGAGCCCGAAGCTGCGCTCCCCACAGAGACAGCCGCAGGGGACTGCGCTCTCCCCGTCCGCCCAGGGAGACCAGGGCCAGCCTTGGCAGGGCAGCCGCAGCAGGGTTCGCTCAGGGCTTGGCACGAGCGGAGGAGAAGGCGACAGCGTGCAAGAGCCGTCGCTGGTGGGGTGGCCGGGCCCCGCACGACGCGATGCTCGGCTCTGCCTGCTGCTACGTCCCGACTGTAAAGTTCTGATCTTTCCAGCCTTCCCCTCCAGCTCGCCGAGCATGTCCCAGGCGTAGGGGAGGGCCGCGAGACAGGGCTGGAGGGCAACGCTCTGACATTTGCCTCTTTGCCTTAGGAGACATCCTGGAAAAAACAAGAGGCCTTGGCAGCTCTTGGCAGCAGCAGCAGCAGGAATGAGGCTCCTCTCTTCAGGTAGGTTTGAGCGGAGCTGAGCTCTGGCTCTGCAGGTCAGGGAGGAGGTCAGAGGCTTGGCAGCCAAAAGCCTGGCTTGGAGCAGAAGGGGAGCACGCAGCAAGGCCAGCTCCTCATCACCCCTCCTGTGTCACTGCAGCTTTCCATCATCGCCTGCGGCCAGGGGCAGACAGCATCTTCTGCGACTGTGGACCACGATGGGCACGGGGTTCTGGTGGCAATAAATTTCCTTTCATGGTCACACCGATGGAGAGTTGATCTTTCTTTCCTAGAGACAGGGGGGGCCGGGATGGGGCCATGCCAAGGCCTGAGGGCATCCACCCACGGGTGCTGAGGGAGCTGGCTGACGTGACCATGAGGCTGCTCTCAATGATCTTGGAAGTGTTGCAGCAATTGGGAAAGGTTCCCGAGGACTGGGAGAAAGCAAAGGTGGCTCCTGTCTTTGGGAAGGGCCGGAAGGAGATCGGAGGCAGCACAGGCTGGTCGGCCTTGCTTTGGTCCTTGGGAAGAGGATGGAGCAGAACATGCTGGGAACAGGGGAGACCAAAGGATGTTGTTTACTTGGGGTTTAGTCAGCATTTTGACACCATCTCCCATTAACGCCCTGGCTGACGAGGTGACAAAGACTGAGTCCAATAAGAGGCTGCAGAGGGTGACCAAAAACAGTTCCCATGCCTGCTGTATTGGCTTTGTGTGGCAAGGTTTTGGTAGTGGGGGGGTTGCAGGGGTGGCTTCTGTAAGAAGCTGCTGGAAGCTTCCCCTGTGTTCGAGAGAGAGCCCATACCAGCCGGCTCTAAGACGGACCCGCTGCCGGCCAAGGCCGAGCCAATCAGCGATAGTGGTAATGCCTCTGTGATAACATTTTTAAGAAAGAAAAAAAAAAGTTGGGACAGACAGAAACGGCAGCTGGGGAGAGGAGTGAGAACATGTAAGAGAAACAACCCTGCGGACACCAAGGTCAGTGAAGAAGGAGGGGGAGGAGATGCTCCAGGCGCCGGAGCGGAGATCCCCCTGCATCCCGTGGGGAAGACCATGGTGAGGCAGGCTGTCCCCCTGCAGTCCATGGAAGTACATGGTGGAGCAGATATCCTGCAGCCCGTGGAGGACCCCTTGCCAGAGCAGGGGGGTTCCCGAAGGAGGCTGTGACCCCGTAGGAACCCCATGCTGGAGCAGGCTCCTGGCAGGACCTGTGGATCTGTGGAGACAGGAGCCCACGGATCAGGTTTCCTGGCAGGACTTGGGACCCCGTGGGCAACCCATGCTGGAGCAGTGTGCTCCTGAAGGACTGCACGCCATGGAAAGGACCCACGCTGGAGCAGTTTATGAAGAACTGCAGCCCGTGGGTGGGACCCACATTGGAGAAGTTCGTGGAGGACTCTCTCCCGTGGGTGGGACCCCACGCTGGAGCAGGAGAAGAGTGTGCTGAGCCCTCCCGCTGAGGAGGATGAAGCAGCAGAAAATAACGTGTGATGACCGTAAACCCCATTCCCCGTCCCCCTGTGACGCTGGGGGGGCTTGGTAGAGAATCCGGGAGTGAAGTTGTGCCTGGGAAGAAGGGAGGGGTGGAAGGAAGGTGTTCTGAGATTTGGGTTTATTTCTCATTACCCTACTCTGGCTGATTTGTAATAAATTGAGTTAATTTTCCCCAAGCTGAGTCTGTTTTGCCCGTGACGGTAACTGGTGAGTGATCTCTCCTGTCCTTATCTCGACCCTCAAGCTCTTTGTTATATTTTCTCTCCCCTGTCCGCTTGAGGATGGGGAGTGATAGAACGGCTTTGGTGGGCACCTGGCATCTGGCCAGGGTCAACTCACCACAACTTAATATACTGAAATCACAATATAGTGAAATGACAACAGAAAAAGAATGGAGGAGTCGTATTATACAGCTGCATCAGAAGGCAAATATGATTCCCATTACCTATCATCTCTCCACGCTTAGCGCCAGGATGCTGGGTGTTCCCAGTTGCCTGGCAGGAGTACATGGGTTGAGCTAAGGGCCATTTCTCTCTTCAAAGTACATTTTTCTGTGTGTACTGTAAAATTTTCTGGTACTGTAAAATACTGTCTTCCAAAGAGAAATTTAAAATCTTCCGTCTTTTTTTTTATGAATAGCTGACAAATGAAGAGCTGACATGACAGCTGAAGCAGCGGGTATGCCAAAGACAGAAAAGAACAGTGGCTCAAACAAAATCTGTTTTCACTGCATGCTGCAATCCCTCGAGCTGCTTGCTGAGGAGCATGAAAACAGTCTTACAGCAAACCTCCACGCACGGGCATCTGTCCGCAGACCTGGCCGGGGAAAGCCGAAACATAGTTCTTTTGGCACTAGTCCAGGCTGCGGTCCTCTCCTTACTTCACAGCATCAGAGGTTCAGGGAACGTGGATGATCTGACGGAGTCACTGGGAACCGTGCTATCCACAGAGAAATGTGAAAATGGCCAAGGTTTTCCTAGATCATGTAATTCAGATGGAGAGCCCCACAGTCAGTGGAAGAATGTGCAGTGGCTGGCAATTTCAGGACTTTCTTTCTTTCTTTCCTTCTTTCTTTCTTTCTTTCTTTCTTTCTTTCTTTCTTTCTTTCTTTCTTTTTCTTTCTTCCCAGCCACTCACAGTTATCTGCGTTAGCGTTTAGACAGCTTTGTGTGTAAAATAAGACACATAATGGGTTGTGTGATGAGAACAGTCTAATATGCTTTAACCATGTCTGTTCCCTTCCAGCCGTGGCCCTTATGGTCGGAATAATGGATCCTTTCCCTACAAGTCCAGAGGCAGCCCACTTGCTTCCCGTGAAAAGCACCCTTTGTCAACACTGTGCAAATACCAGCCGAGTCCTGCTAACATCTGTCAGAATTTTGGGGCTTCTTCAGCCAGCAGCGGCAACTCAGCCTCGTGCAAAGGAAGCGGCAGCGGTCCAGCGATGAGGCAAGTCTTGATTTCAGCATCCCCGGGTCCAGCACACTGACTTATCTTTTCCGCACTGTAACGTGGCATCAGCTGTCTGGGTTGCCGAGCGGGTCACCGTGCTTCTCAGCAGAGGTGTGACTCCTCGTATTGGTGGCTCGACGGTCAGCAGGGTGCTCCAACCCATGTAAAAACCTTTCTCGTTTCAGCACTGTGAAATTCAAGGTTACTTCTAGTCAAAGCCCTTTGTAGTTGGTTTTCGCTCCAAGGCAGCAAGCTCCTTCATGTGGTTTCACGCCATCAGTTCTCGTGTGGATTTACTGGTTCTTTCGTATGAGGGTCCTTTCACTTTGGAGAGAGTTGGGTGGGGTAGTATAGAAAATATTACACATTCGGGTGAAACCGACCCTGCCCAGCCATAAGCACCTCCCTGTGCAGTCTCCCGTACAGGAAAGAAAACCCGCCAGAGCACGCGACACATATTGCGGAGAAGAAATTGCCACCGCGCTGCTGCTGTTTCCCTCTCTCAGGCAAGTCAACAGCCAAGCCCGTCAGATACGCACCTAAAGCGAGATAGGATGTACCTAGGTTTCAGGGTGCTCAGCCTCATGACTCACGCGTGGAGCTGAACTCACTCCGTACGCTACCTCACATGGCTGTGTCGGCAGCCGGGCCACTGGCTGAGGCAAACCTTCGCTCCTCTTCTCCTCTGGCTAATTAAGCCTGGTCCCTGTCCCCAGATGCTCTTAATGAATCCAGTGGCTTTAAATGTAAAGGTCCAAGGAGGCACCCCCAGACCCTGTACAGGGCTGGGCTTTTCTTGTTCCTCTGTGTCTCCTTCCCCCAAGAGTGGGGCTTTAAGGTTAGGCTTAGTCTTCTCCAGCCTCTTCAGAAGAGGCCTGACCCTGTTTATCAGACTGGTGGTTTTCTGCTTGTGGATTGGGAGACGGAGTTCATGGATTGTCAGCTTGTGAGCAGATGCTCTGGAGGCAAAGATTAACTGAGCGGCAGCACCGGTGCTGGAGGGCAGCCGTCCCAGACTATCATCTCCCTCCTCTTCTGGAGGTTTCTCCACTGGTTTTCTCTCTCTCTGCTGCACCATTTCCCCAGAGGTGGACACCGCAGTCCCTCCCTGTGCTTTTTGCTGGTTTTCCCTTCCTACGGCTGCCTCGCCTGGTCCCAGCGGTCACTGCTCACAGCCCCCCCCGAGCCATGGGACCAGCAATGGCAGTGTCTCTGTCTCTACACCTGCCTGCCCCTCCTGGTGCCGGTGCTCTCCGCAGAGCAGCCCTGGACAGGCAGGGTCCCCGGCAGCAGCAACAGGCACCATCAGGGGTGTGGGGGGGACACCCACGCTCACAGCCCCACCAGTGGTGGTGGTGGAGCAGTGCCAGAACCCACAGGGCTCCGCAACCTCCGGGGCCGTGGGGCAAAGGGGCCACAGGACCGCAGGGCTGTGACGTGAGCGAGGCACACGGGTGATCTGGTTATAAGGGGAAAAATACCGACCAGAAGAAGATGTTTGCTGAAATACCGGCAGGGACAATGCCTGCCAGCCTGGGAACCGTGATCCTGTGCACGCAGCTGGGGACGAGAAGCATCCTGGAGCAGCGCGGCTGGTATCTCTGAAGTGCAGCTCAGCACCGAGAAACCAAAGGCCTCCTGGCATACTTTAATAGTGAGTCCAGTCATCCTCAGGGTACTCCGCCCCTTGAGCTGGAAGGCGAGGATGAAGAGCAGAATATACCCCCTTAATCCAGGAGGAAATAGTTAGGGACCTGCTACGCCATCTGGACACTCACAAATCTATGGGACCTGATGGGATCCATCCAAGAGTACCGAGGGAACTGGCGGAGGTCCTTGCCAAGCCACTCTCTGTCATCTATCAGCGATCCTGGTCAACGGGGGAGGTCCCAGAGGACTGGAGGCTTGCCAGCGTGACTCCCATTTATAAGAAGGGTCGGAGGCAGGATCCGGGGAACTACAGGCCTGTCAGCCTGACCTCGGTTCCGGGGAAGATTATGGAACGGTTTGTCTTGAGAGCGCTCACCTGGCAAGCCCAGGACAAGAAGGGGATCGGGCCCAGTCAGCATGGGTTTACGAAAGGCAGGTCCTGCTCGACCAGCCTGATCTCCTTCTGTGACCAGGTGACCCGCCTAGTGGATGAGGGAAAGGCTGTGGATGTTGTCTACCTCGACTTCAGCAAGGCCTTTGACACTGTCTCTCATGGCACACTCCTTGAGAAGCTGGCGTCTCGTGGCCTGGATAAGTGCACCCTTCACTGGGTGAAAAGCTGGCTGGCTGGCCGGGCCCAGAGGGTTGTGGTGAATGGGGTGAAATCCAGCTGGCGGCCGGTCACAAGTGACGATCCTCAGGGCTCGGTGTTAGGCCCCGTTCTGTTTAATACCTTTATCGATGATTTGGACGAGGGGATCGAGGGCACCCTCAGCAAGTTTGCAGGCGACACCAAGTTGGGAGGCAGGGTCGATCTGCTTGAGGGTAGCGAGGCCCTACAGAGAGATCTGGACAGGCTGGATCGGTGGGCTGAGGCCGATCGTATGAGGTTCAACAAGGCCAAGTGCCGGGTCCTGCACTTGGGTCACGGCAACCCCGTGCAGCGCTACAGGCTTGGGGAAGAGTGGCCGGAAAGCTGCCCGGCAGAGAAAGACCTGGGGGTGCTGGTCGGCAGCCGGCTGAATATGAGCCAGCAGTGTGCCCAGGTGGCCAAGAAGGCCAACGGCATCCTGGCCTGCATCAGAAATGGTGTGGCCAGCAGGAGCAGGGAGGTGGTTGTTCCCCTGTACTGGGCACTGGTGAGGCCGCACCTCGAGTCCTGTGTTCAGGTTTGGGCCCCTCACTACAGGAAAGACATGGAGGTGCTGGAGCGTGTTCAGAGAAGGGCAAACGAGTTGGTGAGGGGCCTGGAGCACGAGTCTTATGAGGAGCGGCTGAGGGAACTGGGGCTGTTGAGTCTGGAGAAAAGGAGGCTGAGGGGAGACCTTATCGCTCCCTACAACTACCTGAAGGGGGGTTGTAGTGAGGTGGGTGTTGGTCTCTTCTGTCAGGTGGCTGGAGATAGGACGAGAGGAAATGGCCTCAAGTTGAGGCAAGGGAGATTCAGGTTAGATATGAGGAAAAAATTTTTTACTGAGGGGGCTGTCAAACGTTGGCATGGGCTGCCCAGGGAAGTGGTTGAGTCACCATCCCTGAAGATATTCAAAAAGCGAGCGGACAGGGTACTTCAGGGCATGGTTTAGGGGGCATGGCTGATGGTTGGACTCGATGATCTTGAAGGTCTTTTCCAACCTAAATGATTCTATGATTCTCTACTATCAATAAGCACAAAACCAAGGATCTGTGACGGTAACTTTATCATCTGAAAAGGTGAAAAATAGTCTGGAAAAAGGGGAAAAACATCCCGAGATAAAACCAGTGCTTGCACCTTGATTTTGCTCAAGTATGGCTGGGCTTCTCCTGGCCAAGGCACTGCCATGACATCAGCGCTCTGCTCAGCTTTAGGAAAGGCTTGCTTAGTGTTGCAGAAGTCCGGGCATAGCAGAATTACCAAACCCACCTCGGCTCACGACAGCCAACGGTCCTCGCTGTCTAAGCCCTTCTCTCCATGCCCAGGTGTGGACACATATTTAGCTAACGGTCACAAGAGCATTCCACACGCCTTTAGAAGGCCTTGAACAGAATAAACAAGAAGACAAAAAAAGAAAGATGCCAATTAGAAGAACACAGGTGCGCATTCCACGATAAAGGGAACTTGGCACAAAGAACCTCAATTCGGCAGTTTATCTTGACCAATTAGACTGAGACAAGTTTCGCATGTTTTAGTAAGCATAACCAATTATGTCTTATGTTTATGCGCGTGTACAGTGTTGATATAACCAATCATTAAGTGTAACTAGGCGCGTGGACAGCGCGTGAAGAACGTGTGTAACCAATCGTAAAATGGCTAAACGCGTGTACGGATGTAAACAATGTATAAAATGATGTCTGATGCTCTAGTAAAGGGTCTTCAACTATGATCATATTGATCTGTCGTTGAGTCCATGATTATGCTCTCGCACCCAGGCCTGTGTGGGTAAAGGCAATGACATGCTGGCTGCTATAATGTGCTGTGGTTGGAAACATGCAGGTTAGCAGTGGCACTGGCAAGGTTGTGACCAATATATCCTTCTGTTTTGGCGGTTTTCCCAGCTCCGAGTTGGCGTTCTGTTCTAGACTGTCCTCATTCTGTTCTAGACAGGGGAGAGTGGCGCTCGATGTTCTCTCTGCTGATCAGCTTTGTCTCAGCCTACCATTTTCTATCTTAATGTAGAGGGAAAAGACACCTTTAGGGAGAGAGAGAGAGACGGAGTCACTTGCCCGGACCAAAATTACATCGGTGATTATCAACGGAAAGGTGTCTGCAGGGAAAAGGGGGAGGTCTCCCGCAGGTGACACGGAAGAATAGCAGCTCCTGGAGCGAACCCAGCCGCTATCAGAAAGGAACAAGCAGGGATTTAAAGTATTGATGAGTAACCACAACTCCAGCTAAACTCGGTGGGAAGTGGCAGCTACTCTTTCCCCCGAGCCCACAAAGGGCTGCAGTGACACGGGGCCAGGGGCCATGCTGCGGGGCCCTGCAGCACAGGGTTTCCCCGTTCCCTACGGCTTGAATTTGCCTGTAGCCCGCAAATGGTTTTTAGCAATAGCTTTCTCGAAAGGCGCATCCTCGCCCCGGGTCCGTGCTGTTCCCCCCTGCAGGGACCCAAGGTGAAGTGTTGCCTGAGGGACAGCCGGGTTACGTGATGATGTCACAATGTTCGGTTCTGATGTTCCATTCTGATGTTGCGGCTCCAGCGTCCCTCCCTGGGCCAGTTGCTCCCAGCTTTCACAGGAGGAAGACCTGGAGAGACCAGTCTGTCCATCCAGGGAATCCTGCTGCGATGAGGAGGCTGAGAGTGCTTGAAGGTGAGGGGCTGGCAGGGGGCTAAAGCACGCTGGAGGCAGGACCCATCGCGGTCGTCCGCGGTGGACCGAGTCCCCTCGAGGTTTGAGCATCTCCAAGGACGGAGAGCCCACCGGTGGCCTCGCTGGCCTCTCGTGACTCTTGCTGCAAATGTCCGCCCTGGATGTCTAATGGGGATTGACCTCCAGCTTGTCTCCATCCACGCCATCGCCGGGCCCCTCCAAAAGCTGTTGGATTCTTCCCTTCCAGGTTGCTGCCCGTGTGTAGGTCCCCCGTCAAGACCTACGCATCCCGGGGGCAGAAGCAGGGCGATGGGTTCCGTCCCTGCGGCTGGCCCCACCGTTGCTGCCGTTGCGACTTCTCTGTTGGAGCGTCTACAAGACAACGAGGTGAGACGAGGGCATTCCACTGTGCTGCCAGAGGCTTGAGGGCTTCCCCCCCCCCAGCCCTGCCTTCCCTGCCCAGGAGAGGGCAAGTGCCGCACGTCCCGTGTCCGAACGTTCCCTCTGGCGCTGGGCTGTGTCCACAGGAGTGGTGGGTTTGGGGAGGACCTGGCCTGGCGTCGGTATGACCTCGGGTCGGTGGCTGGTGCTCGGACACCGTCTGCAGGGCAGCTGCTCCCTCCGCTCCTTTCTGCTGCAGACACGAGCTGGGGGCACGAGGCGATGGTGCCGTTCGCAGGCTCTCTGGAGAGCAAGGGCTGGCAGCTCGCAGCTCCCCGGGAATGAGGGCAAAGTAAGTCCTAATTTCTCCCTTCCGTGGTCTGTCCTCAGGGTGACCGAGTGCAGAATTACCGCCAGCTGGAGAGCGCCTTGCAGGGAGGTGACGGCCGTTTGCCGAGCGGTCTCTTGAACCGCCTGATAGCTGAAGCGTCTGGTGACATAAGAGCCGCCCAGGTGAGCTTGTTCTCTTTGAAGACGGACGTTCCCCAATGCCCCTGCGAGAGCTCCTTCTCCTGGGGGGCCCTCCCCGTAGAGGAGGGACCGTATCCAGTTCCGCGCTAGGGTGCGTATAGAGCCAGCGAGCCCCTCTGTGCGAGGCGACTGATGAGCCATGCTTGGAGGATGGAGCTGGGACACACAGGCTCCCAATTCCAGCTGCTGGCAAGCCTTGGCTTAGGGAGAGGCTCTGGGGACTCGTTCTTGTGGGGCACTCGGTGAGGGCCTGTCGAGAGCTCCGGAGAGGGGCGGACGTGGTCTGCCTGGGGAGAGTTGTGTTCAAGTCTCTGTTGCCCGTCCTGCTCGCCTTCCCCGGGGCACAAGAAGCGGCAGATGCCTGGCCTAGGGTGCAGACGTCCCCATGGGGTCTTGCTGGGGAGACGGGACTGTCTCTCGGCTAGCCCTGAGGTCATTGCTGGCCAGTTTATCCCCATCCAAGCGCCTCAGCCTTTTTCCCGCGCAGCGTTTCACCTATGGTGCTTTTTTAGGGTGTGACCGATGACGTGAGGACAGCCGCTAGTGACATCCTGGTGGCGCTGGCTGGCTCCCACTTCCATTTCGTCATGTCCGAGCTCCAGGGACACCTGAAAGCCATGGGGGGAACCTCCGAGGAATTTGTCTTTGTCACCCTGGGCAAACTGGCCAGCAGCTACGGTATGGAACCCTGGCCTCCTGCTTTGAGGGATGGTCCGTGATAACCGGGAGAGGGCATCCTTCCTCTCCCAGATGCTCTGTCCCGAACTGGAGGGCTATGGGCTTGCGGCGCCTCCTTGCCAGGCTCCATTGCCAGGGCTGGGGCTGAGCGGGAGCTCGGCCTCACAGCCTCAGTCGTGGTGCTCTGAGGGCAGGAACGTGTCAGGGACTAAACCTTCAGGGGCTCTGCCCCACACCATCATCACCATGCCCGCCAAAGCCCTTCCCTGCTCCCTCTCAGGAAAGCAGGAGCCCTCCCCATTGTCGGGGGCCTCCCCCATCCCTCAGATATCACTCATGTCCGCCTGGCCCTGCAGCATGTCCCCCCCCATCCCAACACTCCTGGCCCTTCTGCTGGGCAGTGCCGTTGAGGGCTGGACCCCAGCCCCCCTCCACGGCTCTGGCTGACTGCGTCCATGCTCTATCCCTCTGCCCTGCCCTCTCTGCAGCCCTGCGATGCATCCCTTTTGCCGGAATGACACTTCTCGCCCTCCGCGCTGTCCTGAGCCGAGTGGGGAGCGGACGGGTCCAGCGTGCCATCTGTTGTGGTGAGTGTCGGACCCTCAGCCGTGGCCCTGAAGGCAGGGGAAGGGTACGGGCTGGCTCGCTCCGGTCTCGGCGCGGGCACAGCAGATCCGAGCCCGACCTCGCTATTTCGACAATGCCAAACTGTCGTGAGCGTGTAGGAACAGCGGGTGAAGTGTCAGAGGTTTCTGGTGGGCAGGACGTGGAGACACTGGGTACCTGCACAGAGGAACTCACGGGTGCCTTTGGGCTGCCTGGTCCTGAGCCTTTTGACCGGCTTCACGTTCCTGTGCTGGAGGGCAAATGTTTGGGCAGGGAAGGGTGAGGGATGCAGCGGGTATAGGCTGGAGGGGAACAGGCACGTGAGGAGGAGAAGCTGTGGTGGGGAGGAGAAGAGAAAGAGCGCAGACACCTCGAGCGCACGGTTTGCGCGCCTGAATCCAGATGTGGCCTCAAGCCAAAAGCTGGCAAGCTGGGGGCTGTGCTGAAAGCAGGCTTGGCTGAGAGTGCGAGGTACCCTTCCTGCCACAGGCGCCCACGTGCCCCTTTTTCCCTTCTTTTGGTGCAGTTCTGGAGCAATGGTCGGAAGGGGTGAAGACTTACTTCTGCTCCTGGGACAAATGTCCCTTCCCTCGCGTCGGGGAAGCGCAGCTCTGCAGACACGTTTACCCCCTCTATTGCTACGTGGTGCAAAACTGGCTGGGCTGCGAGGAGGAAGAGGTGAGGGCAGCTGCCTTTCCAGCCCAGGGACTGAGAAAGCCCCCCGCCCAGGCCAGGAGTCTGCCAGTACCACGCCCAGGGCTGGTAGTATTTGGCTGACAAGAAGCAGCCAAATCCTGGGACCTGTTAGCAGCGGGGCGCTGGGTGCCAGCACGGGGAATTGCTTTTCGTCCTCCGGAGCGAGCCCTTCTTCCGCGGGGTACCTCTCTCTGGGAGGGGTGGGACTCGTGGGCAGGGGTTGCTGATCGCTCGGCAGATCTTCAGCCCTCCCTTCCCTCTCCAGGACGAGCAAGCTGTCCTCGGGGCGGTGGCTGCCATGATTGGCGTCCTCCTGCGTGAGGAGCAGCACCGGGAATACGCCTGGGATCAGCTTCTCCTGTACCAAGACGCTTTCTGGCCGTCCAAGGTCAGGCGTGGTCGTGGGGTCTGTGCAAGTACCACAAGGTGTAGGGGAGCTGCTGGGTGCCAGAGGAGCTAGCGAGCCTTTACTGAAGGAACAGGGAGAGCCAAGGAGCCCTGAGGCTTCTTTCAGGCAAGAGAAGAGCAACCCAGGAGGGAGCCAAGAGGCACTGGGGCTTCTCTCCTGTGGAGGGGATGCTCTGCCATCTCCCTGGGGCTCTGGTGTGCCTGAGGAGCTCTGCCCTGGTGCCCAGGGCCATGTCCAGCCCTGTCAGACACGGGGAGAGGTCTCACGGGTGGGAAGCCATGGCAGGTGATGAGAGCAGTTCTGGATTTCCTCAAGGAGCTGCTCAGCGCCAGCGCCCGCGGCCGTTCAGCATGGGATATACATGTGCTGCCTGTCTGCTCTGGCCCCACAAAACACGACCAGCCCCGCCAGTAGAAGCGTGCAAGTGTTTCTACGCAGGTCTGGCAGCAGAGCCTGTCCCCCGCAAAAAAACCTGTCCCCACCGCCCACTTTGTGTGTGTCTCTTGAACTTACAGGACCAGACAATGGAGGAGCCCTGGGTCTCCGCGTCGTCCCAAGTGTTTCTCAGTATGGTGCAGTTGAGGTAAGGTCCACGGCCCAGACCCTCGGACTCACTCTGTTTCCCCACCCGGAGCCCTGTGACCTTAACCGTAGTTCTGGGAGTAGTAGGGTCTGCGGGGTGGGACGGCGTTTCCCGTTTCTGATGTCTCTCCATGAGGACAAACCCAGTTGTCATTTGAGCCGCTCTGGAGACAGCTAGTGAGTCCCCGTGTTGTTTTTCTCTTCCTTTATTTTTCCTTTCGCCAGGATCCTGAAGCCATCTTTGAGCAGGAAGAAAAGTTGCAGCCTGCTGGCTGAGTGCTGCCACACCATCTTGTCCTTTCCTTCCAAGGAGGAGATGGAAGGGAGAGGGAAGATAATGAGGCAAACTCGGAACATACAGGTACCCGTCATCCTGGCACTGCCCACCTCTTGGCCAGGATTCCCCCTCAGCGTGCCCTGGCAGCCCCCCGTGATGCCAAACCTCAGTCCTCCTTTTCTTGCTTTCAGACCCTGCACACGCTGTGCTTGGAAGGTCTGGGCCGGATTTTAGCAGTCCTTCTCGAGGCGGAGGTGACCTCTACCTCCTTCGAGGATGTGGTCCATGTGAGCAGCCGTGGGGTGATGGGGAAAGAGTCGCTGCGAAGCTGGGGCGGAGATTTGGGGGGGCTTAGAGAGCGGGGCTGCGAAGGCAGCACTGCCAGTGCTCGGTGGGTCTGGGGGCCCTGCCGAGCCGCAGGGCAGGCCGTCGAGGAAGGGTCCAGAGGAGGGAGACAGAGGGATGTCGGGGAGAGAAAGATGCCCGTTGTGAGACAGGATAACCCCCTGTGCCAGGTCCTGCAGTGCTGGCTCACCTCGGCCAAAGCGTGGGAGCGGGAGAGGGCCTTGCAGGTCTGCGCCCAGCTGCTGGGTGACTGCGAGGAGCGATTCGAGGTCGCGGTGAGTAGGGAGCTCCTGTGTGCCCCGTGCCTCTCCCAGAAGGGAGCCCTGCTTGGCTGGGTGCTGGGTTTCAGGTCTTGCGGAGTGGCAGGGCGGCACCTCTGCCCTCTCCTCTGCCCGATCCCTGCTCCGGGCAGCATGGCCGGGAGAGGTGAGCGGGCACCAGGTCTCCCTGCGACCCTTTGGCCACCTCTTGCCCCTGCAGAGAGGATGCGCTTGCAAGCAGTTTGGCTTCTTGGTGGGGCTGCTGGCACCTCTGACTACCGAATCCCTGGCCACGTCCCGCCGCTGGGCAGGGGTCTGCCTGGGTCACCTTCTGCAAATGCAAGGTGAGGACAGAGGGGGCTTGCCAGGCTTGGTCAGGAAAATCTGCCCAGGACCAGAGGGGAAATCAGTTAGCTGCCCAGAGTTTTGGAGCAGGGACTTCAGCTGCTGGCCCAGAGCGTGTGGTTGGGGAGGGAGTTCTGGTTAAACCCCCTCTCCAGCCAGCCAAGAAATGCTCTCCGCAAGGGAGGAAGGTTGTAGACGGGGTGTTCTGTGCCCATACTAAATCACTGTCCCCAAAAAGAAACTGGTTGGAAGTGAGTTCTTGCCTGTGCTTCAGGGAGCAGCATCCCTCTGTGCTGAGGGCGTTTCCTCCCTCCCAGAGCCATCCCTGTCACATCCCGCTGCACCGAATTCCTGGCCTTTGCTGCCCCAACCCCGGGTCCTCCTTTTTCGATAGCTGGGGCTGATGGTTGGGTTCCTGTAAATGTGACTCTCCTTTTTACCTGGTGCTTCTCCCAGCCGAGACCAGGAAGGTGGCACCCGAGGCGGGTGACATTGCGTGCCTGCGTAATGGGCTGGACACCACCGACGACGTGCCTCTGCTTGAGACCTCTTACAAAATAGCAAAGGTAACCGGCCCCGGTACGGGGCTTGGCGACTGGGCTCCTGCACATGCCCCTGCTCCCTCCAGGCTCCCACGCCATTTCCAGAGGGAGCTGTCATGCCAGCGCCTCCATTGTTGGCAAGTGGCAGGAGGTTCCGAGACGTGCCTGGCCTTCAGGCACGCTGTCAAAGGAGCGGATACCACGTCGTGTGTGTTTGTGTGTGTGTGTGTGCACGAGAGAGTGCTGTTGTCGGAAGACGAGCTTTGCAGATAAGCAAACGTGAGGGGAGGCACTTCTAAATCTCTTGGCTCCATAAAACTTCAATGGCAGGAGTGTACTGTGATTGCCCCTTCCATGACAGGCGACCCGCTGAACTTAAGAGTCCCTTCAAGGCTCCTTCCCGTTCTGCAGAGATGCAGAGTTGTGACCGGGTCTCTCCTCTTTCTGATTTCACTCCAGACTGTCTTCAAGTATTTCCCCCCAGCACAGGCCGCCGACTTCATGAGTACCATCACAGAAAGCCTGAAGTGTACCAGAGACGAGCGTGGATGGGCGGCTGAGATGTGGATGATAAACTTTCTGGAAAAATGTGGACAGCGAATATATCAGGAGGTAAGAGGGACATTTTTTGCAGCTTGGCTTTGACTTTTCTCTGTTGGCTGTTGCACTACACCTCGCGCAGTTGACACAAGCTAAAGAAACGCAGCCTGTGTGCCGAGACGAAGGGTGTCACCGGTCCGAGCTGCGTGTTAGCACCTCCTGCCACATTCTGCTCTGTGGAGCGGGGGGGCTTGGGCACGGGCAGTCCAAAGTCTCCTGCTGGAGCAGGTCCTTGCCGTGAGACAGTTACCCCTGGGATGCACCGACCTTCCCGTTCCTGTCCTTTCACTGTGAGGCTTCTTTATGGGCTTGGAGCGTGGTTTTGGTTTTGATCTTGCATTGCCACAGCCGGGTGGGTGGTCAGGGTTACCCAGGCTGTTCGGTGAGAAACTTGTCCATCTCTTGGGTGTACGCAAAGTGCTCAGCCCCTGGCACCGCTGGGCCCAGGCAAGTGCAGCAACCGAGGGCACGTGCGTGTTTGCGTGCCAAGGGCACGCTCGCCCCGACCTGTGAGCCAGGGCTTGGGCAGAGCGGCACGGTGAAGTTTAGGAAGTTTAGGACTAGACCCTGACAGCGTGTCAAGGGAGCAGGCATTGCTCGTGAACTAACTGACCGTGTTTGTGTTCTGTAGAAGTACGGGGAAAGGATGCGTTGTGGCATTCTTTCTCGTCTTCTTCCTTTCAGGTGCCAGAAGTCCTGCACGTCCTTTACAGCCGCATGCAGACCGTGAAAAAGGACACCCACAGGCACCTCCTGCTCCACTCAGTGTATATCCTGGCCTGCTTTCACCACGAGCCTGTGGTCGAGAGCCTCCTCCAGAAACGTCTGCCCATGGACAGGTCCGTGCACTCCCATCTTGCCCCTCTGTGATTAAACGTGGCTTGCCTGTGTTAAGAGGAACCCAAAGAAGAACAAGGTCGCTCGTCTCCCAAAAGGTCTGAGCATTGCAAGGCCATGTGCTCCCATCTCCGGAAAGAAACAGGCCTCATAAGCCCCACTGCTGACATGGAGAGAGTTTGGGCTCTGGTGAGGGCACCGCAGGTACCAAGGGTAGGAGCTCAAGGGTGAATGTCTCTTGCCCTGCAGGGACACGATGGAGCTGTGGAGGATCCTGGGGAGAAGCAGCCTTGGGGTTCAGGTCCTGAAGTACTTAACACAGAAGTTGGAGGCAGCGGGAGAGAACAGCCCTGGGCCCCACTCCTCCGCTCACGAACCGGACCACAGCCAGGCTGCTCTGGAGCCCCTCATGGTATGCTCGATGGCAGAGGCGTTCCTGCAGCTTCGTGTCTGCTTTCTAGCAAACGCCTGGGGAGACTGCACAGGGGTAACGTGCTGGGGCATCTCAGCACTGGGGCTGTGAGGGGCCGGGACACATTTTTCTGGTCCTGGACCGCAAGGCTGTCCCTGGCATGAGACCTGCAGGCAGCAAAAGCTCCCCAAGGGAGGCAGCGGGAGTGCACTGGTGGGCAAAGCCCTTGTTTAATGGGCGTTTCTTGGCCGAATTTCCCTGCAGCTCCCCTGTGCCATCTCTGAGGTGGTGTTCGTGCTGCCAGCCAAGGAACGGGTCCAGCGCCTGCTTCCCCGTCTCCTTCCTGGCCTCCTGGGTGAGATCAGCAAGGCGCTGGGTGAGGTGATGCTGCCTGCCCCTCTCAGATACCAGAGAGGGCTCTTCTTCAGTGCATCAAGGAGGGAAGACAAGCCACGCAGGTAAGGAGCAGGAGGGGCAGAGAAGTTGGGGAGCTTTACTTCCGCAGCCAGCTGTGTTCATTTGTGGCGCTGAGGGAGCGCTTGGGCCTGCCCTGTTTCCTACGCGTGGCAGCAGGTTGCCAGGGCTGGCTCGGCTTCTCTTCTTTCCTGGAGAAATGTTCGTTCCCAGAGAGGAAGGAGTCACGGGGTTGGCATCACCGGCTGCTCTCGTCCTGCCTGGTGTGCAACCCCGGTGGCAGGGCGTCCTTCTTGTCCCTCCGCGGACTGGGGAGAGACCCTGCGTGGGAATGGTCCGGCCGAGCACCCTGCGGATGGGGGAGACCCTTTCCAGCTCTGGCCATGGCCATCTGTGGTTTGGCGTGGTGGAGACTTAGCTCCTGTAATCTGTGGCCTGGCAGCGTGTGGCCGCAGGGCTTGGCTGCAGCAGTGGTGTTCCTGCCTTTACAATTTCTAGGCGGACGGAGCCGTTGTGTCGCGTCCTCGTAGCGCCAGGCTCTGCCCCTGCTCCTGGTCCTCAAGGGTTGGGGGAACCTGGGGCTGTCTCATAAAATGCTGGTGAGAAGAGCCCTTAGGGAGCACCTTGGGCATCTGGCTTCGAGGGAGCACGGGGACCCTGGGTTTCCTCCTGCTGTCAGTGGCCTGAGGCATGGCAAAGGATGAAAATGTCCATTTTCATGGGCGTGGAGTTTGGGATGAGTGAACCAACACCTCCCGAGGCAGCGGAGCCTTTTAGCTCTGCTACAGAGAAATCTTCCCTGGACGTGCTGCGACCTGAGATGTCTTTGGGCTTTCTTTTTCCCAGCCCTTACTGTGAGGCTCTAGAGCTGGTGCTGAGCAGATGCATGGAGAAGAGATGGCTGCTGCTGCTATGGAGGCAGGGAGCGTGGGCATCCCTCAGAAAGCCACAGGCTCACGCTGATGGCGTGTGTCTCCTGACGAGGTGAGATCCTCTTCTTGCGTCTCACCTTCTTGTGGGTGGCTGTGCCCGGGGAAATGGCTGCCAGGGCCATTCCCATGTGTGCAGGGAGCTGGGGAAGTTTTGGGTGGTGGCCGGCATCCTTGCCGCGTGACCGTGAGTTGCCTTCTCTGTGTGCAGTGTCCTGCTTCGCAACCAGCTGGTCACAAGAGGTGTGATATGGGCCCTCTCCCAGTGGCTGAACTCCCCCTCGGAAAACCTGCAGCTCACAGCGACAGCTTTCTTTGCTGAGGTGAGGCAACAGGAGGGGAAGGAAGGGTGCAGAGGGCTTCTCTGAGAAAACTGCTGCTTGGGACGCCTCTTTCTGAAGGAAGAAGGTGCCAGAAGAGAGCGTCACCCTCCAAGGGACCCAACGGATCCTCGTTTCTACGAAGCCCGTTCGCGTGGTGTGCCTCGACTTAGGTGGCACTCACGGGCATATTGCTTTATTGCAGCTGGTGAAGGATCCGCCAGTCATGGAGAAGAAGTCCCTGGAAAGGGTCCTAGGTGTCTTGGTGGAGAAATCCCAGCACGGAATCGGCGCCGTGCGGCAGATGGCAGTGAGAGGCCTGGGCAACGCCGTCAGGGGAGCACCCAAGGAGGTGAGACCAACTTTTGCCCTTTCTGACTGCAGCCCCTCACTGGCAAGAGCCTGGTGAAGAGCGGCAAGGGGCTTCGGCAGCTTGGGCAGGCTAGTAAAGGCAAACGGGGCTCTTTCCTGAGACCACACTCCTTCGCCTGATGTCAACAGGGTGGCAAGGGGGAAACCTGGTGCCAAACGAGGCTTCCTGGGCTGAGATGGCCTCTGAGCAGGTTTCTAGCAACTTCAGCCCTTGGCAGCTGAAGGGATCCTGACCAAAGCCCATTGCCCGCCAAGGAGTTTAGAGAGCCACCTAACAGTTAACCTGAGGAGGCCCAAGCCTGTGCTGCTCCGTGCACATCCCGTCCCTTGGCCTCAGGAGGAGCTTAGCGAGCTCGCTGCGACCGAGGAGCCTGCGGGCAGCTCCCCCATGCACCAGCGACTATGCCGCCTGCATGGCCTCGTAGGAAAATCCTGTAACAGGCCTCAAATGGCCAAAATGGCCTTACCCTTCCCATAGGCGGTGTCTGCACAGCACCCTGCATCGGGATTGGAGGTGCATTCGGTGCTGTTTTGCAGGGTTCCTAGCATAGGAAGGGACTATCTATATTAGTCTGTCTTTCTAGCGCTAGCTCTGATAAACAGCATGTTAAGAGGTATTTCACAGAGTCTGAGTGCCTTTCTGAGGGGATCATGACGGGACAGCACCTCGCGGTGCAAAACATCAGCCATGGTAAAGAGAAGCCATTCGGGTCAGGACTAGCGAGAAGCTTGCGGGTGTCTTTGGCTTTGCAGGTGCAGAAGCACAAGGCGGCCATCCTGGAGGTGCTGCAGAGGGGCCTGGAGAACACCACGTGCCCTGTGGTGGCTGCCGAGAGCATGCTGGCGCTGGCGGAGGTGGTGAGGAAGCTGAAGGCAGAGGGCTTGGGGTCTGCCTTCAAAGATATTGCCAGGTCCACCAAGATGTTCTTTGAGGCGGTGAGTGAAATAACTTTCTCCTGCTTGTCTGAGAGGTAGTGGGGTGGGCTGGGACCTCCCCATGCTGCAGGGAGGGTCTCTGCTGGCGGAATGTCTGTTTTGAGCCTTTTTCCCCACTGTTGCGCGGGTAGGGTGGGTTGTGCTGCCAAGTGCCCGTGTTTCCTTCCCCCAGGACAACAGGGTCTCTCCCGTGCCCCTGTGGTTTCTCGGGCTTTAGACAGCCCCCCTGCCAGAAAGGATGCTCCCGTGCTCCGAGACTCCCCGTAGATTGGGAGTCACACTCGGACTCACGACCTATGTGGCAGGGAAGGAATCTGGATGAGGCAACCTTCTTTCCAAACCTGGGTCCCGAAACATAGTTTTCCAAAGAACTGTATTCAAGCACACTGACTTACTGATCAGTGATTCTTGTTTCGGTTCTTTACATACTGGCTTCTTGAGGGTGGGAATGAGCGGACGACAGCTATTTCTTGGGCTGACATCCTCCACGGGCAGCGCGCGATTGTTGACGTGGTAGGAGGTGCCCTCGTTACCCAGCTGAAAGATTAGGTCTGTGAATTGCAGGAGCCCGATGTCCTTCGCTTCTCAGCCTTCAGCCTCTACGCTGCCCTGGCCGCCGCCGCCTCCGCCTCCGGGAAAAGGTCCTTCTTCACCAGAGAAGTGTGGGAAACCTGGGTCAGCCTTCTCTTGCACCTCCGGGATCCCGTCCCTGAAGTTGCCAATGTAAGAGCCCCCAGCTCTTATTTGCAAAACTGTCAAAAGCCACAGAAAGCTGCCTGGTGAACTGCTGCAGGCAGCGCCCTCCCCGCCTGGAGACTGCGCCTGGGGCAGCCCCCTCTGCTAGGGAGAGCTCAGCAGAGCTCGGCTGGATGAGCTTCCTGGGAAGGACCCCGGCCACTCCAACGGGGGAGGAACAACGTGGCACGACTCTCTTTTTTCAGGTGTGCAGGACCGCCCTGTACCTCTGCGCTGCGTTCCTGGGGCCGGAGCGGGTGCAGGAGACCGTCGTCACCTCCATCGGGCTGCGCGCAACCCAGCTGCAGTACGAGGTTGGCCATTGCCTGGTGAGTGAGCTGTGTCCCGGGGGGGAGACGTCGCAGCCGCAGGGCTGTTCCCCCGAAACGAGAAGGGAGCGTGAGGTGACACGCCAAGGGTGGGCAGGATGGGAGCCGGGCGGGATGGGAGCCGGGCAGCTGGTGCTGAGACACGGCCTGCCCTCCTGGCTACCTGCTCGCTCTTTCTCCTTCCCTCGTGGCTGAGCCAGCTCGACCGGCCGTGGGTCAGCGGAGCGACCTTTTTGGCCAGCGAAGAAATCGTGCCTCTTTGCTTCCCCCAAGGTCAGAGATGCCCCTGCTATGTTGGAGAGGCTCCACGGCATCGCCAGGAGCTGCCGCCTGGAGAACGGCCAAGCGCTGCACTCCGCCGCCAGCGCAGTCCTAGGTGAGAGTCAGGGCTGGAGCCCGAAGCTGCGCTCCCCACAGAGACAGCCGCAGGGGACTGCGCTCTCCCCGTCCGCCCAGGGAGACCAGGGCCAGCCTTGGCAGGGCAGCCGCAGCAGGGTTCGCTCAGGGCTTGGCACGAGCGGAGGAGAAGGCGACAGCGTGCAAGAGCCGTCGCTGGTGGGGTGGCCGGGCCCCGCACGACGCGATGCTCGGCTCTGCCTGCTGCTACGTCCCGACTGTAAAGTTCTGATCTTTCCAGCCTTCCCCTCCAGCTCGCCGAGCATGTCCCAGGCGTAGGGGAGGGCCGCGAGACAGGGCTGGAGGGCAACGCTCTGACATTTGCCTCTTTGCCTTAGGAGACATCCTGAAAAAAACAAGAGGCCTTGGTGGCTCTTGGCAGCAGCAGCAGCAGGAATGAGGCTCCTCTCTTCAAGTAGGTTTGAGCGGAGCTGAGCTCTGGCTCTGCAGGTCAGGGAGGAGGTCAGAGGCTTGGCAGCCAAAAGCCTGGCTTGGAGCAGAAGGGGAGCACGCAGCAAGGCCAGCTCCTCATCACCCCTCCTGTGTCACTGCAGCTTTCCATCATCGCCTGCGGCCAGGGGCAGACAGCATCTTCTGCGACTGTGGACCACGATGGGCACGGGGTTCTGGTGGCAATAAATTTCCTTTCATGGTCACACCGATGGAGAGTTGATCTTTCTTTCCTAGAGACAGGGGGGGCCGGGATGGGGCCATGCCAAGGCCTGAGGGCATCCACCCACGGGTGCTGAGGGAGCTGGCTGACGTGACCATGAGGCTGCTCTCAATGATCTTGGAAGTGTTGCAGCAATTGGGAAAGGTTCCCGAGGACTGGGAGAAAGCAAAGGTGGCTCCTGTCTTCGGGAAGGGCCGGAAGGAGATCGGAGGCAGCACAGGCTGGTCGGCCTTGCTTTGGTCCTTGGGAAGAGGATGGAGCAGAACATGCTGGGAACAGGGGAGACCAAAGGATGTTGTTTACTTGGGGTTTAGTCAGCATTTTGACACCATCTCCCATTAACGCCCTGGCTGACGAGGTGACAAAGACTGAGTCCAATAAGAGGCTGCAGAGGGTGACCAAAAACAGTTCCCATGCCTGCTGTATTGGCTTTGTGTGGCAAGGTTTTGGTAGTGGGGGGGTTGCAGGGGTGGCTTCTGTAAGAAGCTGCTGGAAGCTTCCCCTGTGTTCGAGAGAGAGCCCATACCAGCCGGCTCTAAGACGGACCCGCTGCCGGCCAAGGCCGAGCCAATCAGCGATAGTGGTAATGCCTCTGTGATAACATTTTTAAGAAAGAAAAAAAAAAGTTGGGACAGACAGAAACGGCAGCTGGGGAGAGGAGTGAGAACATGTAAGAGAAACAACCCTGCGGACACCAAGGTCAGTGAAGAAGGAGGGGGAGGAGATGCTCCAGGCGCCGGAGCGGAGATCCCCCTGCATCCCGTGGGGAAGACCATGGTGAGGCAGGCTGTCCCCCTGCAGTCCATGGAAGTACATGGTGGAGCAGATATCCTGCAGCCCGTGGAGGACCCCTTGCCAGAGCAGGGGGGTTCCCGAAGGAGGCTGTGACCCCGTGGGAACCCCATGCTGGAGCAGGCTCCTGGCAGGACCTGTGGATCTGTGGAGAGAGGAGCCCACGGATCAGGTTTCCTGGCAGGACTTGGGACCCCGTGGGCAACCCATGCTGGAGCAGTGTGCTCCTGAAGGACTGCACGCCATGGAAAGGACCCACGCTGGAGCAGTTTATGAAGAACTGCAGCCCGTGGGTGGGACCCACATTGGAGAAGTTCGTGGAGGACTCTCTCCCGTGGGTGGGACCCCACGCTGGAGCAGGAGAAGAGTGTGCTGAGCCCTCCCCCTGAGGAGGATGAAGCAGCAGAAAATAACGTGTGATGACCGTAAACCCCATTCCCCGTCCCCCTGTGACGCTGGGGGGGCTTGGTAGAGAATCCGGGAGTGAAGTTGTGCCTGGGAAGAAGGGAGGGGTGGAAGGAAGGTGTTCTGAGATTTGGGTTTATTTCTCATTACCCTACTCCGGCTGATTTGTAATAAATTGAGTTAATTTTCCCCAAGCTGAGTCTGTTTTGCCCGTGACGGTAATTGGTGAGTGATCTCTCCTGTCCTTATCTCGACCCTCAAGCTGTTTGTTATATTTTCTCTCCCCTGTCCGCTTGAGGATAGGGAGTGATAGAACGGCTTTGGTGGGCACCTGGCATCTGGCCAGGGTCACCCTATCACACGGCGGTAGCAATCCGGGCAGGGCAAGGATTGCTTTGCTTTCCATCTTGTCTCTCTCCGTGCTCCCACGCTTTCCACGCTCCCGATGGCGTGGGGCAGAGCGAAGCGGGACACCAAACAAAGCCCTGAGCGGGTGTAGGTTCGTTCAAAGCCTCCGAGATCTTGCGCTTTACGGCCTGACCCTGGCTCTTAGCCCGGGATTCCCTTTTCTTTTCCTCCGGCAGGAAGGGGAGCAGAAGAGCTCCCGCCTGCTTTGGTGGCATCGCTGCAGGGGTCGGTCACCTCCGAGCTCACTCTGTGCTGGGGACAGCTGTGCTGCTTGCTGGGGACACCGCTCTCCACCAGCCCCAGAACCTCCCTGGTGCCCAGTGCCGTGACCCCCGTGAGTGGGAGGGACCCCCTCTCTACACAGGTACCCCCTGCCCCCGGGGCGGCCGTGCCAGCAGCCCCAGCCGCCTCCAGCCCTGGGAACCCAGAGCAAGCGGCAACTACAGCTCTGCAGATGCCACCTGTGCCCAAAGCAAAGAAAGGCAAAGAGAGCTGGCGTCTGAAAGACCTAAGTAAAACTCTTTATTCACAAAACAGCGGCTCGCTACAACAAACTATGAATCTTTCTCTTGCAAGCTGCCCTCCAGCCCCGCCAAGCCCCACATCTCCGTCGGGGAGAGCAGGACTCTGCCGCCGGGGTTAAGCCCTGGCTGGGGCTGGGGGCCGGGCACTACCCGGTGAGGCTTGGGTTGCCCGGCCCAAAGAAAGCGCAGGGCAGCGCGGTGGTGGCGGTTGTGCCGCCGGGACAAGGGGAGCAGGCGCCGAGTCCCTGCAGCGGGGCCCCCCAGCCCCAGCCCCAGCCCCAGCCCCAGCCCGGCGGCAGGCAGCCCACGGTGACTGCGGGCAGTGGGTGGGGAGCAGGTGCCTGTCCTGCTGCTGGTGGGTCCGTCGCTGCCTCCCACTCCATCTCCTCCTCCGTCTCTGCCTCCGCTTCCACGCTGCTGGCAGCCGGCTCCAGAGCCTCCAGCGCGAGGCGGAAAAGCCTAAGGCAAAAGCCAAGCAGAACAGTGCGTTGGTCCTGCCCTGGCCAGCCGAGCGGACCTGTGGGATGGGGCTCTCGGCACCCCTGCCCCCTCTCACCGCCTGGGGAGAGCCGTGGGGCGATGGGGCCCCCGGGCATGTCCCCAGCGGGAGCTGGCTGGAGGCTGGGCAGCTCCTTCGCCACCAGCACCCACCAGCACTGACGGGCCAGCGCCTGCAGCCGGACCATCCTGCGCTTCACGCCCTTCAGCAGCTTGGGAAGCGGCAACGTCCTCCGGATCTGCCGGAGCAGAGAGGGCAGGGGTGAGCGGCCCTGCTCCCTGCTCCCTGCTCCCTGCTCCCTGCCCCGCAGGGCCCCGGGCACAGAGCCCGGACCCGCCAGGCGCAGACCCCGGCCCCGTGCCTGCCTCGGCACCCAGAAGCTCCTTACTCTGCGCAGGTGGTTTTTCGGCTCCGTGCCGCTCCATTGGCAGGGCTGAGCTCCCTTGGCTCCAGCCTGGAAAGGGGCAGAGGAGGCACCGGCTCAGGCTCCGGGCAGGACCCGGCTGCTCCTGGCCAGCATCTCTCCCTCCGGCAGGAGCCCAGGGTGCTCGCTTGGGCTTCCCCTGCTGACATGTCCCCCCAGGCAGGGATGCTCGATGATTTCAGCTGGGGACGAGCAGCCCAGAAGGACTTCTCCCAGCCCTTGGCCTTGCAGGGATGGGTGGCAAGGGCAAGCCAAGCTCCCGGCCCCCCGAGCTTCCCACAGCGGGGTCCCCAGCCCACGCCACCCCCGCAGTGCCTGCTCCAGCCTGCCCAGGCAGTGCGGGGCTGCCCGCCTCCGCGGAGCGGGGCTGTACCTCCAGCGGCACAAGCGTCCTCTTCCTCCAAGCCTTCACCGTGCCACCGAGATGGCAGCACCAAGATGGGGAGCGAGGCGCTGGGAGAGGCGAGAAGGGCTGACTCATGACGCCGAGGCACCGGGAGCACAGGAGACGGGCTGGGCTGGGAGCAGGGCAGAAGGGCTGCGTCGGGAGCAGGGGAGAAGAAGGTCGTCTGCCTTGTGCTCGTCGCCGGGCGCTGGCAGTTGCAGCTGGAACACGGGCCGTGACATCACACCTCTGTGACACGGGAGCTCCGGTGCCGGCTGCGCAGCGGGGGACTGGGGACAAGCCCTTGAGGGGCTGCAGCCTCACGGGGAACGCCGGGGACTTTTTGTGTTGCCCCCCGAGATGAACGAAGCACGCTTTTGCGCTTCGGTAGAACCTAAAACGAAGGAACGCCGCGCTGGGCAGAGTCCTGCTGCCGCCAGCGGTTCTCCAAGGAGTCTGCAGAGATGCGTCACGAGGAGATCCCTCGTAGCCACTTGCCCCAGCACCCAGCCCTGAGCAGTCGCACGGGGCACCTCAGCCCGGCTGGGGGTCCATCCCCCAGCCCAGCTCCGCTGCCCAAAGGCGGCCCCTGAGCGCTCCCATCCCGGGATGGCTGCAGGACAACGCCGTGGCTGCTTCTGCTCTCCTCCCCAAGGGCAACCCCCTTCCCTCGCGGGGAGTCCTGCTGGTCCTGGCCTCCCTGCCGCCAGCCAGCTCAAGCCCTTTGTCACGACCCAGACTGGACAGACCGGGGAGTCCTGTTTAATTTGAAATTCCCTCGGGCTAAATTACGGTGAAACGACACCTAACGATCAGTTAAAGATTTTATTCATGACAGAAGCAAACTGAACTGGGGAGGCGTGGTAGTAGGTGGCAAGGTTTCTCACAACAGCAATTGGCATGAGACTACTTCTGTAAACCGGGTAACCCAGGGTAACCATGCACATCGATTCAGGGAATAAGGAGATCCCTCCCGTTGAGCCACGAGGTTCAGAGCAGACCCCCTTGCTTTCTAGACTCCCTCCTCAGAGAAGGGCCCAGGAATGACTGGATCCACTCTTAGTCTCAGACTTGGTCAACGGTTTATGTCTCAAAACGGATGAGGTGTAGGGATTGTGGAAAAGGAAAGGGAGAAGAAGACAGAGAGATGGAGAAAGGAAGAGTGAGCGATTTCACCGGCCCTGGGTCCAGCATTGGTTCAGTCAGCCGAGGGGTCCAGCTCCAGCGGGTTTGCGCGACCGGGGCTTTAGTTTGCGTCCTTTTATCATCCTTGCCCCTCCTTCGGGCGGGCACCCGAACTCGTGGGGCTCATGAGCAGTTTGTGAGCCTTTGGGCTCGGGCGTCCTTTGTGGAGTAACTTCTCCTTCCCTGCAGACGTGGCCATTGTTTGACCTTTGCATCAGAAGAGCTTATCAGAACAGGGAGCTGGGCACCCTCCAGCACCACCAGCACGCCCTCCCGCTCCTGCCTGAGCTGCTGATGTCTGAGCGGATGGGTTACCCACCTTGGTTCCTTGCTCTGCAGGGTTTGTCTTTAAGCTGAACTCGCCCCACCGCAATGTTGGAGACGTTAACTCTTTCAGTCTCTCACACCCTTCTGCAGCTGCGCCGTCTTGTCCTCCATGCCAGGTCATTCCTCGCTCACAAATGCCCACCGCTGAGATTCGGTTGCAATCTGAATTGCCCCTTCAGGGATCAGCCTGGGAGGGTGACGCAGCTCGAGGCTCAGCTGGGAGTGGGGTTCCCCCTCCGGAGCCCAGCACCCAGCCCTGCAGTCCCGAGGGGGCAGCTCTGGCTTCCCCTTCTCCCGAGCTCCCGGCACCCCTCTGTGCCTGGCCGGGCCCAGGGAGGGGGGCAGAGGGCAGCCCAGGACACCGGGGTCTGCAGAGGGGACCTGCCAGCCCGCCATCCGCTCCCCACCAGCTCGTCTTGAGGGCAGCGCAGCTGGACCCAGCAGGTCTCACCTGCAGACGGGCCGGGGCGTAGGGCCAGCTCCATGGGCTGGGGACCATCTCCTTGGCTCTTTCGTTGTCCCAATGGCAGCCCGCAAGCCCGCTTTGATAGCATATTTCCATACATTCTGTATGGTATGTCTAAATATTTTGATGGGTTTAATATTTGGTACTGTCCTGGTTTCAGCTGGGATAGAGTTAACTGTCTTCCTAGTAGCTGGTACAGTGCTGTGTTTTGAGTTCAGTATGCGAAGAATGTTGATAACACTGATGTTGTCAGTTGTTGCTCAGTAGTGTTTAGACTAAAGTCAAGGATTTTTCAGCTTCTCATGCCCAGCCAGGGCACAAGCAGTTGGCACAGGACACAACCAGGGCACCTGACCCAAACTGGCCAACGGTGTATTCCATACCATGGGACGTCCCACCTAGTTTAGGAACTGGGAAGGGGGGGCGGGGAATCGCCGCTCGGGGACTGGCGGGGTGTCGGTCGGCGGGTGGTGAGCAATTGCCCTGCGCATCATTTGTACATTCCAATCCTTTTATTACTACTGTTGTCGTTTTATTAGTGTTATCATTATCATTATTAGTTTCTTCTTTTCTGTTCTATTAAACCGTTCTTATCTCAACCCAGGAGTTTTACTTCTTTTTTCCCGATTTTCTCCCCCATCCCACTGGATGGGGGGGAGTGAGTGAGCGGCTGCGTGGTGCTTAGTTGCTGGCTGGGGTTAAACCACGACAGGTACCAGCCGTGGAAACTGGTTTGCTGGTAGGTGACTGTAAAAGTGAGATTTTGTAAATAATTATTAGAAATCTTATACCAACACTATGATTGAAACAAGAGACAAAAGTATAGCCAAGCAATTAACCAGCAGAGGTAGTTACTCCTAAGTTTTGCAGTTCTTTGCTCTTAGGACTAGATGTTCCTGTACGCTAGATGAGAACAATGTTGAAACTGACCACATGGGATTGGAGCTGCGTTAAGCTTCAAGATCAGAGAACAAGGACAAGAATAAAGACTTCATGGACAGCCAACAAGAACTTCCAATGGGTCGGTGGTCGCAAAAGCAGCCCTTCGACTCAAATGGATCCTTCATTGCGCATGATCGGATGTAGGTAGTACTGCGATAATCAGTTGCAATTATTTTTATGTATATGTATACTAATCTGATTAATATGCAATTAGTTATTCTATGTAACCTGTTAGTGCTAAAGCTGTGGTATGCACGCTAGGTGGAACTATCCCCCGTGCACCCAGAGCCGCAATAAAGAATGCCTGCTTTCTAAAACTCCAAAACGAGTCTTAGAGAGTTTCTTCAACCGGCTTTTCGGTATCACTTGAGCGCTGCCGATGTCCTCCGGCACGGTGTCCTGGTTTTGGCTGGGAGACAGTTTTCTTCCTAGTGGCTGGTACAGCATTATGCTTTGGATTGAGGACGAGAAGAACGCTGATAACACGCTGATGTTTTCAGCTGTTGCTAAGTAGTGTTTTGAGCAAGTCGAGGGCTTTTCAGCTTCCCGCGCCCAGCCGGCAGGAAGGCTGGAGGGGCACAAGGAGCTGGGAGGGGACAGAGCCAGGGCAGCTGACCCCAACCGGCCAAAGGGGTATTCCATAGCACATGATGTCATGCCCGGTATATAAACTGGGGGGGAGCGGGGCTGGGGGGTGGATCTCTGCTCAGGGACTCACTGGGCATCTGTCGGCAAGTGGTGAGCCATTGCCTTGTGCATCGCTTTTTTTGTAGACTCCAATTCCTTTATCAGTAGTAGTGTCACGTTATCGTTGTTAATATTATCATTATTGTTGTGAGAGACCGAAGGAGTTAATGCCTCAGACGTCGTGGTGGGGCAAGTTCTGCTTAAGGACTAACTCTGCACAGCAGCAAACCCCGCCTAGCAGGGAACTGAAAGGAACAGGAAAACACACCTGGTTAATTTGTGGCTCAGAGGCCGGTACCGTCGGTGGAATTTGGGCTTTTTTGATCATGGGGAGGTTTACACAGCACCGGGCTTGCTAGCGACAGATGGTATCCAGCGAGCCCAAAGGAGTAAGAGAATCCTCGCTCGGGAGATGGTGGGGCTCATAGAGAGGGCTTTAAACTAGGTTTGAAGGGGGTAAGGGATAAAACTAGGTGCACCAGGGATGAGCCTGGGGGCAGCGTGCCAGTGTTAGGGCTGGATTGGATAGGCCAGCTCAAATGCACCTATGCCAACGCACGCAGCATGGGCAATAAACGGGAGGAGCTGGAAGCCGTCGTGCAGTGGGATAGATATGATTTAGTGGCCATCGCGGAAACATGGTGGGACGGCTCCCATGACTGGAGTGCTGCAATGGATGCCTATAAGCTCTTGGGAAGGGACAGGCAAGGTAGAAGAGGTGGTGGGGTGGCTCTCTATGTTAGGGAGTGTTTGGACTGTACAGAGCTACACGATTGTGAGGACCAGGTGGAGTGCTTCTGGGTGAGGATGAGAGGGAAGGCCGATAAGGCAGATATCGTGCTGGGAGTCTGTTATAGACCGCCCGACCGGGTTGAGGAGACGGATGAATCGTTCTACAAGCGGCTGGCAGTAGTCTCAGAATCGCTTGCCCTTGTTCTTGTGAGGGACTTCAACTTTCCGGATGTGTGCTGGAAATACGACACAGCAGAGAGTAAACAATCTCGGAGGTTCCTGGAGTGTGTGGAAGATGATAACTTCCTGACACAGCTGGTAGGCGAGCCAACCAGGGGAGGAGCCTTGCTACATCTACTGTTTACAAACAAGGAAGGACTGATGGGAGGTGTGATGGTCGGAGGCCGTCTTGGGCTTAGCGACCGTGAAATGACAGCATTCTCAATTTGGGGTGAGGCAAGGAAGGCGGTTAGCAAAACCACCGCTATGGACTTCCGGAGGGCAAACTTTGGCCTCTTCGGGGCACTGGTTGAGAGAGTCCCTTGGGAGACAGTCCCGAAGGGCAAAGGACTCAGGAGGGATGGACGTCCTTTAAGAAGGAAATCTTAACGGCTCAAGACCAGGCTATTCCCACGTGCCGCAAGTCAAACCACCGAGGAAAACAAGCAGCCTGGCTGAACGGGGAGCTTTTGCTAGGAGCCAGGAAAAAAAGGAGAGTTTATCATCTGTGGAAGAACGGGCAGGCAACTTGGGAGGAGTCCAGGGATCTTGTTAGATCATACAGAAAGAAAATTAGAAAGGCAAAAGCTCAGCTAGAACTAAATCTGGCCACTATTGTAAGGGACAAGAAAAAATGTTTTTACAAATATGTTAACAGTAAACGGAATCCCAAGGAGAATATCTGTCCTTTAATGGATACAGAAGGGAACGCTGCCACCAGAGATGAGGAAAAGGCTGAGGTATGTAATGCCTTCTTTGCCTCAGTCTTTAAAAGGGAGAGCAGTTATCCTCAGGGTACTCCGCCCCCTGAGCTGGAAGGCGAGGATGAAGAGCAGAATATACCCCCTTAATCCAGGAGGAAATAGTTAGGGACCTGCTACGCCATCTGGACACTCACAAATCTATGGGACCTGATGGGATCCATCCAAGAGTACCGAGGGAACTGGCGGAGGTCCTTGCCAAGCCACTCTCTGTCATCTATCAGCGATCCTGGTCAACGGGGGAGGTCCCAGAGGACTGGAGGCTTGCCAGCGTGACTCCCATTTATAAGAAGGGTCGGAGGCAGGATCCGGGGAACTACAGGCCTGTCAGCCTGACCTCGGTTCCGGGGAAGATTATGGAACGGTTTGTCTTGAGAGCGCTCACCTGGCAAGCCCAGGACAAGAAGGGGATCGGGCCCAGTCAGCATGGGTTTACGAAAGGCAGGTCCTGCTCGACCAGCCTGATCTCCTTCTGTGACCAGGTGACCCGCCTAGTGGATGAGGGAAAGGCTGTGGATGTTGTCTACCTCGACTTCAGCAAGGCCTTTGACACTGTCTCTCATGGCACACTCCTTGAGAAGCTGGCGTCTCGTGGCCTGGATAAGTGCACCCTTCACTGGGTGAAAAGCTGGCTGGCTGGCCGGGCCCAGAGGGTTGTGGTGAATGGGGTGAAATCCAGCTGGCGGCCGGTCACAAGTGACGATCCTCAGGGCTCGGTGTTAGGCCCCGTTCTGTTTAATACCTTTATCGATGATTTGGACGAGGGGATCGAGGGCACCCTCAGCAAGTTTGCAGGCGACACCAAGTTGGGAGGCAGGGTCGATCTGCTTGAGGGTAGCGAGGCCCTACAGAGAGATCTGGACAGGCTGGATCGGTGGGCTGAGGCCGATCGTATGAGGTTCAACAAGGCCAAGTGCCGGGTCCTGCACTTGGGTCACGGCAACCCCGTGCAGCGCTACAGGCTTGGGGAAGAGTGGCCGGAAAGCTGCCCGGCAGAGAAAGACCTGGGGGTGCTGGTCGGCAGCCGGCTGAATATGAGCCAGCAGTGTGCCCAGGTGGCCAAGAAGGCCAACGGCATCCTGGCCTGCATCAGAAATGGTGTGGCCAGCAGGAGCAGGGAGGTGGTTGTTCCCCTGTACTGGGCACTGGTGAGGCCGCACCTCGAGTCCTGTGTTCAGGTTTGGGCCCCTCACTACAGGAAAGACATGGAGGTGCTGGAGCGTGTTCAGAGAAGGGCAAACGAGTTGGTGAGGGGCCTGGAGCACGAGTCTTATGAGGAGCGGCTGAGGGAACTGGGGCTGTTGAGTCTGGAGAAAAGGAGGCTGAGGGGAGACCTTATCGCTCCCTACAACTACCTGAAGGGGGGTTGTAGTGAGGTGGGTGTTGGTCTCTTCTGTCAGGTGGCTGGAGATAGGACGAGAGGAAATGGCCTCAAGTTGAGGCAAGGGAGATTCAGGTTAGATATGAGGAAAAAATTTTTTACTGAGGGGGCTGTCAAACGTTGGCATGGGCTGCCCAGGGAAGTGGTTGAGTCACCATCCCTGAAGATATTCAAAAAGCGAGCGGACAGGGTACTTCAGGGCATGGTTTAGGGGGCATGGCTGATGGTTGGACTCGATGATCTTGAAGGTCTTTTCCAACCTAAATGATTCTATGATTCTCTACTATCAATAAGCACAAAACCAAGGATCTGTGACGGTAACTTTATCATCTGAAAAGGTGAAAAATAGTCTGGAAAAAGGGGAAAAACATCCCGAGATAAAACCAGTGCTTGCACCTTGATTTTGCTCAAGTATGGCTGGGCTTCTCCTGGCCAAGGCACTGCCATGACATCAGCGCTCTGCTCAGCTTTAGGAAAGGCTTCCTTAGTGTTGCAGAAGTCCGGGCATAGCAGAATTACCAAACCCACCTCGGCTCACGACAGCCAACGGTCCTCGCTGTCTAAGCCCTTCTCTCCATGCCCAGGTGTGGACACATATTTAGCTAACGGTCACAAGAGCATTCCACACGCCTTTAGAAGGCCTTGAACAGAATAAACAAGAAGACAAAAAAAGAGAGATGCCAATTAGAAGAACACAGGTGCGCATTCCACGATAAAGGGAACTTGGCACAAAGAACCTCAATTCGGCAGTTTATCTTGACCAATTAGACTGAGACAAGTTTCGCATGTTTTAGTAAGCATAACCAATTATGTCTTATGTTTATGCGCGTGTACAGTGTTGATATAACCAATCATTAAGTGTAACTAGGCGCGTGGACAGCGCGTGAAGAACGTGTGTAACCAATCGTAAAATGGCTAAACGCGTGTACGGATGTAAACAATGTATAAAATGATGTCTGATGCTCTAGTAAAGGGTCTTCAACTATGATCATATTGATCTGTCGTTGAGTCCATGATTATGCTCTCGCACCCAGGCCTGTGTGGGTAAAGGCAATGACATGCTGGCTGCTATAATGTGCTGTGGTTGGAAACATGCAGGTTAGCAGTGGCACTGGCAAGGTTGTGACCAATATATCCTTCTGTTTTGGCGGTTTTCCCAGCTCCGAGTTGGCGTTCTGTTCTAGACTGTCCTCATTCTGTTCTAGACAGGGGAGAGTGGCGCTCGATGTTCTCTCTGCTGATCAGCTTTGTCTCAGCCTACCATTTTCTATCTTAATGTAGAGGGAAAAGACACCTTTAGGGAGAGAGAGAGAGACGGAGTCACTTGCCCGGACCAAAATTACATCGGTGATTATCAACGGAAAGGTGTCTGCAGGGAAAAGGGGGAGGTCTCCCGCAGGTGACACGGAAGAATAGCAGCTCCTGGAGCGAACCCAGCCGCTATCAGAAAGGAACAAGCAGGGATTTAAAGTATTGATGAGTAACCACAACTCCAGCTAAACTCGGTGGGAAGTGGCAGCTACTCTTTCCCCCGAGCCCACAAAGGGCTGCAGTGACACGGGGCCAGGGGCCATGCTGCGGGGCCCTGCAGCGCAGGGTTTCCCCGTTCCCTACGGCTTGAATTTGCCTGTAGCCCGCAAATGGTTTTTAGCAATAGCTTTCTCGAAAGGCCCATCCTCGCCCCGGGTCCGTGCTGTTCCCCCCTGCAGGGACCCAAGGTGAAGTGTTGCCTGAGGGACAGCCGGGTTACGTGATGATGTCACAATGTTCGGTTCTGATGTTCCATTCTGATGTTGCGGCTCCAGCGTCCCTCCCTGGGCCAGTTGCTCCCAGCTTTCACAGGAGGAAGACCTGGAGAGACCAGTCTGTCCATCCAGGGAATCCTGCTGCGATGAGGAGGCTGAGAGTGCTTGAAGGTGAGGGGCTGGCAGGGGGCTAAAGCACGCTGGAGGCAGGACCCATCGCGGTCGTCCGCGGTGGACCGAGTCCCCTCGAGGTTTGAGCATCTCCAAGGATGGAGAGCCCACCGGTGGCCTCGCTGGCCTCTCGTGACTCTTGCTGCAAATGTCCGCCCTGGATGTCTAATGGGGATTGACCTCCAGCTTGTCTCCATCCACGCCATCGCCGGGCCCCTCCAAAAGCTGTTGGATTCTTCCCTTCCAGGTTGCTGCCCGTGTGTAGGTCCCCCGTCAAGACCTACGCATCCCGGGGGCAGAAGCAGGGCGATGGGTTCCGTCCCTGCGGCTGGCCCCACCGTTGCTGCCGTTGCGACTTCTCTGTTGGAGCGTCTACAAGACAACGAGGTGAGACGAGGGCATTCCACTGTGCTGCCAGAGGCTTGAGGGCTTCCCCCCCCCAGCCCTGCCTTCCCTGCCCAGGAGAGGGCAAGTGCCGCACGTCCCGTGTCCGAACGTTCCCTCTGGCGCTGGGCTGTGTCCACAGGAGTGGTGGGTTTGGGGAGGACCTGGCCTGGCGTCAGTATGACCTCGGGTCGGTGGCTGGTGCTCGGACACTGTCTGCAGGGCAGCTGCTCCCTCCGCTCCTTTCTGTTGCAGACACGAGCTGGGGGCACGAGGCGATGGTGCCGTTCGCAGGCTCTCCGGAGAGCAAGGGCTGGCAGCTCGCAGCTCCCCGGGAACGAGGGCAAAGTAAGTCCTAATTTCTCCCTTCCGTGGTCTGTCCTCAGGGTGACCGAGTGCAGAATTACCGCCAGCTGGAGAGCGCCTTGCAGGGAGGTGACGGCCGTTTGCCGAGCGGTCTCTTGAACCGCCTGATAGCTGAAGCGTCTGGTGACATAAGAGCCGCCCAGGTGAGCTTGTTCTCTTTGAAGACGGACGTTCCCCAATGCCCCTGTGAGAGCTCCTTCTCCTGGGGGGCCCTCCCCGTAGAGGAGGGACCGTATCCAGTTCCGCGCTAGGGTGCGTATAGAGCCAGCGAGCCCCTCTGTGCGAGGCGACTGATGAGCCATGCTTGGAGGATGGAGCTGGGACACACAGGCTCCCAATTCCAGCTGCTGGCAAGCCTTGGCTTAGGGAGAGGCTCTGGGGACTCGTTCTTGTGGGGCACTCGGTGAGGGCCTGTCGAGAGCTCCGGAGAGGGGCGGACGTGGTCTGCCTGGGGAGAGTTGTGTTCAAGTCTCTGTTGCCCGTCCTGCTCGCCTTCCCCGGGGCACAAGAAGCGGCAGATGCCTGGCCTAGGGTGCAGACGTCCCCATGGGGTCTTGCTGGGGAGACGGGACTGTCTCTCGGCTAGCCCTGAGGTCATTGCTGGCCAGTTTATCCCCATCCAAGCGCCTCAGCCTTTTTCCCGCGCAGCGTTTCACCTATGGTGCTTTTTTAGGGTGTGACCGATGACGTGAGGACAGCCGCTAGTGACATCCTGGTGGCGCTGGCTGGCTCCCACTTCCATTTCGTCATGTCCGAGCTCCAGGGACACCTGAAAGCCATGGGGGGAACCTCCGAGGAATTTGTCTTTGTCACCCTGGGCAAACTGGCCAGCAGCTACGGTATGGAACCCTGGCCTCCTGCTTTGAGGGATGGTCCGTGATAACCGGGAGAGGGCATCCTTCCTCTCCCAGATGCTCTGTCCCGAACTGGAGGGCTATGGGCTTGCGGCGCCTCCTTGCCAGGCTCCATTGCCAGGGCTGGGGCTGAGCGGGAGCTCTGCCTCACAGCCTCAGTCGTGGTGCTCTGAGGGCAGGAACGTGTCAGGGACTAAACCTTCAGGGGCTCTGCCCCACACCATCATCACCATGCCCGCCAAAGCCCTTCCCTGCTCCCTCTCAGGAAAGCAGGAGCCCTCCCCATTGTCGGGGGCCTCCCCCATCCCTCAGATATCACTCATGTCCGCCTGGCCCTGCAGCACGTCCCCCCCATCCCAACACTCCTGGCCCTTCTGCTGGGCAGTGCCGTTGAGGGCTGGACCCCAGCCCCCCCCCACGGCTCTGGCTGACTGCGTCCATGCTCTATCCCTCTGCCCTGCCCTCTCTGCAGCCCTGCGATGCATCCCTTTTGCTGGAATGACGCTGCTCGCCCTCCGCGCTGTCCTGAGCCGAGTGGGGAGCGGACGGGTCCGGCGTGCCGTCTGTGGTGGTGAGTGTCGGACTCTCAGCTGTGGCCCTGAAGGCAGGGGAAGGGTACGGGCTGGCTCGCTCCGGTCTCAGTGCGTCCGAGCCCGACCTCGCTATTTCGGCAATGCCAAACTGTCGTGAACGTGTAGGAACGGTGGGTGAAGTGTCAGAGGTTTCTGGTGGGCAGGACATGGAGACGCTGGGTACCTGCACAGAGGAACTCAGCAGAGTTCAAGAGCTCAACAGAGGGTGCCTTTGGGCTGCCTGGTCCTGAGCCTTTCGACTGGCTTCACGTGCCGGTGCTGGAGGGCAAATGTTTAGGCAGGGAAGGGCGAGAGGTGCAGCGGGTATAGGCTGGAGGGGAACAGGCACGTGAGGAGGAGAAGCTGTGGTGGGGAGGAGAAGAGAAAGAGCGCAGACACCTCGAGCGCACGGTTTGCGCGCCTGAATCCAGATGTGGCCTCAAGCCAAAAGCTGGCAAGCTGGGGGCTGTGCTGAAAGCAGGCTTGGGTGAGAGTGCGAGGTACCCTTCCCACCACAGGCACCCACGTGCCCCTTTTTCCCTTCTTTTGGTGCAGTTCTGGAGCAATGGTCGGAAGGGGTGAAGACTTACTTCTGCTCCTGGGACAAATGTCCCTTCCCTCGCGTCGGGGAAGCGCAGCTCTGCAGACACGTTTACCCCCTCTATTGCTACGTGGTGCAAAACTGGCTGGGCTGCGAGGAGGAAGAGGTGAGGGCAGCTGCCTTTCCAGCCCAGGGACTGAGAAAGCCCCCCGCCCAGGCCAGGAGTCTGCCAGTACCACGCCCAGGGCTGGTAGTATTTGGCTGACAAGAAGCAGCCAAATCCTGGGACCTGTTAGCAGCGGGGCGCTGGGTGCCAGCACGGGGAATTGCTTTTCGTCCTCCGGAGCGAGCCCTTCTTCTGCGGGATACCTCTCTCTGGGAGGGGTGGGACTCGTGGGCAGGGGTTGCTGATCGCTCGGCAGATCTTCAGCCCTCCCTTCCCTCTCCAGGACAAGCAAGCTGTCCTCGGGGCGGTGGCTGCCATGACTGGCGTCCTCCTGCGCGAGGAGCAGCACCGGGAATACGCCTGGGATCAGCTCCTCCTGTACCAAGACACTTTCTGGGCGACCAAGGTCAGGCGTGGCCGTGGGGTCTGTGCCAGTACCACAAGGTGTCGGGGAGATGCTGGGTGCCAGAGGAGCTAGGGAGCCTTTACTGAAGGAACAGGGAGAGCCAAGGAGCCCTGAGGCTTCTTTCAGGCAAGAGAAGAGCAACCCAGGAGGGAGCCAAGAGGCACTGGGGCTTCTCTCCTGTGGAGGGGATGCTCTGCCATCTCCCTGGGGCTCTGGTGTGCCTGAGGAGCTCTGCCCTGGTGCCCAGGGCCATGTCCAGCCCTGTCAGACACGGGGAGAGGTCTCACGGGTGGGAAGCCATGGCAGGTGATGAGAGCAGTTCTGGATTTCCTCAAGGAGCTGCTCAGCGCCAGCGCCCGCGGCCGTTCAGCATGGGATATACATGTGCTGCCTGTCTGCTCTGGCCCCACAAAACACGACCAGCCCCGCCAGTAGAAGCGTGCAAGTGTTTCTACGCAGGTCTGGCAGCAGAGCCTGTCCCCCGCAAAAAGCCTGTCCCCACCACCCACTTTGTGTGTGTCTCTTGAACTTGCAGGACGAGACAATGGAGGAGTCCTGGGACTCCACGGCATCCCAAGTGTTTCTCGGTCTGGTGCAGTTGAGGTAAGGTCCACGGCCCAGACCCTCGGACTCACTCTGTTTCCCCACCCGGAGCCCTGTGACCTTAACCGTAGTTCTGGGAGTAGCAGGGTCTGCGGGGTGGGACGGCGTTTCCCGTTTCTGATGTCTCTCCATGAGGACAAACCCAGTTGTCATTTGAGCCGCTCTGGAGACAGCTAGTGAGTCCCCGTGTTGTTTTTCTCTTCCTTTATTTTTCCTTTCGCCAGGATCCTGAAGCCATCTTTGAGCAGGAAGAAAAGTTGCAGCCTGCTGGCTGAGTGCTGCCACACCATCTTGTCCTTTCCTTCCAAGGAGGAGATGGAAGGGAGAGGGAAGATAATGAGGCAAACTCGGAACATACAGGTACCCGTCATCCTGGCACTGCCCACCTCTTGGCCAGGATTCCCCCTCAGCGTGCCCTGGCAGCCCCCCGTGATGCCAAACCTCAGTCCTCCTTTTCTTGCTTTCAGACCCTGCACACGCTGTGCTTGGAAGGTCTGGGCCGGATTTTAGCAGTCCTTCTCGAGGCGGAGGTGACCTCTACCTCCTTCGAGGATGTGGTCCATGTGAGCAGCCGTGGGGTGATGGGGAAAGAGTCGCTGCGAAGCTGGGGCGGAGATTTGGGGGGGCTTAGAGAGCGGGGCTGCGAAGGCAGCACTGCCAGTGCTCGGTGGGTCTGGGGGCCCTGCCGAGCCGCAGGGCAGGCCGTCGAGGAAGGGTCCAGAGGAGGGAGACAGAGGGATGTCGGGGAGAGAAAGATGCCCGTTGTGAGACAGGATAACCCCCTGTGCCAGGTCCTGCAGTGCTGGCTCACCTCGGCCAAAGCGTGGGAGCGGGAGAGGGCCTTGCAGGTCTGCGCCCAGCTGCTGGGTGACTGCGAGGAGCGATTCGAGGTCGCGGTGAGTAGGGAGCTCCTGTGTGCCCCGTGCCTCTCCCAGAAGGGAGCCCTGCTTGGCTGGGTGCTGGGTTTCAGGTCTTGCGGAGTGGCAGGGCGGCACCTCTGCCCTCTCCTCTGCCCGATCCCTGCTCCGGGCAGCATGGCCGGGAGAGGTGAGCGGGCACCAGGTCTCCCTGCGACCCTTTGGCCACCTCTTGCCCCTGCAGAGAGGATGCGCTTGCAAGCAGTTTGGCTTCTTGGTGGGGCTGCTGGCACCTCTGACTACCGAATCCCTGGCCACGTCCCGCCGCTGGGCAGGGGTCTGCCTGGGTCACCTTCTGCAAATGCAAGGTGAGGACAGAGGGGGCTTGCCAGGCTTGGTCAGGAAAATCTGCCCAGGACCAGAGGGGAAATCAGTTAGCTGCCCAGAGTTTTGGAGCAGGGACTTCAGCTGCTGGCCCAGAGCGTGTGGTTGGGGAGGGAGTTCTGGTTAAACCCCCTCTCCAGCCAGCCAAGAAATGCTCTCCGCAAGGGAGGAAGGTTGTAGACGGGGTGTTCTGTGCCCATACTAAATCACTGTCCCCAAAAAGAAACTGGTTGGAAGTGAGTTCTTGCCTGTGCTTCAGGGAGCAGCATCCCTCTGTGCTGAGGGCGTTTCCTCCCTCCCAGAGCCATCCCTGTCACATCCCGCTGCACCGAATTCCTGGCCTTTGCTGCCCCAACCCCGGGTCCTCCTTTTTCGATAGCTGGGGCTGATGGTTGGGTTCCTGTAAATGTGACTCTCCTTTTTACCTGGTGCTTCTCCCAGCCGAGACCAGGAAGGTGGCACCCGAGGCGGGTGACATTGCGTGCCTGCGTAATGGGCTGGACACCACCGACGACGTGCCTCTGCTTGAGACCTCTTACAAAATAGCAAAGGTAACCGGCCCCGGTACGGGGCTTGGCGACTGGGCTCCTGCACATGCCCCTGCTCCCTCCAGGCTCCCACGCCATTTCCAGAGGGAGCTGTCATGCCAGCGCCTCCATTGTTGGCAAGTGGCAGGAGGTTCCGAGACGTGCCTGGCCTTCAGGCACGCTGTCAAAGGAGCGGATACCACGTCGTGTGTGTTTGTGTGTGTGTGTGTGCACGAGAGAGTGCTGTTGTCGGAAGACGAGCTTTGCAGATAAGCAAACGTGAGGGGAGGCACTTCTAAATCTCTTGGCTCCATAAAACTTCAATGGCAGGAGTGTACTGTGATTGCCCCTTCCATGACAGGCGACCCGCTGAACTTAAGAGTCCCTTCAAGGCTCCTTCCCGTTCTGCAGAGATGCAGAGTTGTGACCGGGTCTCTCCTCTTTCTGATTTCACTCCAGACTGTCTTCAAGTATTTCCCCCCAGCACAGGCCGCCGACTTCATGAGTACCATCACAGAAAGCCTGAAGTGTACCAGAGACGAGCGTGGATGGGCGGCTGAGATGTGGATGATAAACTTTCTGGAAAAATGTGGACAGCGAATATATCAGGAGGTAAGAGGGACATTTTTTGCAGCTTGGCTTTGACTTTTCTCTGTTGGCTGTTGCACTACACCTCGCGCAGTTGACACAAGCTAAAGAAACGCAGCCTGTGTGCCGAGACGAAGGGTGTCACCGGTCCGAGCTGCGTGTTAGCACCTCCTGCCACATTCTGCTCTGTGGAGCGGGGGGGCTTGGGCACGGGCAGTCCAAAGTCTCCTGCTGGAGCAGGTCCTTGCCGTGAGACAGTTACCCCTGGGATGCACCGACCTTCCCGTTCCTGTCCTTTCACTGTGAGGCTTCTTTATGGGCTTGGAGCGTGGTTTTGGTTTTGATCTTGCATTGCCACAGCCGGGTGGGTGGTCAGGGTTACCCAGGCTGTTCGGTGAGAAACTTGTCCATCTCTTGGGTGTACGCAAAGTGCTCAGCCCCTGGCACCGCTGGGCCCAGGCAAGTGCAGCAACCGAGGGCACGTGCGTGTTTGCGTGCCAAGGGCACGCTCGCCCCGACCTGTGAGCCAGGGCTTGGGCAGAGCGGCACGGTGAAGTTTAGGAAGTTTAGGACTAGACCCTGACAGCGTGTCAAGGGAGCAGGCATTGCTCGTGAACTAACTGACCGTGTTTGTGTTCTGTAGAAGTACGGGGAAAGGATGCGTTGTGGCATTCTTTCTCGTCTTCTTCCTTTCAGGTGCCAGAAGTCCTGCACGTCCTTTACAGCCGCATGCAGACCGTGAAAAAGGACACCCACAGGCACCTCCTGCTCCACTCAGTGTATATCCTGGCCTGCTTTCACCACGAGCCTGTGGTCGAGAGCCTCCTCCAGAAACGTCTGCCCATGGACAGGTCCGTGCACTCCCATCTTGCCCCTCTGTGATTAAACGTGGCTTGCCTGTGTTAAGAGGAACCCAAAGAAGAACAAGGTCGCTCGTCTCCCAAAAGGTCTGAGCATTGCAAGGCCATGTGCTCCCATCTCCGGAAAGAAACAGGCCTCATAAGCCCCACTGCTGACATGGAGAGAGTTTGGGCTCTGGTGAGGGCACCGCAGGTACCAAGGGTAGGAGCTCAAGGGTGAATGTCTCTTGCCCTGCAGGGACACGATGGAGCTGTGGAGGATCCTGGGGAGAAGCAGCCTTGGGGTTCAGGTCCTGAAGTACTTAACACAGAAGTTGGAGGCAGCGGGAGAGAACAGCCCTGGGCCCCACTCCTCCGCTCACGAACCGGACCACAGCCAGGCTGCTCTGGAGCCCCTCATGGTATGCTCGATGGCAGAGGCGTTCCTGCAGCTTCGTGTCTGCTTTCTAGCAAACGCCTGGGGAGACTGCACAGGGGTAACGTGCTGGGGCATCTCAGCACTGGGGCTGTGAGGGGCCGGGACACATTTTTCTGGTCCTGGACCGCAAGGCTGTCCCTGGCATGAGACCTGCAGGCAGCAAAAGCTCCCCAAGGGAGGCAGCGGGAGTGCACTGGTGGGCAAAGCCCTTGTTTAATGGGCGTTTCTTGGCCGAATTTCCCTGCAGCTCCCCTGTGCCATCTCTGAGGTGGTGTTCGTGCTGCCAGCCAAGGAACGGGTCCAGCGCCTGCTTCCCCGTCTCCTTCCTGGCCTCCTGGGTGAGATCAGCAAGGCGCTGGGTGAGGTGATGCTGCCTGCCCCTCTCAGATACCAGAGAGGGCTCTTCTTCAGTGCATCAAGGAGGGAAGACAAGCCACGCAGGTAAGGAGCAGGAGGGGCAGAGAAGTTGGGGAGCTTTACTTCCGCAGCCAGCTGTGTTCATTTGTGGCGCTGAGGGAGCGCTTGGGCCTGCCCTGTTTCCTACGCGTGGCAGCAGGTTGCCAGGGCTGGCTCGGCTTCTCTTCTTTCCTGGAGAAATGTTCGTTCCCAGAGAGGAAGGAGTCACGGGGTTGGCATCACCGGCTGCTCTCGTCCTGCCTGGTGTGCAACCCCGGTGGCAGGGCGTCCTTCTTGTCCCTCCGCGGACTGGGGAGAGACCCTGCGTGGGAATGGTCCGGCCGAGCACCCTGCGGATGGGGGAGACCCTTTCCAGCTCTGGCCATGGCCATCTGTGGTTTGGCGTGGTGGAGACTTAGCTCCTGTAATCTGTGGCCTGGCAGCGTGTGGCCGCAGGGCTTGGCTGCAGCAGTGGTGTTCCTGCCTTTACAATTTCTAGGCGGACGGAGCCGTTGTGTCGCGTCCTCGTAGCGCCAGGCTCTGCCCCTGCTCCTGGTCCTCAAGGGTTGGGGGAACCTGGGGCTGTCTCATAAAATGCTGGTGAGAAGAGCCCTTAGGGAGCACCTTGGGCATCTGGCTTCGAGGGAGCACGGGGACCCTGGGTTTCCTCCTGCTGTCAGTGGCCTGAGGCATGGCAAAGGATGAAAATGTCCATTTTCATGGGCGTGGAGTTTGGGATGAGTGAACCAACACCTCCCGAGGCAGCGGAGCCTTTTAGCTCTGCTACAGAGAAATCTTCCCTGGACGTGCTGCGACCTGAGATGTCTTTGGGCTTTCTTTTTCCCAGCCCTTACTGTGAGGCTCTAGAGCTGGTGCTGAGCAGATGCATGGAGAAGAGATGGCTGCTGCTGCTATGGAGGCAGGGAGCGTGGGCATCCCTCAGAAAGCCACAGGCTCACGCTGATGGCGTGTGTCTCCTGACGAGGTGAGATCCTCTTCTTGCGTCTCACCTTCTTGTGGGTGGCTGTGCCCGGGGAAATGGCTGCCAGGGCCATTCCCATGTGTGCAGGGAGCTGGGGAAGTTTTGGGTGGTGGCCGGCATCCTTGCCGCGTGACCGTGAGTTGCCTTCTCTGTGTGCAGTGTCCTGCTTCGCAACCAGCTGGTCACAAGAGGTGTGATATGGGCCCTCTCCCAGTGGCTGAACTCCCCCTCGGAAAACCTGCAGCTCACAGCGACAGCTTTCTTTGCTGAGGTGAGGCAACAGGAGGGGAAGGAAGGGTGCAGAGGGCTTCTCTGAGAAAACTGCTGCTTGGGACGCCTCTTTCTGAAGGAAGAAGGTGCCAGAAGAGAGCGTCACCCTCCAAGGGACCCAACGGATCCTCGTTTCTACGAAGCCCGTTCGCGTGGTGTGCCTCGACTTAGGTGGCACTCACGGGCATATTGCTTTATTGCAGCTGGTGAAGGATCCGCCAGTCATGGAGAAGAAGTCCCTGGAAAGGGTCCTAGGTGTCTTGGTGGAGAAATCCCAGCACGGAATCGGCGCCGTGCGGCAGATGGCAGTGAGAGGCCTGGGCAACGCCGTCAGGGGAGCACCCAAGGAGGTGAGACCAACTTTTGCCCTTTCTGACTGCAGCCCCTCACTGGCAAGAGCCTGGTGAAGAGCGGCAAGGGGCTTCGGCAGCTTGGGCAGGCTAGTAAAGGCAAACGGGGCTCTTTCCTGAGACCACACTCCTTCGCCTGATGTCAACAGGGTGGCAAGGGGGAAACCTGGTGCCAAACGAGGCTTCCTGGGCTGAGATGGCCTCTGAGCAGGTTTCTAGCAACTTCAGCCCTTGGCAGCTGAAGGGATCCTGACCAAAGCCCATTGCCCGCCAAGGAGTTTAGAGAGCCACCTAACAGTTAACCTGAGGAGGCCCAAGCCTGTGCTGCTCCGTGCACATCCCGTCCCTTGGCCTCAGGAGGAGCTTAGCGAGCTCGCTGCGACCGAGGAGCCTGCGGGCAGCTCCCCCATGCACCAGCGACTATGCCGCCTGCATGGCCTCGTAGGAAAATCCTGTAACAGGCCTCAAATGGCCAAAATGGCCTTACCCTTCCCATAGGCGGTGTCTGCACAGCACCCTGCATCGGGATTGGAGGTGCATTCGGTGCTGTTTTGCAGGGTTCCTAGCATAGGAAGGGACTATCTATATTAGTCTGTCTTTCTAGCGCTAGCTCTGATAAACAGCATGTTAAGAGGTATTTCACAGAGTCTGAGTGCCTTTCTGAGGGGATCATGACGGGACAGCACCTCGCGGTGCAAAACATCAGCCATGGTAAAGAGAAGCCATTCGGGTCAGGACTAGCGAGAAGCTTGCGGGTGTCTTTGGCTTTGCAGGTGCAGAAGCACAAGGCGGCCATCCTGGAGGTGCTGCAGAGGGGCCTGGAGAACACCACGTGCCCTGTGGTGGCTGCCGAGAGCATGCTGGCGCTGGCGGAGGTGGTGAGGAAGCTGAAGGCAGAGGGCTTGGGGTCTGCCTTCAAAGATATTGCCAGGTCCACCAAGATGTTCTTTGAGGCGGTGAGTGAAATAACTTTCTCCTGCTTGTCTGAGAGGTAGTGGGGTGGGCTGGGACCTCCCCATGCTGCAGGGAGGGTCTCTGCTGGCGGAATGTCTGTTTTGAGCCTTTTTCCCCACTGTTGCGCGGGTAGGGTGGGTTGTGCTGCCAAGTGCCCGTGTTTCCTTCCCCCAGGACAACAGGGTCTCTCCCGTGCCCCTGTGGTTTCTCGGGCTTTAGACAGCCCCCCTGCCAGAAAGGATGCTCCCGTGCTCCGAGACTCCCCGTAGATTGGGAGTCACACTCGGACTCACGACCTATGTGGCAGGGAAGGAATCTGGATGAGGCAACCTTCTTTCCAAACCTGGGTCCCGAAACATAGTTTTCCAAAGAACTGTATTCAAGCACACTGACTTACTGATCAGTGATTCTTGTTTCGGTTCTTTACATACTGGCTTCTTGAGGGTGGGAATGAGCGGACGACAGCTATTTCTTGGGCTGACATCCTCCACGGGCAGCGCGCGATTGTTGACGTGGTAGGAGGTGCCCTCGTTACCCAGCTGAAAGATTAGGTCTGTGAATTGCAGGAGCCCGATGTCCTTCGCTTCTCAGCCTTCAGCCTCTACGCTGCCCTGGCCGCCGCCGCCTCCGCCTCCGGGAAAAGGTCCTTCTTCACCAGAGAAGTGTGGGAAACCTGGGTCAGCCTTCTCTTGCACCTCCGGGATCCCGTCCCTGAAGTTGCCAATGTAAGAGCCCCCAGCTCTTATTTGCAAAACTGTCAAAAGCCACAGAAAGCTGCCTGGTGAACTGCTGCAGGCAGCGCCCTCCCCGCCTGGAGACTGCGCCTGGGGCAGCCCCCTCTGCTAGGGAGAGCTCAGCAGAGCTCGGCTGGATGAGCTTCCTGGGAAGGACCCCGGCCACTCCAACGGGGGAGGAACAACGTGGCACGACTCTCTTTTTTCAGGTGTGCAGGACCGCCCTGTACCTCTGCGCTGCGTTCCTGGGGCCGGAGCGGGTGCAGGAGACCGTCGTCACCTCCATCGGGCTGCGCGCAACCCAGCTGCAGTACGAGGTTGGCCATTGCCTGGTGAGTGAGCTGTGTCCCGGGGGGGAGACGTCGCAGCCGCAGGGCTGTTCCCCCGAAACGAGAAGGGAGCGTGAGGTGACACGCCAAGGGTGGGCAGGATGGGAGCCGGGCGGGATGGGAGCCGGGCAGCTGGTGCTGAGACACGGCCTGCCCTCCTGGCTACCTGCTCGCTCTTTCTCCTTCCCTCGTGGCTGAGCCAGCTCGACCGGCCGTGGGTCAGCGGAGCGACCTTTTTGGCCAGCGAAGAAATCGTGCCTCTTTGCTTCCCCCAAGGTCAGAGATGCCCCTGCTATGTTGGAGAGGCTCCACGGCATCGCCAGGAGCTGCCGCCTGGAGAACGGCCAAGCGCTGCACTCCGCCGCCAGCGCAGTCCTAGGTGAGAGTCAGGGCTGGAGCCCGAAGCTGCGCTCCCCACAGAGACAGCCGCAGGGGACTGCGCTCTCCCCGTCCGCCCAGGGAGACCAGGGCCAGCCTTGGCAGGGCAGCCGCAGCAGGGTTCGCTCAGGGCTTGGCACGAGCGGAGGAGAAGGCGACAGCGTGCAAGAGCCGTCGCTGGTGGGGTGGCCGGGCCCCGCACGACGCGATGCTCGGCTCTGCCTGCTGCTACGTCCCGACTGTAAAGTTCTGATCTTTCCAGCCTTCCCCTCCAGCTCGCCGAGCATGTCCCAGGCGTAGGGGAGGGCCGCGAGACAGGGCTGGAGGGCAACGCTCTGACATTTGCCTCTTTGCCTTAGGAGACATCCTGAAAAAAACAAGAGGCCTTGGCGGCTCTTGGCAGCAGCAGCAGCAGGAATGAGGCTCCTCTCTTCAAGTAGGTTTGAGCGGAGCTGAGCTCTGGCTCTGCAGGTCAGGGAGGAGGTCAGAGGCTTGGCAGCCAAAAGCCTGGCTTGGAGCAGAAGGGGAGCACGCAGCAAGGCCAGCTCCTCATCACCCCTCCTGTGTCACTGCAGCTTTCCATCATCGCCTGCGGCCAGGGGCAGACAGCATCTTCTGCGACTGTGGACCACGATGGGCACGGGGTTCTGGTGGCAATAAATTTCCTTTCATGGTCACACCGATGGAGAGTTGATCTTTCTTTCCTAGAGACAGGGGGGGCCGGGATGGGGCCATGCCAAGGCCTGAGGGCATCCACCCACGGGTGCTGAGGGAGCTGGCTGACGTGACCATGAGGCTGCTCTCAATGATCTTGGAAGTGTTGCAGCAATTGGGAAAGGTTCCCGAGGACTGGGAGAAAGCAAAGGTGGCTCCTGTCTTCGGGAAGGGCCGGAAGGAGATCGGAGGCAGCACAGGCTGGTCGGCCTTGCTTTGGTCCTTGGGAAGAGGATGGAGCAGAACATGCTGGGAACAGGGGAGACCAAAGGATGTTGTTTACTTGGGGTTTAGTCAGCATTTTGACACCATCTCCCATTAACGCCCTGGCTGACGAGGTGACAAAGACTGAGTCCAATAAGAGGCTGCAGAGGGTGACCAAAAACAGTTCCCATGCCTGCTGTATTGGCTTTGTGTGGCAAGGTTTTGGTAGTGGGGGGGTTGCAGGGGTGGCTTCTGTAAGAAGCTGCTGGAAGCTTCCCCTGTGTTCGAGAGAGAGCCCATACCAGCCGGCTCTAAGACGGACCCGCTGCCGGCCAAGGCCGAGCCAATCAGCGATAGTGGTAATGCCTCTGTGATAACATTTTTAAGAAAGAAAAAAAAAAGTTGGGACAGACAGAAACGGCAGCTGGGGAGAGGAGTGAGAACATGTAAGAGAAACAACCCTGCGGACACCAAGGTCAGTGAAGAAGGAGGGGGAGGAGATGCTCCAGGCGCCGGAGCGGAGATCCCCCTGCATCCCGTGGGGAAGACCATGGTGAGGCAGGCTGTCCCCCTGCAGTCCATGGAAGTACATGGTGGAGCAGATATCCTGCAGCCCGTGGAGGACCCCTTGCCAGAGCAGGGGGGTTCCCGAAGGAGGCTGTGACCCCGTGGGAACCCCATGCTGGAGCAGGCTCCTGGCAGGACCTGTGGATCTGTGGAGAGAGGAGCCCACGGATCAGGTTTCCTGGCAGGACTTGGGACCCCGTGGGCAACCCATGCTGGAGCAGTGTGCTCCTGAAGGACTGCACGCCATGGAAAGGACCCACGCTGGAGCAGTTTATGAAGAACTGCAGCCCGTGGGTGGGACCCACATTGGAGAAGTTCGTGGAGGACTCTCTTCCGTGGGTGGGACCCCACGCTGGAGCAGGAGAAGAGTGTGCTGAGCCCTCCCCCTGAGGAGGATGAAGCAGCAGAAAATAACGTGTGATGACCGTAAACCCCATTCCCCGTCCCCCTGTGACGCTGGGGGGGCTTGGTAGAGAATCCGGGAGTGAAGTTGTGCCTGGGAAGAAGGGAGGGGTGGAAGGAAGGTGTTCTGAGATTTGGGTTTATTTCTCATTACCCTACTCCGGCTGATTTGTAATAAATTGAGTTAATTTTCCCCAAGCTGAGTCTGTTTTGCCCGTGACGGTAATTGGTGAGTGATCTCTCCTGTCCTTATCTCGACCCTCAAGCTGTTTGTTATATTTTCTCTCCCCTGTCCGCTTGAGGATAGGGAGTGATAGAACGGCTTTGGTGGGCACCTGGCATCTGGCCAGGGTCACCCTATCACACGGCGGTAGCAATCCGGGCAGGGCAAGGATTGCTTTGCTTTCCATCTTGTCTCTCTCCGTGCTCCCACGCTTTCCACGCTCCCGATGGCGTGGGGCAGAGCGAAGCGGGACACCAAACAAAGCCCTGAGCGGGTGTAGGTTCGTTCAAAGCCTCCGAGATCTTGCGCTTTACGGCCTGACCCTGGCTCTTAGCCCGGGATTCCCTTTTCTTTTCCTCCGGCAGGAAGGGGAGCAGAAGAGCTCCCGCCTGCTTTGGTGGCATCGCTGCAGGGGTCGGTCACCTCCGAGCTCACTCTGTGCTGGGGACAGCTGTGCTGCTTGCTGGGGACACCGCTCTCCACCAGCCCCAGAACCTCCCTGGTGCCCAGTGCCGTGACCCCCGTGAGTGGGAGGGACCCCCTCTCTACACAGGTACCCCCTGCCCCCGGGGCGGCCGTGCCAGCAGCCCCAGCCGCCTCCAGCCCTGGGAACCCAGAGCAAGCGGCAACTACAGCTCTGCAGATGCCACCTGTGCCCAAAGCAAAGAAAGGCAAAGAGAGCTGGCGTCTGAAAGACCTAAGTAAAACTCTTTATTCACAAAACAGCGGCTCGCTACAACAAACTATGAATCTTTCTCTTGCAAGCTGCCCTCCAGCCCCGCCAAGCCCCACATCTCCGTCGGGGAGAGCAGGACTCTGCCGCCGGGGTTAAGCCCTGGCTGGGGCTGGGGGCCGGGCACTACCCGGTGAGGCTTGGGTTGCCCGGCCCAAAGAAAGCGCAGGGCAGCGCGGTGGTGGCGGTTGTGCCGCCGGGACAAGGGGAGCAGGCGCCGAGTCCCTGCAGCGGGGCCCCCCAGCCCCAGCCCCAGCCCCAGCCCCAGCCCGGCGGCAGGCAGCCCACGGTGACTGCGGGCAGTGGGTGGGGAGCAGGTGCCTGTCCTGCTGCTGGTGGGTCCGTCGCTGCCTCCCACTCCATCTCCTCCTCCGTCTCTGCCTCCGCTTCCACGCTGCTGGCAGCCGGCTCCAGAGCCTCCAGCGCGAGGCGGAAAAGCCTAAGGCAAAAGCCAAGCAGAACAGTGCGTTGGTCCTGCCCTGGCCAGCCGAGCGGACCTGTGGGATGGGGCTCTCGGCACCCCTGCCCCCTCTCACCGCCTGGGGAGAGCCGTGGGGCGATGGGGCCCCCGGGCATGTCCCCAGCGGGAGCTGGCTGGAGGCTGGGCAGCTCCTTCGCCACCAGCACCCACCAGCACTGACGGGCCAGCGCCTGCAGCCGGACCATCCTGCGCTTCACGCCCTTCAGCAGCTTGGGAAGCGGCAACGTCCTCCGGATCTGCCGGAGCAGAGAGGGCAGGGGTGAGCGGCCCTGCTCCCTGCTCCCTGCTCCCTGCTCCCTGCCCCGCAGGGCCCCGGGCACAGAGCCCGGACCCGCCAGGCGCAGACCCCGGCCCCGTGCCTGCCTCGGCACCCAGAAGCTCCTTACTCTGCGCAGGTGGTTTTTCGGCTCCGTGCCGCTCCATTGGCAGGGCTGAGCTCCCTTGGCTCCAGCCTGGAAAGGGGCAGAGGAGGCACCGGCTCAGGCTCCGGGCAGGACCCGGCTGCTCCTGGCCAGCATCTCTCCCTCCGGCAGGAGCCCAGGGTGCTCGCTTGGGCTTCCCCTGCTGACATGTCCCCCCAGGCAGGGATGCTCGATGATTTCAGCTGGGGACGAGCAGCCCAGAAGGACTTCTCCCAGCCCTTGGCCTTGCAGGGATGGGTGGCAAGGGCAAGCCAAGCTCCCGGCCCCCCGAGCTTCCCACAGCGGGGTCCCCAGCCCACGCCACCCCCGCAGTGCCTGCTCCAGCCTGCCCAGGCAGTGCGGGGCTGCCCGCCTCCGCGGAGCGGGGCTGTACCTCCAGCGGCACAAGCGTCCTCTTCCTCCAAGCCTTCACCGTGCCACCGAGATGGCAGCACCAAGATGGGGAGCGAGGCGCTGGGAGAGGCGAGAAGGGCTGACTCATGACGCCGAGGCACCGGGAGCACAGGAGACGGGCTGGGCTGGGAGCAGGGCAGAAGGGCTGCGTCGGGAGCAGGGGAGAAGAAGGTCGTCTGCCTTGTGCTCGTCGCCGGGCGCTGGCAGTTGCAGCTGGAACACGGGCCGTGACATCACACCTCTGTGACACGGGAGCTCCGGTGCCGGCTGCGCAGCGGGGGACTGGGGACAAGCCCTTGAGGGGCTGCAGCCTCACGGGGAACGCCGGGGACTTTTTGTGTTGCCCCCCGAGATGAACGAAGCACGCTTTTGCGCTTCGGTAGAACCTAAAACGAAGGAACGCCGCGCTGGGCAGAGTCCTGCTGCCGCCAGCGGTTCTCCAAGGAGTCTGCAGAGATGCGTCACGAGGAGATCCCTCGTAGCCACTTGCCCCAGCACCCAGCCCTGAGCAGTCGCACGGGGCACCTCAGCCCGGCTGGGGGTCCATCCCCCAGCCCAGCTCCGCTGCCCAAAGGCGGCCCCTGAGCGCTCCCATCCCGGGATGGCTGCAGGACAACGCCGTGGCTGCTTCTGCTCTCCTCCCCAAGGGCAACCCCCTTCCCTCGCGGGGAGTCCTGCTGGTCCTGGCCTCCCTGCCGCCAGCCAGCTCAAGCCCTTTGTCACGACCCAGACTGGACAGACCGGGGAGTCCTGTTTAATTTGAAATTCCCTCGGGCTAAATTACGGTGAAACGACACCTAACGATCAGTTAAAGATTTTATTCATGACAGAAGCAAACTGAACTGGGGAGGCGTGGTAGTAGGTGGCAAGGTTTCTCACAACAGCAATTGGCATGAGACTACTTCTGTAAACCGGGTAACCCAGGGTAACCATGCACATCGATTCAGGGAATAAGGAGATCCCTCCCGTTGAGCCACGAGGTTCAGAGCAGACCCCCTTGCTTTCTAGACTCCCTCCTCAGAGAAGGGCCCAGGAATGACTGGATCCACTCTTAGTCTCAGACTTGGTCAACGGTTTATGTCTCAAAACGGATGAGGTGTAGGGATTGTGGAAAAGGAAAGGGAGAAGAAGACAGAGAGATGGAGAAAGGAAGAGTGAGCGATTTCACCGGCCCTGGGTCCAGCATTGGTTCAGTCAGCCGAGGGGTCCAGCTCCAGCGGGTTTGCGCGACCGGGGCTTTAGTTTGCGTCCTTTTATCATCCTTGCCCCTCCTTCGGGCGGGCACCCGAACTCGTGGGGCTCATGAGCAGTTTGTGAGCCTTTGGGCTCGGGCGTCCTTTGTGGAGTAACTTCTCCTTCCCTGCAGACGTGGCCATTGTTTGACCTTTGCATCAGAAGAGCTTATCAGAACAGGGAGCTGGGCACCCTCCAGCACCACCAGCACGCCCTCCCGCTCCTGCCTGAGCTGCTGATGTCTGAGCGGATGGGTTACCCACCTTGGTTCCTTGCTCTGCAGGGTTTGTCTTTAAGCTGAACTCGCCCCACCGCAATGTTGGAGACGTTAACTCTTTCAGTCTCTCACACCCTTCTGCAGCTGCGCCGTCTTGTCCTCCATGCCAGGTCATTCCTCGCTCACAAATGCCCACCGCTGAGATTCGGTTGCAATCTGAATTGCCCCTTCAGGGATCAGCCTGGGAGGGTGACGCAGCTCGAGGCTCAGCTGGGAGTGGGGTTCCCCCTCCGGAGCCCAGCACCCAGCCCTGCAATCCCGAGGGGGCAGCTCTGGCTTCCCCTTCTCCCGAGCTCCCGGCACCCCTCTGTGCCTGGCCGGGCCCAGGGAGGGGGGCAGAGGGCAGCCCAGGACACCGGGGTCTGCAGAGGGGACCTGCCAGCCCGCCATCCGCTCCCCACCAGCTCGTCTTGAGGGCAGCGCAGCTGGACCCAGCAGGTCTCACCTGCAGACGGGCCGGGGCGTAGGGCCAGCTCCATGGGCTGGGGACCATCTCCTTGGCTCTTTCGTTGTCCCAATGGCAGCCCGCAAGCCCGCTTTGATAGCATATTTCCATACATTCTGTATGGTATGTCTAAATATTTTGATGGGTTTAATATTTGGTACTGTCCTGGTTTCAGCTGGGATAGAGTTAACTGTCTTCCTAGTAGCTGGTACAGTGCTGTGTTTTGAGTTCAGTATGCGAAGAATGTTGATAACACTGATGTTGTCAGTTGTTGCTCAGTAGTGTTTAGACTAAAGTCAAGGATTTTTCAGCTTCTCATGCCCAGCCAGGGCACAAGCAGTTGGCACAGGACACAACCAGGGCACCTGACCCAAACTGGCCAACGGTGTATTCCATACCATGGGACGTCCCACCTAGTTTAGGAACTGGGAAGGGGGGGCGGGGAATCGCCGCTCGGGGACTGGCGGGGTGTCGGTCGGCGGGTGGTGAGCAATTGCCCTGCGCATCATTTGTACATTCCAATCCTTTTATTACTACTGTTGTCGTTTTATTAGTGTTATCATTATCATTATTAGTTTCTTCTTTTCTGTTCTATTAAACCGTTCTTATCTCAACCCAGGAGTTTTACTTCTTTTTTCCCGATTTTCTCCCCCATCCCACTGGATGGGGGGGAGTGAGTGAGCGGCTGCGTGGTGCTTAGTTGCTGGCTGGGGTTAAACCACGACAGGTACCAGCCGTGGAAACTGGTTTGCTGGTAGGTGACTGTAAAAGTGAGATTTTGTAAATAATTATTAGAAATCTTATACCAACACTATGATTGAAACAAGAGACAAAAGTATAGCCAAGCAATTAACCAGCAGAGGTAGTTACTCCTAAGTTTTGCAGTTCTTTGCTCTTAGGACTAGATGTTCCTGTACGCTAGATGAGAACAATGTTGAAACTGACCACATGGGATTGGAGCTGCGTTAAGCTTCAAGATCAGAGAACAAGGACAAGAATAAAGACTTCATGGACAGCCAACAAGAACTTCCAATGGGTCGGTGGTCGCAAAAGCAGCCCTTCGACTCAAATGGATCCTTCATTGCGCATGATCGGATGTAGGTAGTACTGCGATAATCAGTTGCAATTATTTTTATGTATATGTATACTAATCTGATTAATATGCAATTAGTTATTCTATGTAACCTGTTAGTGCTAAAGCTGTGGTATGCACGCTAGGTGGAACTATCCCCCGTGCACCCAGAGCCGCAATAAAGAATGCCTGCTTTCTAAAACTCCAAAACGAGTCTTAGAGAGTTTCTTCAACCGGCTTTTCGGTATCACTTGAGCGCTGCCGATGTCCTCCGGCACGGTGTCCTGGTTTTGGCTGGGAGACAGTTTTCTTCCTAGTGGCTGGTACAGCATTATGCTTTGGATTGAGGACGAGAAGAACGCTGATAACACGCTGATGTTTTCAGCTGTTGCTAAGTAGTGTTTTGAGCAAGTCGAGGGCTTTTCAGCTTCCCACGCCCAGCCGGCAGGAAGGCTGGAGGGGCACAAGGAGCTGGGAGGGGACAGAGCCAGGGCAGCTGACCCCAACCGGCCAAAGGGGTATTCCATAGCACATGATGTCATGCCCGGTATATAAACTGGGGGGGAGCGGGGCTGGGGGGTGGATCTCTGCTCAGGGACTCACTGGGCATCTGTCGGCAAGTGGTGAGCCATTGCCTTGTGCATCGCTTTTTTTGTAGACTCCAATTCCTTTATCAGTAGTAGTGTCACGTTATCGTTGTTAATATTATCATTATTGTTGTGAGAGACCGAAGGAGTTAATGCCTCAGACGTCGTGGTGGGGCAAGTTCTGCTTAAGGACTAACTCTGCACAGCAGCAAACCCCGCCTAGCAGGGAACTGAAAGGAACAGGAAAACACACCTGGTTAATTTGTGGCTCAGAGGCCGGTACCGTCGGTGGAATTTGGGCTTTTTTGATCATGGGGAGGTTTACACAGCACCGGGCTTGCTAGCGACAGATGGTATCCAGCGAGCCCAAAGGAGTAAGAGAATCCTCGCTCGGGAGATGGTGGGGCTCATAGAGAGGGCTTTAAACTAGGTTTGAAGGGGGTAAGGGATAAAACTAGGTGCACCAGGGATGAGCCTGGGGGCAGCGTGCCAGTGTTAGGGCTGGATTGGATAGGCCAGCTCAAATGCACCTATGCCAACGCACGCAGCATGGGCAATAAACGGGAGGAGCTGGAAGCCGTCGTGCAGTGGGATAGATATGATTTAGTGGCCATCGCGGAAACATGGTGGGACGGCTCCCATGACTGGAGTGCTGCAATGGATGCCTATAAGCTCTTGGGAAGGGACAGGCAAGGTAGAAGAGGTGGTGGGGTGGCTCTCTATGTTAGGGAGTGTTTGGACTGTACAGAGCTACACGATTGTGAGGACCAGGTGGAGTGCTTCTGGGTGAGGATGAGAGGGAAGGCCGATAAGGCAGATATCGTGCTGGGAGTCTGTTATAGACCGCCCGACCGGGTTGAGGAGACGGATGAATCGTTCTACAAGCGGCTGGCAGTAGTCTCAGAATCGCTTGCCCTTGTTCTTGTGAGGGACTTCAACTTTCCGGATGTGTGCTGGAAATACGACACAGCAGAGAGTAAACAATCTCGGAGGTTCCTGGAGTGTGTGGAAGATGATAACTTCCTGACACAGCTGGTAGGCGAGCCAACCAGGGGAGGAGCCTTGCTACATCTACTGTTTACAAACAAGGAAGGACTGATGGGAGGTGTGATGGTCGGAGGCCGTCTTGGGCTTAGCGACCGTGAAATGACAGCATTCTCAATTTGGGGTGAGGCAAGGAAGGCGGTTAGCAAAACCACCGCTATGGACTTCCGGAGGGCAAACTTTGGCCTCTTCGGGGCACTGGTTGAGAGAGTCCCTTGGGAGACAGTCCCGAAGGGCAAAGGACTCAGGAGGGATGGACGTCCTTTAAGAAGGAAATCTTAACGGCTCAAGACCAGGCTATTCCCACGTGCCGCAAGTCAAACCACCGAGGAAAACAAGCAGCCTGGCTGAACGGGGAGCTTTTGCTAGGAGCCAGGAAAAAAAGGAGAGTTTATCATCTGTGGAAGAACGGGCAGGCAACTTGGGAGGAGTCCAGGGATCTTGTTAGATCATACAGAAAGAAAATTAGAAAGGCAAAAGCTCAGCTAGAACTAAATCTGGCCACTATTGTAAGGGACAAGAAAAAATGTTTTTACAAATATGTTAACAGTAAACGGAATCCCAAGGAGAATATCTGTCCTTTAATGGATACAGAAGGGAACGCTGCCACCAGAGATGAGGAAAAGGCTGAGGTATGTAATGCCTTCTTTGCCTCAGTCTTTAAAAGGGAGAGCAGTTATCCTCAGGGTACTCCGCCCCCTGAGCTGGAAGGCGAGGATGAAGAGCAGAATATACCCCCTTAATCCAGGAGGAAATAGTTAGGGACCTGCTACGCCATCTGGACACTCACAAATCTATGGGACCTGATGGGATCCATCCAAGAGTACCGAGGGAACTGGCGGAGGTCCTTGCCAAGCCACTCTCTGTCATCTATCAGCGATCCTGGTCAACGGGGGAGGTCCCAGAGGACTGGAGGCTTGCCAGCGTGACTCCCATTTATAAGAAGGGTCGGAGGCAGGATCCGGGGAACTACAGGCCTGTCAGCCTGACCTCGGTTCCGGGGAAGATTATGGAACGGTTTGTCTTGAGAGCGCTCACCTGGCAAGCCCAGGACAAGAAGGGGATCGGGCCCAGTCAGCATGGGTTTACGAAAGGCAGGTCCTGCTCGACCAGCCTGATCTCCTTCTGTGACCAGGTGACCCGCCTAGTGGATGAGGGAAAGGCTGTGGATGTTGTCTACCTCGACTTCAGCAAGGCCTTTGACACTGTCTCTCATGGCACACTCCTTGAGAAGCTGGCGTCTCGTGGCCTGGATAAGTGCACCCTTCACTGGGTGAAAAGCTGGCTGGCTGGCCGGGCCCAGAGGGTTGTGGTGAATGGGGTGAAATCCAGCTGGCGGCCGGTCACAAGTGACGATCCTCAGGGCTCGGTGTTAGGCCCCGTTCTGTTTAATACCTTTATCGATGATTTGGACGAGGGGATCGAGGGCACCCTCAGCAAGTTTGCAGGCGACACCAAGTTGGGAGGCAGGGTCGATCTGCTTGAGGGTAGCGAGGCCCTACAGAGAGATCTGGACAGGCTGGATCGGTGGGCTGAGGCCGATCGTATGAGGTTCAACAAGGCCAAGTGCCGGGTCCTGCACTTGGGTCACGGCAACCCCGTGCAGCGCTACAGGCTTGGGGAAGAGTGGCCGGAAAGCTGCCCGGCAGAGAAAGACCTGGGGGTGCTGGTCGGCAGCCGGCTGAATATGAGCCAGCAGTGTGCCCAGGTGGCCAAGAAGGCCAACGGCATCCTGGCCTGCATCAGAAATGGTGTGGCCAGCAGGAGCAGGGAGGTGGTTGTTCCCCTGTACTGGGCACTGGTGAGGCCGCACCTCGAGTCCTGTGTTCAGGTTTGGGCCCCTCACTACAGGAAAGACATGGAGGTGCTGGAGCGTGTTCAGAGAAGGGCAAACGAGTTGGTGAGGGGCCTGGAGCACGAGTCTTATGAGGAGCGGCTGAGGGAACTGGGGCTGTTGAGTCTGGAGAAAAGGAGGCTGAGGGGAGACCTTATCGCTCCCTACAACTACCTGAAGGGGGGTTGTAGTGAGGTGGGTGTTGGTCTCTTCTGTCAGGTGGCTGGAGATAGGACGAGAGGAAATGGCCTCAAGTTGAGGCAAGGGAGATTCAGGTTAGATATGAGGAAAAAATTTTTTACTGAGGGGGCTGTCAAACGTTGGCATGGGCTGCCCAGGGAAGTGGTTGAGTCACCATCCCTGAAGATATTCAAAAAGCGAGCGGACAGGGTACTTCAGGGCATGGTTTAGGGGGCATGGCTGATGGTTGGACTCGATGATCTTGAAGGTCTTTTCCAACCTAAATGATTCTATGATTCTCTACTATCAATAAGCACAAAACCAAGGATCTGTGACGGTAACTTTATCATCTGAAAAGGTGAAAAATAGTCTGGAAAAAGGGGAAAAACATCCCGAGATAAAACCAGTGCTTGCACCTTGATTTTGCTCAAGTATGGCTGGGCTTCTCCTGGCCAAGGCACTGCCATGACATCAGCGCTCTGCTCAGCTTTAGGAAAGGCTTCCTTAGTGTTGCAGAAGTCCGGGCATAGCAGAATTACCAAACCCACCTCGGCTCACGACAGCCAACGGTCCTCGCTGTCTAAGCCCTTCTCTCCATGCCCAGGTGTGGACACATATTTAGCTAACGGTCACAAGAGCATTCCACACGCCTTTAGAAGGCCTTGAACAGAATAAACAAGAAGACAAAAAAAGAGAGATGCCAATTAGAAGAACACAGGTGCGCATTCCACGATAAAGGGAACTTGGCACAAAGAACCTCAATTCGGCAGTTTATCTTGACCAATTAGACTGAGACAAGTTTCGCATGTTTTAGTAAGCATAACCAATTATGTCTTATGTTTATGCGCGTGTACAGTGTTGATATAACCAATCATTAAGTGTAACTAGGCGCGTGGACAGCGCGTGAAGAACGTGTGTAACCAATCGTAAAATGGCTAAACGCGTGTACGGATGTAAACAATGTATAAAATGATGTCTGATGCTCTAGTAAAGGGTCTTCAACTATGATCATATTGATCTGTCGTTGAGTCCATGATTATGCTCTCGCACCCAGGCCTGTGTGGGTAAAGGCAATGACATGCTGGCTGCTATAATGTGCTGTGGTTGGAAACATGCAGGTTAGCAGTGGCACTGGCAAGGTTGTGACCAATATATCCTTCTGTTTTGGCGGTTTTCCCAGCTCCGAGTTGGCGTTCTGTTCTAGACTGTCCTCATTCTGTTCTAGACAGGGGAGAGTGGCGCTCGATGTTCTCTCTGCTGATCAGCTTTGTCTCAGCCTACCATTTTCTATCTTAATGTAGAGGGAAAAGACACCTTTAGGGAGAGAGAGAGAGACGGAGTCACTTGCCCGGACCAAAATTACATCGGTGATTATCAACGGAAAGGTGTCTGCAGGGAAAAGGGGGAGGTCTCCCGCAGGTGACACGGAAGAATAGCAGCTCCTGGAGCGAACCCAGCCGCTATCAGAAAGGAACAAGCAGGGATTTAAAGTATTGATGAGTAACCACAACTCCAGCTAAACTCGGTGGGAAGTGGCAGCTACTCTTTCCCCCGAGCCCACAAAGGGCTGCAGTGACACGGGGCCAGGGGCCATGCTGCGGGGCCCTGCAGCGCAGGGTTTCCCCGTTCCCTACGGCTTGAATTTGCCTGTAGCCCGCAAATGGTTTTTAGCAATAGCTTTCTCGAAAGGCCCATCCTCGCCCCGGGTCCGTGCTGTTCCCCCCTGCAGGGACCCAAGGTGAAGTGTTGCCTGAGGGACAGCCGGGTTACGTGATGATGTCACAATGTTCGGTTCTGATGTTCCATTCTGATGTTGCGGCTCCAGCGTCCCTCCCTGGGCCAGTTGCTCCCAGCTTTCACAGGAGGAAGACCTGGAGAGACCAGTCTGTCCATCCAGGGAATCCTGCTGCGATGAGGAGGCTGAGAGTGCTTGAAGGTGAGGGGCTGGCAGGGGGCTAAAGCACGCTGGAGGCAGGACCCATCGCGGTCGTCCGCGGTGGACCGAGTCCCCTCGAGGTTTGAGCATCTCCAAGGATGGAGAGCCCACCGGTGGCCTCGCTGGCCTCTCGTGACTCTTGCTGCAAATGTCCGCCCTGGATGTCTAATGGGGATTGACCTCCAGCTTGTCTCCATCCACGCCATCGCCGGGCCCCTCCAAAAGCTGTTGGATTCTTCCCTTCCAGGTTGCTGCCCGTGTGTAGGTCCCCCGTCAAGACCTACGCATCCCGGGGGCAGAAGCAGGGCGATGGGTTCCGTCCCTGCGGCTGGCCCCACCGTTGCTGCCGTTGCGACTTCTCTGTTGGAGCGTCTACAAGACAACGAGGTGAGACGAGGGCATTCCACTGTGCTGCCAGAGGCTTGAGGGCTTCCCCCCCCCAGCCCTGCCTTCCCTGCCCAGGAGAGGGCAAGTGCCGCACGTCCCGTGTCCGAACGTTCCCTCTGGCGCTGGGCTGTGTCCACAGGAGTGGTGGGTTTGGGGAGGACCTGGCCTGGCGTCAGTATGACCTCGGGTCGGTGGCTGGTGCTCGGACACTGTCTGCAGGGCAGCTGCTCCCTCCGCTCCTTTCTGTTGCAGACACGAGCTGGGGGCACGAGGCGATGGTGCCGTTCGCAGGCTCTCCGGAGAGCAAGGGCTGGCAGCTCGCAGCTCCCCGGGAACGAGGGCAAAGTAAGTCCTAATTTCTCCCTTCCGTGGTCTGTCCTCAGGGTGACCGAGTGCAGAATTACCGCCAGCTGGAGAGCGCCTTGCAGGGAGGTGACGGCCGTTTGCCGAGCGGTCTCTTGAACCGCCTGATAGCTGAAGCGTCTGGTGACATAAGAGCCGCCCAGGTGAGCTTGTTCTCTTTGAAGACGGACGTTCCCCAATGCCCCTGTGAGAGCTCCTTCTCCTGGGGGGCCCTCCCCGTAGAGGAGGGACCGTATCCAGTTCCGCGCTAGGGTGCGTATAGAGCCAGCGAGCCCCTCTGTGCGAGGCGACTGATGAGCCATGCTTGGAGGATGGAGCTGGGACACACAGGCTCCCAATTCCAGCTGCTGGCAAGCCTTGGCTTAGGGAGAGGCTCTGGGGACTCGTTCTTGTGGGGCACTCGGTGAGGGCCTGTCGAGAGCTCCGGAGAGGGGCGGACGTGGTCTGCCTGGGGAGAGTTGTGTTCAAGTCTCTGTTGCCCGTCCTGCTCGCCTTCCCCGGGGCACAAGAAGCGGCAGATGCCTGGCCTAGGGTGCAGACGTCCCCATGGGGTCTTGCTGGGGAGACGGGACTGTCTCTCGGCTAGCCCTGAGGTCATTGCTGGCCAGTTTATCCCCATCCAAGCGCCTCAGCCTTTTTCCCGCGCAGCGTTTCACCTATGGTGCTTTTTTAGGGTGTGACCGATGACGTGAGGACAGCCGCTAGTGACATCCTGGTGGCGCTGGCTGGCTCCCACTTCCATTTCGTCATGTCCGAGCTCCAGGGACACCTGAAAGCCATGGGGGGAACCTCCGAGGAATTTGTCTTTGTCACCCTGGGCAAACTGGCCAGCAGCTACGGTATGGAACCCTGGCCTCCTGCTTTGAGGGATGGTCCGTGATAACCGGGAGAGGGCATCCTTCCTCTCCCAGATGCTCTGTCCCGAACTGGAGGGCTATGGGCTTGCGGCGCCTCCTTGCCAGGCTCCATTGCCAGGGCTGGGGCTGAGCGGGAGCTCTGCCTCACAGCCTCAGTCGTGGTGCTCTGAGGGCAGGAACGTGTCAGGGACTAAACCTTCAGGGGCTCTGCCCCACACCATCATCACCATGCCCGCCAAAGCCCTTCCCTGCTCCCTCTCAGGAAAGCAGGAGCCCTCCCCATTGTCGGGGGCCTCCCCCATCCCTCAGATATCACTCATGTCCGCCTGGCCCTGCAGCACGTCCCCCCCATCCCAACACTCCTGGCCCTTCTGCTGGGCAGTGCCGTTGAGGGCTGGACCCCAGCCCCCCCCCACGGCTCTGGCTGACTGCGTCCATGCTCTATCCCTCTGCCCTGCCCTCTCTGCAGCCCTGCGATGCATCCCTTTTGCTGGAATGACGCTGCTCGCCCTCCGCGCTGTCCTGAGCCGAGTGGGGAGCGGACGGGTCCGGCGTGCCGTCTGTGGTGGTGAGTGTCGGACTCTCAGCTGTGGCCCTGAAGGCAGGGGAAGGGTACGGGCTGGCTCGCTCCGGTCTCAGTGCGTCCGAGCCCGACCTCGCTATTTCGGCAATGCCAAACTGTCGTGAACGTGTAGGAACGGTGGGTGAAGTGTCAGAGGTTTCTGGTGGGCAGGACATGGAGACGCTGGGTACCTGCACAGAGGAACTCAGCAGAGTTCAAGAGCTCAACAGAGGGTGCCTTTGGGCTGCCTGGTCCTGAGCCTTTCGACTGGCTTCACGTGCCGGTGCTGGAGGGCAAATGTTTAGGCAGGGAAGGGCGAGAGGTGCAGCGGGTATAGGCTGGAGGGGAACAGGCACGTGAGGAGGAGAAGCTGTGGTGGGGAGGAGAAGAGAAAGAGCGCAGACACCTCGAGCGCACGGTTTGCGCGCCTGAATCCAGATGTGGCCTCAAGCCAAAAGCTGGCAAGCTGGGGGCTGTGCTGAAAGCAGGCTTGGGTGAGAGTGCGAGGTACCCTTCCCACCACAGGCACCCACGTGCCCCTTTTTCCCTTCTTTTGGTGCAGTTCTGGAGCAATGGTCGGAAGGGGTGAAGACTTACTTCTGCTCCTGGGACAAATGTCCCTTCCCTCGCGTCGGGGAAGCGCAGCTCTGCAGACACGTTTACCCCCTCTATTGCTACGTGGTGCAAAACTGGCTGGGCTGCGAGGAGGAAGAGGTGAGGGCAGCTGCCTTTCCAGCCCAGGGACTGAGAAAGCCCCCCGCCCAGGCCAGGAGTCTGCCAGTACCACGCCCAGGGCTGGTAGTATTTGGCTGACAAGAAGCAGCCAAATCCTGGGACCTGTTAGCAGCGGGGCGCTGGGTGCCAGCACGGGGAATTGCTTTTCGTCCTCCGGAGCGAGCCCTTCTTCTGCGGGATACCTCTCTCTGGGAGGGGTGGGACTCGTGGGCAGGGGTTGCTGATCGCTCGGCAGATCTTCAGCCCTCCCTTCCCTCTCCAGGACAAGCAAGCTGTCCTCGGGGCGGTGGCTGCCATGACTGGCGTCCTCCTGCGCGAGGAGCAGCACCGGGAATACGCCTGGGATCAGCTCCTCCTGTACCAAGACACTTTCTGGGCGACCAAGGTCAGGCGTGGCCGTGGGGTCTGTGCCAGTACCACAAGGTGTCGGGGAGATGCTGGGTGCCAGAGGAGCTAGGGAGCCTTTACTGAAGGAACAGGGAGAGCCAAGGAGCCCTGAGGCTTCTTTCAGGCAAGAGAAGAGCAACCCAGGAGGGAGCCAAGAGGCACTGGGGCTTCTCTCCTGTGGAGGGGATGCTCTGCCATCTCCCTGGGGCTCTGGTGTGCCTGAGGAGCTCTGCCCTGGTGCCCAGGGCCATGTCCAGCCCTGTCAGACACGGGGAGAGGTCTCACGGGTGGGAAGCCATGGCAGGTGATGAGAGCAGTTCTGGATTTCCTCAAGGAGCTGCTCAGCGCCAGCGCCCGCGGCCGTTCAGCATGGGATATACATGTGCTGCCTGTCTGCTCTGGCCCCACAAAACACGACCAGCCCCGCCAGTAGAAGCGTGCAAGTGTTTCTACGCAGGTCTGGCAGCAGAGCCTGTCCCCCGCAAAAAGCCTGTCCCCACCACCCACTTTGTGTGTGTCTCTTGAACTTGCAGGACGAGACAATGGAGGAGTCCTGGGACTCCACGGCATCCCAAGTGTTTCTCGGTCTGGTGCAGTTGAGGTAAGGTCCACGGCCCAGACCCTCGGACTCACTCTGTTTCCCCACCCGGAGCCCTGTGACCTTAACCGTAGTTCTGGGAGTAGCAGGGTCTGCGGGGTGGGACGGCGTTTCCCGTTTCTGATGTCTCTCCATGAGGACAAACCCAGTTGTCATTTGAGCCGCTCTGGAGACAGCTAGTGAGTCCCCGTGTTGTTTTTCTCTTCCTTTTTTTTCTCTGGCCAGGAGGCTGAAGCCATCTTTGAGCAGGAAGAAAAGTTGCAGCCTGCTGGCTGAGTGCTGCCACACCATCTTGTCCTTTCCGTCCAAGGAGGAGATGGAAGGGAGAGAGAAGATAGTGAGGCAAACTCGGAACATACAGGTACCCGCCATCCTGACGCTGCCCGCCTCTTGGCCAGGATTCCCCCTCAGCGTGCCCTGGCAGCCCCCCGTGATGCCAAACCTCAGTCCTCCTTTTCTTGCTTTCAGACCCTGCACACGCTGTGCTTGGAAGGTCTGGGCCGGATTTTAGCAGTCCTTCTCGAGGCGGAGGTGACCTCTACCTCCTTCGAGGATGTGGTCCATGTGAGCAGCCGTGGGGTGATGGGGAAAGAGTCGCTGCGAAGCTGGGGCGGAGATTTGGGGGGGCTTAGAGAGCGGGGCTGCGAAGGCAGCACTGCCAGTGCTCGGTGGGTCTGGGGGCCCTGCCGAGCCGCAGGGCAGGCCGTCGAGGAAGGGTCCAGAGGAGGGAGACAGAGGGATGTCGGGGAGAGAAAGATGCCCGTTGTGAGACAGGATAACCCCCTGTGCCAGGTCCTGCAGTGCTGGCTCACCTCGGCCAAAGCGTGGGAGCGGGAGAGGGCCTTGCAGGTCTGCGCCCAGCTGCTGGGTGACTGCGAGGAGCGATTCGAGGTCGCGGTGAGTAGGGAGCTCCTGTGTGCCCCGTGCCTCTCCCAGAAGGGAGCCCTGCTTGGCTGGGTGCTGGGTTTCAGGTCTTGCGGAGTGGCAGGGTGGCACCTCTGCCCTCTCCTCTGCCCGATCCCTGCTCCGGGCAGCATGGCCGGGAGAGGTGAGCGGGCACCGGGTCTCCCTGCGACCCTTTGGCCACCTCTTGCCCCTGCAGAGAGGATGCGCTTGCAAGCAGTTTGGCTTCTTGGTGGGGCTGCTGGCACCTCTGACTACCGAATCCCTGGCCACGTCCCGCCGCTGGGCAGGGGTCTGCCTGGGTCACCTTCTGCAAATGCAAGGTGAGGACAGAGGGGGCTTGCCAGGCTTGGTCAGGAAAATCTGCCCAGGACCAGAGGGGAAATCAGTTAGCTGCCCAGAGTTTTGGAGCAGGGACTTCAGCTGCTGGCCCAGAGCGTGAGGTTGGGGAGGGAGTTCTGGTTAAACCCCCTCTCCAGCCAGCCAAGAAATGCTCTCCGCAAGGGAGGAAGGTTGTAGACGGGGTGTTCTGTGCCCATACTAAATCACTGTCCCCAAAAAGAAACTGGTTGGAAGTGAGTTCTTGCCTGTGCTTCAGGGAGCAGCATCCCTCTGTGCTGAGGGCGTTTCCTCCCTCCCAGAGCCATCCCTGTCACATCCCGCTGCACCGAATTCCTGGCCTTTGCTGCCCCAACCCCGGGTCCTCCTTTTTCGATAGCTGGGGCTGATGGTTGGGTTCCTGTAAATGTGACTCTCCTTTTTACCTGGTGCTTCTCCCAGCCGAGACCAGGAAGGTGGCACCCGAGGCGGGTGACATTGCGTGCCTGCGTAATGGGCTGGACACCACCGACGACGTGCCTCTGCTTGAGACCTCTTACAAAATAGCAAAGGTAACCGGCCCCGGTACGGGGCTTGGCGACTGGGCTCCTGCACATGCCCCTGCTCCCTCCAGGCTCCCACGCCATTTCCAGAGGGAGCTGTCATGCCAGCGCCTCCATTGTTGGCAAGTGGCAGGAGGTTCCGAGACGTGCCTGGCCTTCAGGCACGCTGTCAAAGGAGCGGATACCACGTCGTGTGTGTTTGTGTGTGTGTGTGTGCACGAGAGAGTGCTGTTGTCGGAAGACGAGCTTTGCAGATAAGCAAACGTGAGGGGAGGCACTTCTAAATCTCTTGGCTCCATAAAACTTCAATGGCAGGAGTGTACTGTGATTGCCCCTTCCATGACAGGCGACCCGCTGAACTTAAGAGTCCCTTCAAGGCTCCTTCCCGTTCTGCAGAGATGCAGAGTTGTGACCGGGTCTCTCCTCTTTCTGATTTCACTCCAGACTGTCTTCAAGTATTTCCCCCCAGCACAGGCCGCCGACTTCATGAGTACCATCACAGAAAGCCTGAAGTGTACCAGAGACGAGCGTGGATGGGCGGCTGAGATGTGGATGATAAACTTTCTGGAAAAATGTGGACAGCGAATATATCAGGAGGTAAGAGGGACATTTTTTGCAGCTTGGCTTTGACTTTTCTCTGTTGGCTGTTGCACTACACCTCGCGCAGTTGACACAAGCTAAAGAAACGCAGCCTGTGTGCCGAGACGAAGGGTGTCACCGGTCCGAGCTGCGTGTTAGCACCTCCTGCCACATTCTGCTCTGTGGAGCGGGGGGGCTTGGGCACGGGCAGTCCAAAGTCTCCTGCTGGAGCAGGTCCTTGCCGTGAGACAGTTACCCCTGGGATGCACCGACCTTCCCGTTCCTGTCCTTTCACTGTGAGGCTTCTTTATGGGCTTGGAGCGTGGTTTTGGTTTTGATCTTGCATTGCCACAGCCGGGTGGGTGGTCAGGGTTACCCAGGCTGTTCGGTGAGAAACTTGTCCATCTCTTGGGTGTACGCAAAGTGCTCAGCCCCTGGCACCGCTGGGCCCAGGCAAGTGCAGCAACCGAGGGCACGTGCGTGTTTGCGTGCCAAGGGCACGCTCGCCCCGACCTGTGAGCCAGGGCTTGGGCAGAGTGGCACGGTGAAGTTTAGGAAGTTTAGGACTAGACCCTGACAGCGTGTCAAGGGAGCAGGCATTGCTCGTGAACTAACTGACCGTGTTTGTGTTCTGTAGAAGTACGGGGAAAGGACGCGTTGTGGCATTCTTTCTCGTCTTCTTCCTTTCAGGTGCCAGAAGTCCTGCACGTCCTTTACAGCCGCATGCAGACCGTGAAAAAGGACACCCACAGGCGCCTCCTGCTCCACTCAGTGTATATCCTGGCCTGCTTTCACCACGAGCCTGTGGTCGAGAGCCTCCTCCAGAAACGTCTGCCCATGGACAGGTCCGTGCATTCCCATCTTGCCCCTCTGTGATTAAACGTGGCTTGCCTGTGTTAAGAGGAACCCAAAGAAGAACAAGGTCGCTCGTCTCCCAAAAGGTCTGAGCATTGCAAGGCCATGTGCTCCCATCTCCGGAAAAAAACAGGCCTCATAAGCCCCACTGCCGACATGGAGAGAGTTTGGGCTCTGGTGAGGGCACCGCAGGTACCAAGGGTAGGAGCTCAAGGGTGAATGTCTCTTGCCCTGCAGGGACACGATGGAGCTGTGGAGGATCCTGGGGAGAAGCAGCCTTGGGGTTCAGGTCCTGAAGTACTTAACACAGAAGTTGGAGGCAGCGGGAGAGAACAGCCCTGGGCCCCACTCCTCCGCTCACGAACCGGACCACAGCCAGGCTGCTCTGGAGCCCCTCATGGTATGCTCGATGGCAGAGGCGTTCCTGCAGCTTCGTGTCTGCTTTCTAGCAAACGCCTGGGGAGACTGCACAGGGGTAACGTGCTGGGGCATCTCAGCACTGGGGCTGTGAGGGGCCGGGACACATTTTTCTGGTCCTGGACCGCAAGGCTGTCCCTGGCATGAGACCTGCAGGCAGCAAAAGCTCCCCAAGGGAGGCAGCGGGAGTGCACTGGTGGGCAAAGCCCTTGTTTAATGGGCGTTTCTTGGCCGAATTTCCCTGCAGCTCCCCTGTGCCATCTCCGAGGTGGTGTTCGTGCTGCCAGCCAAGGAACGGGTCCAGCGCCTGCTTCCCCGTCTCCTTCCTGGCCTCCTGGGTGAGATCAGCAAGGCGCTGGGTGAGGTGATGCTGCCTGCCCCTCTCAGATACCAGAGAGGGCTCTTCTTCAGTGCATCAAGGAGGGAAGACAAGCCACGCAGGTAAGGAGCAGGAGGGGCAGAGAAGTTGGGGAGCTTTACTTCCGCAGCCAGCTGTGTTCATTTGTGGCGCTGAGGGAGCGCTTGGGCCTGCCCTGTTTCCTACGCGTGGCAGCAGGTTGCCAGGGCTGGCTCGGCTTCTCTTCTTTCCTGGAGAAATGTTCGTTCCCAGAGAGGAAGGAGTCACGGGGTTGGCATCACCGGCTGCTCTCGTCCTGCCTGGTGTGCAACCCCGGTGGCAGGGCGTCCTTCTTGTCCCTCCGCGGACTGGGGAGAGACCCTGCGTGGGAATGGTCCGGCCGAGCACCCTGCGGATGGGGGAGACCCTTTCCAGCTCTGGCCATGGCCATCTGTGGTTTGGCGTGGTGGAGACTTAGCTCCTGTAATCTGTGGCCTGGCAGCGTGTGGCCGCAGGGCTTGGCTGCAGCAGTGGTGTTCCTGCCTTTACAATTTCTAGGCGGACGGAGCCGTTGTGTCGCGTCCTCGTAGCGCCAGGCTCTGCCCCTGCTCCTGGTCCTCAAGGGTTGGGGGAACCTGGGGCTGTCTCATAAAATGCTGGTGAGAAGAGCCCTTAGGGAGCACCTTGGGCATCTGGCTTCGAGGGAGCACGGGGACCCTGGGTTTCCTCCTGCTGTCAGTGGCCTGAGGCATGGCAAAGGATGAAAATGTCCATTTTCATGGGCGTGGAGTTTGGGATGAGTGAACCAACACCTCCCGAGGCAGCGGAGCCTTTTAGCTCTGCTACAGAGAAATCTTCCCTGGACGTGCTGCGACCTGAGATGTCTTTGGGCTTTCTTTTTCCCAGCCCTTACTGTGAGGCTCTAGAGCTGGTGCTGAGCAGATGCATGGAGAAGAGATGGCTGCTGCTGCTATGGAGGCAGGGAGCGTGGGCATCCCTCAGAAAGCCACAGGCTCACGCTGATGGCGTGTGTCTCCTGACGAGGTGAGATCCTCTTCTTGCGTCTCACCTTCTTGTGGGTGGCTGTGCCCGGGGAAATGGCTGCCAGGGCCATTCCCATGTGTGCAGGGAGCTGGGGAAGTTTTGGGTGGTGGCCGGCATCCTTGCCGCGTGACCGTGAGTTGCCTTCTCTGTGTGCAGTGTCCTGCTTCGCAACCAGCTGGTCACAAGAGGTGTGATATGGGCCCTCTCCCAGTGGCTGAACTCCCCCTCGGAAAACCTGCAGCTCACAGCGACAGCTTTCTTTGCTGAGGTGAGGCAACAGGAGGGGAAGGAAGGGTGCAGAGGGCTTCTCTGAGAAAACTGCTGCTTGGGACGCCTCTTTCTGAAGGAAGAAGGTGCCAGAAGAGAGCGTCACCCTCCAAGGGACCCAACGGATCCTCGTTTCTACGAAGCCCGTTCGCGTGGTGTGCCTCGACTTAGGTGGCACTCACGGGCATATTGCTTTATTGCAGCTGGTGAAGGATCCGCCAGTCATGGAGAAGAAGTCCCTGGAAAGGGTCCTAGGTGTCTTGGTGGAGAAATCCCAGCACGGAATCGGCGCCGTGCGGCAGATGGCAGTGAGAGGCCTGGGCAACGCCGTCAGGGGAGCACCCAAGGAGGTGAGACCAACTTTTGCCCTTTCTGACTGCAGCCCCTCACTGGCAAGAGCCTGGTGAAGAGCGGCAAGGGGCTTCGGCAGCTTGGGCAGGCTAGTAAAGGCAAACGGGGCTCTTTCCTGAGACCACACTCCTTCGCCTGATGTCAACAGGGTGGCAAGGGGGAAACCTGGTGCCAAACGAGGCTTCCTGGGCTGAGATGGCCTCTGAGCAGGTTTCTAGCAACTTCAGCCCTTGGCAGCTGAAGGGATCCTGACCAAAGCCCATTGCCCGCCAAGGAGTTTAGAGAGCCACCTAACAGTTAACCTGAGGAGGCCCAAGCCTGTGCTGCTCCGTGCACATCCCGTCCCTTGGCCTCAGGAGGAGCTTAGCGAGCTCGCTGCGACCGAGGAGCCTGCGGGCAGCTCCCCCATGCACCAGCGACTATGCCGCCTGCATGGCCTCGTAGGAAAATCCTGTAACAGGCCTCAAATGGCCAAAATGGCCTTACCCTTCCCATAGGCGGTGTCTGCACAGCACCCTGCATCGGGATTGGAGGTGCATTCGGTGCTGTTTTGCAGGGTTCCTAGCATAGGAAGGGACTATCTATATTAGTCTGTCTTTCTAGCGCTAGCTCTGATAAACAGCATGTTAAGAGGTATTTCACAGAGTCTGAGTGCCTTTCTGAGGGGATCATGACGGGACAGCACCTCGCGGTGCAAAACATCAGCCATGGTAAAGAGAAGCCATTCGGGTCAGGACTAGCGAGAAGCTTGCGGGTGTCTTTGGCTTTGCAGGTGCAGAAGCACAAGGCGGCCATCCTGGAGGTGCTGCAGAGGGGCCTGGAGAACACCACGTGCCCTGTGGTGGCTGCCAAGAGCATGCTGGCGCTGGCGGAGGTGGTGAGGAAGCTGAAGGCAGAGGGCTTGGGGTCTGCCTTCAAAGATATTGCCAGGTCCACCAAGATGTTCTTTGAGGCGGTGAGTGAAATAACTTTCTCCTGCTTGTCTGAGAGGTAGTGGGGTGGGCTGGGACCTCCCCATGCTGCAGGGAGGGTCTCTGCTGGCGGAATGTCTGTTTTGAGCCTTTTTCCCCACTGTTGCGCGGGTAGGGTGGGTTGTGCTGCCAAGTGCCCGTGTTTCCTTCCCCCAGGACAACAGGGTCTCTCCCGTGCCCCTGTGGTTTCTCGGGCTTTAGACAGCCCCCCTGCCAGAAAGGATGCTCCCGTGCTCCGAGACTCCCCGTAGATTGGGAGTCACACTCGGACTCACGACCTATGTGGCAGGGAAGGAATCTGGATGAGGCAACCTTCTTTCCAAACCTGGGTCCCGAAACATAGTTTTCCAAAGAACTGTATTCAAGCACACTGACTTACTGATCAGTGATTCTTGTTTCGGTTCTTTACATACTGGCTTCTTGAGGGTGGGAATGAGCGGACGACAGCTATTTCTTGGGCTGACATCCTCCACGGGCAGCGCGCGATTGTTGACGTGGTAGGAGGTGCCCTCGTTACCCAGCTGAAAGATTAGGTCTGTGAATTGCAGGAGCCCGATGTCCTTCGCTTCTCAGCCTTCAGCCTCTACGCTGCCCTGGCCGCCGCCGCCTCCGCCTCCGGGAAAAGGTCCTTCTTCACCAGAGAAGTGTGGGAAACCTGGGTCAGCCTTCTCTTGCACCTCCGGGATCCCGTCCCTGAAGTTGCCAATGTAAGAGCCCCCAGCTCTTATTTGCAAAACTGTCAAAAGCCACAGAAAGCTGCCTGGTGAACTGCTGCAGGCAGCGCCCTCCCCGCCTGGAGACTGCGCCTGGGGCAGCCCCCTCTGCTAGGGAGAGCTCAGCAGAGCTCGGCTGGATGAGCTTCCTGGGAAGGACCCCGGCCACTCCAACGGGGGAGGAACAACGTGGCACGACTCTCTTTTTTCAGGTGTGCAGGACCGCCCTGTACCTCTGCGCTGCGTTCCTGGGGCCGGAGCGGGTGCAGGAGACCGTCGTCACCTCCATCGGGCTGCGCGCAACCCAGCTGCAGTACGAGGTTGGCCATTGCCTGGTGAGTGAGCTGTGTCCCGGGGGGGAGACGTCGCAGCCGCAGGGCTGTTCCCCCGAAACGAGAAGGGAGCGTGAGGTGACACGCCAAGGGTGGGCAGGATGGGAGCCGGGCGGGATGGGAGCCGGGCAGCTGGTGCTGAGACACGGCCTGCCCTCCTGGCTACCTGCTCGCTCTTTCTCCTTCCCTCGTGGCTGAGCCAGCTCGACCGGCCGTGGGTCAGCGGAGCGACCTTTTTGGCCAGCGAAGAAATCGTGCCTCTTTGCTTCCCCCAAGGTCAGAGATGCCCCTGCTATGTTGGAGAGGCTCCATGGCATCGCCAGGAGCCGCCGCCTGGAGAACGGCCAAGCGCTGCACTCCGCCGCCAGCGCAGTCCTAGGTGAGAGTCAGGGCTGGAGCCCGAAGCTGCGCTCCCCACAGAGACAGCCGCAGGGGACTGCGCTCTCCCCGTCCGCCCAGGGAGACCAGGGCCAGCCTTGGCAGGGCAGCCGCAGCAGGGTTCGCTCAGGGCTTGGCGCGAGCGGAGGAGAAGGCGACAGCGTGCAAGAGCCGTCGCTGGTGGGGTGGCCGGGCCCCGCACGACGCGATGCTCGGCTCTGCCTGCTGCTACGTCCCGACTGTAAAGTTCTGATCTTTCCAGCCTTCCCCTCCAGCTCGCCGAGCATGTCCCAGGCGTAGGGGAGGGCCGCGAGACAGGGCTGGAGGGCAACGCTCTGACATTTGCCTCTTTGCCTTAGGAGACATCCTGGAAAAAACAAGAGGCCTTGGCAGCTCTTGGCAGCAGCAGCAGCAGGAATGAGGCTCCTCTCTTCAGGTAGGTTTGAGCAGAGCTGAGCTCTGGCTCTGCAGGTCAGGGAGGAGGTCAGAGGCTTGGCAGCCAAAAGCCTGGCTTGGAGCAGAAGGGGAGCACGCAGCAAGGCCAGCTCCTCATCACCCCTCCTGTGTCACTGCAGCTTTCCATCATCGCCTGCGGCCAGGGGCAGACAGCATCTTCTGCGACTGTGGACCACGATGGGCACGGGGTTCTGGTGGCAATAAATTTCCTTTCATGGTCACACCGATGGAGAGTTGATCTTTCTTTCCTAGAGACAGGGGGGGCCGGGATGGGGCCATGCCAAGGCCTGAGGGCATCCACCCACGGGTGCTGAGGGAGCTGGCTGACGTGACCATGAGGCTGCTCTCAATGATCTTGGAAGTGTTGCAGCAATTGGGAAAGGTTCCCGAGGACTGGGAGAAAGCAAAGGTGGCTCCTGTCTTCGGGAAGGGCCGGAAGGAGATCGGAGGCAGCACAGGCTGGTCGGCCTTGCTTTGGTCCTTGGGAAGAGGATGGAGCAGAACATGCTGGGAACAGGGGAGACCAAAGGATGTTGTTTACTTGGGGTTTAGTCAGCATTTTGACACCATCTCCCATTAACGCCCTGGCTGACGAGGTGACAAAGACTGAGTCCAATAAGAGGCTGCAGAGGGTGACCAAAAACAGTTCCCATGCCTGCTGTATTGGCTTTGTGTGGCAAGGTTTTGGTAGTGGGGGGGTTGCAGGGGTGGCTTCTGTAAGAAGCTGCTGGAAGCTTCCCCTGTGTTCGAGAGAGAGCCCATACCAGCCGGCTCTAAGACGGACCCGCTGCCGGCCAAGGCCGAGCCAATCAGCGATAGTGGTAATGCCTCTGTGATAACATTTTTAAGAAAGAAAAAAAAAAGTTGGGACAGACAGAAACGGCAGCTGGGGAGAGGAGTGAGAACATGTAAGAGAAACAACCCTGCGGACACCAAGGTCAGTGAAGAAGGAGGGGGAGGAGATGCTCCAGGCGCCGGAGCGGAGATCCCCCTGCATCCCGTGGGGAAGACCATGGTGAGGCAGGCTGTCCCCCTGCAGTCCATGGAAGTACATGGTGGAGCAGATATCCTGCAGCCCGTGGAGGACCCCTTGCCAGAGCAGGGGGGTTCCCGAAGGAGGCTGTGACCCCGTGGGAACCCCATGCCGGAGCAGGCTCCTGGCAGGACCTGTGGATCTGTGGAGACAGGAGCCCACGGATCAGGTTTCCTGGCAGGACTTGGGACCCCGTGGGCAACCCATGCTGGAGCAGTGTGCTCCTGAAGGACTGCACGCCATGGAAAGGACCCACGCTGGAGCAGTTTATGAAGAACTGCAGCCCGTGGGTGGGACCCACGTTGGAGAAGTTCGTGGAGGACTCTCTCCCGTGGGTGGGACCCCACGCTGGAGCAGGAGAAGAGTGTGCTGAGCCCTCCCCCTGAGGAGGATGAAGCAGCAGAAAATAACGTGTGATGACCGTAAACCCCATTCCCCGTCCCCCTGTGACGCTGGGGGGGCTTGGTAGAGAATCCGGGAGTGAAGTTGTGCCTGGGAAGAAGGGAGGGGTGGAAGGAAGGTGTTCTGAGATTTGGGTTTATTTCTCATTACCCTACTCCGGCTGATTTGTAATAAATTGAGTTAATTTTCCCCAAGCTGAGTCTGTTTTGCCCGTGACGGTAATTGGTGAGTGATCTCTCCTGTCCTTATCTCGACCCTCAAGCTGTTTGTTATATTTTCTCTCCCCTGTCCGCTTGAGGATAGGGAGTGATAGAACGGCTTTGGTGGGCACCTGGCATCTGGCCAGGGTCACCCTATCACACGGCGGTAGCAATCCGGGCAGGGCAAGGATTGCTTTGCTTTCCATCTTGTCTCTCTCCGTGCTCCCACGCTTTCCACGCTCCCGATGGCGTGGGGCAGAGCGAAGCGGGACACCAAACAAAGCCCTGAGCGGGTGTAGGTTCGTTCAAAGCCTCCGAGATCTTGCGCTTTACGGCCTGACCCTGGCTCTTAGCCCGGGATTCCCTTTTCTTTTCCTCCGGCAGGAAGGGGAGCAGAAGAGCTCCCGCCTGCTTTGGTGGCATCGCTGCAGGGGTCGGTCACCTCCGAGCTCACTCTGTGCTGGGGACAGCTGTGCTGCTTGCTGGGGACACCGCTCTCCACCAGCCCCAGAACCTCCCTGGTGCCCAGTGCCGTGACCCCCGTGAGTGGGAGGGACCCCCTCTCTACACAGGTACCCCCTGCCCCCGGGGCAGCCGTGCCAGCAGCCCCAGCCGCCTCCAGCCCTGGGAACCCAGAGCAAGCGGCAACTACAGCTCTGCAGATGCCACCTGTGCCCAAAGCAAAGAAAGGCAAAGAGAGCTGGCGTCTGAAAGACCTAAGTAAAACTCTTTATTCACAAAACAGCGGCTCGCTACAACAAACTATGAATCTTTCTCTTGCAAGCTGCCCTCCAGCCCCGCCAAGCCCCACATCTCCGTCGGGGAGAGCAGGACTCTGCCGCCGGGGTTAAGCCCTGGCTGGGGCTGGGGGCCGGGCACTACCCGGTGAGGCTTGGGTTGCCCGGCCCAAAGAAAGCGCAGGGCAGCGCGGTGGTGGCGGTTGTGCCGCCGGGACAAGGGGAGCAGGCGCCGAGTCCCTGCAGCGGGGCCCCCCAGCCCCAGCCCCAGCCCCAGCCCCAGCCCGGCGGCAGGCAGCCCACGGTGACTGCGGGCAGTGGGTGGGGAGCAGGTGCCTGTCCTGCTGCTGGTGGGTCCGTCGCTGCCTCCCACTCCATCTCCTCCTCCGTCTCTGCCTCCGCTTCCACGCTGCTGGCAGCCGGCTCCAGAGCCTCCAGCGCGAGGCGGAAAAGCCTAAGGCAAAAGCCAAGCAGAACAGTGCGTTGGTCCTGCCCTGGCCAGCCGAGCGGACCTGTGGGACGGGGCTCTCGGCACCCCTGCCCCCTCTCACCGCCTGGGGAGAGCCGTGGGGCGATGGGGCCCCCGGGCACGTCCCCAGCGGGAGCTGGCTGGAGGCTGGGCAGCTCCTTCGCCACCAGCACCCACCAGCACTGACGGGCCAGCGCCTGCAGCCGGACCATCCTGCGCTTCACGCCCTTCAGCAGCTTGGGAAGCGGCAACGTCCTCCGGATCTGCCGGAGCAGAGAGGGCAGGGGTGAGCGGCCCTGCTCCCTGCTCCCTGCTCCCTGCCCCGCGGGGCCCCGGGCACAGAGCCCGGCCCCGCCAGGCGCAGACCCCGGCCCCGTGCCTGCCTCGGCACCCAGAAGCTCCTTACTCTGCGCAGGTGGCTTTTCGGCTCCGTGCCGCTCCATTGGCAGGGCTGAGCTCCCTTGGCTCCAGCCTGGAAAGGGGCAGAGGAGGCACCGGCTCAGGCTCCGGGCAGGACCCGGCTGCTCCTGGCCAGCATCTCTCCCTCCGGCAGGAGCCCAGGGTGCTCGCTCGGGCTTCCCCTGCTGACATGTCCCCCCAGGCAGGGATGCTCGATGATTTCAGCTGGGGACGAGCAGCCCAGAAGGACTTCTCCCAGCCCTTGGCCTTGCAGGGATGGGTGGCAAGGGCAAGCCAAGCTCCCGGCCCCCCGAGCTTCCCACAGCGGGGTCCCCAGCCCACGCCACCCCCGCAGTGCCTGCTCCAGCCTGCCCAGGCAGTGCGGGGCTGCCCGCCTCCGCGGAGCGGGGCTGTACCTCCAGCGGCACAAGCGTCCTCTTCCTCCAAGCCTTCACCGTGCCACCGAGATGGCAGCACCAAGATGGGGAGCGAGGCGCTGGGAGAGGCGAGAAGGGCTGACTCATGACGCCGAGGCACCGGGAGCACAGGAGACGGGCTGGGCTGGGAGCAGGGCAGAAGGGCTGCGTCGGGAGCAGGGGAGAAGAAGGTCGTCTGCCTTGTGCTCGTCGCCGGGCGCTGGCAGTTGCAGCTGGAACACGGGCCGTGACATCACACCTCTGTGACACGGGAGCTCCGGTGCCGGCTGCGCAGCGGGGGACTGGGGACAAGCCCTTGAGGGGCTGCAGCCTCACGGGGAACGCCGGGGACTTTTTGTGTTGCCCCCCGAGATGAACGAAGCACGCTTTTGCGCTTCGGTAGAACCTAAAACGAAGGAACGCCGCGCTGGGCAGAGTCCTGCTGCCGCCAGCGGTTCTCCAAGGAGTCTGCAGAGATGCGTCACGAGGAGATCCCTCGTAGCCACTTGCCCCAGCACCCAGCCCTGAGCAGTCGCACGGGGCACCTCAGCCCGGCTGGGGGTCCATCCCCCAGCCCAGCTCCGCTGCCCAAAGGCGGCCCCTGAGCGCTCCCATCCCGGGATGGCTGCAGGACAACGCCGTGGCTGCTTCTGCTCTCCTCCCCAAGGGCAACCCCCTTCCCTCGCGGGGAGTCCTGCTGGTCCTGGCCTCCCTGCCGCCAGCCAGCTCAAGCCCTTTGTCACGACCCAGACTGGACAGACCGGGGAGTCGTGTTTAATTTGAAATTCCCTCGGGCTAAATTACGGTGAAACGACACCAAACGATCAGTTAAAGATTTTATTCATGACAGAAGCAAACTGAACTGGGGAGGCGTGGTAGTAGGTGGCAAGGTTTCTCACAACAGCAATTGGCATGAGACTACTTCTGTAAACCGGGTAACCCAGGGTAACCATGCACATCGATTCAGGGAATAAGGAGATCCCTCCCGTTGAGCCACGAGGTTCAGAGCAGACCCCCTTGCTTTCTAGACTCCCTCCTCAGAGAAGGGCCCAGGAATGACTGGATCCACTCTTAGTCTCAGACTTGGTCAACGGTTTATGTCTCAAAACGGATGAGGTGTAGGGATTGTGGAAAAGGAAAGGGAGAAGAAGACAGAGAGATGGAGAAAGGAAGAGTGAGCGATTTCACCGGCCCTGGGTCCAGCATTGGTTCAGTCAGCCGAGGGGTCCAGCTCCAGCGGGTTTGCGCGACCGGGGCTTTAGTTTGCGTCCTTTTATCATCCTTGCCCCTCCTTCGGGCGGGCACCCGAACTCGTGGGGCTCATGAGCAGTTTGTGAGCCTTTGGGCTCGGGCGTCCTTTGTGGAGTAACTTCTCCTTCCCTGCAGACGTGGCCATTGTTTGACCTTTGCATCAGAAGAGCTTATCAGAACAGGGAGCTGGGCACCCTCCAGCACCACCAGCACGCCCTCCCGCTCCTGCCTGAGCTGCTGATGTCTGAGCGGATGGGTTACCCACCTTGGTTCCTTGCTCTGCAGGGTTTGTCTTTAAGCTGAACTCGCCCCACCGCAATGTTGGAGACGTTAACTCTTTCAGTCTCTCACACCCTTCTGCAGCTGCGCCGTCTTGTCCTCCATGCCAGGTCATTCCTCGCTCACAAATGCCCACCGCTGAGATTCGGTTGCAATCTGAATTGCCCCTTCAGGGATCAGCCTGGGAGGGTGACGCAGCTCGAGGCTCAGCTGGGAGTGGGGTTCCCCCTCCGGAGCCCAGCACCCAGCCCTGCAATCCCGAGGGGGCAGCTCTGGCTTCCCCTTCTCCCGAGCTCCCGGCACCCCTCTGTGCCTGGCCGGGCCCAGGGAGGGGGGCAGAGGGCAGCCCAGGACACCGGGGTCTGCAGAGGGGACCTGCCAGCCCGCCATCCGCTCCCCACCAGCTCGTCTTGAGGGCAGCGCAGCTGGACCCAGCAGGTCTCACCTGCAGACGGGCCGGGGCGTAGGGCCAGCTCCATGGGCTGGGGACCATCTCCTTGGCTCTTTCGTTGTCCCAATGGCAGCCCGCAAGCCCGCTTTGATAGCATATTTCCATACATTCTGTATGGTATGTCTAAATATTTTGATGGGTTTAATATTTGGTACTGTCCTGGTTTCAGCTGGGATAGAGTTAACTGTCTTCCTAGTAGCTGGTACAGTGCTGTGTTTTGAGTTCAGTATGCGAAGAATGTTGATAACACTGATGTTGTCAGTTGTTGCTCAGTAGTGTTTAGACTAAAGTCAAGGATTTTTCAGCTTCTCATGCCCAGCCAGGGCACAAGCAGTTGGCACAGGACACAACCAGGGCACCTGACCCAAACTGGCCAACGGTGTATTCCATACCATGGGACGTCCCACCTAGTTTAGGAACTGGGAAGGGGGGGCGGGGAATCGCCGCTCGGGGACTGGCGGGGTGTCGGTCGGCGGGTGGTGAGCAATTGCCCTGCGCATCATTTGTACATTCCAATCCTTTTATTACTACTGTTGTCGTTTTATTAGTGTTATCATTATCATTATTAGTTTCTTCTTTTCTGTTCTATTAAACCGTTCTTATCTCAACCCAGGAGTTTTACTTCTTTTTTCCCGATTTTCTCCCCCATCCCACTGGATGGGGGGGAGTGAGTGAGCGGCTGCGTGGTGCTTAGTTGCTGGCTGGGGTTAAACCACGACAGGTACCAGCCGTGGAAACTGGTTTGCTGGTAGGTGACTGTAAAAGTGAGATTTTGTAAATAATTATTAGAAATCTTATACCAACACTATGATTGAAACAAGAGACAAAAGTATAGCCAAGCAATTAACCAGCAGAGGTAGTTACTCCTAAGTTTTGCAGTTCTTTGCTCTTAGGACTAGATGTTCCTGTACGCTAGATGAGAACAATGTTGAAACTGACCACATGGGATTGGAGCTGCGTTAAGCTTCAAGATCAGAGAACAAGGACAAGAATAAAGACTTCATGGACAGCCAACAAGAACTTCCAATGGGTCGGTGGTCGCAAAAGCAGCCCTTCGACTCAAATGGATCCTTCATTGCGCATGATCGGATGTAGGTAGTACTGCGATAATCAGTTGCAATTATTTTTATGTATATGTATACTAATCTGATTAATATGCAATTAGTTATTCTATGTAACCTGTTAGTGCTAAAGCTGTGGTATGCACGCTAGGTGGAACTATCCCCCGTGCACCCAGCGCCGCAATAAAGAATGCCTGCTTTCTAAAACTCCAAAACGAGTCTTAGAGAGTTTCTTCAACCGGCTTTTCGGTATCACTTGAGCGCTGCCGATGTCCTCCGGCACGGTGTCCTGGTTTTGGCTGGGAGACAGTTTTCTTCCTAGTGGCTGGTACAGCATTATGCTTTGGATTGAGGACGAGAAGAACGCTGATAACACGCTGATGTTTTCAGCTGTTGCTAAGTAGTGTTTTGAGCAAGTCGAGGGCTTTTCAGCTTCCCGCGCCCAGCCGGCAGGAAGGCTGGAGGGGCACAAGGAGCTGGGAGGGGACAGAGCCAGGGCAGCTGACCCCAACCGGCCAAAGGGGTATTCCATAGCACATGATGTCATGCCCGGTATATAAACTGGGGGGGAGCGGGGCTGGGGGGTGGATCTCTGCTCAGGGACTCACTGGGCATCTGTCGGCAAGTGGTGAGCCATTGCCTTGTGCATCGCTTTTTTTGTAGACTCCAATTCCTTTATCAGTAGTAGTGTCACGTTATCGTTGTTAATATTATCATTATTGTTGTGAGAGACCGAAGGAGTTAATGCCTCAGACGTCGTGGTGGGGCAAGTTCTGCTTAAGGACTAACTCTGCACAGCAGCAAACCCCGCCTAGCAGGGAACTGAAAGGAACAGGAAAACACACCTGGTTAATTTGTGGCTCAGAGGCCGGTACCGTCGGTGGAATTTGGGCTTTTTTGATCATGGGGAGGTTTACACAGCACCGGGCTTGCTAGCGACAGATGGTATCCAGCGAGCCCAAAGGAGTAAGAGAATCCTCGCTCGGGAGATGGTGGGGCTCATAGAGAGGGCTTTAAACTAGGTTTGAAGGGGGTAAGGGATAAAACTAGGTGCACCAGGGATGAGCCTGGGGGCAGCGTGCCAGTGTTAGGGCTGGATTGGATAGGCCAGCTCAAATGCACCTATGCCAACGCATGCAGCATGGGCAATAAACGGGAGGAGCTGGAAGCCGTCGTGCAGTGGGATAGATATGATTTAGTGGCCATCGCGGAAACATGGTGGGACGGCTCCCATGACTGGAGTGCTGCAATGGATGCCTATAAGCTCTTGGGAAGGGACAGGCAAGGTAGAAGAGGTGGTGGGGTGGCTCTCTATGTTAGGGAGTGTTTGGACTGTACAGAGCTACACGATTGTGAGGACCAGGTGGAGTGCTTCTGGGTGAGGATGAGAGGGAAGGCCGATAAGGCAGATATCGTGCTGGGAGTCTGTTATAGACCGCCCGACCGGGTTGAGGAGACGGATGAATCGTTCTACAAGCGGCTGGCAGTAGTCTCAGAATCGCTTGCCCTTGTTCTTGTGAGGGACTTCAACTTTCCGGATGTGTGCTGGAAATACGACACAGCAGAGAGTAAACAATCTCGGAGGTTCCTGGAGTGTGTGGAAGATGATAACTTCCTGACACAGCTGGTAGGCGAGCCAACCAGGGGAGGAGCCTTGCTACATCTACTGTTTACAAACAAGGAAGGACTGATGGGAGGTGTGATGGTCGGAGGCCGTCTTGGGCTTAGCGACCGTGAAATGACAGCATTCTCAATTTGGGGTGAGGCAAGGAAGGCGGTTAGCAAAACCACCGCTATGGACTTCCGGAGGGCAAACTTTGGCCTCTTCGGGGCACTGGTTGAGAGAGTCCCTTGGGAGACAGTCCCGAAGGGCAAAGGACTCAGGAGGGATGGACGTCCTTTAAGAAGGAAATCTTAACGGCTCAAGACCAGGCTATTCCCACGTGCCGCAAGTCAAACCACCGAGGAAAACAAGCAGCCTGGCTGAACGGGGAGCTTTTGCTAGGAGCCAGGAAAAAAAGGAGAGTTTATCATCTGTGGAAGAACGGGCAGGCAACTTGGGAGGAGTCCAGGGATCTTGTTAGATCATACAGAAAGAAAATTAGAAAGGCAAAAGCTCAGCTAGAACTAAATCTGGCCACTATTGTAAGGGACAAGAAAAAATGTTTTTACAAATATGTTAACAGTAAACGGAATCCCAAGGAGAATATCTGTCCTTTAATGGATACAGAAGGGAACGCTGCCACCAGAGATGAGGAAAAGGCTGAGGTATGTAATGCCTTCTTTGCCTCAGTCTTTAAAAGGGAGAGCAGTTATCCTCAGGGTACTCCGCCCCCTGAGCTGGAAGGCGAGGATGAAGAGCAGAATATACCCCCTTAATCCAGGAGGAAATAGTTAGGGACCTGCTACGCCATCTGGACACTCACAAATCTATGGGACCTGATGGGATCCATCCAAGAGTACCGAGGGAACTGGCGGAGGTCCTTGCCAAGCCACTCTCTGTCATCTATCAGCGATCCTGGTCAACGGGGGAGGTCCCAGAGGACTGGAGGCTTGCCAGCGTGACTCCCATTTATAAGAAGGGTCGGAGGCAGGATCCGGGGAACTACAGGCCTGTCAGCCTGACCTCGGTTCCGGGGAAGATTATGGAACGGTTTGTCTTGAGAGCGCTCACCTGGCAAGCCCAGGACAAGAAGGGGATCGGGCCCAGTCAGCATGGGTTTACGAAAGGCAGGTCCTGCTCGACCAGCCTGATCTCCTTCTGTGACCAGGTGACCCGCCTAGTGGATGAGGGAAAGGCTGTGGATGTTGTCTACCTCGACTTCAGCAAGGCCTTTGACACTGTCTCTCATGGCACACTCCTTGAGAAGCTGGCGTCTCGTGGCCTGGATAAGTGCACCCTTCACTGGGTGAAAAGCTGGCTGGCTGGCCGGGCCCAGAGGGTTGTGGTGAATGGGGTGAAATCCAGCTGGCGGCCGGTCACAAGTGACGATCCTCAGGGCTCGGTGTTAGGCCCCGTTCTGTTTAATACCTTTATCGATGATTTGGACGAGGGGATCGAGGGCACCCTCAGCAAGTTTGCAGGCGACACCAAGTTGGGAGGCAGGGTCGATCTGCTTGAGGGTAGCGAGGCCCTACAGAGAGATCTGGACAGGCTGGATCGGTGGGCTGAGGCCGATCGTATGAGGTTCAACAAGGCCAAGTGCCGGGTCCTGCACTTGGGTCACGGCAACCCCGTGCAGCGCTACAGGCTTGGGGAAGAGTGGCCGGAAAGCTGCCCGGCAGAGAAAGACCTGGGGGTGCTGGTCGGCAGCCGGCTGAATATGAGCCAGCAGTGTGCCCAGGTGGCCAAGAAGGCCAACGGCATCCTGGCCTGCATCAGAAATGGTGTGGCCAGCAGGAGCAGGGAGGTGGTTGTTCCCCTGTACTGGGCACTGGTGAGGCCGCACCTCGAGTCCTGTGTTCAGGTTTGGGCCCCTCACTACAGGAAAGACATGGAGGTGCTGGAGCGTGTTCAGAGAAGGGCAAACGAGTTGGTGAGGGGCCTGGAGCACGAGTCTTATGAGGAGCGGCTGAGGGAACTGGGGCTGTTGAGTCTGGAGAAAAGGAGGCTGAGGGGAGACCTTATCGCTCCCTACAACTACCTGAAGGGGGGTTGTAGTGAGGTGGGTGTTGGTCTCTTCTGTCAGGTGGCTGGAGATAGGACGAGAGGAAATGGCCTCAAGTTGAGGCAAGGGAGATTCAGGTTAGATATGAGGAAAAAATTTTTTACTGAGGGGGCTGTCAAACGTTGGCATGGGCTGCCCAGGGAAGTGGTTGAGTCACCATCCCTGAAGATATTCAAAAAGCGAGCGGACAGGGTACTTCAGGGCATGGTTTAGGGGGCATGGCTGATGGTTGGACTCGATGATCTTGAAGGTCTTTTCCAACCTAAATGATTCTATGATTCTCTACTATCAATAAGCACAAAACCAAGGATCTGTGACGGTAACTTTATCATCTGAAAAGGTGAAAAATAGTCTGGAAAAAGGGGAAAAACATCCCGAGATAAAACCAGTGCTTGCACCTTGATTTTGCTCAAGTATGGCTGGGCTTCTCCTGGCCAAGGCACTGCCATGACATCAGCGCTCTGCTCAGCTTTAGGAAAGGCTTCCTTAGTGTTGCAGAAGTCCGGGCATAGCAGAATTACCAAACCCACCTCGGCTCACGACAGCCAACGGTCCTCGCTGTCTAAGCCCTTCTCTCCATGCCCAGGTGTGGACACATATTTAGCTAACGGTCACAAGAGCATTCCACACGCCTTTAGAAGGCCTTGAACAGAATAAACAAGAAGACAAAAAAAGAGAGATGCCAATTAGAAGAACACAGGTGCGCATTCCACGATAAAGGGAACTTGGCACAAAGAACCTCAATTCGGCAGTTTATCTTGACCAATTAGACTGAGACAAGTTTCGCATGTTTTAGTAAGCATAACCAATTATGTCTTATGTTTATGCGCGTGTACAGTGTTGATATAACCAATCATTAAGTGTAACTAGGCGCGTGGACAGCGCGTGAAGAACGTGTGTAACCAATCGTAAAATGGCTAAACGCGTGTATGGATGTAAACAATGTATAAAATGATGTCTGATGCTCTAGTAAAGGGTCTTCAACTATGATCATATTGATCTGTCGTTGAGTCCATGATTATGCTCTCGCACCCAGGCCTGTGTGGGTAAAGGCAATGACATGCTGGCTGCTATAATGTGCTGTGGTTGGAAACATGCAGGTTAGCAGTGGCACTGGCAAGGTTGTGACCAATATATCCTTCTGTTTTGGCGGTTTTCCCAGCTCCGAGTTGGCGTTCTGTTCTAGACTGTCCTCATTCTGTTCTAGACAGGGGAGAGTGGCGCTCGATGTTCTCTCTGCTGATCAGCTTTGTCTCAGCCTACCATTTTCTATCTTAATGTAGAGGGAAAAGACACCTTTAGGGAGAGAGAGAGAGACGGAGTCACTTGCCCGGACCAAAATTACATCGGTGATTATCAACGGAAAGGTGTCTGCAGGGAAAAGGGGGAGGTCTCCCGCAGGTGACACGGAAGAATAGCAGCTCCTGGAGCGAACCCAGCCGCTATCAGAAAGGAACAAGCAGGGATTTAAAGTATTGATGAGTAACCACAACTCCAGCTAAACTCGGTGGGAAGTGGCAGCTACTCTTTCCCCCGAGCCCACAAAGGGCTGCAGTGACACGGGGCCAGGGGCCATGCTGCGGGGCCCTGCAGCGCAGGGTTTCCCCGTTCCCTACGGCTTGAATTTGCCTGTAGCCCGCAAATGGTTTTTAGCAATAGCTTTCTCGAAAGGCCCATCCTCGCCCCGGGTCCGTGCTGTTCCCCCCTGCAGGGACCCAAGGTGAAGTGTTGCCTGAGGGACAGCCGGGTTACGTGATGATGTCACAATGTTCGGTTCTGATGTTCCATTCTGATGTTGCGGCTCCAGCGTCCCTCCCTGGGCCAGTTGCTCCCAGCTTTCACAGGAGGAAGACCTGGAGAGACCAGTCTGTCCATCCAGGGAATCCTGCTGCGATGAGGAGGCTGAGAGTGCTTGAAGGTGAGGGGCTGGCAGGGGGCTAAAGCACGCTGGAGGCAGGACCCATCGCGGTCGTCCGCGGTGGACCGAGTCCCCTCGAGGTTTGAGCATCTCCAAGGACGGAGAGCCCACCGGTGGCCTCGCTGGCCTCTCGTGACTCTTGCTGCAAATGTCCGCCCTGGATGTCTAATGGGGATTGACCTCCAGCTTGTCTCCATCCACGCCATCGCCGGGCCCCTCCAAAAGCTGTTGGATTCTTCCCTTCCAGGTTGCTGCCCGTGTGTAGGTCCCCCGTCAAGACCTACGCATCCCGGGGGCAGAAGCAGGGCGATGGGTTCCGTCCCTGCGGCTGGCCCCACCGTTGCTGCCGTTGCGACTTCTCTGTTGGAGCGTCTACAAGACAACGAGGTGAGACGAGGGCATTCCACTGTGCTGCCAGAGGCTTGAGGGCTTCCCCCCCCCAGCCCTGCCTTCCCTGCCCAGGAGAGGGCAAGTGCCGCACGTCCCGTGTCCGAACGTTCCCTCTGGCGCTGGGCTGTGTCCACAGGAGTGGTGGGTTTGGGGAGGACCTGGCCTGGCGTCAGTATGACCTCGGGTCGGTGGCTGGTGCTCGGACACTGTCTGCAGGGCAGCTGCTCCCTCCGCTCCTTTCTGTTGCAGACACGAGCTGGGGGCACGAGGCGATGGTGCCGTTCGCAGGCTCTCTGGAGAGCAAGGGCTGGCAGCTCGCAGCTCCCCGGGAACGAGGGCAAAGTAAGTCCTAATTTCTCCCTTCCGTGGTCTGTCCTCAGGGTGACCGAGTGCAGAATTACCGCCAGCTGGAGAGCGCCTTGCAGGGAGGTGACGGCCGTTTGCCGAGCGGTCTCTTGAACCGCCTGATAGCTGAAGCGTCTGGTGACATAAGAGCCGCCCAGGTGAGCTTGTTCTCTTTGAAGACGGACGTTCCCCAATGCCCCTGTGAGAGCTCCTTCTCCTGGGGGGCCCTCCCCGTAGAGGAGGGACCGTATCCAGTTCCGCGCTAGGGTGCGTATAGAGCCAGCGAGCCCCTCTGTGCGAGGCGACTGATGAGCCATGCTTGGAGGATGGAGCTGGGACACACAGGCTCCCAATTCCAGCTGCTGGCAAGCCTTGGCTTAGGGAGAGGCTCTGGGGACTCGTTCTTGTGGGGCACTCGGTGAGGGCCTGTCGAGAGCTCCGGAGAGGGGCGGACGTGGTCTGCCTGGGGAGAGTTGTGTTCAAGTCTCTGTTGCCCGTCCTGCTCGCCTTCCCCGGGGCACAAGAAGCGGCAGATGCCTGGCCTAGGGTGCAGACGTCCCCATGGGGTCTTGCTGGGGAGACGGGACTGTCTCTCGGCTAGCCCTGAGGTCATTGCTGGCCAGTTTATCCCCATCCAAGCGCCTCAGCCTTTTTCCCGCGCAGCGTTTCACCTATGGTGCTTTTTTAGGGTGTGACCGATGACGTGAGGACAGCCGCTAGTGACATCCTGGTGGCGCTGGCTGGCTCCCACTTCCATTTCGTCATGTCCGAGCTCCAGGGACACCTGAAAGCCATGGGGGGAACCTCCGAGGAATTTGTCTTTGTCACCCTGGGCAAACTGGCCAGCAGCTACGGTATGGAACCCTGGCCTCCTGCTTTGAGGGATGGTCCGTGATAACCGGGAGAGGGCATCCTTCCTCTCCCAGATGCTCTGTCCCGAACTGGAGGGCTATGGGCTTGCGGCGCCTCCTTGCCAGGCTCCATTGCCAGGGCTGGGGCTGAGCGGGAGCTCTGCCTCACAGCCTCAGTCATGGTGCTCTGAGGGCAGGAACGTGTCAGGGACTAAACCTTCAGGGGCTCTGCCCCACACCATCATCACCATGCCCGCCAAAGCCCTTCCCTGCTCCCTCTCAGGAAAGCAGGAGCCCTCCCCATTGTCGGGGGCCTCCCCCATCCCTCAGATATCACTCATGTCCGCCTGGCCCTGCAGCACGTCCCCCCCATCCCAACACTCCTGGCCCTTCTGCTGGGCAGTGCCGTTGAGGGCTGGACCCCAGCCCCCCCCCACGGCTCTGGCTGACTGCGTCCATGCTCTATCCCTCTGCCCTGCCCTCTCTGCAGCCCTGCGATGCATCCCTTTTGCTGGAATGACGCTGCTCGCCCTCCGCGCTGTCCTGAGCCGAGTGGGGAGCGGACGGGTCCGGCGTGCCGTCTGTGGTGGTGAGTGTCGGACTCTCAGCTGTGGCCCTGAAGGCAGGGGAAGGGTACGGGCTGGCTCGCTCCGGTCTCAGTGCGTCCGAGCCCGACCTCGCTATTTCGGCAATGCCAAACTGTCGTGAGCGTGTAGGAACGGTGGGTGAAGTGTCAGAGGTTTCTGGTGGGCAGGACATGGAGACGCTGGGTACCTGCACAGAGGAACTCAGCAGAGTTCAAGAGCTCAACAGAGGGTGCCTTTGGGCTGCCTGGTCCTGAGCCTTTCGACTGGCTTCACGTGCCGGTGCTGGAGGGCAAATGTTTAGGCAGGGAAGGGCGAGAGGTGCAGCGGGTATAGGCTGGAGGGGAACAGGCACGTGAGGAGGAGAAGCTGTGGTGGGGAGGAGAAGAGAAAGAGCGCAGACACCTCGAGCGCACGGTTTGCGCGCCTGAATCCAGATGTGGCCTCAAGCCAAAAGCTGGCAAGCTGGGGGCTGTGCTGAAAGCAGGCTTGGCTGAGAGTGCGAGGTACCCTTCCTGCCACAGGCGCCCACGTGCCCCTTTTTCCCTTCTTTTGGTGCAGTTCTGGAGCAATGGTCGGAAGGGGTGAAGACTTACTTCTGCTCCTGGGACAAATGTCCCTTCCCTCGCGTCGGGGAAGCGCAGCTCTGCAGACACGTTTACCCCCTCTATTGCTACGTGGTGCAAAACTGGCTGGGCTGCGAGGAGGAAGAGGTGAGGGCAGCTGCCTTTCCAGCCCAGGGACTGAGAAAGCCCCCCGCCCAGGCCAGGAGTCTGCCAGTACCACGCCCAGGGCTGGTAGTATTTGGCTGACAAGAAGCAGCCAAATCCTGGGACCTGTTAGCAGCGGGGCGCTGGGTGCCAGCACGGGGAATTGCTTTTCGTCCTCCGGAGCGAGCCCTTCTTCTGCGGGATACCTCTCTCTGGGAGGGGTGGGACTCGTGGGCAGGGGTTGCTGATCGCTCGGCAGATCTTCAGCCCTCCCTTCCCTCTCCAGGACAAGCAAGCTGTCCTCGGGGCGGTGGCTGCCATGACTGGCGTCCTCCTGCGCGAGGAGCAGCACCGGGAATACGCCTGGGATCAGCTCCTCCTGTACCAAGACACTTTCTGGGCGACCAAGGTCAGGCGTGGCCGTGGGGTCTGTGCCAGTACCACAAGGTGTCGGGGAGATGCTGGGTGCCAGAGGAGCTAGGGAGCCTTTACTGAAGGAACAGGGAGAGCCAAGGAGCCCTGAGGCTTCTTTCAGGCAAGAGAAGAGCAACCCAGGAGGGAGCCAAGAGGCACTGGGGCTTCTCTCCTGTGGAGGGGATGCTCTGCCATCTCCCTGGGGCTCTGGTGTGCCTGAGGAGCTCTGCCCTGGTGCCCAGGGCCATGTCCAGCCCTGTCAGACACGGGGAGAGGTCTCACGGGTGGGAAGCCATGGCAGGTGATGAGAGCAGTTCTGGATTTCCTCAAGGAGCTGCTCAGCGCCAGCGCCCGCGGCCGTTCAGCATGGGATATACATGTGCTGCCTGTCTGCTCTGGCCCCACAAAACACGACCAGCCCCGCCAGTAGAAGCGTGCAAGTGTTTCTACGCAGGTCTGGCAGCAGAGCCTGTCCCCCGCAAAAAGCCTGTCCCCACCACCCACTTTGTGTGTGTCTCTTGAACTTGCAGGACGAGACAATGGAGGAGTCCTGGGACTCCACGGCATCCCAAGTGTTTCTCGGTCTGGTGCAGTTGAGGTAAGGTCCACGGCCCAGACCCTCGGACTCACTCTGTTTCCCCACCCGGAGCCCTGTGACCTTAACCGTAGTTCTGGGAGTAGCAGGGTCTGCGGGGTGGGACGGCGTTTCCCGTTTCTGATGTCTCTCCATGAGGACAAACCCAGTTGTCATTTGAGCCGCTCTGGAGACAGCTAGTGAGTCCCCGTGTTGTTTTTCTCTTCCTTTTTTTTCTCTGGCCAGGAGGCTGAAGCCATCTTTGAGCAGGAAGAAAAGTTGCAGCCTGCTGGCTGAGTGCTGCCACACCATCTTGTCCTTTCCGTCCAAGGAGGAGATGGAAGGGAGAGAGAAGATAGTGAGGCAAACTCGGAACATACAGGTACCCGCCATCCTGACGCTGCCCGCCTCTTGGCCAGGATTCCCCCTCAGCGTGCCCTGGCAGCCCCCCGTGATGCCAAACCTCAGTCCTCCTTTTCTTGCTTTCAGACCCTGCACACGCTGTGCTTGGAAGGTCTGGGCCGGATTTTAGCAGTCCTTCTCGAGGCGGAGGTGACCTCTACCTCCTTCGAGGATGTGGTCCATGTGAGCAGCCGTGGGGTGATGGGGAAAGAGTCGCTGCGAAGCTGGGGCGGAGATTTGGGGGGGCTTAGAGAGCGGGGCTGCGAAGGCAGCACTGCCAGTGCTCGGTGGGTCTGGGGGCCCTGCCGAGCCGCAGGGCAGGCCGTCGAGGAAGGGTCCAGAGGAGGGAGACAGAGGGATGTCGGGGAGAGAAAGATGCCCGTTGTGAGACAGGATAACCCCCTGTGCCAGGTCCTGCAGTGCTGGCTCACCTCGGCCAAAGCGTGGGAGCGGGAGAGGGCCTTGCAGGTCTGCGCCCAGCTGCTGGGTGACTGCGAGGAGCGATTCGAGGTCGCGGTGAGTAGGGAGCTCCTGTGTGCCCCGTGCCTCTCCCAGAAGGGAGCCCTGCTTGGCTGGGTGCTGGGTTTCAGGTCTTGCGGAGTGGCAGGGCGGCACCTCTGCCCTCTCCTCTGCCCGATCCCTGCTCCGGGCAGCATGGCCGGGAGAGGTGAGCGGGCACCGGGTCTCCCTGCGACCCTTTGGCCACCTCTTGCCCCTGCAGAGAGGATGCGCTTGCAAGCAGTTTGGCTTCTTGGTGGGGCTGCTGGCACCTCTGACTACCGAATCCCTGGCCACGTCCCGCCGCTGGGCAGGGGTCTGCCTGGGTCACCTTCTGCAAATGCAAGGTGAGGACAGAGGGGGCTTGCCAGGCTTGGTCAGGAAAATCTGCCCAGGACCAGAGGGGAAATCAGTTAGCTGCCCAGAGTTTTGGAGCAGGGACTTCAGCTGCTGGCCCAGAGCGTGAGGTTGGGGAGGGAGTTCTGGTTAAACCCCCTCTCCAGCCAGCCAAGAAATGCTCTCCGCAAGGGAGGAAGGTTGTAGACGGGGTGTTCTGTGCCCATACTAAATCACTGTCCCCAAAAAGAAACTGGTTGGAAGTGAGTTCTTGCCTGTGCTTCAGGGAGCAGCATCCCTCTGTGCTGAGGGCGTTTCCTCCCTCCCAGAGCCATCCCTGTCACATCCCGCTGCACCGAATTCCTGGCCTTTGCTGCCCCAACCCCGGGTCCTCCTTTTTCGATAGCTGGGGCTGATGGTTGGGTTCCTGTAAATGTGACTCTCCTTTTTACCTGGTGCTTCTCCCAGCCGAGACCAGGAAGGTGGCACCCGAGGCGGGTGACATTGCGTGCCTGCGTAATGGGCTGGACACCACCGACGACGTGCCTCTGCTTGAGACCTCTTACAAAATAGCAAAGGTAACCGGCCCCGGTACGGGGCTTGGCGACTGGGCTCCTGCACATGCCCCTGCTCCCTCCAGGCTCCCACGCCATTTCCAGAGGGAGCTGTCATGCCAGCGCCTCCATTGTTGGCAAGTGGCAGGAGGTTCCGAGACGTGCCTGGCCTTCAGGCACGCTGTCAAAGGAGCGGATACCACGTCGTGTGTGTTTGTGTGTGTGTGTGTGCACGAGAGAGTGCTGTTGTCGGAAGACGAGCTTTGCAGATAAGCAAACGTGAGGGGAGGCACTTCTAAATCTCTTGGCTCCATAAAACTTCAATGGCAGGAGTGTACTGTGATTGCCCCTTCCATGACAGGCGACCCGCTGAACTTAAGAGTCCCTTCAAGGCTCCTTCCCGTTCTGCAGAGATGCAGAGTTGTGACCGGGTCTCTCCTCTTTCTGATTTCACTCCAGACTGTCTTCAAGTATTTCCCCCCAGCACAGGCCGCCGACTTCATGAGTACCATCACAGAAAGCCTGAAGTGTACCAGAGACGAGCGTGGATGGGCGGCTGAGATGTGGATGATAAACTTTCTGGAAAAATGTGGACAGCGAATATATCAGGAGGTAAGAGGGACATTTTTTGCAGCTTGGCTTTGACTTTTCTCTGTTGGCTGTTGCACTACACCTCGCGCAGTTGACACAAGCTAAAGAAACGCAGCCTGTGTGCCGAGACGAAGGGTGTCACCGGTCCGAGCTGCGTGTTAGCACCTCCTGCCACATTCTGCTCTGTGGAGCGGGGGCGCTTGGGCACGGGCAGTCCAAAGTCTCCTGCTGGAGCAGGTCCTTGCCGTGAGACAGTTACCCCTGGGATGCACCGACCTTCCCGTTCCTGTCCTTTCACTGTGAGGCTTCTTTATGGGCTTGGAGCGTGGTTTTGGTTTTGATCTTGCATTGCCACAGCCGGGTGGGTGGTCAGGGTTACCCAGGCTGTTCGGTGAGAAACTTGTCCATCTCTTGGGTGTACGCAAAGTGCTCAGCCCCTGGCACCGCTGGGCCCAGGCAAGTGCAGCAACCGAGGGCACGTGCGTGTTTGCGTGCCAAGGGCACGCTCGCCCCGACCTGTGAGCCAGGGCTTGGGCAGAGTGGCACGGTGAAGTTTAGGAAGTTTAGGACTAGACCCTGACAGCGTGTCAAGGGAGCAGGCATTGCTCGTGAACTAACTGACCGTGTTTGTGTTCTGTAGAAGTACGGGGAAAGGACGCGTTGTGGCATTCTTTCTCGTCTTCTTCCTTTCAGGTGCCAGAAGTCCTGCACGTCCTTTACAGCCGCATGCAGACCGTGAAAAAGGACACCCACAGGCGCCTCCTGCTCCACTCAGTGTATATCCTGGCCTGCTTTCACCACGAGCCTGTGGTCGAGAGCCTCCTCCAGAAACGTCTGCCCATGGACAGGTCCGTGCACTCCCATCTTGCCCCTCTGTGATTAAACGTGGCTTGCCTGTGTTAAGAGGAACCCAAAGAAGAACAAGGTCGCTCGTCTCCCAAAAGGTCTGAGCATTGCAAGGCCATGTGCTCCCATCTCCGGAAAGAAACAGGCCTCATAAGCCCCACTGCTGACATGGAGAGAGTTTGGGCTCTGGTGAGGGCACCGCAGGTACCAAGGGTAGGAGCTCAAGGGTGAATGTCTCTTGCCCTGCAGGGACACGATGGAGCTGTGGAGGATCCTGGGGAGAAGCAGCCTTGGGGTTCAGGTCCTGAAGTACTTAACACAGAAGTTGGAGGCAGCGGGAGAGAACAGCCCTGGGCCCCACTCCTCCGCTCACGAACCGGACCACAGCCAGGCTGCTCTGGAGCCCCTCATGGTATGCTCGATGGCAGAGGCGTTCCTGCAGCTTCGTGTCTGCTTTCTAGCAAACGCCTGGGGAGACTGCACAGGGGTAACGTGCTGGGGCATCTCAGCACTGGGGCTGTGAGGGGCCGGGACACATTTTTCTGGTCCTGGACCGCAAGGCTGTCCCTGGCATGAGACCTGCAGGCAGCAAAAGCTCCCCAAGGGAGGCAGCGGGAGTGCACTGGTGGGCAAAGCCCTTGTTTAATGGGCGTTTCTTGGCCGAATTTCCCTGCAGCTCCCCTGTGCCATCTCTGAGGTGGTGTTCGTGCTGCCAGCCAAGGAACGGGTCCAGCGCCTGCTTCCCCGTCTCCTTCCTGGCCTCCTGGGTGAGATCAGCAAGGCGCTGGGTGAGGTGATGCTGCCTGCCCCTCTCAGATACCAGAGAGGGCTCTTCTTCAGTGCATCAAGGAGGGAAGACAAGCCACGCAGGTAAGGAGCAGGAGGGGCAGAGAAGTTGGGGAGCTTTACTTCCGCAGCCAGCTGTGTTCATTTGTGGCGCTGAGGGAGCGCTTGGGCCTGCCCTGTTTCCTACGCGTGGCAGCAGGTTGCCAGGGCTGGCTCGACTTCTCTTCTTTCCTGGAGAAATGTTCGTTCCCAGAGAGGAAGGAGTCACGGGGTTGGCATCACCGGCTGCTCTCGTCCTGCCTGGTGTGCAACCCCGGTGGCAGGGCGTCCTTCTTGTCCCTCCGCGGACTGGGGAGAGACCCTGCGTGGGAATGGTCCGGCCGAGCACCCTGCGGATGGGGGAGACCCTTTCCAGCTCTGGCCATGGCCATCTGTGGTTTGGCGTGGTGGAGACTTAGCTCCTGTAATCTGTGGCCTGGCAGCGTGTGGCCGCAGGGCTTGGCTGCAGCAGTGGTGTTCCTGCCTTTACAATTTCTAGGCGGACGGAGCCGTTGTGTCGCGTCCTCGTAGCGCCAGGCTCTGCCCCTGCTCCTGGTCCTCAAGGGTTGGGGGAACCTGGGGCTGTCTCATAAAATGCTGGTGAGAAGAGCCCTTAGGGAGCACCTTGGGCATCTGGCTTCGAGGGAGCACGGGGACCCTGGGTTTCCTCCTGCTGTCAGTGGCCTGAGGCATGGCAAAGGATGAAAATGTCCATTTTCATGGGCGTGGAGTTTGGGATGAGTGAACCAACACCTCCCGAGGCAGCGGAGCCTTTTAGCTCTGCTACAGAGAAATCTTCCCTGGACGTGCTGCGACCTGAGATGTCTTTGGGCTTTCTTTTTCCCAGCCCTTACTGTGAGGCTCTAGAGCTGGTGCTGAGCAGATGCATGGAGAAGAGATGGCTGCTGCTGCTATGGAGGCAGGGAGCGTGGGCATCCCTCAGAAAGCCACAGGCTCACGCTGATGGCGTGTGTCTCCTGACGAGGTGAGATCCTCTTCTTGCGTCTCACCTTCTTGTGGGTGGCTGTGCCCGGGGAAATGGCTGCCAGGGCCATTCCCATGTGTGCAGGGAGCTGGGGAAGTTTTGGGTGGTGGCCGGCATCCTTGCCGCGTGACCGTGAGTTGCCTTCTCTGTGTGCAGTGTCCTGCTTCGCAACCAGCTGGTCACAAGAGGTGTGATATGGGCCCTCTCCCAGTGGCTGAACTCCCCCTCGGAAAACCTGCAGCTCACAGCGACAGCTTTCTTTGCTGAGGTGAGGCAACAGGAGGGGAAGGAAGGGTGCAGAGGGCTTCTCTGAGAAAACTGCTGCTTGGGACGCCTCTTTCTGAAGGAAGAAGGTGCCAGAAGAGAGCGTCACCCTCCAAGGGACCCAACGGATCCTCGTTTCTACGAAGCCCGTTCGCGTGGTGTGCCTCGACTTAGGTGGCACTCACGGGCATATTGCTTTATTGCAGCTGGTGAAGGATCCGCCAGTCATGGAGAAGAAGTCCCTGGAAAGGGTCCTAGGTGTCTTGGTGGAGAAATCCCAGCACGGAATCGGCGCCGTGCGGCAGATGGCAGTGAGAGGCCTGGGCAACGCCGTCAGGGGAGCACCCAAGGAGGTGAGACCAACTTTTGCCCTTTCTGACTGCAGCCCCTCACTGGCAAGAGCCTGGTGAAGAGCGGCAAGGGGCTTCGGCAGCTTGGGCAGGCTAGTAAAGGCAAACGGGGCTCTTTCCTGAGACCACACTCCTTCGCCTGATGTCAACAGGGTGGCAAGGGGGAAACCTGGTGCCAAACGAGGCTTCCTGGGCTGAGATGGCCTCTGAGCAGGTTTCTAGCAACTTCAGCCCTTGGCAGCTGAAGGGATCCTGACCAAAGCCCATTGCCCGCCAAGGAGTTTAGAGAGCCACCTAACAGTTAACCTGAGGAGACCCAAGCCTGTGCTGCTCCGTGCACATCCCGTCCCTTGGCCTCAGGAGGAGCTTAGCGAGCTCGCTGCGACCGAGGAGCCTGCGGGCAGCTCCCCCATGCACCAGCGACTATGCCGCCTGCATGGCCTCGTAGGAAAATCCTGTAACAGGCCTCAAATGGCCAAAATGGCCTTACCCTTCCCATAGGCGGTGTCTGCACAGCACCCTGCATCGGGATTGGAGGTGCATTCGGTGCTGTTTTGCAGGGTTCCTAGCATAGGAAGGGACTATCTATATTAGTCTGTCTTTCTAGCGCTAGCTCTGATAAACAGCATGTTAAGAGGTATTTCACAGAGTCTGAGTGCCTTTCTGAGGGGATCATGACGGGACAGCACCTCGCGGTGCAAAACATCAGCCATGGTAAAGAGAAGCCATTCGGGTCAGGACTAGCGAGAAGCTTGCGGGTGTCTTTGGCTTTGCAGGTGCAGAAGCACAAGGCGGCCATCCTGGAGGTGCTGCAGAGGGGCCTGGAGAACACCACGTGCCCTGTGGTGGCTGCCGAGAGCATGCTGGCGCTGGCGGAGGTGGTGAGGAAGCTGAAGGCAGAGGGCTTGGGGTCTGCCTTCAAAGATATTGCCAGGTCCACCAAGATGTTCTTTGAGGCGGTGAGTGAAATAACTTTCTCCTGCTTGTCTGAGAGGTAGTGGGGTGGGCTGGGACCTCCCCATGCTGCAGGGAGGGTCTCTGCTGGCGGAATGTCTGTTTTGAGCCTTTTTCCCCACTGTTGCGCGGGTAGGGTGGGTTGTGCTGCCAAGTGCCCGTGTTTCCTTCCCCCAGGACAACAGGGTCTCTCCCGTGCCCCTGTGGTTTCTCGGGCTTTAGACAGCCCCCCTGCCAGAAAGGATGCTCCCGTGCTCCGAGACTCCCCGTAGATTGGGAGTCACACTCGGACTCACGACCTATGTGGCAGGGAAGGAATCTGGATGAGGCAACCTTCTTTCCAAACCTGGGTCCCGAAACATAGTTTTCCAAAGAACTGTATTCAAGCACACTGACTTACTGATCAGTGATTCTTGTTTCGGTTCTTTACATACTGGCTTCTTGAGGGTGGGAATGAGCGGACGACAGCTATTTCTTGGGCTGACATCCTCCACGGGCAGCGCGCGATTGTTGACGTGGTAGGAGGTGCCCTCGTTACCCAGCTGAAAGATTAGGTCTGTGAATTGCAGGAGCCCGATGTCCTTCGCTTCTCAGCCTTCAGCCTCTACGCTGCCCTGGCCGCCGCCGCCTCCGCCTCCGGGAAAAGGTCCTTCTTCACCAGAGAAGTGTGGGAAACCTGGGTCAGCCTTCTCTTGCACCTCCGGGATCCCGTCCCTGAAGTTGCCAATGTAAGAGCCCCCAGCTCTTATTTGCAAAACTGTCAAAAGCCACAGAAAGCTGCCTGGTGAACTGCTGCAGGCAGCGCCCTCCCCGCCTGGAGACTGCGCCTGGGGCAGCCCCCTCTGCTAGGGAGAGCTCAGCAGAGCTCGGCTGGATGAGCTTCCTGGGAAGGACCCCGGCCACTCCAACGGGGGAGGAACAACGTGGCACGACTCTCTTTTTTCAGGTGTGCAGGACCGCCCTGTACCTCTGCGCTGCGTTCCTGGGGCCGGAGCGGGTGCAGGAGACCGTCGTCACCTCCATCGGGCTGCGCGCAACCCAGCTGCAGTACGAGGTTGGCCATTGCCTGGTGAGTGAGCTGTGTCCCGGGGGGGAGACGTCGCAGCCGCAGGGCTGTTCCCCCGAAACGAGAAGGGAGCGTGAGGTGACACGCCAAGGGTGGGCAGGATGGGAGCTGGGCGGGATGGGAGCCGGGCAGCTGGTGCTGAGACACGGCCTGCCCTCCTGGCTACCTGCTCGCTCTTTCTCCTTCCCTCGTGGCTGAGCCAGCTCGACCGGCCGTGGGTCAGCGGAGCGACCTTTTTGGCCAGCGAAGAAATCGTGCCTCTTTGCTTCCCCCAAGGTCAGAGATGCCCCTGCTATGTTGGAGAGGCTCCACGGCATCGCCAGGAGCTGCCGCCTGGAGAACGGCCAAGCGCTGCACTCCGCCGCCAGCGCAGTCCTAGGTGAGAGTCAGGGCTGGAGCCCGAAGCTGCGCTCCCCACAGAGACAGCCGCAGGGGACTGCGCTCTCCCCGTCCGCCCAGGGAGACCAGGGCCAGCCTTGGCAGGGCAGCCGCAGCAGGGTTCGCTCAGGGCTTGGCACGAGCGGAGGAGAAGGCGACAGCGTGCAAGAGCCGTCGCTGGTGGGGTGGCCGGGCCCCGCACGACGCGATGCTCGGCTCTGCCTGCTGCTACGTCCCGACTGTAAAGTTCTGATCTTTCCAGCCTTCCCCTCCAGCTCGCCGAGCATGTCCCAGGCGTAGGGGAGGGCCGCGAGACAGGGCTGGAGGGCAACGCTCTGACATTTGCCTCTTTGCCTTAGGAGACATCCTGAAAAAAACAAGAGGCCTTGGCGGCTCTTGGCAGCAGCAGCAGCAGGAATGAGGCTCCTCTCTTCAAGTAGGTTTGAGCGGAGCTGAGCTCTGGCTCTGCAGGTCAGGGAGGAGGTCAGAGGCTTGGCAGCCAAAAGCCTGGCTTGGAGCAGAAGGGGAGCACGCAGCAAGGCCAGCTCCTCATCACCCCTCCTGTGTCACTGCAGCTTTCCATCATCGCCTGCGGCCAGGGGCAGACAGCATCTTCTACGACTGTGGACCACGATGGGCACGGGGTTCTGGTGGCAATAAATTTCCTTTCATGGTCACACCGATGGAGAGTTGATCTTTCTTTCCTAGAGACAGGGGGGGCCGGGATGGGGCCATGCCAAGGCCTGAGGGCATCCACCCACAGGTGCTGAGGGAGCTGGCTGACGTGACCATGAGGCTGCTCTCAATGATCTTGGAAGTGTTGCAGCAATTGGGAAAGGTTCCCGAGGACTGGGAGAAAGCAAAGGTGGCTCCTGTCTTCGGGAAGGGCCGGAAGGAGATCGGAGGCAGCACAGGCTGGTCGGCCTTGCTTTGGTCCTTGGGAAGAGGATGGAGCAGAACATGCTGGGAACAGGGGAGACCAAAGGATGTTGTTTACTTGGGGTTTAGTCAGCATTTTGACACCATCTCCCATTAACGCCCTGGCTGACGAGGTGACAAAGACTGAGTCCAATAAGAGGCTGCAGAGGGTGACCAAAAACAGTTCCCATGCCTGCTGTATTGGCTTTGTGTGGCAAGGTTTTGGTAGTGGGGGGGTTGCAGGGGTGGCTTCTGTAAGAAGCTGCTGGAAGCTTCCCCTGTGTTCGAGAGAGAGCCCATACCAGCCGGCTCTAAGACGGACCCGCTGCCGGCCAAGGCCGAGCCAATCAGCGATAGTGGTAATGCCTCTGTGATAACATTTTTAAGAAAGAAAAAAAAAAGTTGGGACAGACAGAAACGGCAGCTGGGGAGAGGAGTGAGAACATGTAAGAGAAACAACCCTGCGGACACCAAGGTCAGTGAAGAAGGAGGGGGAGGAGATGCTCCAGGCGCCGGAGCGGAGATCCCCCTGCATCCCGTGGGGAAGACCATGGTGAGGCAGGCTGTCCCCCTGCAGTCCATGGAAGTACATGGTGGAGCAGATATCCTGCAGCCCGTGGAGGACCCCTTGCCAGAGCAGGGGGGTTCCCGAAGGAGGCTGTGACCCCGTGGGAACCCCATGCTGGAGCAGGCTCCTGGCAGGACCTGTGGATCTGTGGAGAGAGGAGCCCACGGATCAGGTTTCCTGGCAGGACTTGGGACCCCGTGGGCAACCCATGCTGGAGCAGTGTGCTCCTGAAGGACTGCACGCCATGGAAAGGACCCACGCTGGAGCAGTTTATGAAGAACTGCAGCCCGTGGGTGGGACCCACATTGGAGAAGTTCGTGGAGGACTCTCTCCCGTGGGTGGGACCCCACGCTGGAGCAGGAGAAGAGTGTGCTGAGCCCTCCCCCTGAGGAGGATGAAGCAGCAGAAAATAACGTGTGATGACCGTAAACCCCATTCCCCGTCCCCCTGTGACGCTGGGGGGGCTTGGTAGAGAATCCGGGAGTGAAGTTGTGCCTGGGAAGAAGGGAGGGGTGGAAGGAAGGTGTTCTGAGATTTGGGTTTATTTCTCATTACCCTACTCCGGCTGATTTGTAATAAATTGAGTTAATTTTCCCCAAGCTGAGTCTGTTTTGCCCGTGACGGTAATTGGTGAGTGATCTCTCCTGTCCTTATCTCGACCCTCAAGCTGTTTGTTATATTTTCTCTCCCCTGTCCGCTTGAGGATAGGGAGTGATAGAACGGCTTTGGTGGGCACCTGGCATCTGGCCAGGGTCACCCTATCACACGGCGGTAGCAATCCGGGCAGGGCAAGGATTGCTTTGCTTTCCATCTTGTCTCTCTCCGTGCTCCCACGCTTTCCACGCTCCCGATGGCGTGGGGCAGAGCGAAGCGGGACACCAAACAAAGCCCTGAGCGGGTGTAGGTTCGTTCAAAGCCTCCGAGATCTTGCGCTTTACGGCCTGACCCTGGCTCTTAGCCCGGGATTCCCTTTTCTTTTCCTCCGGCAGGAAGGGGAGCAGAAGAGCTCCCGCCTGCTTTGGTGGCATCGCTGCAGGGGTCGGTCACCTCCGAGCTCACTCTGTGCTGGGGACAGCTGTGCTGCTTGCTGGGGACACCGCTCTCCACCAGCCCCAGAACCTCCCTGGTGCCCAGTGCCGTGACCCCCGTGAGTGGGAGGGACCCCCTCTCTACACAGGTACCCCCTGCCCCCGGGGCGGCCGTGCCAGCAGCCCCAGCCGCCTCCAGCCCTGGGAACCCAGAGCAAGCGGCAACTACAGCTCTGCAGATGCCACCTGTGCCCAAAGCAAAGAAAGGCAAAGAGAGCTGGCGTCTGAAAGACCTAAGTAAAACTCTTTATTCACAAAACAGCGGCTCGCTACAACAAACTATGAATCTTTCTCTTGCAAGCTGCCCTCCAGCCCCGCCAAGCCCCACATCTCCGTCGGGGAGAGCAGGACTCTGCCGCCGGGGTTAAGCCCTGGCTGGGGCTGGGGGCCGGGCACTACCCGGTGAGGCTTGGGTTGCCCGGCCCAAAGAAAGCGCAGGGCAGCGCGGTGGTGGCGGTTGTGCCGCCGGGACAAGGGGAGCAGGCGCCGAGTCCCTGCAGCGGGGCCCCCCAGCCCCAGCCCCAGCCCCAGCCCCAGCCCGGCGGCAGGCAGCCCACGGTGACTGCGGGCAGTGGGTGGGGAGCAGGTGCCTGTCCTGCTGCTGGTGGGTCCGTCGCTGCCTCCCACTCCATCTCCTCCTCCGTCTCTGCCTCCGCTTCCACGCTGCTGGCAGCCGGCTCCAGAGCCTCCAGCGCGAGGCGGAAAAGCCTAAGGCAAAAGCCAAGCAGAACAGTGCGTTGGTCCTGCCCTGGCCAGCCGAGCGGACCTGTGGGATGGGGCTCTCGGCACCCCTGCCCCCTCTCACCGCCTGGGGAGAGCCGTGGGGCGATGGGGCCCCCGGGCATGTCCCCAGCGGGAGCTGGCTGGAGGCTGGGCAGCTCCTTCGCCACCAGCACCCACCAGCACTGACGGGCCAGCGCCTGCAGCCGGACCATCCTGCGCTTCACGCCCTTCAGCAGCTTGGGAAGCGGCAACGTCCTCCGGATCTGCCGGAGCAGAGAGGGCAGGGGTGAGCGGCCCTGCTCCCTGCTCCCTGCTCCCTGCTCCCTGCCCCGCAGGGCCCCGGGCACAGAGCCCGGACCCGCCAGGCGCAGACCCCGGCCCCGTGCCTGCCTCGGCACCCAGAAGCTCCTTACTCTGCGCAGGTGGTTTTTCGGCTCCGTGCCGCTCCATTGGCAGGGCTGAGCTCCCTTGGCTCCAGCCTGGAAAGGGGCAGAGGAGGCACCGGCTCAGGCTCCGGGCAGGACCCGGCTGCTCCTGGCCAGCATCTCTCCCTCCGGCAGGAGCCCAGGGTGCTCGCTTGGGCTTCCCCTGCTGACATGTCCCCCCAGGCAGGGATGCTCGATGATTTCAGCTGGGGACGAGCAGCCCAGAAGGACTTCTCCCAGCCCTTGGCCTTGCAGGGATGGGTGGCAAGGGCAAGCCAAGCTCCCGGCCCCCCGAGCTTCCCACAGCGGGGTCCCCAGCCCACGCCACCCCCGCAGTGCCTGCTCCAGCCTGCCCAGGCAGTGCGGGGCTGCCCGCCTCCGCGGAGCGGGGCTGTACCTCCAGCGGCACAAGCGTCCTCTTCCTCCAAGCCTTCACCGTGCCACCGAGATGGCAGCACCAAGATGGGGAGCGAGGCGCTGGGAGAGGCGAGAAGGGCTGACTCATGACGCCGAGGCACCGGGAGCACAGGAGACGGGCTGGGCTGGGAGCAGGGCAGAAGGGCTGCGTCGGGAGCAGGGGAGAAGAAGGTCGTCTGCCTTGTGCTCGTCGCCGGGCGCTGGCAGTTGCAGCTGGAACACGGGCCGTGACATCACACCTCTGTGACACGGGAGCTCCGGTGCCGGCTGCGCAGCGGGGGACTGGGGACAAGCCCTTGAGGGGCTGCAGCCTCACGGGGAACGCCGGGGACTTTTTGTGTTGCCCCCCGAGATGAACGAAGCACGCTTTTGCGCTTCGGTAGAACCTAAAACGAAGGAACGCCGCGCTGGGCAGAGTCCTGCTGCCGCCAGCGGTTCTCCAAGGAGTCTGCAGAGATGCGTCACGAGGAGATCCCTCGTAGCCACTTGCCCCAGCACCCAGCCCTGAGCAGTCGCACGGGGCACCTCAGCCCGGCTGGGGGTCCATCCCCCAGCCCAGCTCCGCTGCCCAAAGGCGGCCCCTGAGCGCTCCCATCCCGGGATGGCTGCAGGACAACGCCGTGGCTGCTTCTGCTCTCCTCCCCAAGGGCAACCCCCTTCCCTCGCGGGGAGTCCTGCTGGTCCTGGCCTCCCTGCCGCCAGCCAGCTCAAGCCCTTTGTCACGACCCAGACTGGACAGACCGGGGAGTCCTGTTTAATTTGAAATTCCCTCGGGCTAAATTACGGTGAAACGACACCTAACGATCAGTTAAAGATTTTATTCATGACAGAAGCAAACTGAACTGGGGAGGCGTGGTAGTAGGTGGCAAGGTTTCTCACAACAGCAATTGGCATGAGACTACTTCTGTAAACCGGGTAACCCAGGGTAACCATGCACATCGATTCAGGGAATAAGGAGATCCCTCCCGTTGAGCCACGAGGTTCAGAGCAGACCCCCTTGCTTTCTAGACTCCCTCCTCAGAGAAGGGCCCAGGAATGACTGGATCCACTCTTAGTCTCAGACTTGGTCAACGGTTTATGTCTCAAAACGGATGAGGTGTAGGGATTGTGGAAAAGGAAAGGGAGAAGAAGACAGAGAGATGGAGAAAGGAAGAGTGAGCGATTTCACCGGCCCTGGGTCCAGCATTGGTTCAGTCAGCCGAGGGGTCCAGCTCCAGCGGGTTTGCGCGACCGGGGCTTTAGTTTGCGTCCTTTTATCATCCTTGCCCCTCCTTCGGGCGGGCACCCGAACTCGTGGGGCTCATGAGCAGTTTGTGAGCCTTTGGGCTCGGGCGTCCTTTGTGGAGTAACTTCTCCTTCCCTGCAGACGTGGCCATTGTTTGACCTTTGCATCAGAAGAGCTTATCAGAACAGGGAGCTGGGCACCCTCCAGCACCACCAGCACGCCCTCCCGCTCCTGCCTGAGCTGCTGATGTCTGAGCGGATGGGTTACCCACCTTGGTTCCTTGCTCTGCAGGGTTTGTCTTTAAGCTGAACTCGCCCCACCGCAATGTTGGAGACGTTAACTCTTTCAGTCTCTCACACCCTTCTGCAGCTGCGCCGTCTTGTCCTCCATGCCAGGTCATTCCTCGCTCACAAATGCCCACCGCTGAGATTCGGTTGCAATCTGAATTGCCCCTTCAGGGATCAGCCTGGGAGGGTGACGCAGCTCGAGGCTCAGCTGGGAGTGGGGTTCCCCCTCCGGAGCCCAGCACCCAGCCCTGCAGTCCCGAGGGGGCAGCTCTGGCTTCCCCTTCTCCCGAGCTCCCGGCACCCCTCTGTGCCTGGCCGGGCCCAGGGAGGGGGGCAGAGGGCAGCCCAGGACACCGGGGTCTGCAGAGGGGACCTGCCAGCCCGCCATCCGCTCCCCACCAGCTCGTCTTGAGGGCAGCGCAGCTGGACCCAGCAGGTCTCACCTGCAGACGGGCCGGGGCGTAGGGCCAGCTCCATGGGCTGGGGACCATCTCCTTGGCTCTTTCGTTGTCCCAATGGCAGCCCGCAAGCCCGCTTTGATAGCATATTTCCATACATTCTGTATGGTATGTCTAAATATTTTGATGGGTTTAATATTTGGTACTGTCCTGGTTTCAGCTGGGATAGAGTTAACTGTCTTCCTAGTAGCTGGTACAGTGCTGTGTTTTGAGTTCAGTATGCGAAGAATGTTGATAACACTGATGTTGTCAGTTGTTGCTCAGTAGTGTTTAGACTAAAGTCAAGGATTTTTCAGCTTCTCATGCCCAGCCAGGGCACAAGCAGTTGGCACAGGACACAACCAGGGCACCTGACCCAAACTGGCCAACGGTGTATTCCATACCATGGGACGTCCCACCTAGTTTAGGAACTGGGAAGGGGGGGCGGGGAATCGCCGCTCGGGGACTGGCGGGGTGTCGGTCGGCGGGTGGTGAGCAATTGCCCTGCGCATCATTTGTACATTCCAATCCTTTTATTACTACTGTTGTCGTTTTATTAGTGTTATCATTATCATTATTAGTTTCTTCTTTTCTGTTCTATTAAACCGTTCTTATCTCAACCCAGGAGTTTTACTTCTTTTTTCCCGATTTTCTCCCCCATCCCACTGGATGGGGGGGAGTGAGTGAGCGGCTGCGTGGTGCTTAGTTGCTGGCTGGGGTTAAACCACGACAGGTACCAGCCGTGGAAACTGGTTTGCTGGTAGGTGACTGTAAAAGTGAGATTTTGTAAATAATTATTAGAAATCTTATACCAACACTATGATTGAAACAAGAGACAAAAGTATAGCCAAGCAATTAACCAGCAGAGGTAGTTACTCCTAAGTTTTGCAGTTCTTTGCTCTTAGGACTAGATGTTCCTGTACGCTAGATGAGAACAATGTTGAAACTGACCACATGGGATTGGAGCTGCGTTAAGCTTCAAGATCAGAGAACAAGGACAAGAATAAAGACTTCATGGACAGCCAACAAGAACTTCCAATGGGTCGGTGGTCGCAAAAGCAGCCCTTCGACTCAAATGGATCCTTCATTGCGCATGATCGGATGTAGGTAGTACTGCGATAATCAGTTGCAATTATTTTTATGTATATGTATACTAATCTGATTAATATGCAATTAGTTATTCTATGTAACCTGTTAGTGCTAAAGCTGTGGTATGCACGCTAGGTGGAACTATCCCCCGTGCACCCAGCGCCGCAATAAAGAATGCCTGCTTTCTAAAACTCCAAAACGAGTCTTAGAGAGTTTCTTCAACCGGCTTTTCGGTATCACTTGAGCGCTGCCGATGTCCTCCGGCACGGTGTCCTGGTTTTGGCTGGGAGACAGTTTTCTTCCTAGTGGCTGGTACAGCATTATGCTTTGGATTGAGGACGAGAAGAACGCTGATAACACGCTGATGTTTTCAGCTGTTGCTAAGTAGTGTTTTGAGCAAGTCGAGGGCTTTTCAGCTTCCCGCGCCCAGCCGGCAGGAAGGCTGGAGGGGCACAAGGAGCTGGGAGGGGACAGAGCCAGGGCAGCTGACCCCAACCGGCCAAAGGGGTATTCCATAGCACATGATGTCATGCCCGGTATATAAACTGGGGGGGAGCGGGGCTGGGGGGTGGATCTCTGCTCAGGGACTCACTGGGCATCTGTCGGCAAGTGGTGAGCCATTGCCTTGTGCATCGCTTTTTTTGTAGACTCCAATTCCTTTATCAGTAGTAGTGTCACGTTATCGTTGTTAATATTATCATTATTGTTGTGAGAGACCGAAGGAGTTAATGCCTCAGACGTCGTGGTGGGGCAAGTTCTGCTTAAGGACTAACTCTGCACAGCAGCAAACCCCGCCTAGCAGGGAACTGAAAGGAACAGGAAAACACACCTGGTTAATTTGTGGCTCAGAGGCCGGTACCGTCGGTGGAATTTGGGCTTTTTTGATCATGGGGAGGTTTACACAGCACCGGGCTTGCTAGCGACAGATGGTATCCAGCGAGCCCAAAGGAGTAAGAGAATCCTCGCTCGGGAGATGGTGGGGCTCATAGAGAGGGCTTTAAACTAGGTTTGAAGGGGGTAAGGGATAAAACGAGGTGCACCAGGGATGAGCCTGGGGGCAGCGTGCCAGTGTTAGGGCTGGATTGGATAGGCCAGCTCAAATGCACCTATGCCAACGCACGCAGCATGGGCAATAAACGGGAGGAGCTGGAAGCCGTCGTGCAGTGGGATAGATATGATTTAGTGGCCATCGCGGAAACATGGTGGGACGGCTCCCATGACTGGAGTGCTGCAATGGATGCCTATAAGCTCTTGGGAAGGGACAGGCAAGGTAGAAGAGGTGGTGGGGTGGCTCTCTATGTTAGGGAGTGTTTGGACTGTACAGAGCTACACGATTGTGAGGACCAGGTGGAGTGCTTCTGGGTGAGGATGAGAGGGAAGGCCGATAAGGCAGATATCGTGCTGGGAGTCTGTTATAGACCGCCCGACCGGGTTGAGGAGACGGATGAATCGTTCTACAAGCGGCTGGCAGTAGTCTCAGAATCGCTTGCCCTTGTTCTTGTGAGGGACTTCAACTTTCCGGATGTGTGCTGGAAATACGACACAGCAGAGAGTAAACAATCTCGGAGGTTCCTGGAGTGTGTGGAAGATGATAACTTCCTGACACAGCTGGTAGGCGAGCCAACCAGGGGAGGAGCCTTGCTACATCTACTGTTTACAAACAAGGAAGGACTGATGGGAGGTGTGATGGTCGGAGGCCGTCTTGGGCTTAGCGACCGTGAAATGACAGCATTCTCAATTTGGGGTGAGGCAAGGAAGGCGGTTAGCAAAACCACCGCTATGGACTTCCGGAGGGCAAACTTTGGCCTCTTCGGGGCACTGGTTGAGAGAGTCCCTTGGGAGACAGTCCCGAAGGGCAAAGGACTCAGGAGGGATGGACGTCCTTTAAGAAGGAAATCTTAACGGCTCAAGACCAGGCTATTCCCACGTGCCGCAAGTCAAACCACCGAGGAAAACAAGCAGCCTGGCTGAACGGGGAGCTTTTGCTAGGAGCCAGGAAAAAAAGGAGAGTTTATCATCTGTGGAAGAACGGGCAGGCAACTTGGGAGGAGTCCAGGGATCTTGTTAGATCATACAGAAAGAAAATTAGAAAGGCAAAAGCTCAGCTAGAACTAAATCTGGCCACTATTGTAAGGGACAAGAAAAAATGTTTTTACAAATATGTTAACAGTAAACGGAATCCCAAGGAGAATATCTGTCCTTTAATGGATACAGAAGGGAACGCTGCCACCAGAGATGAGGAAAAGGCTGAGGTATGTAATGCCTTCTTTGCCTCAGTCTTTAAAAGGGAGAGCAGTTATCCTCAGGGTACTCCGCCCCCTGAGCTGGAAGGCGAGGATGAAGAGCAGAATATACCCCCTTAATCCAGGAGGAAATAGTTAGGGACCTGCTACGCCATCTGGACACTCACAAATCTATGGGACCTGATGGGATCCATCCAAGAGTACCGAGGGAACTGGCGGAGGTCCTTGCCAAGCCACTCTCTGTCATCTATCAGCGATCCTGGTCAACGGGGGAGGTCCCAGAGGACTGGAGGCTTGCCAGCGTGACTCCCATTTATAAGAAGGGTCGGAGGCAGGATCCGGGGAACTACAGGCCTGTCAGCCTGACCTCGGTTCCGGGGAAGATTATGGAACGGTTTGTCTTGAGAGCGCTCACCTGGCAAGCCCAGGACAAGAAGGGGATCGGGCCCAGTCAGCATGGGTTTACGAAAGGCAGGTCCTGCTCGACCAGCCTGATCTCCTTCTGTGACCAGGTGACCCGCCTAGTGGATGAGGGAAAGGCTGTGGATGTTGTCTACCTCGACTTCAGCAAGGCCTTTGACACTGTCTCTCATGGCACACTCCTTGAGAAGCTGGCGTCTCGTGGCCTGGATAAGTGCACCCTTCACTGGGTGAAAAGCTGGCTGGCTGGCCGGGCCCAGAGGGTTGTGGTGAATGGGGTGAAATCCAGCTGGCGGCCGGTCACAAGTGACGATCCTCAGGGCTCGGTGTTAGGCCCCGTTCTGTTTAATACCTTTATCGATGATTTGGACGAGGGGATCGAGGGCACCCTCAGCAAGTTTGCAGGCGACACCAAGTTGGGAGGCAGGGTCGATCTGCTTGAGGGTAGCGAGGCCCTACAGAGAGATCTGGACAGGCTGGATCGGTGGGCTGAGGCCGATCGTATGAGGTTCAACAAGGCCAAGTGCCGGGTCCTGCACTTGGGTCACGGCAACCCCGTGCAGCGCTACAGGCTTGGGGAAGAGTGGCCGGAAAGCTGCCCGGCAGAGAAAGACCTGGGGGTGCTGGTCGGCAGCCGGCTGAATATGAGCCAGCAGTGTGCCCAGGTGGCCAAGAAGGCCAACGGCATCCTGGCCTGCATCAGAAATGGTGTGGCCAGCAGGAGCAGGGAGGTGGTTGTTCCCCTGTACTGGGCACTGGTGAGGCCGCACCTCGAGTCCTGTGTTCAGGTTTGGGCCCCTCACTACAGGAAAGACATGGAGGTGCTGGAGCGTGTTCAGAGAAGGGCAAACGAGTTGGTGAGGGGCCTGGAGCACGAGTCTTATGAGGAGCGGCTGAGGGAACTGGGGCTGTTGAGTCTGGAGAAAAGGAGGCTGAGGGGAGACCTTATCGCTCCCTACAACTACCTGAAGGGGGGTTGTAGTGAGGTGGGTGTTGGTCTCTTCTGTCAGGTGGCTGGAGATAGGACGAGAGGAAATGGCCTCAAGTTGAGGCAAGGGAGATTCAGGTTAGATATGAGGAAAAAATTTTTTACTGAGGGGGCTGTCAAACGTTGGCATGGGCTGCCCAGGGAAGTGGTTGAGTCACCATCCCTGAAGATATTCAAAAAGCGAGCGGACAGGGTACTTCAGGGCATGGTTTAGGGGGCATGGCTGATGGTTGGACTCGATGATCTTGAAGGTCTTTTCCAACCTAAATGATTCTATGATTCTCTACTATCAATAAGCACAAAACCAAGGATCTGTGACGGTAACTTTATCATCTGAAAAGGTGAAAAATAGTCTGGAAAAAGGGGAAAAACATCCCGAGATAAAACCAGTGCTTGCACCTTGATTTTGCTCAAGTATGGCTGGGCTTCTCCTGGCCAAGGCACTGCCATGACATCAGCGCTCTGCTCAGCTTTAGGAAAGGCTTGCTTAGTGTTGCAGAAGTCCGGGCATAGCAGAATTACCAAACCCACCTCGGCTCACGACAGCCAACGGTCCTCGCTGTCTAAGCCCTTCTCTCCATGCCCAGGTGTGGACACATATTTAGCTAACGGTCACAAGAGCATTCCACACGCCTTTAGAAGGCCTTGAACAGAATAAACAAGAAGACAAAAAAAGAGAGATGCCAATTAGAAGAACACAGGTGCGCATTCCACGATAAAGGGAACTTGGCACAAAGAACCTCAATTCGGCAGTTTATCTTGACCAATTAGACTGAGACAAGTTTCGCATGTTTTAGTAAGCATAACCAATTATGTCTTATGTTTATGCGCGTGTACAGTGTTGATATAACCAATCATTAAGTGTAACTAGGCGCGTGGACAGCGCGTGAAGAACGTGTGTAACCAATCGTAAAATGGCTAAACGCGTGTACGGATGTAAACAATGTATAAAATGATGTCTGATGCTCTAGTAAAGGGTCTTCAACTATGATCATATTGATCTGTCGTTGAGTCCATGATTATGCTCTCGCACCCAGGCCTGTGTGGGTAAAGGCAATGACATGCTGGCTGCTATAATGTGCTGTGGTTGGAAACATGCAGGTTAGCAGTGGCACTGGCAAGGTTGTGACCAATATATCCTTCTGTTTTGGCGGTTTTCCCAGCTCCGAGTTGGCGTTCTGTTCTAGACTGTCCTCATTCTGTTCTAGACAGGGGAGAGTGGCGCTCGATGTTCTCTCTGCTGATCAGCTTTGTCTCAGCCTACCATTTTCTATCTTAATGTAGAGGGAAAAGACACCTTTAGGGAGAGAGAGAGAGACGGAGTCACTTGCCCGGACCAAAATTACATCGGTGATTATCAACGGAAAGGTGTCTGCAGGGAAAAGGGGGAGGTCTCCCGCAGGTGACACGGAAGAATAGCAGCTCCTGGAGCGAACCCAGCCGCTATCAGAAAGGAACAAGCAGGGATTTAAAGTATTGATGAGTAACCACAACTCCAGCTAAACTCGGTGGGAAGTGGCAGCTACTCTTTCCCCCGAGCCCACAAAGGGCTGCAGTGACACGGGGCCAGGGGCCATGCTGCGGGGCCCTGCAGCGCAGGGTTTCCCCGTTCCCTACGGCTTGAATTTGCCTGTAGCCCGCAAATGGTTTTTAGCAATAGCTTTCTCGAAAGGCCCATCCTCGCCCCGGGTCCGTGCTGTTCCCCCCTGCAGGGACCCAAGGTGAAGTGTTGCCTGAGGGACAGCCGGGTTACGTGATGATGTCACAATGTTCGGTTCTGATGTTCCATTCTGATGTTGCGGCTCCAGCGTCCCTCCCTGGGCCAGTTGCTCCCAGCTTTCACAGGAGGAAGACCTGGAGAGACCAGTCTGTCCATCCAGGGAATCCTGCTGCGATGAGGAGGCTGAGAGTGCTTGAAGGTGAGGGGCTGGCAGGGGGCTAAAGCACGCTGGAGGCAGGACCCATCGCGGTCGTCCGCGGTGGACCGAGTCCCCTCGAGGTTTGAGCATCTCCAAGGATGGAGAGCCCACCGGTGGCCTCGCTGGCCTCTCGTGACTCTTGCTGCAAATGTCCGCCCTGGATGTCTAATGGGGATTGACCTCCAGCTTGTCTCCATCCACGCCATCGCCGGGCCCCTCCAAAAGCTGTTGGATTCTTCCCTTCCAGGTTGCTGCCCGTGTGTAGGTCCCCCGTCAAGACCTACGCATCCCGGGGGCAGAAGCAGGGCGATGGGTTCCGTCCCTGCGGCTGGCCCCACCGTTGCTGCCGTTGCGACTTCTCTGTTGGAGCGTCTACAAGACAACGAGGTGAGACGAGGGCATTCCACTGTGCTGCCAGAGGCTTGAGGGCTTCCCCCCCCCAGCCCTGCCTTCCCTGCCCAGGAGAGGGCAAGTGCCGCACGTCCCGTGTCCGAACGTTCCCTCTGGCGCTGGGCTGTGTCCACAGGAGTGGTGGGTTTGGGGAGGACCTGGCCTGGCGTCAGTATGACCTCGGGTCGGTGGCTGGTGCTCGGACACTGTCTGCAGGGCAGCTGCTCCCTCCGCTCCTTTCTGTTGCAGACACGAGCTGGGGGCACGAGGCGATGGTGCCGTTCGCAGGCTCTCCGGAGAGCAAGGGCTGGCAGCTCGCAGCTCCCCGGGAACGAGGGCAAAGTAAGTCCTAATTTCTCCCTTCCGTGGTCTGTCCTCAGGGTGACCGAGTGCAGAATTACCGCCAGCTGGAGAGCGCCTTGCAGGGAGGTGACGGCCGTTTGCCGAGCGGTCTCTTGAACCGCCTGATAGCTGAAGCGTCTGGTGACATAAGAGCCGCCCAGGTGAGCTTGTTCTCTTTGAAGACGGACGTTCCCCAATGCCCCTGTGAGAGCTCCTTCTCCTGGGGGGCCCTCCCCGTAGAGGAGGGACCGTATCCAGTTCCGCGCTAGGGTGCGTATAGAGCCAGCGAGCCCCTCTGTGCGAGGCGACTGATGAGCCATGCTTGGAGGATGGAGCTGGGACACACAGGCTCCCAATTCCAGCTGCTGGCAAGCCTTGGCTTAGGGAGAGGCTCTGGGGACTCGTTCTTGTGGGGCACTCGGTGAGGGCCTGTCGAGAGCTCCGGAGAGGGGCGGACGTGGTCTGCCTGGGGAGAGTTGTGTTCAAGTCTCTGTTGCCCGTCCTGCTCGCCTTCCCCGGGGCACAAGAAGCGGCAGATGCCTGGCCTAGGGTGCAGACGTCCCCATGGGGTCTTGCTGGGGAGACGGGACTGTCTCTCGGCTAGCCCTGAGGTCATTGCTGGCCAGTTTATCCCCATCCAAGCGCCTCAGCCTTTTTCCCGCGCAGCGTTTCACCTATGGTGCTTTTTTAGGGTGTGACCGATGACGTGAGGACAGCCGCTAGTGACATCCTGGTGGCGCTGGCTGGCTCCCACTTCCATTTCGTCATGTCCGAGCTCCAGGGACACCTGAAAGCCATGGGGGGAACCTCCGAGGAATTTGTCTTTGTCACCCTGGGCAAACTGGCCAGCAGCTACGGTATGGAACCCTGGCCTCCTGCTTTGAGGGATGGTCCGTGATAACCGGGAGAGGGCATCCTTCCTCTCCCAGATGCTCTGTCCCGAACTGGAGGGCTATGGGCTTGCGGCGCCTCCTTGCCAGGCTCCATTGCCAGGGCTGGGGCTGAGCGGGAGCTCTGCCTCACAGCCTCAGTCGTGGTGCTCTGAGGGCAGGAACGTGTCAGGGACTAAACCTTCAGGGGCTCTGCCCCACACCATCATCACCATGCCCGCCAAAGCCCTTCCCTGCTCCCTCTCAGGAAAGCAGGAGCCCTCCCCATTGTCGGGGGCCTCCCCCATCCCTCAGATATCACTCATGTCCGCCTGGCCCTGCAGCACGTCCCCCCCATCCCAACACTCCTGGCCCTTCTGCTGGGCAGTGCCGTTGAGGGCTGGACCCCAGCCCCCCCCCACGGCTCTGGCTGACTGCGTCCATGCTCTATCCCTCTGCCCTGCCCTCTCTGCAGCCCTGCGATGCATCCCTTTTGCTGGAATGACGCTGCTCGCCCTCCGCGCTGTCCTGAGCCGAGTGGGGAGCGGACGGGTCCGGCGTGCCGTCTGTGGTGGTGAGTGTCGGACTCTCAGCTGTGGCCCTGAAGGCAGGGGAAGGGTACGGGCTGGCTCGCTCCGGTCTCAGTGCGTCCGAGCCCGACCTCGCTATTTCGGCAATGCCAAACTGTCGTGAACGTGTAGGAACGGTGGGTGAAGTGTCAGAGGTTTCTGGTGGGCAGGACATGGAGACGCTGGGTACCTGCACAGAGGAACTCAGCAGAGTTCAAGAGCTCAACAGAGGGTGCCTTTGGGCTGCCTGGTCCTGAGCCTTTCGACTGGCTTCACGTGCCGGTGCTGGAGGGCAAATGTTTAGGCAGGGAAGGGCGAGAGGTGCAGCGGGTATAGGCTGGAGGGGAACAGGCACGTGAGGAGGAGAAGCTGTGGTGGGGAGGAGAAGAGAAAGAGCGCAGACACCTCGAGCGCACGGTTTGCGCGCCTGAATCCAGATGTGGCCTCAAGCCAAAAGCTGGCAAGCTGGGGGCTGTGCTGAAAGCAGGCTTGGGTGAGAGTGCGAGGTACCCTTCCCACCACAGGCACCCACGTGCCCCTTTTTCCCTTCTTTTGGTGCAGTTCTGGAGCAATGGTCGGAAGGGGTGAAGACTTACTTCTGCTCCTGGGACAAATGTCCCTTCCCTCGCGTCGGGGAAGCGCAGCTCTGCAGACACGTTTACCCCCTCTATTGCTACGTGGTGCAAAACTGGCTGGGCTGCGAGGAGGAAGAGGTGAGGGCAGCTGCCTTTCCAGCCCAGGGACTGAGAAAGCCCCCCGCCCAGGCCAGGAGTCTGCCAGTACCACGCCCAGGGCTGGTAGTATTTGGCTGACAAGAAGCAGCCAAATCCTGGGACCTGTTAGCAGCGGGGCGCTGGGTGCCAGCACGGGGAATTGCTTTTCGTCCTCCGGAGCGAGCCCTTCTTCTGCGGGATACCTCTCTCTGGGAGGGGTGGGACTCGTGGGCAGGGGTTGCTGATCGCTCGGCAGATCTTCAGCCCTCCCTTCCCTCTCCAGGACAAGCAAGCTGTCCTCGGGGCGGTGGCTGCCATGACTGGCGTCCTCCTGCGCGAGGAGCAGCACCGGGAATACGCCTGGGATCAGCTCCTCCTGTACCAAGACACTTTCTGGGCGACCAAGGTCAGGCGTGGCCGTGGGGTCTGTGCCAGTACCACAAGGTGTCGGGGAGATGCTGGGTGCCAGAGGAGCTAGGGAGCCTTTACTGAAGGAACAGGGAGAGCCAAGGAGCCCTGAGGCTTCTTTCAGGCAAGAGAAGAGCAACCCAGGAGGGAGCCAAGAGGCACTGGGGCTTCTCTCCTGTGGAGGGGATGCTCTGCCATCTCCCTGGGGCTCTGGTGTGCCTGAGGAGCTCTGCCCTGGTGCCCAGGGCCATGTCCAGCCCTGTCAGACACGGGGAGAGGTCTCACGGGTGGGAAGCCATGGCAGGTGATGAGAGCAGTTCTGGATTTCCTCAAGGAGCTGCTCAGCGCCAGCGCCCGCGGCCGTTCAGCATGGGATATACATGTGCTGCCTGTCTGCTCTGGCCCCACAAAACACGACCAGCCCCGCCAGTAGAAGCGTGCAAGTGTTTCTACGCAGGTCTGGCAGCAGAGCCTGTCCCCCGCAAAAAGCCTGTCCCCACCACCCACTTTGTGTGTGTCTCTTGAACTTGCAGGACGAGACAATGGAGGAGTCCTGGGACTCCACGGCATCCCAAGTGTTTCTCGGTCTGGTGCAGTTGAGGTAAGGTCCACGGCCCAGACCCTCGGACTCACTCTGTTTCCCCACCCGGAGCCCTGTGACCTTAACCGTAGTTCTGGGAGTAGCAGGGTCTGCGGGGTGGGACGGCGTTTCCCGTTTCTGATGTCTCTCCATGAGGACAAACCCAGTTGTCATTTGAGCCGCTCTGGAGACAGCTAGTGAGTCCCCGTGTTGTTTTTCTCTTCCTTTTTTTTCTCTGGCCAGGAGGCTGAAGCCATCTTTGAGCAGGAAGAAAAGTTGCAGCCTGCTGGCTGAGTGCTGCCACACCATCTTGTCCTTTCCGTCCAAGGAGGAGATGGAAGGGAGAGAGAAGATAGTGAGGCAAACTCGGAACATACAGGTACCCGCCATCCTGACGCTGCCCGCCTCTTGGCCAGGATTCCCCCTCAGCGTGCCCTGGCAGCCCCCCGTGATGCCAAACCTCAGTCCTCCTTTTCTTGCTTTCAGACCCTGCACACGCTGTGCTTGGAAGGTCTGGGCCGGATTTTAGCAGTCCTTCTCGAGGCGGAGGTGACCTCTACCTCCTTCGAGGATGTGGTCCATGTGAGCAGCCGTGGGGTGATGGGGAAAGAGTCGCTGCGAAGCTGGGGCGGAGATTTGGGGGGGCTTAGAGAGCGGGGCTGCGAAGGCAGCACTGCCAGTGCTCGGTGGGTCTGGGGGCCCTGCCGAGCCGCAGGGCAGGCCGTCGAGGAAGGGTCCAGAGGAGGGAGACAGAGGGATGTCGGGGAGAGAAAGATGCCCGTTGTGAGACAGGATAACCCCCTGTGCCAGGTCCTGCAGTGCTGGCTCACCTCGGCCAAAGCGTGGGAGCGGGAGAGGGCCTTGCAGGTCTGCGCCCAGCTGCTGGGTGACTGCGAGGAGCGATTCGAGGTCGCGGTGAGTAGGGAGCTCCTGTGTGCCCCATGCCTCTCCCAGAAGGGAGCCCTGCTTGGCTGGGTGCTGGGTTTCAGGTCTTGCGGAGTGGCAGGGCGGCACCTCTGCCCTCTCCTCTGCCCGATCCCTGCTCCGGGCAGCATGGCCGGGAGAGGTGAGCGGGCACCGGGTCTCCCTGTGACCCTTTGGCCACCTCTTGCCCCTGCAGAGAGGATGCGCTTGCAAGCAGTTTGGCTTCTTGGTGGGGCTGCTGGCACCTCTGACTACCGAATCCCTGGCCACGTCCCGCCGCTGGGCAGGGGTCTGCCTGGGTCACCTTCTGCAAATGCAAGGTGAGGACAGAGGGGGCTTGCCAGGCTTGGTCAGGAAAATCTGCCCAGGACCAGAGGGGAAATCAGTTAGCTGCCCAGAGTTTTGGAGCAGGGACTTCAGCTGCTGGCCCAGAGCGTGAGGTTGGGGAGGGAGTTCTGGTTAAACCCCCTCTCCAGCCAGCCAAGAAATGCTCTCCGCAAGGGAGGAAGGTTGTAGACGGGGTGTTCTGTGCCCATACTAAATCACTGTCCCCAAAAAGAAACTGGTTGGAAGTGAGTTCTTGCCTGTGCTTCAGGGAGCAGCATCCCTCTGTGCTGAGGGCGTTTCCTCCCTCCCAGAGCCATCCCTGTCACATCCCGCTGCACCGAATTCCTGGCCTTTGCTGCCCCAACCCCGGGTCCTCCTTTTTCGATAGCTGGGGCTGATGGTTGGGTTCCTGTAAATGTGACTCTCCTTTTTACCTGGTGCTTCTCCCAGCCGAGACCAGGAAGGTGGCACCCGAGGCGGGTGACATTGCGTGCCTGCGTAATGGGCTGGACACCACCGACGACGTGCCTCTGCTTGAGACCTCTTACAAAATAGCAAAGGTAACCGGCCCCGGTACGGGGCTTGGCGACTGGGCTCCTGCACATGCCCCTGCTCCCTCCAGGCTCCCACGCCATTTCCAGAGGGAGCTGTCATGCCAGCGCCTCCATTGTTGGCAAGTGGCAGGAGGTTCCGAGACGTGCCTGGCCTTCAGGCACGCTGTCAAAGGAGCGGATACCACGTCGTGTGTGTTTGTGTGTGTGTGTGTGCACGAGAGAGTGCTGTTGTCGGAAGACGAGCTTTGCAGATAAGCAAACGTGAGGGGAGGCACTTCTAAATCTCTTGGCTCCATAAAACTTCAATGGCAGGAGTGTACTGTGATTGCCCCTTCCATGACAGGCGACCCGCTGAACTTAAGAGTCCCTTCAAGGCTCCTTCCCGTTCTGCAGAGATGCAGAGTTGTGACCGGGTCTCTCCTCTTTCTGATTTCACTCCAGACTGTCTTCAAGTATTTCCCCCCAGCACAGGCCGCCGACTTCATGAGTACCATCACAGAAAGCCTGAAGTGTACCAGAGACGAGCGTGGATGGGCGGCTGAGATGTGGATGATAAACTTTCTGGAAAAATGTGGACAGCGAATATATCAGGAGGTAAGAGGGACATTTTTTGCAGCTTGGCTTTGACTTTTCTCTGTTGGCTGTTGCACTACACCTCGCGCAGTTGACACAAGCTAAAGAAACGCAGCCTGTGTGCCGAGACGAAGGGTGTCACCGGTCCGAGCTGCGTGTTAGCACCTCCTGCCACATTCTGCTCTGTGGAGCGGGGGGGCTTGGGCACGGGCAGTCCAAAGTCTCCTGCTGGAGCAGGTCCTTGCCGTGAGACAGTTACCCCTGGGATGCACCGACCTTCCCGTTCCTGTCCTTTCACTGTGAGGCTTCTTTATGGGCTTGGAGCGTGGTTTTGGTTTTGATCTTGCATTGCCACAGCCGGGTGGGTGGTCAGGGTTACCCAGGCTGTTCGGTGAGAAACTTGTCCATCTCTTGGGTGTACGCAAAGTGCTCAGCCCCTGGCACCGCTGGGCCCAGGCAAGTGCAGCAACCGAGGGCACGTGCGTGTTTGCGTGCCAAGGGCACGCTCGCCCCGACCTGTGAGCCAGGGCTTGGGCAGAGTGGCACGGTGAAGTTTAGGAAGTTTAGGACTAGACCCTGACAGCGTGTCAAGGGAGCAGGCATTGCTCGTGAACTAACTGACCGTGTTTGTGTTCTGTAGAAGTACGGGGAAAGGACGCGTTGTGGCATTCTTTCTCGTCTTCTTCCTTTCAGGTGCCAGAAGTCCTGCACGTCCTTTACAGCCGCATGCAGACCGTGAAAAAGGACACCCACAGGCGCCTCCTGCTCCACTCAGTGTATATCCTGGCCTGCTTTCACCACGAGCCTGTGGTCGAGAGCCTCCTCCAGAAACGTCTGCCCATGGACAGGTCCGTGCATTCCCATCTTGCCCCTCTGTGATTAAACGTGGCTTGCCTGTGTTAAGAGGAACCCAAAGAAGAACAAGGTCGCTCGTCTCCCAAAAGGTCTGAGCATTGCAAGGCCATGTGCTCCCATCTCCGGAAAAAACCAGGCCTCATAAGCCCCACTGCCGACATGGAGAGAGTTTGGGCTCTGGTGAGGGCACCGCAGGTACCAAGGGTAGGAGCTCAAGGGTGAATGTCTCTTGCCCTGCAGGGACACGATGGAGCTGTGGAGGATCCTGGGGAGAAGCAGCCTTGGGGTTCAGGTCCTGAAGTACTTAACACAGAAGTTGGAGGCAGCGGGAGAGAACAGCCCTGGGCCCCACTCCTCCGCTCACGAACCGGACCACAGCCAGGCTGCTCTGGAGCCCCTCATGGTATGCTCGATGGCAGAGGCGTTCCTGCAGCTTCGTGTCTGCTTTCTAGCAAACGCCTGGGGAGACTGCACAGGGGTAACGTGCTGGGGCATCTCAGCACTGGGGCTGTGAGGGGCCGGGACACATTTTTCTGGTCCTGGACCGCAAGGCTGTCCCTGGCATGAGACCTGCAGGCAGCAAAAGCTCCCCAAGGGAGGCAGCGGGAGTGCACTGGTGGGCAAAGCCCTTGTTTAATGGGCGTTTCTTGGCCGAATTTCCCTGCAGCTCCCCTGTGCCATCTCCGAGGTGGTGTTCGTGCTGCCAGCCAAGGAACGGGTCCAGCGCCTGCTTCCCCGTCTCCTTCCTGGCCTCCTGGGTGAGATCAGCAAGGCGCTGGGTGAGGTGATGCTGCCTGCCCCTCTCAGATACCAGAGAGGGCTCTTCTTCAGTGCATCAAGGAGGGAAGACAAGCCACGCAGGTAAGGAGCAGGAGGGGCAGAGAAGTTGGGGAGCTTTACTTCCGCAGCCAGCTGTGTTCATTTGTGGCGCTGAGGGAGCGCTTGGGCCTGCCCTGTTTCCTACGCGTGGCAGCAGGTTGCCAGGGCTGGCTCGGCTTCTCTTCTTTCCTGGAGAAATGTTCGTTCCCAGAGAGGAAGGAGTCACGGGGTTGGCATCACCGGCTGCTCTCGTCCTGCCTGGTGTGCAACCCCGGTGGCAGGGCGTCCTTCTTGTCCCTCCGCGGACTGGGGAGAGACCCTGCGTGGGAATGGTCCGGCCGAGCACCCTGCGGATGGGGGAGACCCTTTCCAGCTCTGGCCATGGCCATCTGTGGTTTGGCGTGGTGGAGACTTAGCTCCTGTAATCTGTGGCCTGGCAGCGTGTGGCCGCAGGGCTTGGCTGCAGCAGTGGTGTTCCTGCCTTTACAATTTCTAGGCGGACGGAGCCGTTGTGTCGCGTCCTCGTAGCGCCAGGCTCTGCCCCTGCTCCTGGTCCTCAAGGGTTGGGGGAACCTGGGGCTGTCTCATAAAATGCTGGTGAGAAGAGCCCTTAGGGAGCACCTTGGGCATCTGGCTTCGAGGGAGCACGGGGACCCTGGGTTTCCTCCTGCTGTCAGTGGCCTGAGGCATGGCAAAGGATGAAAATGTCCATTTTCATGGGCGTGGAGTTTGGGATGAGTGAACCAACACCTCCCGAGGCAGCGGAGCCTTTTAGCTCTGCTACAGAGAAATCTTCCCTGGACGTGCTGCGACCTGAGATGTCTTTGGGCTTTCTTTTTCCCAGCCCTTACTGTGAGGCTCTAGAGCTGGTGCTGAGCAGATGCATGGAGAAGAGATGGCTGCTGCTGCTATGGAGGCAGGGAGCGTGGGCATCCCTCAGAAAGCCACAGGCTCACGCTGATGGCGTGTGTCTCCTGACGAGGTGAGATCCTCTTCTTGCGTCTCACCTTCTTGTGGGTGGCTGTGCCCGGGGAAATGGCTGCCAGGGCCATTCCCATGTGTGCAGGGAGCTGGGGAAGTTTTGGGTGGTGGCCGGCATCCTTGCCGCGTGACCGTGAGTTGCCTTCTCTGTGTGCAGTGTCCTGCTTCGCAACCAGCTGGTCACAAGAGGTGTGATATGGGCCCTCTCCCAGTGGCTGAACTCCCCCTCGGAAAACCTGCAGCTCACAGCGACAGCTTTCTTTGCTGAGGTGAGGCAACAGGAGGGGAAGGAAGGGTGCAGAGGGCTTCTCTGAGAAAACTGCTGCTTGGGACGCCTCTTTCTGAAGGAAGAAGGTGCCAGAAGAGAGCGTCACCCTCCAAGGGACCCAACGGATCCTCGTTTCTACGAAGCCCGTTCGCGTGGTGTGCCTCGACTTAGGTGGCACTCACGGGCATATTGCTTTATTGCAGCTGGTGAAGGATCCGCCAGTCATGGAGAAGAAGTCCCTGGAAAGGGTCCTAGGTGTCTTGGTGGAGAAATCCCAGCACGGAATCGGCGCCGTGCGGCAGATGGCAGTGAGAGGCCTGGGCAACGCCGTCAGGGGAGCACCCAAGGAGGTGAGACCAACTTTTGCCCTTTCTGACTGCAGCCCCTCACTGGCAAGAGCCTGGTGAAGAGCGGCAAGGGGCTTCGGCAGCTTGGGCAGGCTAGTAAAGGCAAACGGGGCTCTTTCCTGAGACCACACTCCTTCGCCTGATGTCAACAGGGTGGCAAGGGGGAAACCTGGTGCCAAACGAGGCTTCCTGGGCTGAGATGGCCTCTGAGCAGGTTTCTAGCAACTTCAGCCCTTGGCAGCTGAAGGGATCCTGACCAAAGCCCATTGCCCGCCAAGGAGTTTAGAGAGCCACCTAACAGTTAACCTGAGGAGGCCCAAGCCTGTGCTGCTCCGTGCACATCCCGTCCCTTGGCCTCAGGAGGAGCTTAGCGAGCTCGCTGCGACCGAGGAGCCTGCGGGCAGCTCCCCCATGCACCAGCGACTATGCCGCCTGCATGGCCTCGTAGGAAAATCCTGTAACAGGCCTCAAATGGCCAAAATGGCCTTACCCTTCCCATAGGCGGTGTCTGCACAGCACCCTGCATCGGGATTGGAGGTGCATTCGGTGCTGTTTTGCAGGGTTCCTAGCATAGGAAGGGACTATCTATATTAGTCTGTCTTTCTAGCGCTAGCTCTGATAAACAGCATGTTAAGAGGTATTTCACAGAGTCTGAGTGCCTTTCTGAGGGGATCATGACGGGACAGCACCTCGCGGTGCAAAACATCAGCCATGGTAAAGAGAAGCCATTCGGGTCAGGACTAGCGAGAAGCTTGCGGGTGTCTTTGGCTTTGCAGGTGCAGAAGCACAAGGCGGCCATCCTGGAGGTGCTGCAGAGGGGCCTGGAGAACACCACGTGCCCTGTGGTGGCTGCCGAGAGCATGCTGGCGCTGGCGGAGGTGGTGAGGAAGCTGAAGGCAGAGGGCTTGGGGTCTGCCTTCAAAGATATTGCCAGGTCCACCAAGATGTTCTTTGAGGCGGTGAGTGAAATAACTTTCTCCTGCTTGTCTGAGAGGTAGTGGGGTGGGCTGGGACCTCCCCATGCTGCAGGGAGGGTCTCTGCTGGCGGAATGTCTGTTTTGAGCCTTTTTCCCCACTGTTGCGCGGGTAGGGTGGGTTGTGCTGCCAAGTGCCCGTGTTTCCTTCCCCCAGGACAACAGGGTCTCTCCCGTGCCCCTGTGGTTTCTCGGGCTTTAGACAGCCCCCCTGCCAGAAAGGATGCTCCCGTGCTCCGAGACTCCCCGTAGATTGGGAGTCACACTCGGACTCACGACCTATGTGGCAGGGAAGGAATCTGGATGAGGCAACCTTCTTTCCAAACCTGGGTCCCGAAACATAGTTTTCCAAAGAACTGTATTCAAGCACACTGACTTACTGATCAGTGATTCTTGTTTCGGTTCTTTACATACTGGCTTCTTGAGGGTGGGAATGAGCGGACGACAGCTATTTCTTGGGCTGACATCCTCCACGGGCAGCGCGCGATTGTTGACGTGGTAGGAGGTGCCCTCGTTACCCAGCTGAAAGATTAGGTCTGTGAATTGCAGGAGCCCGATGTCCTTCGCTTCTCAGCCTTCAGCCTCTACGCTGCCCTGGCCGCCGCCGCCTCCGCCTCCGGGAAAAGGTCCTTCTTCACCAGAGAAGTGTGGGAAACCTGGGTCAGCCTTCTCTTGCACCTCCGGGATCCCGTCCCTGAAGTTGCCAATGTAAGAGCCCCCAGCTCTTATTTGCAAAACTGTCAAAAGCCACAGAAAGCTGCCTGGTGAACTGCTGCAGGCAGCGCCCTCCCCGCCTGGAGACTGCGCCTGGGGCAGCCCCCTCTGCTAGGGAGAGCTCAGCAGAGCTCAGCTGGATGAGCTTCCTGGGAAGGACCCCGGCCACTCCAACGGGGGAGGAACAACGTGGCACGACTCTCTTTTTTCAGGTGTGCAGGACCGCCCTGTACCTCTGCGCTGCGTTCCTGGGGCCGGAGCGGGTGCAGGAGACCGTCGTCACCTCCATCGGGCTGCGCGCAACCCAGCTGCAGTACGAGGTTGGCCATTGCCTGGTGAGTGAGCTGTGTCCCGGGGGGGAGACGTCGCAGCCGCAGGGCTGTTCCCCCGAAACGAGAAGGGAGCGTGAGGTGACACGCCAAGGGTGGGCAGGATGGGAGCCGGGCGGGATGGGAGCCGGGCAGCTGGTGCTGAGACACGGCCTGCCCTCCTGGCTACCTGCTCGCTCTTTCTCCTTCCCTCGTGGCTGAGCCAGCTCGACCGGCCGTGGGTCAGCGGAGCGACCTTTTTGGCCAGCGAAGAAATCGTGCCTCTTTGCTTCCCCCAAGGTCAGAGATGCCCCTGCTATGTTGGAGAGGCTCCACGGCATCGCCAGGAGCTGCCGCCTGGAGAACGGCCAAGCGCTGCACTCCGCCGCCAGCGCAGTCCTAGGTGAGAGTCAGGGCTGGAGCCCGAAGCTGCGCTCCCCACAGAGACAGCCGCAGGGGACTGCGCTCTCCCCGTCCGCCCAGGGAGACCAGGGCCAGCCTTGGCAGGGCAGCCGCAGCAGGGTTCGCTCAGGGCTTGGCGCGAGCGGAGGAGAAGGCGACAGCGTGCAAGAGCCGTCGCTGGTGGGGTGGCCGGGCCCCGCACGACGCGATGCTCGGCTCTGCCTGCTGCTACGTCCCGACTGTAAAGTTCTGATCTTTCCAGCCTTCCCCTCCAGCTCGCCGAGCATGTCCCAGGCGTAGGGGAGGGCCGCGAGACAGGGCTGGAGGGCAACGCTCTGACATTTGCCTCTTTGCCTTAGGAGACATCCTGGAAAAAACAAGAGGCCTTGGCAGCTCTTGGCAGCAGCAGCAGCAGGAATGAGGCTCCTCTCTTCAGGTAGGTTTGAGCAGAGCTGAGCTCTGGCTCTGCAGGTCAGGGAGGAGGTCAGAGGCTTGGCAGCCAAAAGCCTGGCTTGGAGCAGAAGGGGAGCACGCAGCAAGGCCAGCTCCTCATCACCCCTCCTGTGTCACTGCAGCTTTCCATCATCGCCTGCGGCCAGGGGCAGACAGCATCTTCTGCGACTGTGGACCACGATGGGCACGGGGTTCTGGTGGCAATAAATTTCCTTTCATGGTCACACCGATGGAGAGTTGATCTTTCTTTCCTAGAGACAGGGGGGGCCGGGATGGGGCCATGCCAAGGCCTGAGGGCATCCACCCACGGGTGCTGAGGGAGCTGGCTGACGTGACCATGAGGCTGCTCTCAATGATCTTGGAAGTGTTGCAGCAATTGGGAAAGGTTCCCGAGGACTGGGAGAAAGCAAAGGTGGCTCCTGTCTTCGGGAAGGGCCGGAAGGAGATCGGAGGCAGCACAGGCTGGTCGGCCTTGCTTTGGTCCTTGGGAAGAGGATGGAGCAGAACATGCTGGGAACAGGGGAGACCAAAGGATGTTGTTTACTTGGGGTTTAGTCAGCATTTTGACACCATCTCCCATTAACGCCCTGGCTGACGAGGTGACAAAGACTGAGTCCAATAAGAGGCTGCAGAGGGTGACCAAAAACAGTTCCCATGCCTGCTGTATTGGCTTTGTGTGGCAAGGTTTTGGTAGTGGGGGGGTTGCAGGGGTGGCTTCTGTAAGAAGCTGCTGGAAGCTTCCCCTGTGTTCGAGAGAGAGCCCATACCAGCCGGCTCTAAGACGGACCCGCTGCCGGCCAAGGCCGAGCCAATCAGCGATAGTGGTAATGCCTCTGTGATAACATTTTTAAGAAAGAAAAAAAAAAGTTGGGACAGACAGAAACGGCAGCTGGGGAGAGGAGTGAGAACATGTAAGAGAAACAACCCTGCGGACACCAAGGTCAGTGAAGAAGGAGGGGGAGGAGATGCTCCAGGCGCCGGAGCGGAGATCCCCCTGCATCCCGTGGGGAAGACCATGGTGAGGCAGGCTGTCCCCCTGCAGTCCATGGAAGTACATGGTGGAGCAGATATCCTGCAGCCCGTGGAGGACCCCTTGCCAGAGCAGGGGGGTTCCCGAAGGAGGCTGTGACCCCGTGGGAACCCCATGCCGGAGCAGGCTCCTGGCAGGACCTGTGGATCTGTGGAGAGAGGAGCCCACGGATCAGGTTTCCTGGCAGGACTTGGGACCCCGTGGGCAACCCATGCTGGAGCAGTGTGCTCCTGAAGGACTGCACGCCATGGAAAGGACCCACGCTGGAGCAGTTTATGAAGAACTGCAGCCCGTGGGTGGGACCCACGTTGGAGAAGTTCGTGGAGGACTCTCTCCCGTGGGTGGGACCCCACGCTGGAGCAGGAGAAGAGTGTGCTGAGCCCTCCCCCTGAGGAGGATGAAGCAGCAGAAAATAACGTGTGATGACCGTAAACCCCATTCCCCGTCCCCCTGTGACGCTGGGGGGGCTTGGTAGAGAATCCGGGAGTGAAGTTGTGCCTGGGAAGAAGGGAGGGGTGGAAGGAAGGTGTTCTGAGATTTGGGTTTATTTCTCATTACCCTACTCCGGCTGATTTGTAATAAATTGAGTTAATTTTCCCCAAGCTGAGTCTGTTTTGCCCGTGACGGTAATTGGTGAGTGATCTCTCCTGTCCTTATCTCGACCCTCAAGCTGTTTGTTATATTTTCTCTCCCCTGTCCGCTTGAGGATAGGGAGTGATAGAACGGCTTTGGTGGGCACCTGGCATCTGGCCAGGGTCACCCTATCACACGGCGGTAGCAATCCGGGCAGGGCAAGGATTGCTTTGCTTTCCATCTTGTCTCTCTCCGTGCTCCCACGCTTTCCACGCTCCCGATGGCGTGGGGCAGAGCGAAGCGGGACACCAAACAAAGCCCTGAGCGGGTGTAGGTTCGTTCAAAGCCTCCGAGATCTTGCGCTTTACGGCCTGACCCTGGCTCTTAGCCCGGGATTCCCTTTTCTTTTCCTCCGGCAGGAAGGGGAGCAGAAGAGCTCCCGCCTGCTTTGGTGGCATCGCTGCAGGGGTCGGTCACCTCCGAGCTCACTCTGTGCTGGGGACAGCTGTGCTGCTTGCTGGGGACACCGCTCTCCACCAGCCCCAGAACCTCCCTGGTGCCCAGTGCCGTGACCCCCGTGAGTGGGAGGGACCCCCTCTCTACACAGGTACCCCCTGCCCCCGGGGCGGCCGTGCCAGCAGCCCCAGCCGCCTCCAGCCCTGGGAACCCAGAGCAAGCGGCAACTACAGCTCTGCAGATGCCACCTGTGCCCAAAGCAAAGAAAGGCAAAGAGAGCTGGCGTCTGAAAGACCTAAGTAAAACTCTTTATTCACAAAACAGCGGCTCGCTACAACAAACTATGAATCTTTCTCTTGCAAGCTGCCCTCCAGCCCCGCCAAGCCCCACATCTCCGTCGGGGAGAGCAGGACTCTGCCGCCGGGGTTAAGCCCTGGCTGGGGCTGGGGGCCGGGCACTACCCGGTGAGGCTTGGGTTGCCCGGCCCAAAGAAAGCGCAGGGCAGCGCGGTGGTGGCGGTTGTGCCGCCGGGACAAGGGGAGCAGGCGCCGAGTCCCTGCAGCGGGGCCCCCCAGCCCCAGCCCCAGCCCCAGCCCCAGCCCGGCGGCAGGCAGCCCACGGTGACTGCGGGCAGTGGGTGGGGAGCAGGTGCCTGTCCTGCTGCTGGTGGGTCCGTCGCTGCCTCCCACTCCATCTCCTCCTCCGTCTCTGCCTCCGCTTCCACGCTGCTGGCAGCCGGCTCCAGAGCCTCCAGCGCGAGGCGGAAAAGCCTAAGGCAAAAGCCAAGCAGAACAGTGCGTTGGTCCTGCCCTGGCCAGCCGAGCGGACCTGTGGGACGGGGCTCTCGGCACCCCTGCCCCCTCTCACCGCCTGGGGAGAGCCGTGGGGCGATGGGGCCCCCGGGCACGTCCCCAGCGGGAGCTGGCTGGAGGCTGGGCAGCTCCTTCGCCACCAGCACCCACCAGCACTGACGGGCCAGCGCCTGCAGCCGGACCATCCTGCGCTTCACGCCCTTCAGCAGCTTGGGAAGCGGCAACGTCCTCCGGATCTGCCGGAGCAGAGAGGGCAGGGGTGAGCGGCCCTGCTCCCTGCTCCCTGCTCCCTGCCCCGCGGGGCCCCGGGCACAGAGCCCGGCCCCGCCAGGCGCAGACCCCGGCCCCGTGCCTGCCTCGGCACCCAGAAGCTCCTTACTCTGCGCAGGTGGCTTTTCGGCTCCGTGCCGCTCCATTGGCAGGGCTGAGCTCCCTTGGCTCCAGCCTGGAAAGGGGCAGAGGAGGCACCGGCTCAGGCTCCGGGCAGGACCCGGCTGCTCCTGGCCAGCATCTCTCCCTCCGGCAGGAGCCCAGGGTGCTCGCTCGGGCTTCCCCTGCTGACATGTCCCCCCAGGCAGGGATGCTCGATGATTTCAGCTGGGGACGAGCAGCCCAGAAGGACTTCTCCCAGCCCTTGGCCTTGCAGGGATGGGTGGCAAGGGCAAGCCAAGCTCCCGGCCCCCCGAGCTTCCCACAGCGGGGTCCCCAGCCCACGCCACCCCCGCAGTGCCTGCTCCAGCCTGCCCAGGCAGTGCGGGGCTGCCCGCCTCCGCGGAGCGGGGCTGTACCTCCAGCGGCACAAGCGTCCTCTTCCTCCAAGCCTTCACCGTGCCACCGAGATGGCAGCACCAAGATGGGGAGCGAGGCGCTGGGAGAGGCGAGAAGGGCTGACTCATGACGCCGAGGCACCGGGAGCACAGGAGACGGGCTGGGCTGGGAGCAGGGCAGAAGGGCTGCGTCGGGAGCAGGGGAGAAGAAGGTCGTCTGCCTTGTGCTCGTCGCCGGGCGCTGGCAGTTGCAGCTGGAACACGGGCCGTGACATCACACCTCTGTGACACGGGAGCTCCGGTGCCGGCTGCGCAGCGGGGGACTGGGGACAAGCCCTTGAGGGGCTGCAGCCTCACGGGGAACGCCGGGGACTTTTTGTGTTGCCCCCCGAGATGAACGAAGCACGCTTTTGCGCTTCGGTAGAACCTAAAACGAAGGAACGCCGCGCTGGGCAGAGTCCTGCTGCCGCCAGCGGTTCTCCAAGGAGTCTGCAGAGATGCGTCACGAGGAGATCCCTCGTAGCCACTTGCCCCAGCACCCAGCCCTGAGCAGTCGCACGGGGCACCTCAGCCCGGCTGGGGGTCCATCCCCCAGCCCAGCTCCGCTGCCCAAAGGCGGCCCCTGAGCGCTCCCATCCCGGGATGGCTGCAGGACAACGCCGTGGCTGCTTCTGCTCTCCTCCCCAAGGGCAACCCCCTTCCCTCGCGGGGAGTCCTGCTGGTCCTGGCCTCCCTGCCGCCAGCCAGCTCAAGCCCTTTGTCACGACCCAGACTGGACAGACCGGGGAGTCGTGTTTAATTTGAAATTCCCTCGGGCTAAATTACGGTGAAACGACACCAAACGATCAGTTAAAGATTTTATTCATGACAGAAGCAAACTGAACTGGGGAGGCGTGGTAGTAGGTGGCAAGGTTTCTCACAACAGCAATTGGCATGAGACTACTTCTGTAAACCGGGTAACCCAGGGTAACCATGCACATCGATTCAGGGAATAAGGAGATCCCTCCCGTTGAGCCACGAGGTTCAGAGCAGACCCCCTTGCTTTCTAGACTCCCTCCTCAGAGAAGGGCCCAGGAATGACTGGATCCACTCTTAGTCTCAGACTTGGTCAACGGTTTATGTCTCAAAACGGATGAGGTGTAGGGATTGTGGAAAAGGAAAGGGAGAAGAAGACAGAGAGATGGAGAAAGGAAGAGTGAGCGATTTCACCGGCCCTGGGTCCAGCATTGGTTCAGTCAGCCGAGGGGTCCAGCTCCAGCGGGTTTGCGCGACCGGGGCTTTAGTTTGCGTCCTTTTATCATCCTTGCCCCTCCTTCGGGCGGGCACCCGAACTCGTGGGGCTCATGAGCAGTTTGTGAGCCTTTGGGCTCGGGCGTCCTTTGTGGAGTAACTTCTCCTTCCCTGCAGACGTGGCCATTGTTTGACCTTTGCATCAGAAGAGCTTATCAGAACAGGGAGCTGGGCACCCTCCAGCACCACCAGCACGCCCTCCCGCTCCTGCCTGAGCTGCTGATGTCTGAGCGGATGGGTTACCCACCTTGGTTCCTTGCTCTGCAGGGTTTGTCTTTAAGCTGAACTCGCCCCACCGCAATGTTGGAGACGTTAACTCTTTCAGTCTCTCACACCCTTCTGCAGCTGCGCCGTCTTGTCCTCCATGCCAGGTCATTCCTCGCTCACAAATGCCCACCGCTGAGATTCGGTTGCAATCTGAATTGCCCCTTCAGGGATCAGCCTGGGAGGGTGACGCAGCTCGAGGCTCAGCTGGGAGTGGGGTTCCCCCTCCGGAGCCCAGCACCCAGCCCTGCAGTCCCGAGGGGGCAGCTCTGGCTTCCCCTTCTCCCGAGCTCCCGGCACCCCTCTGTGCCTGGCCGGGCCCAGGGAGGGGGGCAGAGGGCAGCCCAGGACACCGGGGTCTGCAGAGGGGACCTGCCAGCCCGCCATCCGCTCCCCACCAGCTCGTCTTGAGGGCAGCGCAGCTGGACCCAGCAGGTCTCACCTGCAGACGGGCCGGGGCGTAGGGCCAGCTCCATGGGCTGGGGACCATCTCCTTGGCTCTTTCGTTGTCCCAATGGCAGCCCGCAAGCCCGCTTTGATAGCATATTTCCATACATTCTGTATGGTATGTCTAAATATTTTGATGGGTTTAATATTTGGTACTGTCCTGGTTTCAGCTGGGATAGAGTTAACTGTCTTCCTAGTAGCTGGTACAGTGCTGTGTTTTGAGTTCAGTATGCGAAGAATGTTGATAACACTGATGTTGTCAGTTGTTGCTCAGTAGTGTTTAGACTAAAGTCAAGGATTTTTCAGCTTCTCATGCCCAGCCAGGGCACAAGCAGTTGGCACAGGACACAACCAGGGCACCTGACCCAAACTGGCCAACGGTGTATTCCATACCATGGGACGTCCCACCTAGTTTAGGAACTGGGAAGGGGGGGCGGGGAATCGCCGCTCGGGGACTGGCGGGGTGTCGGTCGGCGGGTGGTGAGCAATTGCCCTGCGCATCATTTGTACATTCCAATCCTTTTATTACTACTGTTGTCGTTTTATTAGTGTTATCATTATCATTATTAGTTTCTTCTTTTCTGTTCTATTAAACCGTTCTTATCTCAACCCAGGAGTTTTACTTCTTTTTTCCCGATTTTCTCCCCCATCCCACTGGATGGGGGGGAGTGAGTGAGCGGCTGCGTGGTGCTTAGTTGCTGGCTGGGGTTAAACCACGACAGGTACCAGCCGTGGAAACTGGTTTGCTGGTAGGTGACTGTAAAAGTGAGATTTTGTAAATAATTATTAGAAATCTTATACCAACACTATGATTGAAACAAGAGACAAAAGTATAGCCAAGCAATTAACCAGCAGAGGTAGTTACTCCTAAGTTTTGCAGTTCTTTGCTCTTAGGACTAGATGTTCCTGTACGCTAGATGAGAACAATGTTGAAACTGACCACATGGGATTGGAGCTGCGTTAAGCTTCAAGATCAGAGAACAAGGACAAGAATAAAGACTTCATGGACAGCCAACAAGAACTTCCAATGGGTCGGTGGTCGCAAAAGCAGCCCTTCGACTCAAATGGATCCTTCATTGCGCATGATCGGATGTAGGTAGTACTGCGATAATCAGTTGCAATTATTTTTATGTATATGTATACTAATCTGATTAATATGCAATTAGTTATTCTATGTAACCTGTTAGTGCTAAAGCTGTGGTATGCACGCTAGGTGGAACTATCCCCCGTGCACCCAGCGCCGCAATAAAGAATGCCTGCTTTCTAAAACTCCAAAACGAGTCTTAGAGAGTTTCTTCAACCGGCTTTTCGGTATCACTTGAGCGCTGCCGATGTCCTCCGGCACGGTGTCCTGGTTTTGGCTGGGAGACAGTTTTCTTCCTAGTGGCTGGTACAGCATTATGCTTTGGATTGAGGACGAGAAGAACGCTGATAACACGCTGATGTTTTCAGCTGTTGCTAAGTAGTGTTTTGAGCAAGTCGAGGGCTTTTCAGCTTCCCGCGCCCAGCCGGCAGGAAGGCTGGAGGGGCACAAGGAGCTGGGAGGGGACAGAGCCAGGGCAGCTGACCCCAACCGGCCAAAGGGGTATTCCATAGCACATGATGTCATGCCCGGTATATAAACTGGGGGGGAGCGGGGCTGGGGGGTGGATCTCTGCTCAGGGACTCACTGGGCATCTGTCGGCAAGTGGTGAGCCATTGCCTTGTGCATCGCTTTTTTTGTAGACTCCAATTCCTTTATCAGTAGTAGTGTCACGTTATCGTTGTTAATATTATCATTATTGTTGTGAGAGACCGAAGGAGTTAATGCCTCAGACGTCGTGGTGGGGCAAGTTCTGCTTAAGGACTAACTCTGCACAGCAGCAAACCCCGCCTAGCAGGGAACTGAAAGGAACAGGAAAACACACCTGGTTAATTTGTGGCTCAGAGGCCGGTACCGTCGGTGGAATTTGGGCTTTTTTGATCATGGGGAGGTTTACACAGCACCGGGCTTGCTAGCGACAGATGGTATCCAGCGAGCCCAAAGGAGTAAGAGAATCCTCGCTCGGGAGATGGTGGGGCTCATAGAGAGGGCTTTAAACTAGGTTTGAAGGGGGTAAGGGATAAAACTAGGTGCACCAGGGATGAGCCTGGGGGCAGCGTGCCAGTGTTAGGGCTGGATTGGATAGGCCAGCTCAAATGCACCTATGCCAACGCATGCAGCATGGGCAATAAACGGGAGGAGCTGGAAGCCGTCGTGCAGTGGGATAGATATGATTTAGTGGCCATCGCGGAAACATGGTGGGACGGCTCCCATGACTGGAGTGCTGCAATGGATGCCTATAAGCTCTTGGGAAGGGACAGGCAAGGTAGAAGAGGTGGTGGGGTGGCTCTCTATGTTAGGGAGTGTTTGGACTGTACAGAGCTACACGATTGTGAGGACCAGGTGGAGTGCTTCTGGGTGAGGATGAGAGGGAAGGCCGATAAGGCAGATATCGTGCTGGGAGTCTGTTATAGACCGCCCGACCGGGTTGAGGAGACGGATGAATCGTTCTACAAGCGGCTGGCAGTAGTCTCAGAATCGCTTGCCCTTGTTCTTGTGAGGGACTTCAACTTTCCGGATGTGTGCTGGAAATACGACACAGCAGAGAGTAAACAATCTCGGAGGTTCCTGGAGTGTGTGGAAGATGATAACTTCCTGACACAGCTGGTAGGCGAGCCAACCAGGGGAGGAGCCTTGCTACATCTACTGTTTACAAACAAGGAAGGACTGATGGGAGGTGTGATGGTCGGAGGCCGTCTTGGGCTTAGCGACCGTGAAATGACAGCATTCTCAATTTGGGGTGAGGCAAGGAAGGCGGTTAGCAAAACCACCGCTATGGACTTCCGGAGGGCAAACTTTGGCCTCTTCGGGGCACTGGTTGAGAGAGTCCCTTGGGAGACAGTCCCGAAGGGCAAAGGACTCAGGAGGGATGGACGTCCTTTAAGAAGGAAATCTTAACGGCTCAAGACCAGGCTATTCCCACGTGCCGCAAGTCAAACCACCGAGGAAAACAAGCAGCCTGGCTGAACGGGGAGCTTTTGCTAGGAGCCAGGAAAAAAAGGAGAGTTTATCATCTGTGGAAGAACGGGCAGGCAACTTGGGAGGAGTCCAGGGATCTTGTTAGATCATACAGAAAGAAAATTAGAAAGGCAAAAGCTCAGCTAGAACTAAATCTGGCCACTATTGTAAGGGACAAGAAAAAATGTTTTTACAAATATGTTAACAGTAAACGGAATCCCAAGGAGAATATCTGTCCTTTAATGGATACAGAAGGGAACGCTGCCACCAGAGATGAGGAAAAGGCTGAGGTATGTAATGCCTTCTTTGCCTCAGTCTTTAAAAGGGAGAGCAGTTATCCTCAGGGTACTCCGCCCCTTGAGCTGGAAGGCGAGGATGAAGAGCAGAATATACCCCCTTAATCCAGGAGGAAATAGTTAGGGACCTGCTACGCCATCTGGACACTCACAAATCTATGGGACCTGATGGGATCCATCCAAGAGTACCGAGGGAACTGGCGGAGGTCCTTGCCAAGCCACTCTCTGTCATCTATCAGCGATCCTGGTCAACGGGGGAGGTCCCAGAGGACTGGAGGCTTGCCAGCGTGACTCCCATTTATAAGAAGGGTCGGAGGCAGGATCCGGGGAACTACAGGCCTGTCAGCCTGACCTCGGTTCCGGGGAAGATTATGGAACGGTTTGTCTTGAGAGCGCTCACCTGGCAAGCCCAGGACAAGAAGGGGATCGGGCCCAGTCAGCATGGGTTTACGAAAGGCAGGTCCTGCTCGACCAGCCTGATCTCCTTCTGTGACCAGGTGACCCGCCTAGTGGATGAGGGAAAGGCTGTGGATGTTGTCTACCTCGACTTCAGCAAGGCCTTTGACACTGTCTCTCATGGCACACTCCTTGAGAAGCTGGCGTCTCGTGGCCTGGATAAGTGCACCCTTCACTGGGTGAAAAGCTGGCTGGCTGGCCGGGCCCAGAGGGTTGTGGTGAATGGGGTGAAATCCAGCTGGCGGCCGGTCACAAGTGACGATCCTCAGGGCTCGGTGTTAGGCCCCGTTCTGTTTAATACCTTTATCGATGATTTGGACGAGGGGATCGAGGGCACCCTCAGCAAGTTTGCAGGCGACACCAAGTTGGGAGGCAGGGTCGATCTGCTTGAGGGTAGCGAGGCCCTACAGAGAGATCTGGACAGGCTGGATCGGTGGGCTGAGGCCGATCGTATGAGGTTCAACAAGGCCAAGTGCCGGGTCCTGCACTTGGGTCACGGCAACCCCGTGCAGCGCTACAGGCTTGGGGAAGAGTGGCCGGAAAGCTGCCCGGCAGAGAAAGACCTGGGGGTGCTGGTCGGCAGCCGGCTGAATATGAGCCAGCAGTGTGCCCAGGTGGCCAAGAAGGCCAACGGCATCCTGGCCTGCATCAGAAATGGTGTGGCCAGCAGGAGCAGGGAGGTGGTTGTTCCCCTGTACTGGGCACTGGTGAGGCCGCACCTCGAGTCCTGTGTTCAGGTTTGGGCCCCTCACTACAGGAAAGACATGGAGGTGCTGGAGCGTGTTCAGAGAAGGGCAAACGAGTTGGTGAGGGGCCTGGAGCACGAGTCTTATGAGGAGCGGCTGAGGGAACTGGGGCTGTTGAGTCTGGAGAAAAGGAGGCTGAGGGGAGACCTTATCGCTCCCTACAACTACCTGAAGGGGGGTTGTAGTGAGGTGGGTGTTGGTCTCTTCTGTCAGGTGGCTGGAGATAGGACGAGAGGAAATGGCCTCAAGTTGAGGCAAGGGAGATTCAGGTTAGATATGAGGAAAAAATTTTTTACTGAGGGGGCTGTCAAACGTTGGCATGGGCTGCCCAGGGAAGTGGTTGAGTCACCATCCCTGAAGATATTCAAAAAGCGAGCGGACAGGGTACTTCAGGGCATGGTTTAGGGGGCATGGCTGATGGTTGGACTCGATGATCTTGAAGGTCTTTTCCAACCTAAATGATTCTATGATTCTCTACTATCAATAAGCACAAAACCAAGGATCTGTGACGGTAACTTTATCATCTGAAAAGGTGAAAAATAGTCTGGAAAAAGGGGAAAAACATCCCGAGATAAAACCAGTGCTTGCACCTTGATTTTGCTCAAGTATGGCTGGGCTTCTCCTGGCCAAGGCACTGCCATGACATCAGCGCTCTGCTCAGCTTTAGGAAAGGCTTCCTTAGTGTTGCAGAAGTCCGGGCATAGCAGAATTACCAAACCCACCTCGGCTCACGACAGCCAACGGTCCTCGCTGTCTAAGCCCTTCTCTCCATGCCCAGGTGTGGACACATATTTAGCTAACGGTCACAAGAGCATTCCACACGCCTTTAGAAGGCCTTGAACAGAATAAACAAGAAGACAAAAAAAGAGAGATGCCAATTAGAAGAACACAGGTGCGCATTCCACGATAAAGGGAACTTGGCACAAAGAACCTCAATTCGGCAGTTTATCTTGACCAATTAGACTGAGACAAGTTTCGCATGTTTTAGTAAGCATAACCAATTATGTCTTATGTTTATGCGCGTGTACAGTGTTGATATAACCAATCATTAAGTGTAACTAGGCGCGTGGACAGCGCGTGAAGAACGTGTGTAACCAATCGTAAAATGGCTAAACGCGTGTATGGATGTAAACAATGTATAAAATGATGTCTGATGCTCTAGTAAAGGGTCTTCAACTATGATCATATTGATCTGTCGTTGAGTCCATGATTATGCTCTCGCACCCAGGCCTGTGTGGGTAAAGGCAATGACATGCTGGCTGCTATAATGTGCTGTGGTTGGAAACATGCAGGTTAGCAGTGGCACTGGCAAGGTTGTGACCAATATATCCTTCTGTTTTGGCGGTTTTCCCAGCTCCGAGTTGGCGTTCTGTTCTAGACTGTCCTCATTCTGTTCTAGACAGGGGAGAGTGGCGCTCGATGTTCTCTCTGCTGATCAGCTTTGTCTCAGCCTACCATTTTCTATCTTAATGTAGAGGGAAAAGACACCTTTAGGGAGAGAGAGAGAGACGGAGTCACTTGCCCGGACCAAAATTACATCGGTGATTATCAACGGAAAGGTGTCTGCAGGGAAAAGGGGGAGGTCTCCCGCAGGTGACACGGAAGAATAGCAGCTCCTGGAGCGAACCCAGCCGCTATCAGAAAGGAACAAGCAGGGATTTAAAGTATTGATGAGTAACCACAACTCCAGCTAAACTCGGTGGGAAGTGGCAGCTACTCTTTCCCCCGAGCCCACAAAGGGCTGCAGTGACACGGGGCCAGGGGCCATGCTGCGGGGCCCTGCAGCGCAGGGTTTCCCCGTTCCCTACGGCTTGAATTTGCCTGTAGCCCGCAAATGGTTTTTAGCAATAGCTTTCTCGAAAGGCCCATCCTCGCCCCGGGTCCGTGCTGTTCCCCCCTGCAGGGACCCAAGGTGAAGTGTTGCCTGAGGGACAGCCGGGTTACGTGATGATGTCACAATGTTCGGTTCTGATGTTCCATTCTGATGTTGCGGCTCCAGCGTCCCTCCCTGGGCCAGTTGCTCCCAGCTTTCACAGGAGGAAGACCTGGAGAGACCAGTCTGTCCATCCAGGGAATCCTGCTGCGATGAGGAGGCTGAGAGTGCTTGAAGGTGAGGGGCTGGCAGGGGGCTAAAGCACGCTGGAGGCAGGACCCATCGCGGTCGTCCGCGGTGGACCGAGTCCCCTCGAGGTTTGAGCATCTCCAAGGACGGAGAGCCCACCGGTGGCCTCGCTGGCCTCTCGTGACTCTTGCTGCAAATGTCCGCCCTGGATGTCTAATGGGGATTGACCTCCAGCTTGTCTCCATCCACGCCATCGCCGGGCCCCTCCAAAAGCTGTTGGATTCTTCCCTTCCAGGTTGCTGCCCGTGTGTAGGTCCCCCGTCAAGACCTACGCATCCCGGGGGCAGAAGCAGGGCGATGGGTTCCGTCCCTGCGGCTGGCCCCACCGTTGCTGCCGTTGCGACTTCTCTGTTGGAGCGTCTACAAGACAACAAGGTGAGACGAGGGCATTCCACTGTGCTGCCAGAGGCTTGAGGGCTTCCCCCCCCCAGCCCTGCCTTCCCTGCCCAGGAGAGGGCAAGTGCCGCACGTCCCGTGTCCGAACGTTCCCTCTGGCGCTGGGCTGTGTCCACAGGAGTGGTGGGTTTGGGGAGGACCTGGCCTGGCGTCAGTATGACCTCGGGTCGGTGGCTGGTGCTCGGACACTGTCTGCAGGGCAGCTGCTCCCTCCGCTCCTTTCTGTTGCAGACACGAGCTGGGGGCACGAGGCGATGGTGCCGTTCGCAGGCTCTCTGGAGAGCAAGGGCTGGCAGCTCGCAGCTCCCCGGGAACGAGGGCAAAGTAAGTCCTAATTTCTCCCTTCCGTGGTCTGTCCTCAGGGTGACCGAGTGCAGAATTACCGCCAGCTGGAGAGCGCCTTGCAGGGAGGTGACGGCCGTTTGCCGAGCGGTCTCTTGAACCGCCTGATAGCTGAAGCGTCTGGTGACATAAGAGCCGCCCAGGTGAGCTTGTTCTCTTTGAAGACGGACGTTCCCCAATGCCCCTGTGAGAGCTCCTTCTCCTGGGGGGCCCTCCCCGTAGAGGAGGGACCGTATCCAGTTCCGCGCTAGGGTGCGTATAGAGCCAGCGAGCCCCTCTGTGCGAGGCGACTGATGAGCCATGCTTGGAGGATGGAGCTGGGACACACAGGCTCCCAATTCCAGCTGCTGGCAAGCCTTGGCTTAGGGAGAGGCTCTGGGGACTCGTTCTTGTGGGGCACTCGGTGAGGGCCTGTCGAGAGCTCCGGAGAGGGGCGGACGTGGTCTGCCTGGGGAGAGTTGTGTTCAAGTCTCTGTTGCCCGTCCTGCTCGCCTTCCCCGGGGCACAAGAAGCGGCAGATGCCTGGCCTAGGGTGCAGACGTCCCCATGGGGTCTTGCTGGGGAGACGGGACTGTCTCTCGGCTAGCCCTGAGGTCATTGCTGGCCAGTTTATCCCCATCCAAGCGCCTCAGCCTTTTTCCCGCGCAGCGTTTCACCTATGGTGCTTTTTTAGGGTGTGACCGATGACGTGAGGACAGCCGCTAGTGACATCCTGGTGGCGCTGGCTGGCTCCCACTTCCATTTCGTCATGTCCGAGCTCCAGGGACACCTGAAAGCCATGGGGGGAACCTCCGAGGAATTTGTCTTTGTCACCCTGGGCAAACTGGCCAGCAGCTACGGTATGGAACCCTGGCCTCCTGCTTTGAGGGATGGTCCGTGATAACCGGGAGAGGGCATCCTTCCTCTCCCAGATGCTCTGTCCTGAACTGGAGGGCTATGGGCTTGCGGCGCCTCCTTGCCAGGCTCCATTGCCAGGGCTGGGGCTGAGCGGGAGCTCTGCCTCACAGCCTCAGTCATGGTGCTCTGAGGGCAGGAACGTGTCAGGGACTAAACCTTCAGGGGCTCTGCCCCACACCATCATCACCATGCCCGCCAAAGCCCTTCCCTGCTCCCTCTCAGGAAAGCAGGAGCCCTCCCCATTGTCGGGGGCCTCCCCCATCCCTCAGATATCACTCATGTCCGCCTGGCCCTGCAGCACGTCCCCCCCATCCCAACACTCCTGGCCCTTCTGCTGGGCAGTGCCGTTGAGGGCTGGACCCCAGCCCCCCCCCACGGCTCTGGCTGACTGCGTCCATGCTCTATCCCTCTGCCCTGCCCTCTCTGCAGCCCTGCGATGCATCCCTTTTGCTGGAATGACGCTGCTCGCCCTCCGCGCTGTCCTGAGCCGAGTGGGGAGCAGACGGGTCCGGCGTGCCGTCTGTGGTGGTGAGTGTCGGACTCTCAGCTGTGGCCCTGAAGGCAGGGGAAGGGTACGGGCTGGCTCGCTCCGGTCTCAGTGCGTCCGAGCCCGACCTCGCTATTTCGGCAATGCCAAACTGTCGTGAGCGTGTAGGAACGGTGGGTGAAGTGTCAGAGGTTTCTGGTGGGCAGGACATGGAGACGCTGGGTACCTGCACAGAGGAACTCAGCAGAGTTCAAGAGCTCAACAGAGGGTGCCTTTGGGCTGCCTGGTCCTGAGCCTTTCGACTGGCTTCACGTGCCGGTGCTGGAGGGCAAATGTTTAGGCAGGGAAGGGCGAGAGGTGCAGCGGGTATAGGCTGGAGGGGAACAGGCACGTGAGGAGGAGAAGCTGTGGTGGGGAGGAGAAGAGAAAGAGCGCAGACACCTCGAGCGCACGGTTTGCGCGCCTGAATCCAGATGTGGCCTCAAGCCAAAAGCTGGCAAGCTGGGGGCTGTGCTGAAAGCAGGCTTGGCTGAGAGTGCGAGGTACCCTTCCTGCCACAGGCGCCCACGTGCCCCTTTTTCCCTTCTTTTGGTGCAGTTCTGGAGCAATGGTCGGAAGGGGTGAAGACTTACTTCTGCTCCTGGGACAAATGTCCCTTCCCTCGCGTCGGGGAAGCGCAGCTCTGCAGACACGTTTACCCCCTCTATTGCTACGTGGTGCAAAACTGGCTGGGCTGCGAGGAGGAAGAGGTGAGGGCAGCTGCCTTTCCAGCCCAGGGACTGAGAAAGCCCCCCGCCCAGGCCAGGAGTCTGCCAGTACCACGCCCAGGGCTGGTAGTATTTGGCTGACAAGAAGCAGCCAAATCCTGGGACCTGTTAGCAGCGGGGCGCTGGGTGCCAGCACGGGGAATTGCTTTTCGTCCTCCGGAGCGAGCCCTTCTTCTGCGGGATACCTCTCTCTGGGAGGGGTGGGACTCGTGGGCAGGGGTTGCTGATCGCTCGGCAGATCTTCAGCCCTCCCTTCCCTCTCCAGGACAAGCAAGCTGTCCTCGGGGCGGTGGCTGCCATGACTGGCGTCCTCCTGCGCGAGGAGCAGCACCGGGAATACGCCTGGGATCAGCTCCTCCTGTACCAAGACACTTTCTGGGCGACCAAGGTCAGGCGTGGCCGTGGGGTCTGTGCCAGTACCACAAGGTGTCGGGGAGATGCTGGGTGCCAGAGGAGCTAGGGAGCCTTTACTGAAGGAACAGGGAGAGCCAAGGAGCCCTGAGGCTTCTTTCAGGCAAGAGAAGAGCAACCCAGGAGGGAGCCAAGAGGCACTGGGGCTTCTCTCCTGTGGAGGGGATGCTCTGCCATCTCCCTGGGGCTCTGGTGTGCCTGAGGAGCTCTGCCCTGGTGCCCAGGGCCATGTCCAGCCCTGTCAGACACGGGGAGAGGTCTCACGGGTGGGAAGCCATGGCAGGTGATGAGAGCAGTTCTGGATTTCCTCAAGGAGCTGCTCAGCGCCAGCGCCCGCGGCCGTTCAGCATGGGATATACATGTGCTGCCTGTCTGCTCTGGCCCCACAAAACACGACCAGCCCCGCCAGTAGAAGCGTGCAAGTGTTTCTACGCAGGTCTGGCAGCAGAGCCTGTCCCCCGCAAAAAGCCTGTCCCCACCACCCACTTTGTGTGTGTCTCTTGAACTTGCAGGACGAGACAATGGAGGAGTCCTGGGACTCCACGGCATCCCAAGTGTTTCTCGGTCTGGTGCAGTTGAGGTAAGGTCCACGGCCCAGACCCTCGGACTCACTCTGTTTCCCCACCCGGAGCCCTGTGACCTTAACCGTAGTTCTGGGAGTAGCAGGGTCTGCGGGGTGGGACGGCGTTTCCCGTTTCTGATGTCTCTCCATGAGGACAAACCCAGTTGTCATTTGAGCCGCTCTGGAGACAGCTAGTGAGTCCCCGTGTTGTTTTTCTCTTCCTTTTTTTTCTCTGGCCAGGAGGCTGAAGCCATCTTTGAGCAGGAAGAAAAGTTGCAGCCTGCTGGCTGAGTGCTGCCACACCATCTTGTCCTTTCCGTCCAAGGAGGAGATGGAAGGGAGAGAGAAGATAGTGAGGCAAACTCGGAACATACAGGTACCCGCCATCCTGACGCTGCCCGCCTCTTGGCCAGGATTCCCCCTCAGCGTGCCCTGGCAGCCCCCCGTGATGCCAAACCTCAGTCCTCCTTTTCTTGCTTTCAGACCCTGCACACGCTGTGCTTGGAAGGTCTGGGCCGGATTTTAGCAGTCCTTTTCGAGGCGGAGGTGACCTCTACCTCCTTCGAGGATGTGGTCCATGTGAGCAGCCGTGGGGTGATGGGGAAAGAGTCGCTGCGAAGCTGGGGCGGAGATTTGGGGGGGCTTAGAGAGCGGGGCTGCGAAGGCAGCACTGCCAGTGCTCGGTGGGTCTGGGGGCCCTGCCGAGCCGCAGGGCAGGCCGTCGAGGAAGGGTCCAGAGGAGGGAGACAGAGGGATGTCGGGGAGAGAAAGATGCCCGTTGTGAGACAGGATAACCCCCTGTGCCAGGTCCTGCAGTGCTGGCTCACCTCGGCCAAAGCGTGGGAGCGGGAGAGGGCCTTGCAGGTCTGCGCCCAGCTGCTGGGTGACTGCGAGGAGCGATTCGAGGTCGCGGTGAGTAGGGAGCTCCTGTGTGCCCCGTGCCTCTCCCAGAAGGGAGCCCTGCTTGGCTGGGTGCTGGGTTTCAGGTCTTGCGGAGTGGCAGGGCGGCACCTCTGCCCTCTCCTCTGCCCGATCCCTGCTCCGGGCAGCATGGCCGGGAGAGGTGAGCGGGCACCGGGTCTCCCTGCGACCCTTTGGCCACCTCTTGCCCCTGCAGAGAGGATGCGCTTGCAAGCAGTTTGGCTTCTTGGTGGGGCTGCTGGCACCTCTGACTACCGAATCCCTGGCCACGTCCCGCCGCTGGGCAGGGGTCTGCCTGGGTCACCTTCTGCAAATGCAAGGTGAGGACAGAGGGGGCTTGCCAGGCTTGGTCAGGAAAATCTGCCCAGGACCAGAGGGGAAATCAGTTAGCTGCCCAGAGTTTTGGAGCAGGGACTTCAGCTGCTGGCCCAGAGCGTGAGGTTGGGGAGGGAGTTCTGGTTAAACCCCCTCTCCAGCCAGCCAAGAAATGCTCTCCGCAAGGGAGGAAGGTTGTAGACGGGGTGTTCTGTGCCCATACTAAATCACTGTCCCCAAAAAGAAACTGGTTGGAAGTGAGTTCTTGCCTGTGCTTCAGGGAGCAGCATCCCTCTGTGCTGAGGGCGTTTCCTCCCTCCCAGAGCCATCCCTGTCACATCCCGCTGCACCGAATTCCTGGCCTTTGCTGCCCCAACCCCGGGTCCTCCTTTTTCGATAGCTGGGGCTGATGGTTGGGTTCCTGTAAATGTGACTCTCCTTTTTACCTGGTGCTTCTCCCAGCCGAGACCAGGAAGGTGGCACCCGAGGCGGGTGACATTGCGTGCCTGCGTAATGGGCTGGACACCACCGACGACGTGCCTCTGCTTGAGACCTCTTACAAAATAGCAAAGGTAACCGGCCCCGGTACGGGGCTTGGCGACTGGGCTCCTGCACATGCCCCTGCTCCCTCCAGGCTCCCACGCCATTTCCAGAGGGAGCTGTCATGCCAGCGCCTCCATTGTTGGCAAGTGGCAGGAGGTTCCGAGACGTGCCTGGCCTTCAGGCACGCTGTCAAAGGAGCGGATACCACGTCGTGTGTGTTTGTGTGTGTGTGTGTGCACGAGAGAGTGCTGTTGTCGGAAGACGAGCTTTGCAGATAAGCAAACGTGAGGGGAGGCACTTCTAAATCTCTTGGCTCCATAAAACTTCAATGGCAGGAGTGTACTGTGATTGCCCCTTCCATGACAGGCGACCCGCTGAACTTAAGAGTCCCTTCAAGGCTCCTTCCCGTTCTGCAGAGATGCAGAGTTGTGACCGGGTCTCTCCTCTTTCTGATTTCACTCCAGACTGTCTTCAAGTATTTCCCCCCAGCACAGGCCGCCGACTTCATGAGTACCATCACAGAAAGCCTGAAGTGTACCAGAGACGAGCGTGGATGGGCGGCTGAGATGTGGATGATAAACTTTCTGGAAAAATGTGGACAGCGAATATATCAGGAGGTAAGAGGGACATTTTTTGCAGCTTGGCTTTGACTTTTCTCTGTTGGCTGTTGCACTACACCTCGCGCAGTTGACACAAGCTAAAGAAACGCAGCCTGTGTGCCGAGACGAAGGGTGTCACCGGTCCGAGCTGCGTGTTAGCACCTCCTGCCACATTCTGCTCTGTGGAGCGGGGGCGCTTGGGCACGGGCAGTCCAAAGTCTCCTGCTGGAGCAGGTCCTTGCCGTGAGACAGTTACCCCTGGGATGCACCGACCTTCCCGTTCCTGTCCTTTCACTGTGAGGCTTCTTTATGGGCTTGGAGCGTGGTTTTGGTTTTGATCTTGCATTGCCACAGCCGGGTGGGTGGTCAGGGTTACCCAGGCTGTTCGGTGAGAAACTTGTCCATCTCTTGGGTGTACGCAAAGTGCTCAGCCCCTGGCACCGCTGCCCAGGCAAGTGCAGCAACCGAGGGCACGTGCGTGTTTGCGTGCCAAGGGCACGCTCGCCTCGACCTGTGAGCCAGGGCTTGGGCAGAGCGGCACGGTGAAGTTTAGGAAGTTTAGGACTAGACCCTGACAGCGTGTCAAGGGAGCAGGCATTGCTCGTGAACTAACTGACCGTGTTTGTGTTCTGTAGAAGTACGGGGAAAGGACGCGTTGTGGCATTCTTTCTCGTCTTCTTCCTTTCAGGTGCCAGAAGTCCTGCACGTCCTTTACAGCCGCATGCAGACCGTGAAAAAGGACACCCACAGGCGCCTCCTGCTCCACTCAGTGTATATCCTGGCCTGCTTTCACCACGAGCCTGTGGTCGAGAGCCTCCTCCAGAAACGTCTGCCCATGGACAGGTCCGTGCACTCCCATCTTGCCCCTCTGTGATTAAACGTGGCTTGCCTGTGTTAAGAGGAACCCAAAGAAGAACAAGGTCGCTCGTCTCCCAAAAGGTCTGAGCATTGCAAGGCCATGTGCTCCCATCTCCGGAAAAAACCAGGCCTCATAAGCCCCACTGCCGACATGGAGAGAGTTTGGGCTCTGGTGAGGGCACCGCAGGTACCAAGGGTAGGAGCTCAAGGGTGAATGTCTCTTGCCCTGCAGGGACACGATGGAGCTGTGGAGGATCCTGGGGAGAAGCAGCCTTGGGGTTCAGGTCCTGAAGTACTTAACACAGAAGTTGGAGGCAGCGGGAGAGAACAGCCCTGGGCCCCACTCCTCCGCTCACGAACCGGACCACAGCCAGGCTGCTCTGGAGCCCCTCATGGTATGCTCGATGGCAGAGGCGTTCCTGCAGCTTCGTGTCTGCTTTCTAGCAAACGCCTGGGGAGACTGCACAGGGGTAACGTGCTGGGGCATCTCAGCACTGGGGCTGTGAGGGGCCGGGATACATTTTTCTGGTCCTGGACCGCAAGGCTGTCCCTGGCATGAGACCTGCAGGCAGCAAAAGCTCCCCAAGGGAGGCAGCGGGAGTGCACTGGTGGGCAAAGCCCTTGTTTAATGGGCGTTTCTTGGCCGAATTTCCCTGCAGCTCCCCTGTGCCATCTCCGAGGTGGTGTTCGTGCTGCCAGCCAAGGAACGGGTCCAGCGCCTGCTTCCCCGTCTCCTTCCTGGCCTCCTGGGTGAGATCAGCAAGGCGCTGGGTGAGGTGATGCTGCCTGCCCCTCTCAGATACCAGAGAGGGCTCTTCTTCAGTGCATCAAGGAGGGAAGACAAGCCACGCAGGTAAGGAGCAGGAGGGGCAGAGAAGTTGGGGAGCTTTACTTCCGCAGCCAGCTGTGTTCATTTGTGGCGCTGAGGGAGCGCTTGGGCCTGCCCTGTTTCCTACGCGTGGCAGCAGGTTGCCAGGGCTGGCTCGGCTTCTCTTCTTTCCTGGAGAAATGTTCGTTCCCAGAGAGGAAGGAGTCACGGGGTTGGCATCACCGGCTGCTCTCGTCCTGCCTGGTGTGCAACCCCGGTGGCAGGGCGTCCTTCTTGTCCCTCCACGGACTGGGGAGAGACCCTGCGTGGGAATGGTCCGGCCGAGCACCCTGCGGATGGGGGAGACCCTTTCCAGCTCTGGCCATGGCCATCTGTGGTTTGGCGTGGTGGAGACTTAGCTCCTGTAATCTGTGGCCTGGCAGCGTGTGGCCGCAGGGCTTGGCTGCAGCAGTGGTGTTCCTGCCTTTACAATTTCTAGGCGGACGGAGCCGTTGTGTCGCGTCCTCGTAGCGCCAGGCTCTGCCCCTGCTCCTGGTCCTCAAGGGTTGGGGGAACCTGGGGCTGTCTCATAAAATGCTGGTGAGAAGAGCCCTTAGGGAGCACCTTGGGCATCTGGCTTCGAGGGAGCACGGGGACCCTGGGTTTCCTCCTGCTGTCAGTGGCCTGAGGCATGGCAAAGGATGAAAATGTCCATTTTCATGGGCGTGGAGTTTGGGATGAGTGAACCAACACCTCCCGAGGCAGCGGAGCCTTTTAGCTCTGCTACAGAGAAATCTTCCCTGGACGTGCTGCGACCTGAGATGTCTTTGGGCTTTCTTTTTCCCAGCCCTTACTGTGAGGCTCTAGAGCTGGTGCTGAGCAGATGCATGGAGAAGAGATGGCTGCTGCTGCTATGGAGGCAGGGAGCGTGGGCATCCCTCAGAAAGCCACAGGCTCACGCTGATGGCGTGTGTCTCCTGACGAGGTGAGATCCTCTTCTTGCGTCTCACCTTCTTGTGGGTGGCTGTGCCCGGGGAAATGGCTGCCAGGGCCATTCCCATGTGTGCAGGGAGCTGGGGAAGTTTTGGGTGGTGGCCGGCATCCTTGCCGCGTGACCGTGAGTTGCCTTCTCTGTGTGCAGTGTCCTGCTTCGCAACCAGCTGGTCACAAGAGGTGTGATATGGGCCCTCTCCCAGTGGCTGAACTCCCCCTCGGAAAACCTGCAGCTCACAGCGACAGCTTTCTTTGCTGAGGTGAGGCAACAGGAGGGGAAGGAAGGGTGCAGAGGGCTTCTCTGAGAAAACTGCTGCTTGGGACGCCTCTTTCTGAAGGAAGAAGGTGCCAGAAGAGAGCGTCACCCTCCAAGGGACCCAACGGATCCTCGTTTCTACGAAGCCCGTTCGCGTGGTGTGCCTCGACTTAGGTGGCACTCACGGGCATATTGCTTTATTGCAGCTGGTGAAGGATCCGCCAGTCATGGAGAAGAAGTCCCTGGAAAGGGTCCTAGGTGTCTTGGTGGAGAAATCCCAGCACGGAATCGGCGCCGTGCGGCAGATGGCAGTGAGAGGCCTGGGCAACGCCGTCAGGGGAGCACCCAAGGAGGTGAGACCAACTTTTGCCCTTTCTGACTGCAGCCCCTCACTGGCAAGAGCCTGGTGAAGAGCGGCAAGGGGCTTCGGCAGCTTGGGCAGGCTAGTAAAGGCAAACGGGGCTCTTTCCTGAGACCACACTCCTTCGCCTGATGTCAACAGGGTGGCAAGGGGGAAACCTGGTGCCAAACGAGGCTTCCTGGGCTGAGATGGCCTCTGAGCAGGTTTCTAGCAACTTCAGCCCTTGGCAGCTGAAGGGATCCTGACCAAAGCCCATTGCCCGCCAAGGAGTTTAGAGAGCCACCTAACAGTTAACCTGAGGAGACCCAAGCCTGTGCTGCTCCGTGCACATCCCGTCCCTTGGCCTCAGGAGGAGCTTAGCGAGCTCGCTGCGACCGAGGAGCCTGCGGGCAGCTCCCCCATGCACCAGCGACTATGCCGCCTGCATGGCCTCGTAGGAAAATCCTGTAACAGGCCTCAAATGGCCAAAATGGCCTTACCCTTCCCATAGGCGGTGTCTGCACAGCACCCTGCATCGGGATTGGAGGTGCATTCGGTGCTGTTTTGCAGGGTTCCTAGCATAGGAAGGGACTATCTATATTAGTCTGTCTTTCTAGCGCTAGCTCTGATAAACAGCATGTTAAGAGGTATTTCACAGAGTCTGAGTGCCTTTCTGAGGGGATCATGACGGGACAGCACCTCGCGGTGCAAAACATCAGCCATGGTAAAGAGAAGCCATTCGGGTCAGGACTAGCGAGAAGCTTGCGGGTGTCTTTGGCTTTGCAGGTGCAGAAGCACAAGGCGGCCATCCTGGAGGTGCTGCAGAGGGGCCTGGAGAACACCACGTGCCCTGTGGTGGCTGCCGAGAGCATGCTGGCGCTGGCGGAGGTGGTGAGGAAGCTGAAGGCAGAGGGCTTGGGGTCTGCCTTCAAAGATATTGCCAGGTCCACCAAGATGTTCTTTGAGGCGGTGAGTGAAATAACTTTCTCCTGCTTGTCTGAGAGGTAGTGGGGTGGGCTGGGACCTCCCCATGCTGCAGGGAGGGTCTCTGCTGGCGGAATGTCTGTTTTGAGCCTTTTTCCCCACTGTTGCGCGGGTAGGGTGGGTTGTGCTGCCAAGTGCCCGTGTTTCCTTCCCCCAGGACAACAGGGTCTCTCCCGTGCCCCTGTGGTTTCTCGGGCTTTAGACAGCCCCCCTGCCAGAAAGGATGCTCCCGTGCTCCGAGACTCCCCGTAGATTGGGAGTCACACTCGGACTCACGACCTATGTGGCAGGGAAGGAATCTGGATGAGGCAACCTTCTTTCCAAACCTGGGTCCCGAAACATAGTTTTCCAAAGAACTGTATTCAAGCACACTGACTTACTGATCAGTGATTCTTGTTTCGGTTCTTTACATACTGGCTTCTTGAGGGTGGGAATGAGCGGACGACAGCTATTTCTTGGGCTGACATCCTCCACGGGCAGCGCGCGATTGTTGACGTGGTAGGAGGTGCCCTCGTTACCCAGCTGAAAGATTAGGTCTGTGAATTGCAGGAGCCCGATGTCCTTCGCTTCTCAGCCTTCAGCCTCTACGCTGCCCTGGCCGCCGCCGCCTCCGCCTCCGGGAAAAGGTCCTTCTTCACCAGAGAAGTGTGGGAAACCTGGGTCAGCCTTCTCTTGCACCTCCGGGATCCCGTCCCTGAAGTTGCCAATGTAAGAGCCCCCAGCTCTTATTTGCAAAACTGTCAAAAGCCACAGAAAGCTGCCTGGTGAACTGCTGCAGGCAGCGCCCTCCCCGCCTGGAGACTGCGCCTGGGGCAGCCCCCTCTGCTAGGGAGAGCTCAGCAGAGCTCGGCTGGATGAGCTTCCTGGGAAGGACCCCGGCCACTCCAACGGGGGAGGAACAACGTGGCACGACTCTCTTTTTTCAGGTGTGCAGGACCGCCCTGTACCTCTGCGCTGCGTTCCTGGGGCCGGAGCGGGTGCAGGAGACCGTCGTCACCTCCATCGGGCTGCGCGCAACCCAGCTGCAGTACGAGGTTGGCCATTGCCTGGTGAGTGAGCTGTGTCCCGGGGGGGAGACGTCGCAGCCGCAGGGCTGTTCCCCCGAAACGAGAAGGGAGCGTGAGGTGACACGCCAAGGGTGGGCAGGATGGGAGCCGGGCGGGATGGGAGCCGGGCAGCTGGTGCTGAGACACGGCCTGCCCTCCTGGCTACCTGCTCGCTCTTTCTCCTTCCCTCGTGGCTGAGCCAGCTCGACCGGCCGTGGGTCAGCGGAGCGACCTTTTTGGCCAGCGAAGAAATCGTGCCTCTTTGCTTCCCCCAAGGTCAGAGATGCCCCTGCTATGTTGGAGAGGCTCCACGGCATCGCCAGGAGCCGCCGCCTGGAGAACGGCCAAGCGCTGCACTCCGCCGCCAGCGCAGTCCTAGGTGAGAGTCAGGGCTGGAGCCCGAAGCTGCGCTCCCCACAGAGACAGCCGCAGGGGACTGCGCTCTCCCCGTCCGCCCAGGGAGACCAGGGCCAGCCTTGGCAGGGCAGCCGCAGCAGGGTTCGCTCAGGGCTTGGCGCGAGCGGAGGAGAAGGCGACAGCGTGCAAGAGCCGTCGCTGGTGGGGTGGCCGGGCCCCGCACGACGCGATGCTCGGCTCTGCCTGCTGCTACGTCCCGACTGTAAAGTTCTGATCTTTCCAGCCTTCCCCTCCAGCTCGCCGAGCATGTCCCAGGCGTAGGGGAGGGCCGCGAGACAGGGCTGGAGGGCAACGCTCTGACATTTGCCTCTTTGCCTTAGGAGACATCCTGGAAAAAACAAGAGGCCTTGGCAGCTCTTGGCAGCAGCAGCAGCAGGAATGAGGCTCCTCTCTTCAGGTAGGTTTGAGCGGAGCTGAGCTCTGGCTCTGCAGGTCAGGGAGGAGGTCAGAGGCTTGGCAGCCAAAAGCCTGGCTTGGAGCAGAAGGGGAGCACGCAGCAAGGCCAGCTCCTCATCACCCCTCCTGTGTCACTGCAGCTTTCCATCATCGCCTGCGGCCAGGGGCAGACAGCATCTTCTGCGACTGTGGACCACGATGGGCACGGGGTTCTGGTGGCAATAAATTTCCTTTCATGGTCACACCGATGGAGAGTTGATCTTTCTTTCCTAGAGACAGGGGGGGCCGGGATGGGGCCATGCCAAGGCCTGAGGGCATCCACCCACGGGTGCTGAGGGAGCTGGCTGACGTGACCATGAGGCTGCTCTCAATGATCTTGGAAGTGTTGCAGCAATTGGGAAAGGTTCCCGAGGACTGGGAGAAAGCAAAGGTGGCTCCTGTCTTCGGGAAGGGCCGGAAGGAGATCGGAGGCAGCACAGGCTGGTCGGCCTTGCTTTGGTCCTTGGGAAGAGGATGGAGCAGAACATGCTGGGAACAGGGGAGACCAAAGGATGTTGTTTACTTGGGGTTTAGTCAGCATTTTGACACCATCTCCCATTAACGCCCTGGCTGACGAGGTGACAAAGACTGAGTCCAATAAGAGGCTGCAGAGGGTGACCAAAAACAGTTCCCATGCCTGCTGTATTGGCTTTGTGTGGCAAGGTTTTGGTAGTGGGGGGGTTGCAGGGGTGGCTTCTGTAAGAAGCTGCTGGAAGCTTCCCCTGTGTTCGAGAGAGAGCCCATACCAGCCGGCTCTAAGACGGACCCGCTGCCGGCCAAGGCCGAGCCAATCAGCGATAGTGGTAATGCCTCTGTGATAACATTTTTAAGAAAGAAAAAAAAAAGTTGGGACAGACAGAAACGGCTGCTGGGGAGAGGAGTGAGAACATGTAAGAGAAACAACCCTGCGGACACCAAGGTCAGTGAAGAAGGAGGGGGAGGAGATGCTCCAGGCGCCGGAGCGGAGATCCCCCTGCATCCCGTGGGGAAGACCATGGTGAGGCAGGCTGTCCCCCTGCAGTCCATGGAAGTACATGGTGGAGCAGATATCCTGCAGCCCGTGGAGGACCCCTTGCCAGAGCAGGGGGGTTCCCGAAGGAGGCTGTGACCCCGTGGGAACCCCATGCTGGAGCAGGCTCCTGGCAGGACCTGTGGATCTGTGGAGACAGGAGCCCACGGATCAGGTTTCCTGGCAGGACTTGGGACCCCGTGGGCAACCCATGCTGGAGCAGTGTGCTCCTGAAGGACTGCACGCCATGGAAAGGACCCACGCTGGAGCAGTTTATGAAGAACTGCAGCCCGTGGGTGGGACCCACATTGGAGAAGTTCGTGGAGGACTCTCTCCCGTGGGTGGGACCCCACGCTGGAGCAGGAGAAGAGTGTGCTGAGCCCTCCCCCTGAGGAGGATGAAGCAGCAGAAAATAACGTGTGATGACCGTAAACCCCATTCCCCGTCCCCCTGTGACGCTGGGGGGGCTTGGTAGAGAATCCGGGAGTGAAGTTGTGCCTGGGAAGAAGGGAGGGGTGGAAGGAAGGTGTTCTGAGATTTGGGTTTATTTCTCATTACCCTACTCCGGCTGATTTGTAATAAATTGAGTTAATTTTCCCCAAGCTGAGTCTGTTTTGCCCGTGACGGTAATTGGTGAGTGATCTCTCCTGTCCTTATCTCGACCCTCAAGCTGTTTGTTATATTTTCTCTCCCCTGTCCGCTTGAGGATAGGGAGTGATAGAACGGCTTTGGTGGGCACCTGGCATCTGGCCAGGGTCACCCTATCACACGGCGGTAGCAATCCGGGCAGGGCAAGGATTGCTTTGCTTTCCATCTTGTCTCTCTCCGTGCTCCCACGCTTTCCACGCTCCCGATGGCGTGGGGCAGAGCGAAGCGGGACACCAAACAAAGCCCTGAGCGGGTGTAGGTTCGTTCAAAGCCTCCGAGATCTTGCGCTTTACGGCCTGACCCTGGCTCTTAGCCCGGGATTCCCTTTTCTTTTCCTCCGGCAGGAAGGGGAGCAGAAGAGCTCCCGCCTGCTTTGGTGGCATCGCTGCAGGGGTCGGTCACCTCCGAGCTCACTCTGTGCTGGGGACAGCTGTGCTGCTTGCTGGGGACACCGCTCTCCACCAGCCCCAGAACCTCCCTGGTGCCCAGTGCCGTGACCCCCGTGAGTGGGAGGGACCCCCTCTCTACACAGGTACCCCCTGCCCCCGGGGCGGCCGTGCCAGCAGCCCCAGCCGCCTCCAGCCCTGGGAACCCAGAGCAAGCGGCAACTACAGCTCTGCAGATGCCACCTGTGCCCAAAGCAAAGAAAGGCAAAGAGAGCTGGCGTCTGAAAGACCTAAGTAAAACTCTTTATTCACAAAACAGCGGCTCGCTACAACAAACTATGAATCTTTCTCTTGCAAGCTGCCCTCCAGCCCCGCCAAGCCCCACATCTCCGTCGGGGAGAGCAGGACTCTGCCGCCGGGGTTAAGCCCTGGCTGGGGCTGGGGGCCGGGCACTACCCGGTGAGGCTTGGGTTGCCCGGCCCAAAGAAAGCGCAGGGCAGCGCGGTGGTGGCGGTTGTGCCGCCGGGACAAGGGGAGCAGGCGCCGAGTCCCTGCAGCGGGGCCCCCCAGCCCCAGCCCCAGCCCCAGCCCCAGCCCCAGCCCGGCGGCAGGCAGCCCACGGTGACTGCGGGCAGTGGGTGGGGAGCAGGTGCCTGTCCTGCTGCTGGTGGGTCCGTCGCTGCCTCCCACTCCATCTCCTCCTCCGTCTCTGCCTCCGCTTCCACGCTGCTGGCAGCCGGCTCCAGAGCCTCCAGCGCGAGGCGGAAAAGCCTAAGGCAAAAGCCAAGCAGAACAGTGCGTTGGTCCTGCCCTGGCCAGCCGAGCGGACCTGCGGGACGGGGCCCTCGGCACCCCTGCCCCCTCTCACCGCCTGGGGAGAGCCGTGGGGCGATGGGGCCCCTGGGCACGTCCCCAGCGGGAGCTGGCTGGAGGCTGGGCAGCTCCTTCGCCACCAGCACCCACCAGCACTGACGGGCCAGCGCCTGCAGCCGGACCATCCTGCGCTTCACGCCCTTCAGCAGCTTGGGAAGCGGCAACGTCCTCCGGATCTGCCGGAGCAGAGAGGGCAGGGGTGAGCGGCCCTGCTCCCTGCTCCCTGCTCCCTGCTCCCTGCTCCCTGCCCCGCGGGGCCCCGGGCACAGAGCCCGGCCCCGCCAGGCGCAGACCCCGGCCCCGTGCCTGCCTCGGCACCCAGAAGCTCCTTACTCTGCGCAGGTGGCTTTTCGGCTCCGTGCCGCTCCATTGGCAGGGCTGAGCTCCCTTGGCTCCAGCCTGGAAAGGGGCAGAGGAGGCACCGGCTCAGGCTCCGGGCAGGACCCGGCTGCTCCTGGCCAGCATCTCTCCCTCCGGCAGGAGCCCAGGGTGCTCGCTCGGGCTTCCCCTGCTGACATGTCCCCCCAGGCAGGGATGCTCGATGATTTCAGCTGGGGACGAGCAGCCCAGAAGGACTTCTCCCAGCCCTTGGCCTTGCAGGGATGGGTGGCAAGGGCAAGCCAAGCTCCTGGCCCCCCGAGCTTCCCACAGCGGGGTCCCCAGCCCACGCCACCCCCGCAGTGCCTGCTCCAGCCTGCCCAGGCAGTGCGGGGCTGCCCGCCTCCGCGGAGCGGGGCTGTACCTCCAGCGGCACAAGCGTCCTCTTCCTCCAAGCCTTCACCGTGCCACCGAGATGGCAGCACCAAGATGGGGAGCGAGGCGCTGGGAGAGGCGAGAAGGGCTGACTCATGACGCCGAGGCACCGGGAGCACAGGAGACAGGCTGGGCTGGGAGCAGGGCAGAAGGGCTGCGTCGGGAGCAGGGGAGAAGAAGGTCGTCTGCCTTGTGCTCGTCGCCGGGCGCTGGCAGTTGCAGCTGGAACACGGGCCGTGACATCACACCTCTGTGACACGGGAGCTCCGGTGCCGGCTGCGCAGCGGGGGACTGGGGACAAGCCCTTGAGGGGCTGCAGCCTCACGGGGAACGCCGGGGACTTTTTGTGTTGCCCCTCGAGATGAACGAAGCACGCTTTTGCGCTTCGGTAGAACCTAAAACGAAGGAACGCCGCGCTGGGCAGAGTCCTGCTGCCGCCAGCGGTTCTCCAAGGAGTCTGCAGAGATGCGTCACGAGGAGATCCCTCGTAGCCACTTGCCCCAGCACCCAGCCCTGAGCAGTCGCACGGGGCACCTCAGCCCGGCTGGGGGTCCATCCCCCAGCCCAGCTCCGCTGCCCAAAGGCGGCCCCTGAGCGCTCCCATCCCGGGATGGCTGCAGGACAACGCCGTGGCTGCTTCTGCTCTCCTCCCCAAGGGCAACCCCCTTCCCTCGCGGGGAGTCCTGCTGGTCCTGGCCTCCCTGCCGCCAGCCAGCTCAAGCCCTTTGTCACGACCCAGACTGGACAGACCGGGGAGTCGTGTTTAATTTGAAATTCCCTCGGGCTAAATTACGGTGAAACGACACCAAACGATCAGTTAAAGATTTTATTCATGACAGAAGCAAACTGAACTGGGGAGGCGTGGTAGTAGGTGGCAAGGTTTCTCACAACAGCAATTGGCATGAGACTACTTCTGTAAACCGGGTAACCCAGGGTAACCATGCACATCGATTCAGGGAATAAGGAGATCCCTCCCGTTGAGCCACGAGGTTCAGAGCAGACCCCCTTGCTTTCTAGACTCCCTCCTCAGAGAAGGGCCCAGGAATGACTGGATCCACTCTTAGTCTCAGACTTGGTCAACGGTTTATGTCTCAAAACGGATGAGGTGTAGGGATTGTGGAAAAGGAAAGGGAGAAGAAGACAGAGAGATGGAGAAAGGAAGAGAGAGCGATTTCACCGGCCCTGGGTCCAGCGTTGGTTCAGTCAGCCGAGGGGTCCAGCTCCAGCGGGTTTGCGCGACCGGGGCTTTAGTTTGCGTCCTTTTATCATCCTTGCCCCTCCTTCGGGCGGGCACCCGAACTCGTGGGGCTCATGAGCAGTTTGTGAGCCTTTGGGCTCGGGCGTCCTTTGTGGAGTAACTTCTCCTTCCCTGCAGACGTGGCCATTGTTTGACCTTTGTATCAGAAGAGCTTATCAGAACAGGGAGCTGGGCACCCTCCAGCACCACCAGCACGCCCTCCCGCTCCTGCCTCAGCTGCTGATGTCTGAGCGGATGGGTTACCCACCTTGGTTCCTTGCTCTGCAGGGTTTGTCTTTAAGCTGAACTCGCCCCACCGCAATGTTGGAGACGTTAACTCTTTCAGTCTCTCACACCCTTCTGCAGCTGCGCCGTCTTGTCCTCCATGCCAGGTCATTCCTCGCTCACAAATGCCCACCGCTGAGATTCGGTTGCAATCTGAATTGCCCCTTCAGGGATCAGCCTGGGAGGGTGACGCAGCTCGAGGCTCAGCTGGGAGTGGGGTTCCCCCTCCGGAGCCCAGCACCCAGCCCTGCAGTCCCGAGGGGGCAGCTCTGGCTTCCCCTTCTCCCGAGTTCCCGGCACTCCCCTGTCTCTGGGCATCTCTCCTCGCCTCTGAGCTGAGGATGAGTGCTCGCTGCCAGCCATGCTTCACCCCATTCTGGCAGCCTATCCTACGTCACTGTCTCGGTGTGCTTCCCTGCCACCATCCCCTTCTCGATGTACTGAGATGACTGTGAGCAGCACTTTGCCAAGACATGGAAAGTGTTTTCACACAGCAGTGTTTAACCACAAAACAGAGGCAGAGCATGTGCCTTAAATTTCAGGGGCTGGAGGAGGTGGTTTTGGCTCTGCTCCTCCTCCCACCTCCCCCAAGGGTGAGCAGGGCCCACGGGGGGTCTCAGGACCCCAGGCTGCCAGGACTGCTGCACGGCCAAGGCCATGCCAGGATGCCCAGCACTCGAGTGTCACCGGCTCCATGGGCAATTTCCCAGTGCCACCCTCTGCCCCGCCAGTTCCCTGCATGGTAGTGCTGGTGGGGTCACCCCGGTGAGGGCTGCCGCCCACTAGCCCTTGTGTCCCCATTCACCTCCGACCTCAGACCCTCTTCCCACCCTGCAGGCTCAGGTTTCCTGGGGGACGGGGGGCTGCAGCGTGGCAGTGGGGAGATCGGGAACACGTGTGCGAGCAGCCTCCCACGCCGCCCCACGGGGTGACCTTTTCTGCCGGTGCTCAGTGCCTGCAGCACAGCGCAGGAGACAGGGCGAGATTCCACACCCTCCGGCTCAGCCTGGCGAGGAGATAAGGACTGCACCATCCCCTTGCCCAGGCGGGAAGTGTCTGGCCATGCTGGTAAGGGACTCCAGGTGTGGGGCAGGGTGCAGGGAGCACATGGCTCGGCTGCTTGCTCACAGAGTTGGGAGGCAATGGGGTGTCCATCCTCTGTGGGAGGGAATAATGAGCATTTGGGGAAAGCCCAGAGCTCAGCAGGACTGTTCCAGGGGTGAGCAGGAGGGAGAGGCAATGCCACTACCCATGCAGCGGGCTTGGCTGTGTGGCTTTGCACCCATTTGAGTGCCCAGGGTGGCAATCCCTGCTCCAGGCTTTGCCAGGGCCAGGCACACAGAGCTCCCATCCCACAGGGAAGGGGTGTCCTGCCTTCAGAGACCCCCCCAGACAAGCAGGGAGGTTGCAGACCCCGTTCAAGGGCTGATTCTGCACACCCAGGATGGTGCTGCAGAGCAGGGTTGTGGCACAGCCCTGCTTGGCGCTGGCTCACACTGCCTTTCCGTTAAAGCCAACGGAGTTTTAAAACTGATGGGGGGAAAAAGGCATGGCAGAAAAGAGCATCCTGCATGACAGGACTCTGGCACTAACCCTCACTGCATTTGTAGCGCTTGTGGCAGTAAAAAGAGCTGGTGGGATTTCCCCAGTGTGGGGACCATCCATAGGGCAGCCAGGGCCAGGACCTCATTGAGAAGAGACGGGAGGCAAAACCCGCAGGGGTGGTGGGAACTGCAGCCAAAGCTCAGAAAGCCAGATGGGTAATGCAGCACCCAGCAAACCTCTGCAACAGCCAGGGCCTGCCTGCGACACCATGGCTTCACCCCCCCTCCCACAGCTGGAGGAGCAGCCTCAGCCTCTCCTCTCCTCTCTCCTCTGTCCCCTCCTTGCTGTACCCCTGTACAAGGGGGTTCGACCCCTTGTCCTTGCATTTGTTCTTCCTCCTGGTGCTCTGGCCTGACCTGGCCATGGGTCACATAAGCCCCAACCCCTATAAGAGGTTTTTCTTACCCCTCATTACCCCTCCCCACATTCCCCACAGTGGCCTCGATCTGTCCCAGTGAGATGGGGGCAGGAGCCAGCCCAGCCTGGCCCTGCTCCCCTTCCCCTGTGGATGGGCACCAGCCTGACCCGGAGGTGCCACTGCATCCCCACAGCATCTGCAACCCTTAAAGGCTGCAGGGACAAGCCAGCCCCAAGGGTGCTTCCCCCCAATGCTATATGTGCCTAATGCTCTCCTGTCATGGGGAATGATGATGCCAGCCCAGGATCCCTGCCACCATCGCAGCCACTGAGCACCCGGTGTTCCCCATCCCCTGTAACTCTCTGCTCAGTGCTCTCCTAGATGTTGCTGCTCTTGGGGCTGGACGGGTGAAGCAGCATTTCTGGGACCTGCTCACAGCCCGTGCAATGCCTCAGGACACAGGGCTGCCTGACAGCAGCAAGAGTAGACCCGCCACAGGACAGCTCAGCCTGCCCCCAAAGAAATGGGAGCTGATGGAGAGGGAAGTCCTCCCAGCCGAGGGCAGCCCTGAGCAGCCGGGCTCTGGCAGTGCCATGCCAGCCACCCTCTGCCAGCCCTGCCTGCCCAGGAGGCAGCAGGCAGCTGCCCGGGTGCTGCCCAGGGCTGCCTGCCTCTTGTCCAGCTGGGCAAAGCCAGTGGCTCCTGTGGGGATCCGGCAGCCACAGGTGAGATCCACTCTGCCAGGGCACATGAGGGATGCTGACGGCATGGTGGGCACTGCTGATGGGGCAGCACTGGGTTGCGGGCAGTCTCCAGGCACAGCGGCTGCTTGCAGAATGGGCTGGCACACCTCCGACCCTGAGGGCTCCCCCCAAAACTATCACAGAGACAGGAGCTGCCTGCACACCGTCACCTGGACATCACTCAGCAGGCAGCATACAGGCAGGCAAGCCAGAGGGCTGGGGACAGTGGTGGCCCTGCCAGGGCACTGGTCTCCAGCAAGCCCTGTTGCACCAGCAGGGGCTAAGCCGGGGGGGGGACACACAGAGCCGGATGGGGGGCTCCCCCTGGCCACACCACTGCCCACAGCCTGTATTATGCAGGCACAGGTGTATTATGGACTGCCTGCCCCCAATTTGGCAGTGGCTACAAACGAGCTGGGCAGGGAGGGGGCCAGCTTGCAGGATGCTGGGACTGCCCCAGCCACGCTGCCTGTGCCCTGCTTGGCAGCCAGGTTTCCCCCCCTCCCCAGCCCCTCAGAGCCCCCCAGCCCCACACCTCAGCCTTCAGGTGGCACTGCCCCTCTGCAGCCACGTCCCAGGGCTGCTTCCCTACACGAGAAGGGAGAGGAGAAGCCACCTGTCAACACAAGGGACGTCCCCACGGTGCCCACACCCGTCCCTACCCACTTTTCTGCCTCCATCATGCTGTCTCCCATGGGACCATCCTACGCATTGGTCTATTCCCTGCCACTCTGCCCCACGGTCACGTACTGGCAGCATCAAGCCCGTCCTGTGCTGGTGGGCTCTGGTCCCTGCTGCTGCCAACAGCAAGCATGGCCTTCACGCTGCCCCATTTCCAGTGGGGCTCCCTGACGGTGCTGCCCGGGGGCCAGCAGAAGAGGGTAGAAGAGCTGCAGGCAGAGGATTTCCTGGGGTGCACAGCAAGTACGGAGCTGCGCCTCAGCCTCTGTCTGGTGCAGGGCATCTGGAAGAGCCCACATGCCGGCTTTGCCTGCCTGCAGGTCTACCTCGGGGACCAGGACAGGCAGGTGTGTAAGGTATCATCCTACAGAAAGAAGGGAACACTAGGGAAGCTGGGCACTCCCTGTTCACCCTGCCCAAACACACAGGGTACGTGGCAGTCACCAACACAAGCAACCATCCTTTGCACTCCTGCAGCTCTTGTTACCCAAATCAACTCCATGGGCTCTGCAAGTGTTATTGTAGGATAGGACTGGCCAGCCCTGAGTGGCTCCTGGCTTCCTGATGGCTGGATAAGTACCATTTCTCAAGGCCAGGCTGGCCCCGTGCCTTCAGTGGAGGGCGTCAATGGTCGGGGAGGGCTGGAGAGGGTGAACCCCAGCTCTGCCACTGGTGTGCTGCATGGCCTCGATCACCTCTTTTAATGCAGGAGGATAAAAAGGAGCTGTGGGACCCAGTGAGACTGGTGGGTTTACTGGGGGCAAACACACCACAGCTGAGCACAGATGCCGGTGCAGCTGGGAAGGAGACAGCCTGCCCAAACTGCAGGGCAAGCAGGTGAGAGTGGATGGCCAGGGGGCTGCCCCTGCTCCAGCCTGATGCGGGACCTCTCCTTGCTCTGCTCAGGTGTCTGCTGAGGTGCTCCACCCCTTCTTCACCCTGGGCCGGGTGTCCTGCTGCCCGCACACGACCTTCCAGCTCTACCAGCTCCCATGCCAGCAGTTGGCCATCGGGGACGTCTGCATAGAGTGGAGCCCGAGGATGTGGGGACATGACATCCCTGGGGCTTGGCAGGAGCCTCCCCCAGCACCACACAGGGACTGCTAGCACCAGGACTGGGCTCCCCTCCCTCGGGGCAGGACGTGGCCAAGGAGCCAGGTCCTGGCACAGAGCGATGCTGCAAACCCCGGCCAGGCAGCTCCTTGGCACAGCCCGGCTCCCCGCGCCTCGCCTCCTCGGCCCTGCAGAGATGCTCGTTTCTCAGCAGCCACATTCCTTCGAGGGTGTTTATGGCTTTTCTGTCTCCCCACTGTCCCAAGCTAAAATCGCCCCTTTTAAGGGAGCCGCAGGACCACGGGTTGCTGGAGCCTTGCCGGCTGCAGGCTGCTCCCTTGCAGTGTATCGCCTCATTTACTGGGAAAGCAGCCTTGCCTTGTGTTTCTCTTGACTCCACAGTTTACTGATCGAGTCAAGCTGCGGCTCGCTCCCAGCCCCATTCACGCATGCCTTCTAGAGAATGAGATCTATTTTCACCAGCAAGTGATTCACCTGCCTGGCACTGGATCACCTTTCCCTTAGCAGCTGACTCCTTCCCAGCTCCATCCTTGCCCCGCAGCTCCCTGACTCACCTCCCAAACCTCTAATAGAGGGGAGAAACCTGAGCGGGAAGGGCAGGAGGAACAAGTCATGTTACATTTTCTCCTGATGACCGGTGCACTTTGATGCTGGCTTCCCTGAGGACTTTTGGCAGGACCTGAACTCTGCGTGGTGGAGAAAAGAGGCGTCATTCCTACCTGGGCTTGTGACCCGGATCTCCAGGGAACAACTCTGAAGGACCTGGGCATTTGCAGTTAGGGTGAGGGCTGTTGACACAAGACAGTTCCATCAGCTTGTGCTGGAGGCACAAGGGAGGCAGGCATGCTGCGGCGGCTGAGGCAGACCCTGCAGGTATATGGCAAGACTTATTCTTAGGGCTCCCTACCAGAAGCGGAGACTCTCCACTGACTTCAGTGTCACCTCTGTCCCCTCTCACCTTTTGGCCAGGGGCAGGCACACTTGGCTACGAGCAAAAAAAAATCATTATGTGGAGCTGGCTTGCCTGCGTTGGTTTAATTGAAATAAAATGTGTGCCCTGCTGAGCAGCACTGCTTGTGCTGAAGAGCTGGGATGAGTCAGGCTCCGTGCTGATGATATCATTGCTTTTTCAACCCCCTCCCAATGAGGCAGGACGGAGGGGCCACAGCAGTGGGGGGCCTGGGTGAGTGTCACTCTGCTCAGGCAGCACCCCCATGTGCCATCCTCACAGCAAGGGACTTGGGCTGCAGTGAGCCCTAAGGAACTCGAGGTGCTTGGGGGGACTCATGCACACAGAAACAGTCTCCACGCCTCTCAGTAGTAACTGGTGCCAATCGACACAGACATGTCACATAGCAGAGACCTGAGCTAATTCCCCATCCCTGCCTCCTCGCCTCCCCGCTAGCAGGGCAGGGCAGGGGGTCAGCAGGGACAGTGATGAATACTGATGCTGCCCAGATGGCGTGCCAGACCACACAGAGCTGTGAGCAAGCCAGAATCGGCAGGTACCCAGCAGAGATTTACTCCTGTGGCTCCTTGGAGAACATAAGCCCCGCCGTCTTGCTACACCAGCCTGCCCCCCAGCCCCTCCAGGGCCAAGCCACAGGGCTGGCATCCCACACTCAAGTGGAAACCATCAGGCAGGACTGAGGGTGCTTTTTGGATACGGATAAACCTTCACGTGGACAAAGTTCATCCCTCGTAACCACCGTGTGAGCTGAAGCCAGCAGCTACAGGCAAAGTGCACAGGATGTGGGCACTGGGTCCCCAGCACAAAGCCAGTTTTTGGCAGCAGGAGCTCCCAGGAGACATGGAGGGGACAGCAAAGCAACAGTAGCCAAAACAGAGCTTGGACACAAACAATACCCAGTTATCTTTAGTCACCCAGACAGTGAGAGAAACACAGTGAGAACGGGGCAGGCAGGACACGCCACAGACACTGGAAACTCCCTCTCAGCCAGAGAAAAGGGCAGAGTGGATGCCCCCCCCCCCCCCGTCCCGGCTTGGCAGTGACCAGGCTGCGGGCAGAGCTGGCGCTGGGCACGACGAGGCACTGACTCACTCTGCTGAGATAGAGGAAGGAGGCGGGCGGCCAAGTCCGCTTCTCTGCCAAGGAGCAGCCCTGATGTGCAGGGCTGAACGTGGGAGAAAACACTCCAGAGCGGGATCTGCTGGGGAATGAGGGTCTCAGAAGGCCGGGGGTGAGCTGGGGAGGGAGCCCACGGCCCATCCACACAGCTTGCTGTTGTGATGGTGTGCGCAGGGCATTTAGAGAAGAAAAGCAAAAAAAAAAAAAACCAAAAAGCAAGCATGAATGGTAACTGCGCTCCTTGCACAGGCACAGAGACCCCCGCCTCCAGCCCTGCCCACCGCCACCCGTGGCAGAGCTCCTGCCAGAGCAGAGCACCTGCAGCCAGGCACTGCGGGGCACAGGGCTCTGCCTGGGGCGGCCGTGGATGGCGGGGGGGACCCTCTGCAGGGACGCTCCCTGGGGACCACGGACCCTGCGTGGGGACTCTCTATGTGTCCCGGGGACGCAGAGACCCTCCCTGAGGACCGGGTACCGTGCACGGGGAGCCTGCAGGGGGATCCTCCGCAAGGACCCTCCCTGGGGACCGGAGACCCCCTCCCCAGGACTCCCGCGGCCCGGCCCACCCCAGGTCGTCCCCCCAAGCAGCGGCGAGCAGCCGTGGGGCCGGGACCCCGGCAGGGGCAGCGGCCGGCAGGCGCCGCCGCGATGCCGCGGGGCTGGGCGCGCTGGCACCGCCCCGCGCAGCGCCGAGCACCGCCCCGCAGCGCGCAGCATGGGCGAACGGCGGCCGGCGGCGGCGGCGGCGGCGGCGGGGGCGGCCGCCCCGCGCTGAGCCCGGCCGCCCCGACCCCATCCCGACCCCGGTCGCAGCAGCCGCTCCGCCGCATGTCCGGGCCCGGGGCTCAGAGCCGCAGCCGGCGGCTGCCCGGTAAGTGCCGGCCGCGGGGTGCGCTTAGTGGGAGGGGAGCGGGGCACCGGCACCGGGCGGGCGGGCGGGCGGGCAGGGCTCGGCGCTGCCCGCGTCCCTTCTCCCCCGCAGCACCCACCCGATGCCCCTTGCAAAGCAGCCGTGCCCCCCCAGCTTCCACCCCCGAGCTCCCGCTGCAACAACCTGCTACGCCGGCACCGCTCCCGGGCTGCTTTGGGCAGGGGCTGCCCGGGAAGCTCCGTGCCTGGGATAAGGATGCTCGGGGCCGGGGCCGGGGCCGGAGCGGGGGGGGAGGCACCTGCCTGGCAAGCGGCTAAGCTCGGGGACCTGTTGAGCCACGGGCTCGCTGTGGAGTGGCACCGGTAGCCCTCGGAGCCCTGAGGCCCCCGGGAGGAGCGGATCGCCCTGCACCCTCGGGGTTTAGGGGAAGAGGAGGCTGAGCAGAGCAAACACATCAGCGAGCGTGGCAGGGTGAGCGGCAGCCGGGGTGACTGGGGGATTGCAAGGGGACAGCCTGCCACGGATCCGTGCCCGGGGCACCGCGCTGCCCTCCTGGCTTTCTTGTCCTCACGCTTCTTCCTGCACGAACCGAAACAGGGCCCTGTAAATAGCAGGGTCTTATGACACAGCCTCTACTGGGGAAGGAGCTCTGGGCGGCAGGGATATTTTTAGAGCCGAGACGCAAGGGATTTGGAGATTGCTCGGAGGAGTGCAGGCAATGAAACCGCAGCACAGACAGGGGTTACAAGGTGCCATGTCCTCCCTTTCTAGTTCCATCCCCCCGCTTTTCCCAGCAAGCGGCTCTGCCAAAACCACTGCCTCCCTCGCACTCGCCTGGTGCATTTCCTCTCACCGGGGCTATGGTTATTTTTTGCTGTGCTGCAACACGAGGTCAGATGTACCAATCGAGAAAAGACCGCGCAGGGAATTAACACTCAGGCAGCCGGCGTGTCCAGGCATCCTGTCTCCGCGTGGCCTGCCCCTGCACGATTCTCCAGAGCGTTCCCAGCTCTCCACACCAGCTGCTTCTCCCAAGGCTAAAGGAGCAGAAAGCCCTTGGGATTTACCCTTGTCCCGCAGCAGTTTTTCTGGGGCAGGGTGATAGGGAAAGGCTTGCGATCTCTGCAGAGCCTCCTGGAAGAAGCTGTGGCAGCTGAGGAGCTGTATCTTCCCCCCACCCGATCTCCTCGCAGCACTGCTCGCAGGGACTGGGAGCACAAGCTGCAGTCCAGCAAGCCGGGCAGTGGTGGGATGCCCCGAGCCTCTCTGGAGGAACAGGGTCAGGGGATTGGGCTCTGGGGAAGTGCAGGGAGGAGAGCAAAATCTGTCTGGGCCAGCCTGCTCCAGCTCTTTCATTCACCAGGGAACTGGCCCACGCTTGGAATGACACCTCGCTTAAACTCTGCTCATCTCCACATCAGACTCTGTCCCCTTCCACAGCCCAGATTATTTTTCAGGGCCTTCTTTAAGTCCCTCAAAATCTCTGCAAGGTATCGCAGAGCCATGGCCTCAAGAAAAGGCCATTCCCATCCTCTCTTGGCCTTGTGCCTCCACTAAACAAGCCTTCTCCCACTCTCAAATACACCCCTCCTATTCACCAGCACAGAGCAGGGGTTGTACCGGCATCCCATGGGCCAAGGAGGAATGAAAAACGCATCCGCTCCCAGCAGAAACACAGCCAGAGAATTGAACTCTGCTCCTCTCCTGGCCTGGACGTTGGGTCAGAGAACACCCTAAGCTGGTGCTCCCAGGGCTTGAGCCCTGTCTGGCCCTCCCCCGATGCTAACTGCACCCCAGGAATTGCTCCTCTCCCAGCCCACTTTGGTGAGGGCGCAGACGGGAGAGCTCGCAGCGGTTTGCTTCGCAGCCAGCCCTCCTGCACCTTTCCCCACCACGGCAGTGGCCACGAGCCCACACTGTACAAGGTGGCTCTTTGGCATGCCCTGGCAGCATCCTCGCCCACAGCCCACCCTATGGGCAGCTGCCCAGGAGCAGGTGAGTAGGAAATCCCTGCCTGCACCTGCTAGGTGGGGAAAAGCAACCTCTGTACCAGTGTTTGGCCCCAGTTCCTCCTCAAGCCATGCTGACTAATAAGCTGTGAGAGCCGGAAGGATTTGAAGGCAGCGGGGTGCCTGGTGCCATCGCAGCCGTGCTGGGCGGTTCAGCCAGTGGGGAAGAGCCTGGCTCTGAATGCTGATAAGCCTCCAGCCCCTTGGCTGAGTGGGCTGTAGTAATAACCATGACAATTGTAATAAAAGCCAGGCCACCAGCAGGTACCGACAGATCCCCCACGGTGCACAGGGGCTGCATTGTGTGTGCGAACGTGTCCCGCGGTGGGAACATGCCAGCCGGATGAGACAATCCCCACAACTGACAGCCGGGGAGCGTGACCGGCCGTCACATGGGGAAGGGCCGCGGCAGGGAATGCCGCTCTCCTTTATTTCCCTGTCGAGAGTTGCTGAGGAGCGGCTACACTAGCAGGGCTGTTCGTTCCCCCTGGGCCCGGAAGAGCCCCGGGAGGGGGGAAGGCTCCATCCCCGACTCTCACCGCGGTCACGGGTCAGGCAGGGCCAAGCACAGCCCAGCTGCCATCTCCCGCTGCCGGCATTCCTTACATAATGGGATCTCAGTGCTCGTGCCTGACTCGCCAGCGAGAGCTCAAAAACAAGTTCATAAACAGGTCCTGCTAATTTCTCCCACAAGAGAAATCCCAGCACCCACAGGAATGCTGCCACCAGCACTCGTCCTGACTCTCCCCAAGCACCCTTACCCCGAGTATCGGTCACGTGCCAGGGAGAGATGAGCAGCGAGAACATTAATGGCACAGATCAGCCACACTCAGGGTAGCACCCACTAGCATTTTGGTTTATTTTGTATTTGCACTGCAAACTCTCCTCCTTACCTCCACACTGGGGTCCCTTTGGCAAGATGCCGCACAGAGAGCCACTCTGTCACCCTGAATCTGGGAGCCAGCACAGCCTCTGCCCTGAGCCCAGACTCCCTGCAGCTACAGCCTGATGGGCTCTCCTCGGTGTGGTGGACTGCGGCAGTTTGCCATGGATTTGGCACAGCTGAGCTGGGTGGCAGAGCTCTGGGTGGGACAGACAGGACAGAGCTGGCTCCAGCTCCTGAAGGGAGCCAGCTCCATAATCAGTGCCCTGCTCACCCCCTCCTTGTCCCTGGCTCCATTCTCTTTTGCAGATAGCACAGGGGAGCCAGGAGGTTTTTGCCTTACCCCAGCAGCGCTGTGCTGCAGCCACTGGTCAGCCTTGCGAGGAAAGCTTCACTGGCACAGTGCGTCCACCACCACAACTGTTAGCCTGGTCACTGCACAGCACACCGAGCCTCTGCACCAGAGCAGGCACCCAGTGCTTAGGTCAGACATACCAAGGCAAAGGCCCCTTCAGGCAGCCAGGATTGCCACCCCGGGCATCGCAGAAAGACGCTGAGCAGCCAGAAGAGGTCCAGAGCCTCTTCCAGAAAGTGCATGGTGACTGGCCCTGAGTCACGGTGCATCCCTGCGCTGTGCTGCAGGCACCACCCAGCCTCCTGGGGCAGGCGCCTGCAGACGATGGGGTTTAGCTGAAGGATGCCCCAGAAGTGGAGTGCAGAGGAGTCCTGGAAGAGCTCTCAGGAAGATGTGACACTGATCTCCAGGACATCTCATCAGGCCCACAGCCTCTCTCCCATTTGGGTCCTATGCTGCTACATATTGCTGACAGCCAGCCCCCCCCCTGCTGTCCTCGCCCCCACTCCTGCCAGACAGGGTGGGGATGCTGCTCACTCTGTTCCCTCCTCCCCAGCCTGGAGGAGTGGAGGGTTTGGGCAGGCAGAGGATGTTTGTTTGGTTTCCCTGGTTACTGCACTGCCTGCTCCAGTAATCACATTTTCCTCGTGCTGACTGGGCCAAGAGCAGCAAGAGATGAAATCTGGAATGGCTGAGGTCGAACACCAGCCTGGGAGCAGCTGAGGCCACAGCCTCTCTGTGCCATTTGGGTCCTTGCTGTTGTGGGTACCCAGCCTGAAAGGGAGGTACCAGGCCCAGGGATGCAGCAACAAGCTCCTTCAACAACAGCCTGAGGGCTCCCATCGCTCCCTCTCGTGTGAGCCAAGGACACAGGCACTGGCACTGGACTGCGGGAAGGAATTAGAAGAATGAAAATGTTTATGCAGGCAGAAGCCAAGCTGGCTGCACAAGCGGGGGATGCGAATGAGGGAGCCTGCGAGCGTGGGTGCGGCTGTATTTATAGCAACCGTGGTGGCAGGGGTGCGCATGTGCAGGGGTGACAGGGTTGCTGATGCCTTTTATACCTTATGCATCCGTCAGCCCAGAAGGCCTGGAGCACTAATGCCAGTTCTTGTCCCTGGGAGTTTCCCCTGTTTGTTAGCATTCAGAGACAGCCCTCTGTTTTGTAGCACGGAAACTGAAACTTGAACACTTGAACCGTGGCAGATCTCATAACAACACCCTTTCCCCCCTCAATAGTTCAGTTCAGCAGTAGTGAACGCAGCATATGAGCTCCCCACTCCTGGCTGGCCTGCATTTCGGAAGTGAGATCTGAGGCTCCAGCACAGCAAGTGCTGGTGACGCTGCCGTTCCAGCATTTAACATCTATTCATAGTGACTAAATCAATGTGTGCTGGTAAAGCGGAGCAGAAGGGAATTGCCTACCCTCCAGCACAGCCATACCACATGAGCTGGGTAGGCTTGAAGGGCTTGGACAGCCCTGCCTGGTCCGACCCTCCTCACCTTTCTCCCCAGGTGACATGGAGCAGGCACAGAGGAGCCTGGACACAGAGCAGATGCAGCAGCAGCAGCTGAAACTACGTGACCGGCAGAAGTTCTTTGAGGAGGTTTTCCAGCATGACGTGGATTTCTTCTTCCCTATGTCTCACCTGCAGATAGAGCATCGGAGACGTAAGTGCTGCAGGCACCAACATGGGGCTGGGGGCATTTCAGGGAACAGTGACACAGGCGTTAGAGATCAGTGGGACATCCACAGTCTAAAGGCAGCCAGGGACATGCATGTCCTGCACTGAGGCAGGACCACACACGCTGCTTGTGGGTGTGCTGTGGATTACTCACATCACTTAACTGAAGTCACTGCACACGGGTACACAGGCTGGCGCCCTGCATAGTCACTGGCTTCAGGCAGGCTCCTCCAGACAGCAGTTTGGGGCAGGGACAAGGACTGCAAGGAGACGGCAGGGGCTTCCAGAGGGATGTTTTAAGGAAACACGATTTTCCTGGGGACCTCTTACCAGCAGGTAGAATTCAGTTCCCCATGGCAAGGCTGGCCTCCCTGCTTGGGATCCTGCCTGCACAGGGCTCACAGTGCCCTTTGCCTGGCACTAGCACTCACCTTTTCGCTGACCTCTGTCTCTGCAGCCCCCTTAGGCAGCATTTCCTCCATGGAGGTGAACGTGGACATGCTGGAGCAGATGGACATGATGGACCTGTCAGACCAGGACACCGTGGACGTGTTTCTGGGCTGTGGGACAGAGGAAAGCAGTGTTGCTGGGCCCCTGCCAGGTATGTGCTGTCCCAAGCCTTTTGCGGGCCACGCTGGGAGGCCTTCCTGCCCCCAGTGCCCACACTGGCTTGTTCCTCAGCCCTGGCCACCCTGTGTGCAGATCTACATGCACCCATACAAAGCCAGACACGTGGTGCTGGGGTCGGTGAGGTTGGAGGGACTTCACCCTGAGCTGGTCCATGTCAGCATCCACCTCCACAGCCCAGAGGTGCAGACCCCTGTAAATACTTTATGCTGCAGAAGACAGGAGAGCCCAGGCACTTTCCAGAGTCCGTGGGGCAAATCCTCTTGTCCTGAAGCTCCTCTGGAGTGGCCAGTGTCTTGTCACGATTTCCCAGGTCCCCACTGCGCTGCAGAGCTCACTGTGCTGAGCAGGAAGGCTGCAGGACCCCTCCACCTCCCAGCCAGACCCCAGAGACCTGGCCTTGGGTCCTGCAGGGAAAGCCCAGAGCACCAGCACCTTCCTCCCCATCCACACACGCTGTAGTGATTCACTGAGGCCAAGCCAAATGTCTCCTTGCCTGCTACAGCCAATGGCCTCACACAGCATGGCTCCAAGCCATGTTTCACGCAAGATGGAAAAGGCTCCACTGCCAAAAACGGGGAAGGAATGTGCGGCACTGCCCAGAGCCAAGCTGGGGGTGTGAGGTAGGGAACAGCCACAGCAGCCGCATGGGGAGCAGCCAGGAAAGCATAGCCGGCCAAGGAATAGGATATGTGTGTTGGAGCTTAGGGAGCAATAAACCTCCAGAAACCTTTTTTTTTTTTTTTTCTCTTACCGCTCTCTCTTCCAGGAGCAGATACCCACCAGTGCCCAGAGGAAATCACCCTGCAAGTGCCCAATGCAGCCGAGAGCAAGTCACGCATTTCCTCCACATCTTCTGTCTCCACGGATCTGAACAGCCTGGACACCAGCGAGGAGGGGGCTGAGACCCCCGTGGTGCAGTCAGATGAGGAGGACCTGCAGGAGGACAGTCCCAAAGAGCAGGTGGCAAGAAGCTAGCAGCCAGCTCAGACCTGCTCCCAGCCTCCTCCATACAGACCTACCAGCCCAGAGGAAGGAAAGCCGCTGGCACTCAGTAAACCCCATCCTGGACTGCTGCCCTGCAGTAGGGGAGAGATGGTTTTCCCCTCCTCTCCCTCCACAGGTTCTACTGGCAGCCAAAGGAAAAGGAAGGGGGTATTGTAGGCTCCCAAAATTAACTCTTCAGGCTTTGCTGCTAACACTCCCTGCTTCATTCCCCAAAACGCTCAGCATCCCACTGCCCCACCATTCCCAGAAAGCCATCCCTTGGGATCCCAGTTCCCCCCGTCCTACTGACAAAGGTCCTGTCCAGACAAGCATTTAACGATGGCATACAAAGAAATAACACTCCAGTCTAAACAAGCAGTGGGTGTGTGTGTTATTGGGAGAAAACAGCACTGGGGGTGAGGGTTAGGTGGGGATTGCAGGAGCGAGAGTGGGGTAAAGCCCATGTGCTAAGGGTGCAAACAAAAGCTCCTGTTGCACAGCCCACCTCCAGTGCAGGGACGGTTCCTGCGCCCAGGGTGGGGGCAGACAGCACAGACCTCAGCAGAGAAGGGTGGCTGTTAGCGGAGCAGGTCACCATACTGAGCAACTTGGGTGCTGCCTCCAGGAGGGACAGAGCCAGCAGCTGCAGTACAGATATAGCTGACCTAAGCAGAGCTGCTGGTGACCTGTAACTACCCTCCATGAGTACACTGAGGGATTTCTCAGGCAAATCGGCTGAGTGAAGAACATCAGCACAGGCAGCACCAGCAGCCACGGCTCCCCCAGCACAGCATGACGGCAGCAGCCCTGGCTGGAGGCTGCTTTAGAGGAGCAAAGGAAGAGCCATCAGAATGAAGCCACTTTGCAGCCCGCTACGCTTGCTCCCTGCACGACAGGTCAAGAGGAGTCAGGCACAAAGCCAGCCAGAGCTCTGCTGCCGCTATCAGTGGCTGCAGGCCAGGAAAGCGCTGTCCCTGCTCGGGTTGTGTCAGCACAACCATGGTCACCCCCACAAGGAAAGGAGCCTGGGAGATAAGCAACAGGAGCCAAGGAATGCTCCTCATCCTGGCTGCATCCCAGGGGGCATTCGGACCTTACTGCACACTCTCTGGCGTCAGCCAACCCTTTGTGAGACTGGCTGGAGCACCACAGTTATCCGGGAACGACCGGCCGGTAGCGGGAGGCGTCGTGAGCTCCGTCGGAGTGCCACCCCTAGTGCTGCCTTGCTGCGGCTGCAGTTTGCTTCCTCCTGGGGTGGCCCCAGGCTGGCCTGGGCTGGCAGCCGGTGGAAGCAGGGCGCTTCCGGACGGCTCTGCGCCCAGAGATAGATGCTGCCCTCCGGAAAGGAGACGCCAAGGAGAGAGGGAGAGCAGACAACAGCAGGAAGAGCTGAGAGAGGAAGTCACGCCGGGGACGGGCACAATCCTTGCAGAGTCCTGGTGCACGGCAAAGCCTTGCAGGGAACCCCCCGAGAGGGGCTGTGGCTGGTGGCCCCAGCTGTTCGCAGGCTGGTGTTTGACCCCAGCCGTTCCCGATTCCCTCTCTTGCCGCTCTTGGCCCAGCCGGCGCAAGGAGAACGCGGTTGCTGGAGCAGGCAGCGCAGAAACCACGAGGAGCCTTCGGGGAGCCCTCCACAAAATGGACGCCCTCGCTCCCAGGCTGGGGGCAGCCGCTGCCAGGTGCTCTCCCTCGGCCAGGCGCGGGCACGGCCAGGCAGGCGCTTACCCGCGCTCCCGCCGCGGGGCAGGCTCCAGACCTGCGCCTCGCAGCCGCTCCTCAGCTCGCAGACCCCGCCAGAGGAAGACCCTCCGGCCGCGGGCCGGGCCAGGGCTGCGGCGCCGCGTCTCCATGGCGACGCCGGAAGCGGCCGCCATCGGCCGGAAGCGGAAGCCGGCGGAGGGGCGGGCGGGCGCCGGGATGGCGGCGGTGCTGCCGCTGCTGCTGCCGCCGCTGCTGCTGCTGCTGGCGGCGGCGGGGCCCGGGCGGGCGCGGCGGGACGCGCTGCGGGAGGAGCTGCTGCTGAGCCCGCTGCCCGCCGGCGACGTGGCCGCCACCTTCCAGTTCCGCACGCGATGGGACGCCGACCTGCCGCGGGGCGCGGGTAGGGTGGGGCGGGGCCGGGGGCAGGGCGGGCCGCTATTGGCTGGGGCGCGGCGCAGGGGGCGGAGCCGTTTCGCGGGGCGACGTGATGGCACGCACTGGGGTGACGCCAGGGGAGGGGCGGCGCCGGGCCGTCGCGGTGCGGGGCGCTGAGGAGCCGGGCGGGGCGAGACGACGGGGGGGGTTGAGGGTTGCGGTGACGTCAGCACGAGGGGGCTCGGCGCAGCGACGCGAGCAGGGGTAGCGCCGGGGCCTGACGTCACGTTTGGCCGGGCCCTGGCGTGAGGTCAGGAGAAGGGGCCGCGGGGGCGGGAGCTAACGCCGCCTGCAGTCTCTCACTACAGGCTCTTCCCGAAGGCGCTGGGGCGGCTGGTGGCGGCGCTGGGCGTGCGGGAGCTCCACCTGGCCCTCACGCAGGGCTTCTGGCGTACCCGGGCCTGGGGGCAGCCGCCCCTCCAGGCACCCGCCGGCGCCGAGCTGTGGGTCTGGTTCCAGCCCACCGTCACCGAGTAGGTACCCCGGCCCGGGGTCCGGCCCGGGGCGTCCCCTTCGCGGCCACCGCTCCGGGGAGCCGTCACCCTTCTTGCGCGAGGCAGCCGTGGCGTGCGTGGGGGGCCTCCTGGGTTGGAAAACGTCTGCTGGAATAAAGGGCCCGCGACCCCAGGAGCAGCTCTAAGGGAAAGCAGAACGTAGCCCCGCTCAGCGGGCAGGGCAGGATGCGGTGCTGAGGGCAAACCCTCGTTCGCTAAAGGAGCGAGTAGTTCCCTTACGGGCTCTGCGATGACAAACCCCTCGCTGCACTAATACTACAGGGCTGTACCTTGACCTCTCATCCGTGACTCGCTTCCCTTGGCTCCTGTCCGATACCTGTCACCATCTCCCTTAGCACACAGCCCCCGGCTGAGCCACAGCAGCTCTGTATGGACTTGCAGAGCTCCCTCCTCCCTACAAATGGCCTGTTCCACATCTGCCGGTTGGGTCAGCCTTCAGAGCTGCACCAAGGTGTTGCTTTAGGTCTCACAGCCTCTTCCCCATGAACTACATGTCACCTCCCACATGCTCCCTGCTCTGCCAGCCCCTCTCCTTGCATACCAGCTGCACCTATCACCAGATCCCCAGCTGTGTGAAGCGTTGACACCCCGGCGGGCTGCCCCTGCAGCGAATGTGCCCCAGATCTCACGCGTTAGAATAATACACCAGGAGAGCTGAACAGTGCATGACCAGCAGCCTCTGCCTACACACTCCTTGCAGCTTCTGAAAGCAGCATGGTCACCCCGGTGTATTTATTGAATGTTACTGACTTAATGCTTGTTGTCTGAGGATTTGAGCTGCTGAGTAATCCCTGGTATCTGTTCTCACACAGTGTTGACAAAGCCTGGAAAGAACTGAGTAACATCCTCTCAGGAATTTTCTGTGCTTCTCTCAACTTCATTGACTCGACCAACACAGTTACTCCAACAGCATCCTTCAAACCCCTGGGCTTAGCCAATGGTGAGCCCGGCCTGCACTTGGCTGCCCAGCTCTGCCCTCTCACTCTTGCCTCTAGCTTTAGTTCTGCCCCATGCCACTACAGGGAGTCTGGGCGCAGGTCCTGGGTCTGGGTGTGTACAACAGGGTCTTTTAACCTCCTCCTGGAAGCACTTCTCCCTACAAATGAGGCTTAGATTTGAACAGAGGAAACCCACAAGGAGTACATGGCAGATGCTCCCAGGCCATCGTCTGTCTCTCTGAAAAGTATTTTATGAAGCAGTGACGGCTAGAGGATTTAAGGCACTCGTGAAAAAAATCTGCTAGAATATATCCTTACTTACTCTTTCCAAATCACTCTGAACAGAATGGGATCTATTCCTGATTGAGCTCGTGGCATTTCAGGCATATTGAGAGGGTGGTGGGCTGTGGGGTACGTTGGGGGGTGGAACAGGTCTGCTTCTGTTCTCATGCCTGTAGCAGTACCAGCCTGTTGACCCTCCACCTCTCTGCCCAGGGACAGATCACCATCTCCTACGATATGCTGTCCTGCCCCGGGAGGTTGTCTGCACAGAGAACCTCACGCCTTGGAAGAAGCTGCTGCCATGTGGCTCAAAGGTAACGGCAAGTCCTGTTGCCTTGTTGGGCCACTCCCGATAGAGCTGGGCTCCCGACAGCAATCCGGGAGCGTGTACAGGGAAGTCTTAGCAGGGCCTTTCTCTCAGTGGGAGCAGAGAACAGACATGGTGCTGAGTTTCTCCTTTTCTCCCTGCAGGCTGGGCTTGCTGTGCTGCTGAAGGCCGAGCGCTTGTTCCACAGCAGCTACCACTCGCAAGCAGTGCACATCCGCCCCATCTGCAGGGTAAGTGCGAGGCTCAGAGCTCCCTCCTTTAACACCCCCAAGAGAAAATCCAAAGCCTTCTTGTGACATTGCAAGGTGACACACCGGTTTGCTCAGCTCCCCTGCAGTGGGTTCACTGTGTCTAACAGCTGTCGCCCTGCTTCTCTGGTCTCACCTACATCCCGATGGGATTCTTGCAGTCCCAGTGGAATTCCAGCTCCATCCTCGTGTCCTTCCCCTCCACAAGGTGTGATCAGAGCCACCTGTCTCTCTCTTATCCAGGATGCCTCCTGCCTGGCTGTGTCCTGGGAGCTCAGACAGACCCTCACTGTGGTCTTCGACACCTTTTCCAGCGGCCAAGGAAAGAAAGGTAAGCTCAGCAGCAGTGCGCTGTGGTCCTCGAGTGCCCCCAGCCTGCAGCACTTCACCTGCCACTGACTTTGCTTCCCACAGACTGGTCCCTCTTTAAGATGTTCTCTCGCACACTTACTGATGCATGTCCTCTGGCATCGCAGAGCAAAGTCTACGTTGACATCTCCCCTAAGAACAAGGTAATTCTCACGGACCAGAGAACATCCTGCTCCCTCAGTTCAGCCACTTCATGTGACTCTGAAACATCCTCGCCTCTACCCCCTGCATGGCTGGGCCCCCCAGGAACCCTCCACGGCTAACAAAGGGAGGTGGTTTCCTTCCCGTGAGCAGGTGTGCAGGGATGAGTGTGGTGGTGTTAATAAAAGTGCTGAGCTGGCTGTTGGGTGGGAAAGCTGCGAGCCAGCCAGAGGGGCTTTGCCCAGCACTGCCAGTTACTTCAAGGCGCACTTTTCCTTTCGTGGTCCATTTGCTTTCTCAGGAAAAGGAGTTACTGGAAGTGACTCCCCCTCCGACATCTGTACACGAAGCTATTGTCCAGGGAGACAAGAGAACCTATGCTGTCTATGACCTGCTGAGCCCCTCGCTCTTCAATACATCTCGCAGCCTCAATGTGCAGCTGAAGTGGAAGCGGCCCCAAGACAGCTGTGAGTGACCAGAACTTCACTCCCCCTGCACCACTGGTCAGTGCTCCAGGCCTAAAAATCACCTGGCATGACCCTCCATTCCTATGTCCTTTTCTCTTTCACAGCGGAGCTGCCGACACCCATACTCCATGCTCAGCGCTATGTGAGTGGCTATGGTCTGCAGACTGGAGAGATCAGCACTCTCATCTACAACACTCACCCGTACCGGGCATTCCCCGTGATCCTGCTGGAGACTGTGCCGTGGTATCTGCGACTCTATGTGCACACTCTGACTATCATCACGAAGGGGAAGGAAAACAAGCCAAGTAAGTAAACTCTCCTGGGAGCACATGCCACACGATTCCCTTGGCTCAAGCAGCTCGTTCCAGAGATGGCTTGGTCCCTCCCTTGGGCCTCAGTGATCAGTGGGAAACTGGACTGGAAATAAAACATCTTGGGATGTTTTCCTAGCCTTCAGTTCAGTGCTCGCAGCAGATGAGACTTTATTAAGTCTCTTTTGTAAGAGGCACATGGATGGTGTTTCATAATCCAACAAGGGTCTAACCAAAGTGAATTGATTTTTGTAGTAAAGGAGGCTCAATGTAAAACTGATGACTGGGTCTTATTTTGGATTTGTACCTTTCCTTATGAACACCCAAGTGTCACAGGTCATCAGCTCTAAAGACCAACCAGATTTAGCTTTAACATATGATCTTTGTTACCTGTGCATCTTTACTTGCCCAGAAAACCTCTCCCAGGACAGTGGAAGCAGGAGCACCCACCCCATGGGAGATGTCCGGGCAACGTGAGATTAGACACGGGTTGCCCCCGTGTCAGTGACGCATCTCTTTGGGGTTAGGTTATATCCACTACCAGCCAGCCCAGGACCGGAGACGGCCTCACCTCTTAGAAATGCTGATCCAGCTGCCAGCCAACTCTGTCACCAAGATCACAATCCAGTTTGAGAGGGCCTTATTGAAGTGGACAGAGTACACGCCTGACCCCAATCATGGCTTTTACGTCAGGTAACAACATACCTCAGCTCCTCATCCCCTCCTGGGCCTTGTGTAGGACTTGCTGCCCAGGTCTCTGGGGACAGGAAAAACTCTTGCCATCTCTTTGCTGGCAGGACTGACACTAGCATGTCCTTTGTCTCCTTAGTTCATCTGTGCTTAGTGCCCTGGTGCCCAGCGTCATTGCAATGAAGGATGTGGATGTGGAGCAGAGCCCTCTCTTCACCTCACTGTGAGTGTGCCTGTGCTGGGGAGTGGGGCTATACCGCAGTGTCAGCGGGCTGCTGGCAACGGCTATCCTGTCTGGTGAGCACGAAGCGGTGGTCCTGTGTGGGCTGACACACCCTTCCCTGCTTCCACTCTCCAGGTTTCCTTCCTCTGATGGCTCCAGCTATTTTGTGCGCCTGTACACGGAGCCGCTGCTGGTGAACTTGCCGACGCCAGACTTCAGCATGCCTTATAATGTCATCTGCCTGACCTGCACCGTGGTGGCAGTGTGCTACGGCTCCTTCTACAACCTGCTGACCAGAACGTTTCACGTGGAAGAGCCGAGCCGGGGAGGGCTGGCCAAGCGGCTGGCCAACATCATCCGCAAATTCAGGGGGGTGCCTCCCCTCTGAGAGAAACCAGGGCAGCCAGTGCTGGCCACAGGGCTCTGTGGGGAGACCCAGGGAGCAGAGCGCTGCTGCCTCTTGTCTTTGCTGGAAGCAGCCTGCTCCGTTTTGCTGCCTGCATCTCTCTTTGGGATCCAACAGGCTGAGGGGTTGCTTCCATCATTAAGATGGGAAACGGCTCTAAGCCCGATGACTACTGAACTCAGTGCTACGGGATTGGGAAAGGTGTAAGACTTCTGTTTGGGAGAGGGGTAACTTATGTGCTGGGAATGATGCTAGCAGTAAACGTGACCTGTTTTGTACATTTGTGCTCCTGCTGGTTGGTTTTACTTTCTCAACCTCAGAGGCAGAGTTGACCGTGTAAGACTCTGTGAGCTGCTAAGTCTCTAGCATGCTACCCGAGTCAGCTGGGAGGAGATGCAGGCATGGTAAGGGGAAGGGGTGTGATGTGCAGCGAAGAGATGGGTTCATCTGCTCTACCATCTCACCTTCCACAGCTCCCTCCTGCCACACTTCACCACATTTGAGCCAGTTTGCAAATTAATTGTTGGCCATAGTGTATGTCTGTCCCCTCAGCCATGGCAAGGGTTTATTTTCTTTTTCAGTAAAAAGCTTCTCTTGCTTCCAGCTTCTATTTGCAGCGTTTTGAAACCCCTCCACCTGCTTACCCCTATGCTGCAGCACAAGATTCTCCTCTGCCTCCTCAGTATCATTTCTGCATATCTGCCCGATGGCTCCCCTGCACCCACGGTGTCCCAAAAGCTTCAGGGAGCCTCTGGGCTCAGCAGACGCCAAGTGCTGAGCTGTGGCCACACGGGCTCTGCTGGTGGGCAGCAGTCTTAGTTTTCCCTGGAGTGGGAATGCAGGAACGCTGGCACCACTGCGCTCTTCAGTTATTTTCATAACATACAAGGTACCGCCTCTGCTGTGGTTCACAGAGAGCAGCGAGAGGACCCTGGTGGTGCTGCTCGACCTCCGATGGTGCTGTTTTCAGGGGTACGTCCTTTGCATCTCAGATGTGGCTTTTGTGACAGGAATGGCGAACCGGCTACAAGCAGCTAAACAAAGCTCAAGGAAATCTTTAGAAGAAGTCTTCCCCACAATCAAAGCAAAGCCCAGCCCAAGATCCTTTAAAAGCTTCCGCCTGAACAGGAAGACCATAAAAACCCCATTGCCTCCTGTCCTGCATAGAACAGTCTGTTCCCACTGGCCTCGGATTACCTTTCCTTTCCCTACTGGAGGTGCCCTTCTCTCTGCAACTCCTTATGGATCCACTCCACTGGATGGCTCCATGCAGCCTGCAGAACTGCTGACATGAGTTTGGGACGATCCCTCTCTATCCCTGCTTGCTGAGAAGGATGCTTGCTGGGAGCTCATGCTGCTTCCAGCCACAGGACTGCTGCTGCAGCTCTGCCAGCCAGGCTTCAAGTGCAAAACAGAATTTCTTTATAGAACGCTAGAACTACAACCAAACAAAACACAAGCGAGTGCGCAGCTCCCACAGCAGTGCAGGGGCAGGGGGACGTGGCCAGGAGTCTCAGGTATGAGGGTCCACATTGCAGTTTGCAAAAGGATTTGGAGACCTCAAGTTGTTTCAGGCTGGGTCCAGGATAAATTCTGCAGACTGCAACCATCAGCACGTGCCAGAGCAGCCAAGGTGTCCCCCCAGCCTGGATCCCCAGGTGAAGCCTGTGTGCCACGGGGGTTATGTGGGATCCAGAAAAGCCCCCCCCAAGCGCCAAGGCCAGCGCCCACGGACACAGCTGGCACCGCAAGCCAAACCAGCCAAAAATAGCACAAGAAACATGGCACTGCTGCAAACCCAGCTGTCCATTCTGCAGGAAAAAAGGTCCCCATGCTGAGGATGACAAGGGCAGCCTATGCCAGGGCCAGCTGGGAACTGCCACGGGCAAAGGGTGCCAGAGCTGGCATCAGCCAAAGGCTTTGGGGCCATTCCCATGCAGTGCCATAAACCAGGAATTTAAACAGCCCATAAAGAGGTCAGCCCAGAATAATGGCAGAGCAGGAGGGAAACTGTCCCTGGCTGGATTCATGCCTGCCGGGCCATTGAGGTAGTCAGTCTTATCGCATCCATCAAACGCATGGGTCAGCCAAGTGGAAAGTCCTGTGGGGAAAAGCGGGCAGCCCCTGCAATCACAGCTGGGTGGGTTTTAAATTGCTGGGAAAACCCCAAATCTTAAGTGTTTAGGGTTTTTTTTCCTAGACTATTTCCCTCTCTTCCCTGCACGGCCTCCTTGGGAACCCAGCTGGAGCTGAGCATGGCTGAGCTGTGCTTGGTAACCCGCTGCTGGGTGTCTACAGAGAGAAGGGCTGGAGCTGGGCTGCTTGCAGCAGCCCAGGCTTTGCTGCCAGCCCAGTGACGCTTGGCCAGAGGGCTGCCAGCAAGTGACATCAAAAATAAGTGTTTAAGGGGAGAGGCCACGGAGCTGTCTGTGCTCTACGTCCCAGAGGTAGCGCGCCAGGCAGGGACAGGGCTGCAGGTGCCCACAGAAAACTGGGGCCCCTTGGGGCTCGACAGGGCCAAGTCAGCAACAAAAGCGCACTGCCGCGTATGAAAAGCAGCATGCAAGCAAGCCTAAAAATAGTATGCGATGGAACGCAAGAAAGCACGGACTCGGCGTGCCACACAGTGCAAGCTCCGTGAGCACGTAAACGACATGCAACGGCGTACAAGGACAAATGCCAACCGCACGAAAAGAAAACCCTGCAAACGGCACGCAACGACGTGTAAGAAAGCACGCCAAAAGCCGGCCACCCTGCAGAGAATCGTGCAAGCTGCATGCAAAACTGCGGCGCCCTGCAACACGCTAGAAAGCAGGCAAACAGGACGCCACAAAGCGCGAAGCAGCACGCAAGAAATCTGCGTGAAGAGCGTGCCACGGAGCAAGGCAAGCCAGAAGGAGGCTGCACCGCGCCGGCTGCACGCCCACGCAAGACAAGCCTGCAAGAATCATGCCACGCGGTGCAAAGAAGCGCGCGAGCGGTACTTTACGTTAAAAAAACAACAACAAAAAAGCCCATACAGTTTTTAAAAGAGCAAGAAAGCGCTCACGAAACACCACACGAGGCGCGCGCCGCCTGCCCTCGCGCCGCCCCGCCCCGCGCAGGCGCACCACCCGCCGCGCAGGCGCACTGCCCGCCCTCCGGGGCTGCCCGCGCCGCCGCCTGACGGAGCGGCGCTGCCCCACTCGCGCCCCCCCCTCCCCATCCCCACCGGCGGCGGCGCGCGGGCCCGCGGCGGAGCTGCTCCGCGGAGGGGCCGGTCCGGTGCAGGCCCCGCGGACAGGCGGGCGGCGGGCAGCCGCGGCGGGGCCCCGGTGGGACGGCGGCGCCGTGTCGGGGCGCGCAGGCGGGGGGCGTCCCCCGGGCGGCGCGGCCGGCTCCGCGGGCGGCCTCTCCCTTCCCTCCTCAGGGCGCGAGGCGGGCGGGCCCGCGATGGCGGCGTGAGGCGGCGGCACCGCGCCGTGAGTACGGGCCGCGGGGGGGGGGGGGGGAACGGCGGGAGGAGGGGAGCGGGCGGGGGGCCGCCGCCGGGGCCCAACCTGCCTGCGGGCCGGAGGGGAAGAGGACACCCCACCACCCCCCCCACCGCCCCGAGGCCATCCGCGTCCCGCCCGGCCTCGGCGCGGCGTTCGCCCTGTCAGCGGGCAATCGGCGGGTGTCTGCCGGAGCCGGGGGTGACAATTGGCTAACTTCGGGGACCGGGACGAAGCGCTCGGGGGGGTTCCCGGTGCCGTGGCGGCGGGAGAGCCGCGCTCCCGTGGCCAAGCGTGCGCGCGTTATAAAAGAGCCGGTTTCCGCCGCCCGCGAGCATGCTCAGAGTATTGCCGACCTAACATCAAAACACCACCACCGTATGCTTCCCCCCACATCGCCAAGGCTCTCTTTCCACCCCGCTGTGCCTCTGTTCTCAGTCAGCAACGTCTCGCAGCTCGCTCTAGCACCTTCCAAAAGCAAACTGGGGCCCGTTTCTCCCCAGAGCAAGGCAACTCCCTAACATCCTTTTGTCCAGCAGAGAACATGGCACTCCGCAGTGCTGCTGTGCCTGGCCAGGCACTCTCCCTGCGACCCCGTGGACCCATTGAGCCAGTTGCAAAGCAAGTTTACAAGCTGTTCTGCTGTACGAACATTGGTCATTACATACCAAACGTGCAAGAGAAGACGAAAAACTAAGCTCTTAGATGCAGTCCACAACACGCTGCACCCTTCTATACTTCATTACCCCTGTACTGAAACGTTACAATTGATCTTGCAAATGCTGTCATAGCAGAGTAACCTTTGCCTTCACAACCTATATGTCATAACTCCCCAGAACTCCTTGCCAATACTGCATTTTTGCCTCTTTTTACCTGAGACACAGAAAACTGGCCTTAATCAAGCTGTATTCAGAATTCTGAAGCCTGTGGAAGGCACAAAAGGTAGAGAAGAGACCCAAATTAAAACTCAAAATAATAATGTTTTTCAGGGAACTTGGAATGGGCTTGGAATTCATGACCTTTGGCAATTAAAGGCAGAGGGTGAGAATAAGGACCACTGAGAATTAATAAGTTAGTACAAATGAAAGTAGTGATACTTCAGATGACAGCTGTTGATGTTGACATCTCTTCCCACCACAGAGCTGGCTGACTTAAGGTTCTGCTCCTGTGATTCCCTGTTCAGAGAAACAAGGATCATACTGCTGCCTTTGTGCTCACAGGTGGAGGTTTATTCACCCTGGTGCTGTGAGTGCACTGCAGTCCAAATGGAGCGGGCACTGCTGTGCCTCTGGACACAGGCTAATCAATCCCCCAATCGGTAACAAAGCTTGGAGAGCTGCTATGGAAGTGTTGAAAAGAGTGGCTCAACAGAAAACCTCCGCTTTTCATGAAATGAGTTGCTTTGGCTTGTCTCTAGCTTGAGAAATCAGAACACTTTGTAACCCAAGGCTTGTTTAGTCAAGGATTTGCTGCTCTTTTGGAAAGTGTTTGCAATTATATTGCACCGTTTCTGAGTCTACATCAAGTGTTCAAGGCATCAACTTATCAAAGACTGGGGTAAGGCCTTTGCAAAAATTGAAGGCTCACTTTTTCCAGCTGAGTCATACCAGCAGATAAAGCTTTAAAAAAAATAGAAAAGACAGCAGCAAGGCCAAAAAAAACCCTGAAGAAGTTAAATCACTGATACTGCAAATAGGTCTTAAAAGTTTGAACAGCTAATGGTTCTTGGTTTGTTTTTTTATTTATTTTTTTTTTTTTTAAGAGGGAGGGTTGGCATCTAGAAAGCTGGTCTATTGTTGCTTTTCTTAGCTGAACTCCTCAAACTCATCACTTGGTAGCTCTTTTGCCTCTTTCCCCCCCTCCCAGTGCTTTGGATACTGTGTATTTTTTAGCAGCTGTTTTGGGTACTACATGGTATTTGGGAGCTGGTTTTGAACACATGCTGGCAACTTGAAGCACTGCCCACACACATCAGTTCAAGTTACGTGGCTGTGACAGGGTTTTTGATTTAAACAATTTTAAGCAAACCGTACTACAGGTGAGCCTTATCGGTAAGAAAATCAGTGCAAGTCCCTGAGGCTTACTCGTGAGTTTATGTGCACTGTGTAACTTGAGAGATTTTTATCTAGACAATGTGGCTTTTCATTCCCAAGCAGAAACTTTGGCTTCTGGAAAAGGGGGAGATTGGCACCACCAGCACCACCCAATAAAAAGGATACTTGGTCTTTTATTGCGGACTGTTCGGCTGCCAGCCTGGGTGACTGTTTCTGGAGCACCTGCTGGGGAAGTTCCTTGCGGACAGTACTGGCTTAATAGCTGCCTTAATAAGGTCTGAACAAGCTTACCTTTTAAGTGCTTAGTGAAAGCAGGCTGATTATTCTCCCCTGTTAGGGTAGATGGACTATTAAGGAATTAAGACATTCTTGAGAAAGGTACAGGCTTGGTGTTGGCATACTGATGTATAGAACCTATGGTGTAGGAACATGTCTCAGCTGCTCAATTGCTGAATTAGCTTCTAGAATATCAAGGAAGAGCTTGCTGGCTCCTCAGATGGACTTATTCTAAAATGACTGATCCATTGCAAAGTACTACGGACTTGCACTGTGCTACTCACTTTTGACTTGTCGTAATTAAAGTTTTGTTTCTGGCTGGGAAAGGTGTGCCGCTGCCCTCACACTGGAATTTGAAAATCCTCCCTACAAACATATGCCAGTAGGACCTGCTGGTTTTGAATGGTCTTGGGAGGAAAGATGACAGAAGGAAGGGCTGTGAACACGATGGAAGCCAATTAATAAGCATGTGGAGAAGTATTGGTGTTTGCTCACTAATGAGGTGTGTGGGGAACCTCCCCAGGCTGCTCCTCTGCCTGCAGGAACTGGCAAGGAGGAGGCTCTGGTAGCACGTGGAGATCAGATGGAGCTGCCAAGCGCTGACTGCAGGGAGAACAGCGGGAGCATGGCCTGTGCTATGCTAAGGAGGTGTCTGAAGCAAGTTCAAGTGGCTAAGAGCTGCAGAGGAGCGAGAGGAGGCAGTGGTGGTGCAATAAAAAGGAGCTGTCTGGTAAACACGAGTGGCCGCCAAGTCAGATGACTGGGGCAGGAGCATGAAAGCAGTCTTGAGGATAGCAAGACACCGGGCTGGCTAAGGAAACAGATGAGTCAGGCAGGGGAGAACAAGAGCAACTGGTTGAGGAAAAGCAGGATGCGGTTGTGAAACAGGGAGCTGGTAGAAATACTGTTGGGTGACAGGTTCTTATTTGCTCTGGGACGTGGTAATCTTTAGCTTGGATCATGAGGAGGGGACAAAGACAACAAGGTAGGAATTTTTCATTTGCAAGTTTCACCTTGCTTGAGAATCTAGGCAAAACTCAATATTGCTATGGCTTCAAGAAGGGACTGCCTATCCTGGGCACCAAGGTGAGTGGTAGTTCCCTGCTCATTAAAGAGTTGATAGCAGGAGATGCTGTTTCTCTTTGATCGATAGCGTGGAAAGAGAGCTTGGTCTCATTGCCAGCTGTATAAAGGAATCTCCAGTGAAGAGCTAGGAAGAGTATGTATCTTACTAGTGAAAGTTCCTTGAGGAAGATAGAGCTGCAGAAGTCTCAAGTATTAGGGACTTAATCTAGGATCAGCTGTGGGATACAGCAGACAAAGGGTCTTTAAACTTTAACTGGTGGATAGCAAATGGGCACGTGAAAATACAAGCAAACTGACTACAGATACAAGACTGTTTGAAAGTCTGCATTTGTTAGAAGTCCAAGAGGTTTGCAGATTGAAGAGGATTGACACTGAAACTTCATAGTAAAAATAACCACTATTAAATGGTTCTTTATTCTGCAGAGTGGTTGCATTGATTGCTATAAGCAACTGGCTTTTGCAGGAAATACCAATGTTTAAAAGTGGGCAACTTGTTCTGAGATGGATTTGTGTTTGTAGGAAGCATTTAGGTAATGCTTACACGCTTAGAATCAACTTGCTGTTTAGAGCATTATTGCTTAAGTCTTTGCTGTGGTGAGGAGGCCAGACCACGGAGTGAAATGCAGCTACATCACAAATTACAATTATACTCTTAAACTGCAGTCAGTTGTAAAGTTTGGAGGCTAAAGGCTCAATAGTGACCCGTGGCCTTATTAAAGCTGAGAGATTGATGATGTTAGTCCTGGAAGATTCTAAAGCTTTGTTCCAGCCTTGTGCTCTTCTGACAGACACATCATCTGAGGTTGGTTTTTATTCATTTCTTTACTCTAGAGACAGAAAGCCCAAAGTTATTGTCTGTAGGCACTTCAAACTAAAGCTTCAAGAACAGGTGACCCAAAGACTGCCACACACATCCAGCTACAGAAGTCAGGTTGATGTGACTGCTGGATCTAGCAAAAGCATGACATGATGCTTATGCAGTGATTTGTACAACTCAGTGTTTGGAACACTTAGGGAAAACTGTAGGAAAATTCAAGGAAGGAACATTTCAGGAGGATTAAGGTGGCTGCAGATCATTGATTTGGTACAACTTTGTTGTATTCAGTGCAATCTGAACTAAATAGTTGGGTGGTGGGGTTGAATTACCTTTCTGTTCATATATTTGCTGCTAAATCTTTTCTCTCCATTCTTCCCCTTGGAAAAAAGTTATCTAATACTTCTGCAGTACTTTTACTCCAGAAACATCTAAGCAATTCACAAAGGCTAGCAGACAGCATGTTTTGTTATGAAATAAGTAATCCTTATTTCCAGTTTATAGATGAGGGAAACAGGCTTGGGACTAGACTTGCCCTTACAGATACGAGTGAGTGACCTGCATAAAACAGGACTAACACTGGGAGTTTTATTCCTTTAACTTTACTTTATCCATATTGCAATGTAAAATAACTTCTTCCTTATTCTTTGCCTGCCTAACTGCAGCTTGTTTTACTAATTGAACCCCAGCTGCCCTCTCTGTGCTGGAGAACACTGTCTTGCAGGAGCACCAGCACAACATACTTACCCCAAATTTTCTTAATCTCTTTGCCCTGGTGGAGATTTTGGCCTGAATTCTCTCTCACTAACATTAAAATAGATGCTGCTGCTAAGAACACAGTGGATGGCAGCATGCTTCCTGCTTTTGACAACAGAGCTGGTCGGTACCTACAAGCTTACAGAGCTGTAAGACAAGTCTGACCTCAGTGTTTTTTTGGAAGAGAACCATGTGTGGTTTTCTCTTGGCTTTTCTGTGCAATCCCTCATTCTCCCTCCCTTCACCAGGAAATCCCTTCTCCTGCCAACAGGAGCCAGCGGAATGCGCTGTTTGTTTACCTTCTCACTCCTTCATCCTACTAACCTTCCAACCCCCCCCAGTTGTAATCCTAACAGGCTCGGCTCAGTCCTTCATCCTTCTGACAGAGCACTACTCCGTTGAGTATTTTCAGATAAAAGGATTGCTGCAAGAAGCTGTTCTGACCAGGCTCTGCTTAGTGGGGGTGAGGCTGTGGCATTCTGCAAGGCTGGGGCTGTCCTCTCGCCTATCTTTCTGTACCCTGGCTGGCAGCTGCTTTGTTCAGTGTTGCTGCATGTCATCACGATGTGCTGCAGGATAGTAGGGAAGAGCATGCTTCCCAAGCTCTTCCCTTTTCCAGCATTCCCCTGCATGGTTTTGCCTTTTTGGGGTAATAAGCTAGGAGTACCCTCTTCTCATGGTTTCTTTACTGCATGAGCTGAAGGAAAACTTCCAGTTATTCCCTCCCAACAGTACTGGTATCTTCTAGCCTGACCTGCTATTGCTATCCTAGGCTGCTAAACTCCACTCTTCTGCCCCCTTTCAACAGTTCGGGCTCTGTAAAAACACCTGTGAGGAATTTATTATTTTTAAAGCCATCTGAAATTCTTGGATGAAGATGTTTGTACTGCTTAGAAAGGAAAAAAAACCCTACACAGTACAGTTGATGTGGTTGCTAAAGGTAGAAGCATCTTTTCTGGACTTGTAGTGTGCTGCCATCCCTGGTCGGAGAAGCCCTTAAATCTCACTGTTTCCACAGGGTTTTATAATAATCCAAGTGAGGAAATCCTGTGTTTACAGCACTTACGAAAATTGCCATTTTGAGACTGTCCCCTCTTTGATCTATTCACATACTTTGTCTTATCTGACTTTAGCTGATTGGCAAGGATTATAAATCCTTTAAGCAGGGACTGTCCTCACCTTTGTTTTGCAGCCTGGACACTGTTGGGGCTTTCTTGAGTAGCTACATGTATATATAGCTTGAATGTTATGTTGTCCTGCTGGAAGACTTTATAATGGGTCTGTGCCTGAGGAGGAAGCAGTTTGTGCACTTCACACTTCCTAGACACTTCTTATACTTATGCTTCCTTAACACTTCTTTGTAGCACCTAATAGTTTACCTCTCAGTTGCGTTTCTTTGTACCATCACTCAAGTCTTTGGACAGTCTTGGATAAATACATGTGTAGGGAAGGCTGTGGCAGCTTGTATTCCTTTCTGTTTCCCCCTCTCCCTTTCCGTTCCTGCACTATGCTAAAGACAAGGGTCTCACAACTGTTAGCCTGGGTAAAAGCCTGAGAAACAGAGCACAGAAGGGATACACTTCTACATCAGCAATAGATAATCATGTTCCCAGCTGAGTGGTTCAGAAGGCAGCAAACTTCCCACCAGCTCTGAGACACACCGGGATTTAGTACTGGGAATTCAAGCATCAGCATACGATGCTTGGGAGCAAATGAAGCTATATGAGAAGAATGTTGATTTTTTGCTGTTTCTGACAGTCTGACATTTTACCCCTCCCTACAGAACAGCTTTCCTGCCGGAGGAGTTGCTGGAGACTGTTCCGGAGTACATCTGATTGCTGCTGCCACAAGGCCCCAGCCAGCCAGCCACAATGTACTGCCTTCAGTGGTTGCTACCCGTCCTGCTCATACCCAAGCCCCTCAACCCAGCGTTATGGTTCAGTCACTCAATGTTCATGGGCTTCTACCTGCTCAGTTTCCTCCTGGAACGGAAACCTTGCACGATCTGTGCCTTGGTCTTCCTGGCAGCTCTGTTCCTCATCTGCTACAGCTGCTGGGGGAACTGCTTCTTGTATCACTGCACAGGATCCCAGTTACCAGAATCAGCTCACGATCCCAGCATAGTGGGCACCTAGAAAACAATAATCTTCCAGTCTGCTGAGGGCTCTTGTTTTGCTTTTAAAAAGGGGGTGGGCTAGGGAGGAGGGAGGGTGTGTTAGGCATGTGACTGGAGTAAAACCAGCCTGTTTCCTGTAACTGTGTGTGGACTAGAGTGGTTAATTTCTCCCACTCTGCCTGTGAAATTCGACTTGTTTACTGTGTGAACTCTGGCAGCACCACCTGCTTTTTTAGAAGCAGAAATCTCTTTTCCTTCCCGTATCACTGGGAATGGACACCAGCCCTCCTAACTGAGAACTGGTGGAGGACCGAGCTGCTGGCCTCTGCCCAGCTGTTGCACAGTGGTGGAGTTGTATGTCACTCACTTGTTTGCATTAGGCCACGGTGGTCTAACTCAGGGCTCTTGGCCCACTGATTCTGCTCAAGTAGCTACAAGATTCTCTCCGTCTTTCTCTTTGTGGGGAGCCAGCCTTCCCACCTTGCTGATCAGGGGCAAGCTCAACAGCTCACAGATGGACTTGGCCAAAAGCTGCTGGAGCCAGAGGCAGTTGAGTCACCTCCACCTGCTCAGCCTGCCAAAGAGATGCGTGCACTGCCGAAGTGCTTTCTGAACTACTTATGCTCCGAGATCATAGACTGAAAGCCTCAGTTATGCTGCTGCTTTTATAAAGCCTCACAGGTAGTGGAGACTGTCTTTTCCCCTCCTCCTAGATTTCCAGGGCTTATGAAGGTATTGACTGTTGGGATAAAGAACCAGTATGCTGCAAGATGTGGGGTTTCGAAAGCCACTGTGAACCTCACCCTATAAAACTCATGCTAGCCCAAAAAGCCAGGTGCAGGCAGCACAGGAGAGGATCCTGAGGTGGAGGCATGTCTTGAAGCAGTAAATGCTTCAGCCATTTTCAGTGATAATGTTTTTGGGCCAGGGGTGACAGAAGGTGCTGGTGCTACTGACTGGAGAAGGGACAAGGCTAGAGGAGTGCCTGGTGTCTCCACCTCCCCTGGCAGAAGGATGTCAAGAAGCCGTGGTGGTGGTGGTTCAGTCCTACAGCCACAGCTGTGCAGAGCACCATGCTGCATACATTACTCTGTGCAGCCATGGCTCTTGAGGCCCCCAACCTGGGGCAGAGGTTTGTTTGTGAGAAGCCTTAGAGGTTAACACAAAATACCGTCTCTAAACTTTAAAGGTTTCCCTTCCCTTTGCCGTCAGATTGTCTTTACTTCAGTCTCATAGTGGAGAGCAGCAGAAGTGGCTGTTGCTGTCCCAAGGAAGTTCAAGCTATGAGGTTGTGAAACTTCCAGAGTATTGTTTGTTCATTGCACAGCTGTTCAAAATGTTTAATAAAGCTTTATAAACTTTGGTCTATGGCCTCCTGCCCAGCATGATGCATTGGCTGCTCATTGCAGATGCCTTAGCCCAGCAATCATGTGTCTCTGTATTGTTCTGTTCTCAGCACAGTAACCCGAGAGAGTCTCCAGCAAGAGGCAGAGCCTGTTTGCCCTGTACTCACTCTTCTCATTAACTGTTTAGCTTGACCATGAGCAGACTGAGAACCATACTGGTGATTCCTAAACAGACTCGTTTTACACACAACACAGGAAGTTACTTCTGGTCATATCTCTGCACTCACATGACAGATTCCCCCTTTCCTTACCACTTACGAAATTAAACCACAGAGTGGTGTCCTGAAAGCTGGTAATCCCCAATGCCAGCAGTAAAAGTGTTATCTGCTGGGCACCTACGCCATGCAAGCCCATCCCACGACACCACATCTGCCTAACCTGTCCCCTGTACCCCTGCTGCGGGCAGAGACCAGGCTGCAACTCAGCTGCCATGAGCCATCCAGGCAGAGGTTTTGGTTGTGTTGGCCCTTCTGCAGCTTTGGGCATGATGCTGTGTAGTACTCGGCGGGGGGGGGGCCACACACGGTGCAGCCAGACATAGGACTATTGATTCCGACAGCACCCAGGAACCCCTCTGAGAGTTAAAGGGTGCAGGAGCTGCATGCTGCTGGAGCTGAAATCAGCTTCCTCTATCCTTGCTCCAAGCCCTGAAGACCAAGTCCAAGTTGGAAAGGCTTCAGGGCATATCAGTGTTTACATGGTTTTTTTTTTAAAAAAAAAGCATGTGCTGCATCACCAAGAATAGATGTGACAGCTCTGTCACCTGTCAAGCCGAGGGAAATCCCAATAGCTGTCATATCAGCCACAACATAAATAACAAAACAGAAAGGAGAGGGGAGGGCATCTCATTTGCAAGCTGTGGCAAGACTGTTGTCTGCGCTCTGAGCACCTTTTAGAGTTTAAATCTATTTAAGCTAATGCAGTCAGTTCTTTTAAGAGTACATTTTTGTTGCTAACGAGCCAAGTTGCACTCTACAGCAATTTAAATGAATCCTAGCCACAAAGCCAGACAGTCCTTTGGACAAGAGCAAGCCCTAGCTTTGTACATGGGGTCCAAGACAAGGTGCAGCTGCAGGCTTTCACTTCTGCGAGACCCAATTTGGAGAAAAAAGCACTTCAAAAGAGGGAGGCTGCCACTGTAGCGACAGGAGAGTTCTCAGCAGACTGATGGGGATGAAACCTACTTTTTGCAGCACTCCCACCCCAAATGTAGATAAAGAGCACTCTTTGATATATACGCAGCCCTCCTCAGCACATTGTCTTACCCTCTTTAGGGCACTAAGATACTATCTTCATTTTAAAGATAGAAAATTAAAGCAACTTTATCATGGTCAGACACAAAGCCTCAGGCAGAGTGAGGAACCCAACTAGGTCTCACATCCCATGTTAATGCCCTGCTCATCCTTCTCTATAAAGAGACCATGAAAAACCAGCCTGTGACTGCAGAACAAGTCGAACCCGATGGCTTTTGAAAAGCATCATCACAGCTTCCCTGTTTGTGCACCGCAAATTGGACTGAGCCCGTACAGACAAAGCACCTGTGCTCTTGGGCAGGCATTTGCTGCCTACGTGGAAGAAAGCTCAGAGGAGGTGTTTTGCCCTGGTCTCAAGGAGCTTCTCTGCCAGAAAAGCAGTGGGGTGGCTCTGTCCCCTGGTATCCTGGAGGCACCGAAGGGGGTCTCTGCACGGGGACCACACCAATGGCAGGCACTGCAGGGGGTAGCTACACTAGTGACTCTGAAAGCAGTAGGGTTTAAAACACAACCACTGTGTTGTGCCAGGTCCCGTTGAGCCTGGACACTGCCCGCAAGGGCTTTGGCACAGAGTGAGTCTCATCACCTTGCTGTATTATAAAGTGTCCATCTGCCTGGTGCTCCCTAGATACAGGGAGCAGGAGCCTTAAGCTGTTCCTTTGTCTTTCCATTTGAAGGAGAGATCATTTTGTTTTCTAGGTCACGTAACAGATCAGTGACACAGCAGGGTCAGGAAAGAAAAAAACCCACAACCCAAACCCAGGCTCAGAACCCTAGAAACAGAGATGCAGCTTAGCTCAGGCAGTCCTCAGGCTCCTCATTGCAGCCTCAGGGTCTGGGGACTTATCACTCCCCTCCTCACCACTCATCAGGGAGAGGCAGCATTCCCAGGAAGAGCAACTGGGACACCACAAGATTTCCCATGGAGAAGGTTTGGCCGTGACTATCAGGCTGGTATGGCTTTTTGAACCCTAGATCTGCTGGACATCCATGTTGGTGCATCTCATCTCCAGGGCTGATGTTTGGCAGTTGAGCTTCCTGGCACCACTTGCAGTGCAGATAGGGAACCAGCTCTCTGGGGCCACCATGGCTACCAGCCCTCTCTCCCAGCATCTGCCTGTCCATCCCTAGATCTTGCCCAGTAATTAGTGCCTCCTGCCTGAATGCTCTCCCTGCTTACCCAGAGACAAGCCTGTAACATGGCCTTACTAACTTAGCAGCAGGCAGAGGAGAGAGGTTGATCCCACTGAGGAGCTGTTTGGGCTGAAAGCACCCACTGGCCAGCTCAGAGAGGCAGCTAAGTCCAGAAGTGCAGCCCCACTGCTGATAGCACCGGGCTCCCACAGCTTCCAACCTTGTCCCCTCATGGTGTTACCCTGGGGCTGGTCCAGCCAAACCCCCTGAGCCAGGGAAGCCACAAACATCACTCAGGGCCAGAAAGCCCTGCCCTGCTAGTGCTCTTTGGTCTCTCCTGTCTCTTGCTCCTTGCACCAGAGCAGTTTCCTAGCCCTCAGCCACTGACGGAGGCAAGCTGCTCCTCAGGTAAGGACTTTAGCCCTTCCCTCGGGAGCCTGGAGATTAACCTGTGGCAAGAGAGTTTTACTACTCCTCCAAGCAAAGGCAAATCTGCTGGTAGCAGGGCAAGGGAGGACAGATGGCTCAGGTGCCACCCAGACCTGCTGCTGGAAGGGATGAGAGCTGAGTGGCAGAGTCCACAGAGGACAGAGACAGGCTTTGTCATCTGACTTGACATGTGCCAGCAGCTTCCCATTCACATCTTGCTACCAGTGAGCAGCAGGCACAGTGGGGGCTGGAATGGCACAGCCAGTGAGACCCAAGCACCTAGCACTGGGGCACAGCCCCGCCATGAGCCAGTCCTTTAACAAACACCCTGCTCCTGCCCCAAGAGCCCTTCTGCTGCATCTGGGCTATAGGAGAGACCCCAGACCCGCAGCACAGTCCAGGATTTGCTCCGGGGGATCCTCAGCACACGGAGCAGTTCAGGGCTGCCCCCCACCTGCTCGCAAGTGTTTTTCCCCTTTATCCCTTGGGAGCCTGCATCAAGAGCCAGGAATTGATGTGCTTTGGGGGTGCTACCACTGAGTTTTGGGGACAGTGAAGGGTGTGTTCAGGCCAAACAACTCATCCTTGCTGTTTTAGAAACCCATTACCAACACAAACTGCCCAGCACAGGACTCCCACCTCCTCACCAGACCTGCTGTGGGGGCAGCCACAGCCCCCACCCTAACAACCAAATCCTCTCTCGGGCTTACAGGACAAAACATGAGTGTGAAGCAAACAGCAAGATTAAGTCCAGTAAAGGAGGCATGTGGTGTAATCCCCAGGCACATCTGCCCAGCTCAGGCTGGGGACGCCTGGCTGGCAGGGGCTCCTGCTGGTCTGAGTGAACTGAGGGGAGTGACTCCGTGGCAAAACAGGCACGGAGCACAGCCAGGGAGGGCTGTGGGTACTGCCGAGTCCCCCAACCATCTTTTTAAGATGCTTCAGCTGCCTCCAAAGCTGATGACCATACACAGAGTGAAGCGGACAGGCAGAGGAGGAAGCGAGCAGTGCCATAGGCAGTGCTTGGAAGTACCGAATCTAGCCCCCTTATCCCCTGGGCACAATCCACTGCAGACACCCTCACCGTCCCAGGGCTCAGGCTGGAGTGCAGCACCCTGCAGCACCTCTTTCTCTGTATGCCATCCCCTTGGCCACCCTGCTCTGGAGTAGCGATGCCGAAGGGGCAAAGCTGAGGGCTGGAAGAGCCCTGGCCCCAGATCCCCCCTCCCAGGGATGACCCCACTGACCTACCCCCAACCCACACATTGCACACAGACCAACGGACTTGCCGAGAGATAATCCCTCAATCACTTAATTGCTTTAAAGAGAAGCAAAACATAAAGCATTAAACATTTAAGGTGATAAGACCGAGTCACTTGCCACCCTGAGGAGGAAGGAGCAGCCACACGTCAGCACGGAGCAGCCAGACCCAGGGGGCTCAGGAGCACTAAAGCCACCCCAGACCATAGCAGTGGTGAAGGACCACCAGCAGCAGCCACCCTGCTTTCAGACGGCCTGCTCCCCCCAGTGCTGTGCTATATATCAATTACTTAATCACTGAGTGAGGGATCCCAATCAGCACCCACTGATTATCCCAACAAAGCAGGCCTGCTTCTTGTCAGCTTGCTGATGAAGCAGATTCTGCTGAAGCGAGGGCTGCCCCCCACCCTGTCCCCCCCAGCCCAGCACATGGGGGTTGGCAGTCAGGTCTCCTGCCTGCTGGGCTTGGGGCAGCTCTGCTGGCCCTGGCTTTGGCAAGATCATGTGCACGAGGGTCACTGTGTCGCTTGCAGCCCCGTGGGGGCTAGTGCTCCCTGTGTGTGGGCAGAGACCCCGGTGTCTCCGCACACAAAGGCTGGGAAGCAGTGATGGACGCAGCGGAGGAGCCCGTGGGGTCCCTCGTGGCTAACACCGTGTGCCGGTGGCAAGTGTCACAGCCCTCTGCTCGGCATCAGCTGCTGCAGCTGGGATCCCACCAGCGATGCAGGCTGCATCCCAGCTCAGCTCAGAGCACGCTGGCCGGATTCTGCACCCACCATGGCAGTGCTTCCCTACCAGAGCGATCCGGGCATGGGGAGATTGCCTGCCACCGCCAGAAGGCTGTCCCTGGCCCTCGGAGCAGGAGGGACACGGTGGATGAGGCTCCTCTTGCAGGAGCAGGCGCTGGGGCTGTGCTGGACCACAAGCCCACATGGGGACACAGGAATAGCTTCAGCAGCACAGAAGTAGCCCAAGATCCCAGAAGCATTGGCCAGAAAAAGCGTCTGAAGCACCTGGAGCCACCCATGAGCATTGCACATGCTCCAGGAACCACCAACTCCTGTAATAGGGATGCAAAGGAGTCCTCTCATACATGAGCTACACTTTTTTTTTTTTTTTTTTTTGTGAGGTCTGTTTGTATTTAATTATCAAATTGCAAAGTATTTACATCAACATTAGAGTTTCAAAGCATCTCCACCCCCCACCACCCACAAAGCTGGACCTTTTCAGGTTTTTTTTTCCAAAGTTTTATTATTATCCAAAAAAAAAAAAAAAAGCTAAATATTTTACTTCAACACTGAAAAAGGCAGGTGGGGGGAGAGGGGAGCTGGGGAGAGAGAGACACAGATCCACATGTTCTCTGCATAGTTGGTTGGAGATCTTACAAAACACTGTTTAAAAAAATGATGACAGCAGAGGAGCATAACTTGTAGGGCATTATTGACCTTGGGAAGCCAAAGAGCATCCTTAGGTGGGGCTTCCCCTCTAGAGTTTATTGGCTTAAAAAATAAAGTGGCAGACAACAGTGGTGATGGACGAGAGGCTCTCGATCTGCAGGGCCTCTGGGTCGTGCTGGCTGCAATGGCGAGTCTGGAGATGCTGAGTCCAACCAAAACTGCTGCACAGGAACACGGATGGACACACGGACATGCAGACACACAGCCCCAGCCCCGTGCAGGAGGGCTCCTCCGGGATTGCTCTACTGTCTTCTGCCCTGAAATGTCCCCAGCACATCTCCTTCGTCAGAGCTTGCCAAAAGCCATGGGGAATTAAGCCAGCCCGGGGCGTTCCTTGCGCCAAAGCTGTGTTCCCGCTCTGCTGCTTGCCAGAAAGAGCCAGAAAATGAAAGCGCTTCCCATGCCGCTGCGCTCGCTCAAGACCCTCTACGTGCTGCAGACAACCGAAGGCCAAACCTTAACATGTGTGCTTGCCTTCTCTCTCCCCAGCTTTCAGATCAAATCTGGCTTCCGCACATTACAGTTTTAAGAGGTTTCTCCTGGGGATGGGGATTTTGTATAATTTAGGCAGAGCTATGGCACAGGCCACCCCTTGGACCGGCTGCTGCGGGACGGGGCTTCTCTGGCAGGGCCGATGGGGATGCAGCAGCCACCTGTCCCAGGGATGCAAACAGAGAAAGACCCAGAACATTTTGCTTTGGAGGGTCCCTGGCCAAACACAGAAATGCAGGCACAGCAAATCTGCTAGGAAGGGGGATCAAAGGCTCCAAGTCCCAAAAAGATTTTAAAAAAAAATCCATTAAACCAGTCACTGTTCTCCAAGCCAGCAGGATCCCTCTGTACTGAAGAGCCGATTTTGAAGGTTTTCAAGCTGATTTTGAAGGTTTTACTCATTAAAAAGGAGCCACCAGCCAACCAAGCGAGCACTTGGTTCATAAATAAGCGGCCAGGGAGCTGCAAGAGCAAGCAGAAAGCAGCGGCGTGCCCAGGCCCTGCTCTGGCAGAGGTTTGGGTAGGGGGTTTTGGCCACCCCCCCCGCCCATGCTCAGCTCCCACCTGGCTTTCATGGGACACTGGCACCACAGCAGGGGCTGGAAGAGGTGGTTTGGGTCTGCTGGCTGCACAGAGGCTGTGCTGGAGGGAAATCGCATCCCACAAGTGCGGGGAAGCAAAGCAAGCCCACCGCCCGAGGACCAAGAGGTGGGCAAAGCTACTGGCTCCCCTCTCCAGGTCCTTCCCACTGGTGCATGCCAGCACCCCTGCCCCACAGCACCCCCTCGAGCCCCCATCCCACCCCTCCTCCAGGAAAGCATCCAAAGAGCCTCCAGGTCTTTCTGAGTAAGGGTGCCCGGGACCCAAGAGGTGAGGGAGCAAAACCTCGCAAGCCACCACAGCAAAGGGTTTCCAGCTGGGTACAGCTGCAGGAGGGGGGGAAAACCAACACATGCAACTAAGTCAATGTTTGGGAAGGTGAAAGGACCACTTGAGGGCTATGTACAAGCAGATGCTGGGCGGGAGAGCGCAGGGGCTGGGTGCCACCCCACCGTTCAGCCCCATGGGATGTGTGCGGGGGCAAAACTGGGCATGGATAGCCACCCACTGCCAAAACATGGCTGAGGCATTTGGGAGCAAGCAGCGGGGGAGAGGAGGATGCGAATGTCTCCTCTGCAGCACAGCGCTTCCCAGGACTATTCTCCAGGATGGTGGCCCATGGCCGGGGATGCTCCCACTGCATGGAGACGGCAGCCTAGCAGTCGAGACGTGAGTGGTGTGGGGAAGACAGATAAAACGTACTGGGTGGACAAAAGCATCTGTGAAAGATTAGTATTTCCCCCAAAATACTCCCACACCCTGAACAGCAGCATGTGCTATGCACTCAAGCCCTGTGGTGGCACCGGGTTTGGTGGTGGGGCAGCCTGGGGGAATCTGCCAGTGGGAGAGCTGGCAGTGGAGCCAGGGAAGGCGGCTGCGGGGGCTGTAGTGCACTTCCCAGGGGGCCAGCTGGAAGACCAGGAGTCCTCAGTGGGAGAAAGCACAGCCAGGGTGGCAGGGCTGGCTGCAGGCAGGAGGAGGGCTCTGCCGGCAATCCCCGGGTGCTGCTCCCAGGAGAGACGAGATGGGTCCCTTGTGGGGGGACGGATGCAGCTGGAAGACTCGAACACGTGCCTCGGTGCTCCCATGGGATGGTGTCGGTCACTGGAGCCACAAGCAGCCACATTTCATGCTCCCAGCACCTGCTAGCCTGTCTGAACCAGCCAGTGATTGTGCCTTCCCCATGGTGAAACATCTCTGCCAGCACACTCAGGAGAACTGGAGCCAAGGGGGGCAGGGTGAAGGCTCAGGGAAATTTGTGCTGATTTAGAAAGGGGGTGAAGGAGACCGGGGCCGTGTGTCCGACATGGGGTGATGCTGTCCCCCAGTTCCTCCAGGCTCACTCCAGAGCTGCTGGGGGGGAAAGGTCTCCTGAAAGCCAAGTCTCTCAGTGGGAGATGCTCTGCTCACCCTCCCAAGACAGCTCCGCCAGTGCCCACAGGCTCCTCTCGCCAGCAGGACGGCGCCGCTTCATTAAACATGGGCCAGAAGTCTTAATGAGTGATGAGGGGACCCAGCACCTCCCCTGGCCGCATCCGGAGATGATGCCCCGTCCCACTCTGGGGCTGCTCCACAAAAAACGGCCCCTTGGTGGGGAGGCCAGCCCTCGGCGCCCCGCGGCGAGGACGGCAGTGTCCCTGGTGCCAGGAGGAGCTCCGGGTCTATAGGTTTTCGCCAGGCTGGTACTGGGGCTCTGTCGAGGTGAAGTAGTCCTCCAGGAAAGCCTGCAGGTACTCGAAGGTGGGTCGCTCCTCTGGGTCCTTTCGCCAGCACTGGCACATGAGGTCATGCAGGGACTCGGGGCACTCGGGCGGGCAGGGCATGCGGTACCCCCGCTCCACCTGGTCCAGCACCTCCCGGTTCACCATTCCTGCGTGCAGCCAGAGGAGACATGGCGTTGATTAGAGCTGGGCCAGATCCTGCACCATGCCTTTTCCGGAGTGGACACCAAGGGCATTATGCTGGGACGAGCCTTACGGGCAACCCCCATGACCCAGGGAGAGAGGGACCCCCCAAGCCCAACAGCGCTTGTCCCTGCCAGCCCATCACCTTGCTTGGTGACTAGAGCAGGACAGGGTGGCTGTGACCCTGCATCCCGGCTGGGCTCTGCTCACCCTACCCTGGCGGGGCAGGATCCGACCTGGGCAAGGGTAGCTCATCCCTGAGCTCACCCTCCCTGCCCAAATTGCAGGAGAAAATTTGCATCAGTTTGCTCCTCTGCAACGAGATGGCTCTGGCGGCCATGGAGTGCCGGGGCAAGCGCTGGGCACAGGCAGCCAGCGTTGTGGCACTGCAATGGGGGACGGGGCTTCTGCTGGCGGGTGCCACCCCTCACCTGGGTACGGCACTCTGCCCTTAGTGGTCAGCTCGGTCAAGAGGATGCCAAAGGACCAGACGTCTGACTTGATGGTAAACCTGCCGTACAGAGCAGCTTCAGGGGCTGTCCACTTGATGGGGAACTTTGCACCTGGATGGAAAGGCAGGATGAGAGGCTGATCCCGGCCTCGTGCTATCCAGGGGGTGCATGGGGCTGTGAGTGCCTCCAGGACCCCCATGCAAGCAGGGCCACAGGCCAGCTCCAGATGCAATGCACACCCCTGGGGACCAGGGACCAGTGGCCAGTGCTCCGGTGCCGCCTGCCTGGGCATGGTGCCGGCAGCCCCGGGAAGCGCCGGGCACGCACCTTGCCGAGCGGTGTACTCATTGTCCTCGATGAGGCGTGCCAAACCAAAGTCGGCCACTTTGCACACCAGGTTCTCTCCCACGAGGATGTTGGCCGCCCGGAGGTCTCGGTGGACATAGTTCATCCTCTCCACGTAGGCCATGCCAGATGCGATCTGTGGGGACCAGCACATGGGGCACCGAGGCTGACGGGGTGACACGAGGGTCCCCAGGGAGTGCCTGGCACTGCCGAGGGGAACAGCTCTGCAGCAGGATCCTACCCAGCGTGCGGGAACAGCCGGTTGCTCAAGAAAACCCACACAGACGCAGGTTTGCTGGCCAGAGGGAGCCAGCAGCAATGGGAATGGGCAAAATGACGGTCCCTGACTGCAACCCAGCTCTGGAAAGCGCACCCAGCGGGGCTGGTGGCACCCACCTGAGTGAGGCTGCGGAGCACCCCAACAGGCGACAGCCACAACAGCCCAGCAAGGTGCTTGGGCAGCCAGTGCCCTCAGAAGGGGATGTGGGAGTCCCCGGGATACACAAACCCACCTGAGCCGCCATATCCACGAGCTGGGGCAGCCGCAGGTACTTGCCCATCTCACCCTTCAGGAAGTCCAGGAGGCTGCCTGCAAGGAAGACCATGGTCACAGCAATCCAGAGGAGCAGAGCCCCTTGGCCAGCCCCCTGGCATCCCTCTCACGCTTACCCTTGCTCATGTACTCAGTGACAATGTAAATGGGCTCCTCCGAAACCACCGCGTAGAGCTGAACAAGCTTCTCGTGCCGGAGCTTCTTCATGACCTGGGCTTCCTGCAGGAAGGCCTCCGGGGACATGGTGCCAGGCTTCAGCGTCTTGATCGCCACCCGGGTGGTGCCGTTCCAGGTCCCTGTGGCACAGGACACGCTGCTCAGGACACATTTACGGGGCAGGGGGCTGTGTCCCTCGCCTGCTCCCCCACCCCACTGCAGGCTCTGGGCACCTGCAGACGGCTGGGGAGAGGAGACAGGTGGTGACATGGGGGGGACAGTGGGGTGGGAATGGTCCTTACCCATCCACACCTCTCCGAAGCAGCCCTGTCCCAGCTTGACCTCCAGCCGCAGCGATTCCCGGGGGATTTCCCAGGCATCCTTGGCGAGGCCTTGGGTCTGGGGCTTGGACGTGGGGCAGACGTTGGTGAGACGGTGGCACAAGCCGTCGGCGTGTTCTAGCACAGGAGGGGACAACACCAGGGTGACGCTTGGGCATTTAGGCATGTGATGTCTTTACCCCGCATCTTCCCCGCAAAACACCTCGGGGACCCGCACCCAGACCCTCACGCTCTTCCCCAAAACCCAAGCAGCTTTTCACCAGGGTTCCCCCCCCAGCTGGTTTGGGGTCCCACAGCACTGGCTTCCCAGCAGCCCCTGTCCTGCAGCGAGGGCAGGCACAGCACCCAGGGTGTCACCCAGACCCCAAGGGGACCCCAAGTGGCTACTCACTGGAGTAATAGGCCACCAGCTGCTGCAGGCTGTTGAACTGGGTGCGGGAGGTGATGTAGAAGCCGCCACTGTCCAGCTTGCGGATCTTGTAGTGCTTCACGTTGAGCCCCTTGGCGTTGTCAAAGTCAGAGACGGAGAGGCAGTAGGCACCTGTGGGCAGGACCGAGGGGCTGGGGGGGGAGATGCGCCGCAGACGGGTGCTCCCCATGGGGTCCCGCTGAGGGGTGGTGGTGGGGGAGCAGGATTGGGCATGCAGGCTGCTGCTTTCACCCAAAAGCAGAGGAGGCGAAAGGAGGTGGCTGTCAGGTCTGTCATCTGGGCATGGGTGATCCCTGCTGCTCCTCCAGCCCCGGCAGCCGAGAGCAGGCTCAGCATCCCCACAGGATGTGCTAACAAGGGGCACCACCCCCTCCAGCCCCCCCAGCCCCACCAGGTCCTTCTCTCTGGCAACACGCAGCATGCAGCACTGCTGCTGCTTCCTCTGCAACGAATGCCGCTTTTGGCCGGGGGACACAGCGGCCACCACGGCTCAGAGGAGCTGGCACCATGGGGATGGACTGTGCCCCCCCAGGCTGGCACTGAGGAAGAGACCCCATTGGGTGTGGGAGGGCCCAGTGGGCAGGAGGGCAAGTAGCCCCCCGGGGTGCAGGGATGAACCCAGCTCTGGCAGCAAAGGGGGGATGCTGAAGCAGGGGAGAGGACTGGACAGGAGGCAGGCTGGGGAGAGCTGCTGACCCACAACCCCAACACCTCGGCATCTCAGAGAGGAGCCAAGGGGCTGGTGGGCCCGATTCCCTCCTCCACAAATCCCACTGTGGGCATCGCTCTGGATGCCTGTCTCTGGTCCACCCACACGAGAGCAACACTGTGCTGCTGGAGCCACAAATAACAGAAAGGAAGATTTATGCTGCTGCTTGAATGAGCTGTTTCCACCAGAATAAAATAAATAGTGGCAAGTTCAAGGCATCAAAACAGAAAGCAACATCAAGGAGCTTTTCCCAAAGGTGCATTTGGAGCCAAACTAAACGTTTCCAGGTAAGAAACAGCATCCTCAGGCAGCCGAACTTCGAAGATCACAACTTGCGCTTTCAGGAGGCACAAAACAAGTATAAAGAGTTGTTAGACTTGAAAGAAGGACCTAAAAATTCATCACTGCCTCTGCCTGGTTGCCCAGGAAGCACATATTCAAGATTTTGCCACTATATAGGGACCAGGAAAAAAAAATAATCATCTAATTGGGTGGTAAAAAAAAAAAAAAAAAAAAAACAAAAAAAAAACAACAGAAAAATAGAGCATCCTGCTTGGTGGTCCTGCCGGAGCTGGTGAGGCAACCAGCTCCTACCCTGCCATGAGCTGAATCATCTCTTTGAAGGGTGACCACTGGGCAGGCAGCAGTGGGAGAGAAGTGTCTGTGTCCCTCCAGCCCTGCAGGCTCGATGGTGTAACGGCACATTCAGCATATAAATGTCACCAGTGATTTAACATCAGCACCTGCTCCCTGGGGACCCACACCAGCAGGGGAGACCCCAGGAGGCTGCCTGTGCTGAGGGGCATTGCTCAGCAACCCTGAACATTGGCTCCTGTCTACAAGGTACAACTCTTTTCTCCTTCTCCCTCCCCGTGAGCCTCAGCTGGGGGAACCGGGACCACAGAGAGTGACCGAGGGGACTAGGGTCCTCCTGTGGATGACCCCCTGCCCCCCAGAGAGGGGATCCCCCAGGCTGCCCCCCCCCCCCCCAGCCCCACTCACCTTTCGTAGTCTCACTCTCCCGGACCAAGAAGGTCCCTCGGGGGTTTTCGGGGTTCAGCAGCAGCCGCTCAGACTCCCGGCGAGTGATCTTCCCAAAATACCACCTGCAAGAGCAAGGCAGTGGCTCAGTACCCAGCATTCACCTGCCCCCTCCATTGCCTGTCCAAGCAGTGGGCTCAGTCCTGGCCCCCCCGCTGCAGACTTCAGAGACCACGGGCTGCGTCTCTGGGCTGAGGCACGTCAGGGTGTACTGTGCCTGCGTGCAGCCCAGGCTGGGCATCACCTGAGGAGCAACCCTGCACCACGAGCCATGAAACGCCTTCACTCCAAAAGCCTCCCCAGATGAGCGGCTCCGGGGACCCCTGAAGCCCCCTAAGCTCTTACTGGGGAGGATGCCGTGCCACTGGCTGGGGACGGGCTGCAGGGACGTAGCTGGCACCTCCTGCTCTTGGACTTATGGCCAACTTTGACCCTGCCTGTTGTCCCCGTGTGATGGTCACCTCTGCACTCAGCTTGATCGGCACAGGCAGAGCCGGCAGCATCCTCACACACGGATGCGTGTCCATGCAGAAAAGTAAAAACCAGACCAAAAGCATCAGGTCCACCACTGTCCCTGCTATGCCACCGCTCATCCCTCCACCACACAAGCACGCCGCACATCTGCACTTGATGGGCCTTAAAGAAAGGCTGGAAAATATTTAAGGGGTTTGCAAATTCAAAGGGGAAAAATAACAAAAAGGAAAAACCCGGAGGCCTTGCAGGCTTTGCCCAGGAGAGGGGCAGGGGGAGGAAGGAGCGCTCAGGGTGCATTTGCTATCACTCGTCTTTAAACTGTCTCAAAGATGGCAATTACTCTTCAGCCTGGATGGAGTCTGAGGGCGCGACATAGTTACTGGGGATGTAGCCCGTCTGTCCTGTAGTGAGGGAATGAGCCAGCCACCAGTCACCTTCCCTGCAAGAGAACCAAAACACACTCAGTGTGAAGCCAGGAACCCCCGGGTCGGCCCCTCTCCTGCTCGCAGGTGCCGGGGCCGGGGTGGGGGGCAATGAAGCGCAGAGCCCCGCCGGGAAGGAGTGCAGCCCCCGCAGCCCCCAGCCCTGCAGCCAGACCCCAGCCAGGAGGGCTCCTGCTGCCAGCCCCTGCCTGTGGCTCCTTTTGGGCAAACTCTTGGTATTGGGGCCACCCATCCGTGTACGGGATGCTTTACACTTAAATCGGGCAGGGTAGCCAGTGAGCCAAAATACCATTGGAGCCACCTGAATGCCAAAGGGGTCTGGCTGGAGGTTGAGAGGCATTGGGGATCCAAGGCAGCAGGGCAGCGGGGAGCGACAGGCGAGGGGGAGGGAGGGGAAATGGGAAAAAGCGACAGATTTATGGCAGTGATTAAAAAAAGCACCAGGAAAACCCAAGAGAGTTTGTTAAACACAGGCTGCAGAAAAGCAATGGAACAGAGCTGAGGTTTGGGCGGGGAGGGGGGGGGCGGGGGGGGAGTCCTGCCCCGCAGTGATGCCCAGCCTGGATGCAGCGGGCTCCATCCAGCTCGGGTGCCCCGCTTGCAGCCGCAGGACAGGCACCCTGTACAGCTGCAGCCCCTGACCACAAGCTTCCCCGCAGCCCCAGCAAGAGCTGTGCCTGCACAACCACGAATGCAGCTCACACAGAGCCACACACCCCCACGGTGCTGGCCCCATCACCCCGAGCACGGCTCTGCCCTGCAGGAGCCCTGCCCCCACGCTGTCCCCAAAAACCCAGGGCTGACCCGCTGCTCCTCCTGCCCCAGGCACAGTGGCCCTCAGCACGTCCCCAGGAGCTGGCAGGGTGCAGGAGCTTTCTCACTGCTCTGCCCTCCTCCCCGCAGGCTCCTGCACGGGATGGGGCAGGAAAGGACAATAAATAGAGACGAACAACAGGACGGCGGGAGGCGGCTTCCCCTTCCCCACAGACAGCAGGGCTTCCTCCCACCACCTGCATCTTCTCGCCCATCAAAGACGGAGTACACCTAATTTATCCTGACCACGAGGGAGATGAGGCTACGGGAAAACTGCAGATTCGTGGGAACAGCGCCGCAAGGATGCAAGAACTTGGCAGGATGACCTCCACAAACACTTTACAGAAAAACCTTTATAACCTCAATCACCACTAAAAGACCCATCAGACCATATCCAGACCCATCCCTGACCCCTGCAGACATGTAAACCTCCATCCTCGCTCCAGACACACCAGCAGCTTGTGACTTTTGCTTGTCCCAGCTAAACCAGCGATACTTTGAAATGGCCAGGAGAAGCCGGACATGGCCCCTGGCTCCCCACACTGGTGCCAGCAGGGCCAGGGAAAGTGGGGACCCTCGGGGCATCTCCTCCCAACCACACAGCTAGGCTCTGCTGTCCACCCGGAGCCCACCTCCAGCCTCACAGCAGCCCCAGCCAGTATTTTAACTTCTCCTGGTCCCAGCACATCTCATGGCCGGTACCTTGGGCTCCCCAGCCAGAGCTGCTGCCCCAGTCACCTTTACTGAGGTGGGTCCGAAGGGGACAGGAGGCTGGTTGGGCTCCTTTCCCACGGGACCAGAGAAAACATCTGCTTGAGAAATGCCCAGCTTTTGACTTGTGGCTTTATTCCAGCTTGGGCTGCAAGGCTGCAAGCTGGGAATTCGGCAAAAACAAACTATTCCAAAAATGTCTCAGTGGGGAAAAAAAAAAATAATAATAATCATCATCATCAAAACAAAGCATTTCAACAATTCCCTGCACAATCTTACCCAAAATACCCCACCACATCCCTGCTGGCTGCCAGCTGGCTGAGACGAGACCTCCTCCCACTGGAAATGGTACCACGAGAGCCTTTTGGCACTGGGGTGGATGGATTTGGCCCGTCTGGGAGGCTGAGGGTCACTGCAAACAGCCTGGGCTTTGCAAGGACACAGGAGCAGGGAGGCGAGGGACATGCAGGCTTCTCCTCTCGCCCTGCGCAACCCCAGCTCTGTTAGAGCAGCCAAAACCTGCAGCCACCCTGCAAAGCCGCTGGTGGCCAGTCATCCCCATGGCCGTGGGCTCCTGCTGTGCCCAGGACCTGCCAGCCCTTCCTGGGCTGACCCCAGGCACCCTCTTGGTGCCCCAGGGCACTACTGTGCCCTCCCAGGGAGCCCAGAGGAAGGGGACATCGCATACCTGCCTTTTGCTGTCCCCAAAGCGTGGCAGCCTGAGCTGCTCCTGGACCGTCTGAGCATCTCTGGGCACTCAGAGAGAAGAGAGATTTACCCGCTGAGCACCGCACAAACTGCACAGCTTTCTCCACCGCCTCTCTCCCTGTGGACATCCCACCCATGCAGCCGCAGCAGACACCGGGAAGGTCAGCAGCTAGATCCTGCACAGTCCAGCCTGATGGGCTGCATCACGGAAAAAGAGCCCCTTTGCTCCCCTGGGTGCTGCAGAGCCCATCACAACCTGACCCTTCCCTCTGACCAAGCCTTTGATAAACAGCAGCAGAGGAAAAAAAGTATGGAAACCCCAGAGTGAAAGAAGCCATAAAGAAAAAACTCTCATATATGGGCCCAATCTGGACCCCCAATGGGCAGAGCTCACTTTGTAACAGCCCAAACCAGAACCCAAGCCTGGGGCTAGTACGCTGCTGAGGCTGTGAAAACAAGAAGCATCAAAACCCCCAGGTTCAGGCTTTTCCTGCAGCATTGAATTCCTGCACATCCTGGACTTCATGGATTAAATGAATCACCGTTAATAAACAGTGTTGGAACAAGGAGAACAAGGATCAATTTGAAAATGCATTTGTGCAACACCACCTGAACACTGCAGGAGAAATATCAGCCCCGCGACGTTCCCTTGACTTTCCACCCTTTGACTTTGCAAAGCTGTTTTGGGTGCCCAGGTTGGAAGGCAGCAGCAGAGGGGTCAGCAGGAGCTGTAGACCCTAGGGACCCCATGGCAGCCCCACGGCTAGGGACATTGGCTTCACCAGCCAAGCTCCAGACCGTGTGTGCCATGTGTCAGGACAGAACACACGTGGGTTTAATACAGGATCATGTTTAGAAGCATCTTCCAGCTGGTCATACTGCCCAGCGCTACGCAGCAAGCGATGGGTATGCTGCTATGACCAGGTTGGAGGGCAAACAAGCCAGAGCCAGACACCTAAAGAAGTATTTGAGTACCCTGAGCCACTCACAAAAAATAAAAATAAAATTTAAAAATGCAAAAATAAATGCAAAAAAGGCCAGGAGGGAGGAGAGAGCCAACTGAAATGGGACTACAGAGGGGTGCCAGGCGCAGACAAGGAAAGTGGGCCAGGTTCAGAGCTCCTGGGTGCAGACACAGCTCTGGATGGAACAGTTCCCCAGCATGGGAAGGGGCTCCCCACTCTGCCCCAGTCACTCAGGGTGGACAAACCCAACTGACCACAGAACCATCGGGCAACCATCTTCTCCCAGCCCCGTTCCATGCAACCTCACCCTAATGTGGGCAGCAGACGGGCTTTTATCATTTAAGATTGTTAACAATAATAATAGTAATAATCTGCAATACACACCTGACGTCCACTTTTCTCCTAAATGACAGCGTGGCACAGAGGAGAGAAAAATAGAGTCAGGAGAGAAGCTGAGATCAGAGACACCGTGCAAGCACAGGGGAAAGCACCCATGGAGTTGAGAAGATGTGTCCAGGCAAACAAGAGGGAGCTGAGCACTCATGGGGACAGGGGACCGGAGGGGACACAGCCCTGCGTTGGAGGGCATGGACTGGCCGGCAAGCAGAGGACATGGCTTGGTGACAAGGCTGCAAGGCAACGGTGCCCAGCAGCGGGACCAGGAGGACGCGGGAGCGGGCGAATGATCACCTCCAGCCCCGGTGTCTTTGGACAAGTCCCTGTGTCCGTGTGAGTTTTGGCACATCCCTCTTGGAGCACCCATCCCTGGGGAGAGCTGGCCCTGCCAGGGCTGGGCTCAGGGGCTCCGCAGGAGAGCTGAAGGTGGCAGCTCACCCACGTGGGCTTGGCTGCAGGGACAGGGACACTCACGTGTTGTTGACAATTTGCAGGCGCTCTCCTTTCTTGAAGGACAAGTCTGTTTCGGTCCGGGACTCATAGTCGTAGAGAGCCACGAAGGTGGTGACTCCACCTGCGACAGAGAGCACTCAGGTCGGGCACTGCCACCGGCGCTGCCGCGGCACGGCACTGGGTGCCCCTCGCCCTTCTCTCCCACCACCCTCCCACCCACCGATAAGACACAGATCTGCTCCCCCTCCAGCTCAGAGTCCCTCAAAAGCAGGAGACCCCCATCATCACAAGAAGAAGCTGGAACCAAACCCACAAGGACCCAACCGAGACCCTCCCCGCCCCACCGAGCCCCAGCCCACACTGACCAGCCAGTGCCCCAGCACGCTGTGGCGAGGTGACCGTGTCGGAGGTGTTGAAGCCTCCAAAGAGCTTGGACTCAGCGGCCATGGTCCCAAAGGAGCGGCTGGGAGTGCGATGGGCATCGGGAGCTGCTGCCTTGCTGGGCGTCTGCGAGGCCGGGTAGCCCCCGTGGTGGGCGTTGTCGGTGGGCTCCAGGCTGCGCCGGCGCTGGCTGGGGTCTTTGGGCTTGCTCTTGCTGCTCCCCATGGTCCTGGGCTGGAGGAGACAGAGAGACATGCAGAGGGCTTCTATTATTATTATTATTATTACTATTATATTATTATTATTATTCCCAAGGCTTGCACAACAGATGCCTGCCCACTAGGAAATGAAACAACCTCTGGAGTCTGTTCAAGCATCAGCTGCTGGAAAGTCTGGCCATCTTACCCTTGCCCTAGGATAGCATTGCCCCTCATTAACACCGAGCCACCTCCCGCATGGCTGCAGCAGCCAGCAGAACACCGGGAACGAAGCTGCTAGGGCACGCTTTGGGAGCAGAGGGAAGCACGCTTAGCTGCAGGATTGCAGGGTGAGGATGCTGAGTGCAGAGCCTGGACTGGTGCTTAGAAGCGTGGCTGTGGATGCCCCAGGGCCAGGCACCCGCTGTGGGCTGTAGCTCAGCACCCCATACAGCTACGTTTCCTTCTACATGAGGGTTTCTACCAGGGCGTGGACAGGAGAAGACAAGACCCAGACAAATATTCACAAATTTGCATTACTCTGACAGCAGAAATTTGGAGAACTCATAGCTGCATCACTCTGCGTGCTCAGGATGGGGATTTAAATGCTGAGGATGTTCCTGTGAAGTCCAAAACATGCAGCAAACAGGAGAAAAGTTTCAGTCAAGAGCTGTTTCAGGCAGTTAGCAGCTAAGGACCAAGGGATCTCCGCTTTATATATAGTCATGCCTTCCTTTCCACTCAAGATCGTGCTCTATAAATACCTTCAAGGTAATGATATAAATGAAGGAAGGGAATTATTTGCAGTCTCCAAAGATGGCAGGATACCCCGCAGTGTCCTGAAGCTATGGAAGGAAATATTTAGGCTAGATCACGCATGGCAGGAGGGAAAAGGGAGGTGGAGACAACCAGGGAGAATATCTCTGATAAGAAAAAACAGGCAGGGAAGGAGCAGAGGAGGCAGCCGCTGCCTGCGGGGCGTGGACCTGGATGCAGCCACCCACAAGGCTTTGCCGAAGGCTCAGCCTCACCCAGCAGGTGTTTTTTCTAAACCTTTCGAGAGAGGCTCAGGCCAGGCCTCCACGAGCAGGGCCAGAGCCACAGGGCAGCGCCAGCAGCCTGCACAGCCCCGGTGTCAGTAGGGCAGAGCCCCCTGGCTCCTGCTGCAGGGACGTTTAGGGGTGCCAGGCACAAGCTCTGCTCTCCTCCCAGCTCCCCTCCCCACGGCGGGGGCTTTGCCTGACGATCAGAGCTTATTTTCCAGAAGACCCAGCCTCCACCTACTGTTTTCCAGCTCCCAAATTGCACAGAGGACCAGCAGCATCCCCTGTCTCGCTTCCATGCATGTTTGCTTCAGCTGCAACTGTGCTGGTGGGATCAGACCCTGCCAGGGTTTGGGAGTCAGAATAAACTAATTTTTCAGGCTGGGTATGGCTACAGCAGCCACTCCGGTGGGGAGTGGAGCTGTCCTTCCTCCTACATAGGCAGGCGATGAGGAGGGACCAATGCCTCTATCTGCCATGGGACTCGGCCCACACATGTGTGCACCAGACGTTGGGGACCTTGGCGCAAAGGAAGGTCAAATATAAGCTTTGCACATGCAAATCATCACCGTCGGCGATGCAGAGGCAGATCCCGCAGCAAAGGGGAGGGGGTCTGTCCCGTAAAGAAATGCACTTCTAAAAGCCTGGTGCAGAAGATGCTAAAGCAGAACTGCAGGGGAAAGGAGGACCTTAGGAATGATGAGAAAAAGCCCCCACCGCTAAGGAAAGCGAACCTCCCCGACCCTCAGCCAGCCCTTTGCTCACCTCTGCCCGGGGGTCCGGCACCCGCTGGCGGTCCCGGGGTGGCAGCGGCAGCGCGGGGAGGAAAGTGGGGGCACGGCAGGGCTGTGACCACGCAGCTTGTGACTGCCCACGCGACCGTGAGCCAGGGCCGCAGCCGCTCAGAGTTTCCCCTGGAAGCAGCACTTCCCCAGGCAGGAAAACACCCCAGCCGGGGCGGTGGATTTAGCAGCACTTTGGGGAGACGAGCATCTCCCGAGCGCACCCTGTGGGGCTGCCAGCCCGGGTCGGCAACTGATGTATCAGTGTGCTGAGAAAAATCAGAGTGTAAAATAGTCAATATGCCTAGAGATTAGCCGGGAGCAGAGCATAGAAAGGGGAGGCTGGAACCCCCAGGCACTTCCCCGATGTCCCCAAAGCAGGAGGGGTCCTTGCCTTCACACCCGTTAGCCCGCGGGCACAGGACATGTGTCTTCCAGGCATGTTCCAGCCAGGGACGCCATGGACCATGAGTTCACTGCTCCCTGCATGGTGCTTTTGGGGAGGGAGAACACTCCAAACACACATCACGAGCTCCCAGCTTGCGCCTGGGTACTAACCCTCTTTGGCAAGGGCTTTGCTGGGTCTGCACTGCTCTGATGGAGCCCAATCCAGCCATCGGGGCTTTGGCTGCAGAAGCTGAAGATGGGAGAGAAGGAGGAGGAGGAGGAGGAGGCACAAGCCCATGGTCCGCTGAGGAAGGGGCTGCAGAGCAGTGAGGCCCACTCCAAGCTCTCCTGTTGCAAACAGCTTTGCACCTAAACACCTGCACACGTTTACTTCGATATGGCTAGTGCAAAATGTAAGCTGGCAACCCCAAAACACACCCAGAGGCACGGGCAGCCTCGCACTATCCCCACTCCAAGCCCCAGGTAACTCAGCCAACATGACCATGTGGCTTTAGCTCTGTGGCCACCCTGGGGGGGACGTTCCCCACCTGCCCCCAGAGAGGAAAGGGAAGCCCGAGAAATCCCCTGCCACCCCACATCACTGCCTCGGCAGCCGGTGAGGAAAGGGTGCAGATTCCCCCAGGAGGATGCAGGGGGCTGTGCAAGAGCCAGGCAGAGGAGTTATTAATGATGGCAGGAATGTGCTGTGCACTCGGGTCTCCAGGAGAAGAGGGGCCACGCACCAGCCCTGCCGACACGGAGAGACCCCCCTGCCTCCGGCAGAGCCGGCAACAAAACCCCCCCGGAGGCAAGGGGCAGAGAAGGAAGTGGGTGAACCCACTGCCTGGCCATGACAGCACCCAGCACACCCCAGCAGCATTGCTGGGAGCTGTGGGATAGCATCACAGTGGCCACATGACAAAAAATACCCACTGCCAGCAGCTACGCTGTATTTATCTCTAATGGACGGTATTTCTGCTCAGAGCTGCCAGCGTCCAGCCAGGGCAGCCCAGCTGATGTCCGGTGAGATATTTCCCCGTTCCTCTGCTTTTCCCAGCTGACAGCACTGGGATGGGGTGGGGGGGGGCTCAGCACCACTCCCCGTCCCTGCCGGTGCCTCAGCTTTTGGCAGGGCTTCCCCCCCTCAAGGCTTGTGCGGCAGCGGCAGGCTGGAGTGCGGCCAGCATCCCCGGTGCTCGCCTCCGACTGATGCGAGGCGGCGTACGGAGGCAGCTTTCCTGCGGCGGGGATTAGCACCCCGGGCACGTTGCAGCCTGCAGGAACTCCCCTGCTTTCCGCTCGGGGGGTCAGCGCCGGCGGCAAATCGCAAACCACCGCGGTTCCGAGTTGCGAGGCCTCAGGTCTGCCCCCGTGGGCCGGCCACGCCGTGGGGAGCACGAAGGGGTGGGAAGGACGAAGGAAATGTTCTGCCTTTTGCTCTTGCACCCAGCACCCTACCCACCCACGGATGCTCAAGGAACAAATCCAGCTGTTGCAGAGCACCCGGTACCCCAGATCTGAGCTCCCCCCAGGGGGCTGGGAGGTTTTCCTTTCTCCCAGGCAGGTTCAATCAGCAAAGCAGTCTGGTCCCCCCTATCCAGGGTTGTCGGAGATGCCTTACCAGCGCTTTCCGGCTACGGCCTCGCTGCGGGGTGGGGAGGGGCCGCCGGCGAAGTCAGCTCAGCTCCCGCCGCAGCCTGCGAGACAGAAGGGACGTCAGCACCCGCAGCAGCCGCCGCCGCCGTCCCCGCACCCCGCCACCCTCTCCCCCCCGTGCCACGGTCCGGTGCCCAGGGCTGCGGCTGCCTTCCTCCTCCTCCTCGCCATCCCTGCAGCGCAGGGCCGGCAGCTCACACTCGCTCGCTCTGATCTCTCATGTGTGAAGAGGGGACAATTCTCTGCTCCACTTCATCAAACCCACCCAGGGATGGGAGAGGAGGTGGCTGGAGCCACCCCGAGTGATGTCCCGGGGTGAGAGGGGAGTGCAAGGCACCCCCAGCCTGCTGAGGGATTTTTCAGGGGGGAAGTGAAGCTGGTTCCTCTGGATACACCAGCGTTTCCAGCCCTGCCGCTCCATCCCTGGACAGCTGGGACCAGTGGCAGGGAGGGTTGGCCACCAACCCGGGACCTTGTCCCCAGGGATGAGAGTCACCTTCTCCATCCCCAACAGCACAGATGTGCTACAGCATGAACCACGCACAAGGTCTGGGAGCACCTTGTGCTGCTCAAGCCCTGACTCAGCCAGAAAAGCAGAGTTCGGCCAAATTTTTCAAAAGGGACAGTTTCCTGTCACAAGTGTGTGTGGTGGGGGGACATTTGTCAGCAGCAGTGGCTCAAGGCAGAGCTTCAGGTCAAAAGCAGGGCAGGGCAAGGCCCCGCAGAGCTGGGGCAGTCACTCACCTGGCTCTGCCACCCCCTTCCAGCCCCCAGATCCTGCAGGAATTGCCCCTTCTCCCCCCCTCTCATACTGAAAAGGAAATCTCTCTCCAGCCAGCCCTGCCCACCCGGTGCCAGGCAGAGGCTTCAGCTACCCCCGAGGGGTTTCGGCTTGCCTAGCGCAGAGGGGATTGAGCCCCCGCAGCACCCCCAGCTTCATGGCCCTAAGCAGCATCCCAATGAGATCCTGTCTTGCTCCAAGGCTGGAGCCCAGGTTTCACATCTCATCCAGGGGGAACACCCCAGACTGACGGGGACAGGGCGGGCAGGTTTTTGCTGCCCTGCCATCTAGTTGCTGGGAGCAAGGCTGGAAGAGAGACCAGCCGCAGCCTCCTGCCTTTAAGCAAGGACCATGAGCCACAAAGGCGTAGCGAGGAGAGGGCCCACACAGAGACGGCAGCAAAGAAGAAATCACTGCTCTTCCCCCAGCACTGCCGGCTGCCATCACAGCCTCTGCTGCCCCAGCTGCCCCGATCCACTCAGCCTGTGCATTACCTGGATTATGGCATGCGGCCCCAGAGTACGCACACCAGGCTTGTTACGTTGAAAATGCCACGGCGTGATAGTGGAAACCACTGAGCAAACCTCCGTGGGGTCAGCGTAGTGCCAGGCAGCCACCCCGTGTCCCTCTAGCTGGGTGGGCGCCTGAGGCAGTGGCTGTCAGGTAGAGGATGTGCCACACCACAGCTTTATTTTGATGGTCTGCCCCTTCCCCCTGCTAATAAGTTTTGTCACTATTTTTAGTGCATTTGATTAGGATAATAAGCAGCAGCTGATTGACAGCTCTTTAAGACTTTGAATGGTTTGTAATTTGTGCTTGACTAATATTCACTAGCAATAATTGCACAGCGGGATGGAAGGTGGGGGAAGCTGCAGTCTCAACTCCAAGCTGCAGCACATACAAATAAGGCTGCGCCACGTACACACGTGGTGCCCGTGTCCCCGCCGCCCGTGCACGCTGTGCTGCTTGGGCTCCCGGGCACATGCTGTGGAGGCCATGGCTGTGTTTAGGCAAAATAGGACCAAAAAAGCCACCAGGGAAACCCAAACACGCCTCAGCCTGGGGTCAGCCACGCGCTGGGGTGGTGAGGTGCAAGGTCCTCCGAAGGGGAAGGGGCAGGTCCCTGCACAGCTGCCAGGCGGATGGATGCACTTGCATCCCTCACGCTCCCAGGTTTGGGTATTCGGTGGCTGAAAGCAGCTGCCGTGGCAGCAGCCCTGCACGGCCCAGCACAGCCCTGCCACCCGTTCAGCAGTGGGGCTGCGTGCCTAACCAGCGTATGGCTGGCCCGACCACGGCCAGGCTCAGGCAACCTGCCAGCACTGCCATCCCCACACGTCTCTGTGTGCTGCCAGGTTCTGCATTCAGGGTCTTCCCGGCCCCCCATTCCACCCCCCAGGCCACAGCTGGGCTGAGCCGCAGCCGGAGGAGAGAGTGCCAGGGCTGAGCCCAGCCACACACCCTGCCCGGGGCAGAGGCCGCAGCAAGGAGAGAGCCCCAGCAAGAGGCCACCCCCCCACCCCCCTCTCCAAAAGCAATTATAAATGAAGCACACTCAGCTGCACAACTCAGCTCGGATCAGATCACGGCACACGAGACAGCGGCGTCCCCATCCTCCGCCGCCGGCGCTGGAAATGCCGCCTGACCTGCCCAGCATCCCCGCTCCTCTGACACCCGCATCCCCAGGGCTTCTCTCCCCCCCACCCCCAAACTGACTGGCAAGTTGGGATGCAGGAAAAGGCTCGATCCCCTGCCCTACCTCCCCACAGCAGAGATGCCCTTGGAAGGAGAACAGCGAGGGGAACCACGGCTCTCCGGAGGTCCCGCTCTGGCTGTTTTCTCTTGTGTCCGGATCGCTCAAGGATACAATGGCCGTGGTAACGCCAGGCTGATAGCGGGTTGGCGGCGGAGGGGGAAGCGATCTTATCTTCTTTTCAAAGACACTAACAAAAGACACTGATTGGGAGCAGACAAAACACAGCAGCACGGCTTCTGCGAGGCAGAAGCAGAAACCTTGGGAAACGCCGCGACAGGCTGGGGCCCAACACCAGACACCGAGCCTTGGGGAGGGAGACATCTCCGGCAAAACAGGCTCCGTCCTTGGGGCTGCTAAGGAGCCGGGTGGGTGCTGAGCAGCACCGCTGGCAGACGGGATGGGGCGGGTGCTGGGGGAGAGGTGGGCGAGGGGCCAGGGACACCAGTGCCCACCCGCTGCCTGAGCAAGCCGAGCCGTGTCCCCGGCTCGCAAAGCCCCAGCGAGATTAATAATGGCAACTGTCTCACGCCAGACTGAAAAATGAAGCACGCGGGACGGCGGGCGAGACAAAGCAGCCTGGCGGCACCCAGCCCACGGCAGCAGGCAGCGGGGATGGGAAGGAGCAGAGAGCAGCAATCCCAAACCCACCCCGACCCGCTCCACCCCCCCTTTGTACACAACCGACCCTCTCCCAGCAGGACCGGGGTCCAGCCGGGCCAGACCCACTCAGGCCAAAACAGAAGCCGCCTACGAGGCGTGCCGTTAAAAACAGATCCCAGGTTGGAGGCCGGCAGGCAGCCAAGAGCCAAAGGGCGCTTCGCCGTCCCCCTGCGCAGGCAGCACGAAGAGGCGGCAGGGCTGCCCGCTCCAATCGCGGCACCCAGACGGGAGGTCAGTGCCGCAGCACCGCGCCGCGGGGAGACGGTGGCCGCTGCGCCAGGGACAATGAATTGCTGCTTGGCCGGCGCTGCCGTAACCGCTGCGAGGGTGGTACCCGAACAGCCAGCGCCCCGGCACCCTGTTCCCCTCCCTGCATCACCCCCTGCTCCCTCCCTGCATTTTGGTTAGAAACGCAGCCCCGGACACACTCTCACAGCGTTTTCCCCTTTGGTCCCAGGGGATGCTACTGAAGTTTTGCCTTCTCCCATGGCAAGCATCAAGGCTGGGGGCCAGCGAACAGCAGCACAGCCCCCAGTGCTTTGGGGAAAGCCTTGCTGTCCCAGCTCAGCCCACCATCCCCTCCTGCCACCTGAATACAGCAGGTCACCATGTCCCCCGTAGAAAAAGCAATTCCTGTCCCCTGTCCCATGCCATTGGGCTTTACTCGGTACAAAGAGGCAACACAGGGGCACACCTCTGCCCGGCTGGGACCAGCCCTGCTGCAATGAGTCTGAAGGGCTGGTGAAGAGGGGGAGCTGCTCCCCCAGCCCTGCATAACAGAGTTTGATGCTGTAGATCCTCTCCCTGCCCGGCTGACGCAGCGAGGGCACGCCTGGATTGTGCCTCCAGCCCTTCTCCTCCACAAGGACACTTGTTTCTCCCCTACACTGATTCCTAAAGCAGAAGGAGAGATGCAGAGATGCTCACTTCATCTCTCGGCCCCAATTTGGGGACCAGGGAAGCCGTGGGCAGGTGCCCCCGATGCTCCCCCAGGACCCCCACTTTGCCCAGCAACTTTATGTTGAAGGCAGCTGAGTTAAGGCACCCCAGCCCTCCCTTGCTTCCTCTGGCTGATGGAAAACTCGCCCAGATGAAAGGACTCGCTGGTGGAAGAGAGGGGAGGGCAGCACGGCTGCTGTGCGGGGGCCCAGCTACACACTCCCCACATATGTAAGTCCCAGCCCCTCCCATCTGACCCTGTCAACTCCCGTTAAATTTAAAACCATCTTAATTAAAGCTCCACAGCCCAAGCTAGCAGGGGCCAGTGGGTCACAAAAGGGGAAAGGATAATTAAATCAACCATCCAAATTCACCCCCCCTCAAGCATGGGTGAGAGTCACAGTCAGGAGCAATGCAAAATGCCTCCAAAAGACATGTCAAAACAGGGAGTTTAAAAGACCAAAACAAAGCCCTGAGAAGCACAAAAGCAGGTTCTAGATGTTTACCTGGCCAAGAAACTGGGAAACACCAAATACACACACAGGGAGCCGTGCAGGGAGCTCGAGCTCTCCCCACTAGCTCATCCCGGTCACAGGGCCGGCCCCTCGACACGCAGATTTTGGCTTGCCAGGGCGATGGGCAGAGGATCTGCCAACACCAGCGGCTGCACACAGCTGCAGGCAGTGCCCCCTCGCTACCCCTGCAGCACCTCTAAACCGGGCGAGGGCAGGGGCAGCCCGACAGTGGGCAGAGCAAGCACCATCTTGCGTAAGGCTGGCAAGAAAAAGTCACAAGCCTTATCTCCCCGAAATAATGCAACCAGCTGCCTGGAGTGAGCGGGATGTGTGGCAAGTTATGCTTGCTGGTGCTGAGCTGCCAAGTGCTTGGTTTTAAGCCTTTTCCTCCCCCAACGGGTGGGAGAAGAGAAGGTGGCCATTGCTATCGCCGTCACTGCACTGCAGCAGACCTGGGTACCGATGGGGCCACGTCTTCAGATCCCCCAGCACGCGGATGCGGGCAGCCTGGGCTGACCCACCACGATGCTCACCTATGGCCCCACGCACCAGGTCCCTGGGAGCCGGCAAAGCTGTGCACACTCAAAGCTTCCTCCAAGGCAGCAGGTTTTTAATGTCCATCACGGAGTGGCGCGGAGGGCTCCAGAGGGAGCTGGCAGAGTGCCTTTCCTGACTGGCACGCCACCGAGCAAAGCTTGTGGGAGCTCCTGGCACACCACTCCTCAGCATCACACACAGCCGTGCTGTGCGGTGGGTGCTGGGAGCTGCACGGCAAGCCGCTGCTATGACAAGGGAGTGTGAGCAGCCAGCGGTGCCCCGCCACCCCTTTCCACCTCTGTGCAGCAACAAAGCCACCCCAAAAATCAGGGCTCCCACAGCTCTGCCAGCCCCATGCCCTGGTCCAAAGGAGAACCCCTGGGTTCAGGGCGCTGCTAGGAAGTGTTCGGGGTCAGGAACGAAATGAAAGTCGATTCAAGGCTCCCGGAGCCCCCACTGCCTCCTGCTATCCATGCATGAGCGCTCTGGAAGAGCTCTGGGACAGGCGGAGAACAAACACACAGGTGCTGCAAACCCAGCCTGAGCCTGCTCTTGCACACACACAGGAAAGGGGAGCCACGGGGGGAGTGAGGAGCACCTCGCTTCCTGGCCAGCACACATCCCCCGTCCCTTTCTGCAAGGGCATCCTGGCAATGAGAGACGGGAAAAAAAAGCTGTCACACCACAAGGGGTGGTCCAGCACAGGAACAGGGGCTGGAGAGGCAGTGGGATCTCCAGCAGGAGATGCTCAAAGCTGGCTGGGTGCTGTGCAGCCTGACCTCACTGGCACTGATCTGGGCCAGAGCAGGGATGCCTACCGGTGCCTCCCAGCCCGACTCAGCCTGTGCTTCCCAGCATTCCCACCAGGACACCAGCCAAAGCCAGGAATTGCCCAACCAGCCCCAGTAAATGCTTTCCAAAGGCACACAAAACCTTTGGCCTACATTAACCTGAAGCTGGCTTCTTCGAGGCAGGTGATGAGGGCACCACTCTCCTGCCAAGACCAGGAAAAGAAAACAGAAAGGAAATGCTTCCAAGGGCGGGAGCGCCTGTGGGGCCAGGGAGCGCGGATGTCAAGCCAGGCCAGCACTAGGAGCTGGAGCTCCCATCCACTGGGACTTTCTGCAGCCATGGGGTTATGCTTCCCCAAAACAGCCCTCTAGCTCAGCACTGGGGGTTCAATGCCCCCCAAAATGTACATTTTAAATATTAGCCCTCAGGCATGCCGGCATCCGCGTACTCCTACCACCCGCCACCTAATTCCCCAGTTTCCCATGCCCCCATCACATCAACGCCGTTCCCATCCTCCTCCAGGTGAAGCACCAGGACGAGGGACCGGGCAGCCCCACTGCAGAGGGTGACGGAGATGCGGTGACACAAGCTAGCCTCTTGAGGAGGAGGGAAGATTTCTGTTCCCCATTTCTGCAGCGCCTCTCCCAGCGTGGCCAGCCTCAGGCTTCGGGAAACAAGAGTTTGCTTCTGCTTTCTGGAAGGGGACATCTGCCCCGGGTGCTCTCTGGGGATGGCCGTGCCGCAGCACCCAGCCCACCCTCTGGCCAGCTCCTGGGGAAGGGGCAGGTGGCAGCGAGAGGCTGATGTGACTCACGGGTGGCTCAGATCCGGCCAAAACGGTGCCGCCACCTGCGCGTGCCTGGGCTCGAGGACTGCCGCACCCGACAGCACCCAACAGCGCGGCAGCCATTTCACCCCCGGGCAAGGATGGCAGAGCAGGCAGGCGGCAAATCCCCAGGGCAGGGGGAGGGAAGGGGGCAAGGAACACGCAGGAGGCAGAAAAGCTCCGGATCTGAGCAAGTTACAACCACCCCTGGCCAGGCTGGCGTCACTGCTAAAACATTTCCACTTTCAGAGAAACCAGCCCATCCAGTCCAGTGAGGAGAGGAGCTCCCTGGGGCTCCACTGGCCCTCTGGGGCTGGAGCTGCAGCCCCACCAGCCCTGCAAAGGGGTCCTGCGGGACCCCCATGGCAGGAAACCTTCTAGCAACCCTCCTGACATGGAATAGGAACTGAAACACTTGCTGGTGAAAACGGGCAAATGCAGGGAGGGTATTTGCACCCTCAACACAAACCCTGTGGGGCCAGGCATCGCCCCGCTCCCGGCTGGGAGCCACAGGGGCTTGGCAGGACACACGCAGGGTTCACGGCAACAGGAGGGTGTGAAGGAGAAGCCAAGCAGAGACCAAGGGTCCTCCATCACCAATTTCCAACACTTCCCACTTTGCAGACCCCTGAGCAGTTCCAAACAAATAAGCAGGATCTCACACAGCGAATTTATGCTGATTATTGGCTTATTTTCCCGGGTTACTTTGGGACTCTGGGGCATTCACCTGACACAAGCTATGTGCTCTGGGGAACCACGGGGCCACCAGCCCTAATGCACACATGCTACAGGCGCAGCGGGCGGCTGCAGGTCAAGGCTGGGTGATCAGGATCAGCCTCCAGCAATGCGCGCTCAACTCCTGCTTTCACCTCCGCGGGCATGGATGGGACCGGGAGCAGCTCCCGCAGCAATGGTCACAGCCCAGGACCGTGGCTCTGGTCTCAGCACCGTCAGACCCCACACGAAAGCGTGCCCAGAGAGCCTGGATGTTGCTGGTGGCAGAGCCCCGAGAGATGCTGGTCCCCACAGCCACTCCCATCTGCACCACCAAAACAAAGCAACTCGCTCAGGATGCGTCAGAGGAAGCAACGAGGGAGGGTCTCGAGGAGCAAAAGGAGAAGATCAGCCAGCGCCGGACAGCATTTCCATAGCCAAAAAGCCGCGTCAGATTCCCCAGCCGCTCCTGGGGTGAGCACGATGCTCAGCAGCTCCACTGGAGCTGCCGGGAGAGGAGCTTGCTGGGAGGTGCAGCTATGGTGCTCGCTCTAAACAGCCCGAGCAGATGAAAAACAAAGAAAAACGCTGAGCTGGTGTCTTTTATCCCTGCCTCTCCTGGAGGGGAGAGCCGGGCTCCGCACACCTCCTGGCCCTGCACCGCTCACTGCAGCGGTGGTGGGGATCTGAGATGGGCTACAGGCGAGGTGGATGGGACCAGCCCTGAGCTGCCGACACCAGCCAGTGGTGTGGGACGAGCTGCTCGTGGACATTGCACCCTCCCATGGCATCTCTCCAGCCCTCGCTCGTGCTGCTCTTCCTACCCAAAATAACCACCCCGAGCTGGAGCTGCCCCCTTCCCTGCCCTCGGGCAGAGCCTGCGGGGATGGGATGAAGGGATGAAGGGACGAAGTGCATCTCCTCTGCTTTCCATAACCTGTGGCTCACGGTGGCTTCAGCACAGCCCACCCAGACCATGGCACGAGAGCTATCCCCGTCCCCAAAGTACCAAGAAGGGCTCAGATTAGTGTATGTACACACACATGCATGCACATCCACACACGGCTGTGCACATGAGCAGGCAGCCGGAGTGGGCAGGCAGCTCCCTGCAGCTCTTCTTGCCCGGTCCCAGCCACACACGCCGGTCCCAGCACCATAAGCCTTTCCACCCCACGCACTTCCAAACTCAACTGCCCGTAATGTTGGAGCATTAAACTCATTGTGGTCGCGGTGACTTTTGCAGCTACGTACGCACCCTTCCTCATCCCATGACACACTCCTCGCCCGGCGCAGCAGGGTGCTCACCGGCAGCTCCCCCTCAGCCATGCCAAGGCTTCCCGATCCTTTCCCTGGCACAGCAGGGCCCCGCCAACACTTGCCTGATGGGGGAGGGAAGGAAAGGGCCCGGCCAAGCAGGGAGCAACTCTGACAGCCTTTTTGTGTTGGTTTTTATTTTTTGCAGAAGTCGCCAAGCGCACACTTCCGTCCCTGGAGCATCCAGAGCCCAGGATGGCACTGCCCGATCCCGCTGCCGCCAGCACCGGCTGCAGCCTGGCGGCACCCCAAAACCACCAAGCTGTGAGGGCAGGTTTCAGCCGGGGAAGTTGGTGCCCAGCTGGGCCACAGTCTGGGGAGGAAGTCTTCAAAAACACTATCTGAGAGGCTGTAACTGAGTGGGTGAGGAAGGTGATGGTGCTTCATGTAGATCAAATTATATCTGCCCTGCCTAAGGAAGAGATTTGCCCATGGTGCAGGCATGGTGCAGGGCAGTGCAGCTGAGGTGAGGGAGGGGCGGGAGAGGGGGAAACTGAGGCACGCACCGGCTGTAAAGCCTCACCAACCTCCGACGGCAGCTTCCCAGGCGCTCCTGGGGGAAACTGAGGCACACAATGCTCCTTGCCAGGTGCAGAAGCACTGAAACCCAGACACAGTGCTGCAACCCCAAACTCCTGCTAAAGTGTGCCCCAAGGTGAGACGTTTTTAGGATCAATTTAGCACTGACCCAACCCCATCACGCTGCCCCCAAACTGGGGCACGGCCTGGGAAGGGGGACACTGCGTGGGAAAGGGGGCACATGCCTCCAGATAGGCTGGACTTGTTAACCTCAAGGTGGAGGGGGCAATGGCAGCACTGGGCTTTTACCTTCATTGCCCAGGTTTTTGCTGGCCGAGATTGCCAAACACGGTCGGGAAGGATGGGAGCAGCCACACCAGGCGGAAGCTATTTTTGCAGCACGCAGTCAGGTTTTCCTCCATCCATCCAGCCCTAACGCAGCAGGCTCAAGGCCAGCTGAAACCTCACGGTCACGGGAGCGAGACCAAAACAGGTCAAGCATGGGACGGGGCTGGGAAACTCAGGGGCAGCCTCTGAGACTTGCAGTGTGGGGAAGGAAGCGCAGCACGGCCTGAGTCACAAGTGTCCCCGTGTCACGCGTGGGCAGAGGCACCGACCCAGCAAGGCTGCTCGCCCTCTGCTGCGGACCCCAAAGCCATCCTGGTGCCCTCCTGGCGTGGGGGCCCACACGTGCCAGGCTGCACGCCTTGTCCAAACCTCCACCGGTTCCCTGGCTGCGAGGCGAGGGCAGGCTCACTACACACGTGCCCCATTTCTTATATTTTTGCCTTAAACAACCAGGGGCTTCTGTTCCTCAAATTCCTCCAGACAAGCCCGCGGATCCCGCACACCAGCCTACAGATATTTCGGATGCTGCATCTCCACCGAGACCACCTGGAGCCAAGGGGCTTGGGCAAATCTCTTTAAGGTCTGAATTAAAATCAACAACCGGCCCACCCTCTGCCCAGCGGCCAATACCCCGTGGCAGCCCTGCCAGCCCCCAGCCCTCACAAACACCTCCCCGCTCCGCAGCGAGGGCAGCCAGGAGATCCGTAGCCTGCAGGGAAGTCAGTGCAAGACGCAGATTTGCAGGTCCTGGTTCCTGGCCCAGGTTCAAACCACATTTGTTCCTGAAATCTGTTTCAGGGCTTTATTTTCAAAGCATGCGTGTGCAGAGGCATGTGCAAAGCAGCACTGGTTCCCGCTGCAGCCGGCGCCGAGGTCGCCTGTGCCAACACGGGGCCAAGTCGGGGGCCTGGGTGCACCCGAGCACCGACTGCAGCCCACACTGACATAGCCATGCTCAGCCAATTAATTATTTTTTCTTTCCCCCCTCCTAAGCACACAATATACGGGACTATCTCAAAGCTTGCCACCCATTTAAAAGATGAAGGACCAAAGGCATTATTATTTTTCTGAGGCCCACTTTAAAATAGCCCCACGATACACTGCACATTTTTTGCTGATGGGCGGAAACTTCAGCAAGATGCGAGCCCAGGGGAGTTAGTCTGCACCACCCACAGCTACAGGCAGTCAAAAAGAGGAGTTTGGACTGGAAACAGCTACAGTCCCCACTCCTGTCCCAGTAACAGCCATGCAAGGATGGTTATTTCCATCCAGAGGTTCAAGCTGCTCTCTGGGCATCAGATTAAAGGGATCTCTCCTGCACGGAGCAGCACGGGCCACGGGGACATGCCGCTGTCTGCCGAGGCCGTTTCCCGTGGCTGATGGGATGCACGCTGGACGTGTCTCCAGGCGGACTCCGGGGTGAGATGTGGAGTGCTGCGGAAGCGAGCTCAGATGGGAAATTGTGCCGAGAGATAAAGGAACAAGTTGGAAACCGAGCTGTAAAATAGACAGTACAGGAAACAATAGCGCTTCAGATAGGCTTTCAAATTTCCCCCAGCGATGCCAGGAGTACGGCGCTTTGTCCCAGCGATGCTCAGGGGTTTTTTCCCCCTTAGACACGGTGGGAGGAGGCGCAGACTGTTTGTTCACTCCTACCTTTTCTCTTTCAAAGATGTTACAGGCATTTGCTGGTCCTTAAAATGAGAGAGGTTACAGACCAAGTCCTTCAGGTCTCATTAGATAAGAGTTTTAGCTCTGTGATGACTTCAAAGGCCAGGCGTGATCCTGGCACCAGTAGCAGGGAGAGGCAGACAGGATTTTGGAGGCACAGCAGCCCCATGGTTCACCCCCTCCTCACCTCGGTGAGCCCAGCGAAACAGCTCTGCTTCCCGGGAGCTGCTCACACTGCTAAAGGCCATCCCCGCCTCAGGACTGCTGATGTCCCCTCTGTGCCACCAAGGCAGCAAAGGAGCCTGTTGTCTCCGCAGCAGAGCCTCTGCGTAGGTCAGTCACCATGAACTGCAGCCCTCTCTTCATCTCACCCCCCAGCTCCCTGGCCGGGGACTGGGATGGCCCTTTCTGCCTCCCCACGGTACCTCTATGATTTTCCATCACTCAGGCACAAAGTCATTAAAGGGCAGAGCTATCGTTAGGGCATCTCCATCACACAGGGAGCACTGCAAGGCCACTAACGATCGAGACAGGGAACATTGGACTTCCCTTAGCTGCTGCTGCGCCAGCCCATAAATAACCCCGTCTCCAAAAAAAAAAAAAAAAAAAAAAGAAAATCACTGGGTTGCGTTTTGGCAAAGCCACTGAGGCAAGGTGTTTGGAAGAGCCTCTGCCCTGCTGCTCCCGGGTCAAAGCTTGGAACCGGGAACCAACCCTCGATCTTTCAAGCAAAGGTGCCCTTCTCTGACAAACGAGCATTAACTGGCTAATGATTACAGAGATGCGGCTCCCCGGGGAGCCAGCATACAAGCCTCCTCTCAGACGCACCGAATGGCCAAGGTTTTGCTATGGGCCAGATCCTGAGCCAGCACGAAGTGGCGCAGAACAGCTGGCTTAGTGCAAGGCAGCCCAGGATCAGCCTCTCCGGCTGCAAAGGCGCTGGGACCAGTCCCACGGTGGAAATAACAAAAAGGATATTGCTTTAAAGTGCAACATTTCTGATGTCCCCCTGCATGTCCCCATCCTCACACCTCCCCAGAGAGCCCTGCCAGCCCCTCACCCTTGTTTGACCAACACATGATGCACGGGGGCCCCAGGCGCATGTTGAGCCACCGGGTGCTGAGGGGGGTCTCCAAGTCCGGCAGGGACGGACAGCTTCCATCATTAACGGCTGGACCTCAGGAGGGTTTGTCATGACTCGGTTCTCCTACCCGTGCACTGGTCACTGCTGGCAGCGGGCATCTCCTCGGCTGAGAGGAGAGGGACAAAGCCCTCCAGCTGCCTTCTGCCATACACCTCCTCCTCTGGGGAGCACCAGCCAGGCAGGGGGAAGGAAAAAAAAAATTAAAAAAAAAATCAAGTATTTTGTTGCCACCTTCCCACAGCTCAGTTTGCATACAGCACTGCTGGGTATGTGCTGTGCTGTCCCTGTCCCCGCTGCACAGGCAGTGCCGGCCCCAGGCAGGAGCTCGCCCCAGGAACCCCCCAGGCTCTGCACCCTCCACTGCCCCCAGCTCCTAATGCCACAGGCAGTGGGACCTGTCCTGGGGGGCCCCCCGGCTGCACTGAGCAGCCACATCATGTCCCTTCCTTTGCATTGCTCCTGGGGACCCAAGAGGACGAGTGAGCCAGTGGCACACACAGGATAGCACAAGCCGGTCACCTACGACCTTTACTGCTGCTCACCAGCACTGTGACCAGGACCAGGACTGGGACTGGAACCGGGACCACAGTCACCTCCTGGCCCCAAGTCCAGGGGGCTGAGCCCTGGCACACCACAGCAGCCGCCGGGGTGAGGAAGGGCCGGGGGAGGAGTGCGCTGTGCAGGGCCAGCAAAACGCGGGGAGATGCAGCAGATCCCCACTTATTTCCAGCGAGTCTCGCAGGAGGCTGCGCAGCTCCCCGAGGTGATGCTCGGTACCAGCCTGGACCGCGCCAGGCTCAGCGCCACGAGATGCCACCCCCGCTCCAGCCCCTGTCCCCAGCGCACACAGTCCTGTGCGGTGGGCCCCATCCCCGCAGGCCGCCCCCCCCGTCCCCGTCCCAAACGGCACCAGGATGCAGCACAGTCTGCCCGAGCTCCCGCACAGTCCCCCGGACAGCGAGCAGGGATAAAAGACCATCCCCACCCCAGTGTGGTTCAGGGTGAAACCCACGATGCTCTTCCGTGGCACTGGGGGCCGTGACGGGGACGGTGGGGACAGGCCAGTGCCACCGCTCGCAGCCATACACGGGGGTTGGATCGCCCAGGCTGCGACGGGGGAACGAACTTCCCGGCTGGATCAAGCCATTCATCAGGCAACCCGGGGCTCTGCAGCCCCCCGGCAGGCTGGAGCCAGCCAGCCCCGGCGAGGGGCACAGTGAGAAAGAAGCCCGGCCGGCCACAGCTCCCCAGGCCCACCGGGGCTGGACACAAGCCCCAGAATTACCGGTGAGCAAACACGACGAGGGAAGCGGATCAGGAGACATCAAAGCAGGGGGGCGATGAATATTTCATGTCCTGGCCTACATACAGCCCGGCTCTCCCCGCCCTGTGCTCCCGGGGGTCCCCCACAGCCCCCGATCACAACAAAGGGGAGTTGCGGGCAGGCACTGCCGCCCCGCCGGACCCCACGGCCGCCCCGCCGGACCCTCAGCATCCCCGGCTGGGGCCGTATCTTCCCCGCTAGACAGTGGCATCCCCAGCCAGACCCACAGCTGACCCACGAGAGCATGTGCATCCGCCGCTGGACCCACAGCCGCCCCACCGAAACCCACAGCCAGACCGCCACCATCCCCCGCCGGGACCCATAGCCAGCTCACTGGACTGCGGGCATCTCCCGCTGCCGGACCCACAGCCGCCCCACCGGAGCCCGGGCATCCTCGGCTGGACCCAAACTGCCGGCATCCCCCCATCGGACCCACAACCAGCTCTACCCGACCGCGGGCATCGCCGCGCCGGACCCCCCGCACCCGGATCCCGGCCACCCCCCCCCCCCCCGCCGCCGGACCCCCCGCACCCGGACCCCGGCCATCCCCCCGCCGGACCCCCACAGCCGCCGCCGCCCGCTCACCTCCCGCCTGTGCGCGCAGCGGGGCCGGCCCCGCCGCTCGCCTCCAGCGCTCGGCCCCGGCTTTGTCTCCGCGCCGGGGGCGCGGCCGCCGCCCCCCGCCGCCCCCGCCGCCGCCGCCGCCGCCGCCGCCGCCGCGCTGGGTGCCCGCACCGGGCCGAGCCGCGCCGGGCGCTCAGGGCTGCGCCGCCGGCAGCAGCAGCAGCAGCATCGCGCAGCGCCGCGGATCCGGCGCGCTGCTGCCTCGCCCGCCCCCGCTCACCCCTTCTCCGGGGCGGGGGGGGGGGGGCAACCCAGGGGAGGGGAAAAAGGAGAAAAAAAAAAAAAAAAAAAAAAAAAAAGAGGAATATGGCAGCAAACCGGAAACGGCGGATGGGGGAAAAAAGCAGCAGCCCCTCCCCTCCGTGGGGTTTGTTGATTTTTTTTTTTTTTTTTTTTTAAGGGAGAAGGCTCCGGCCAGCCGGGCTCCGCGGGGCGCGCAGCGGACGAGGGGCCGCCCTCGCCGCGGGCTCTGCCGCCGCACCCCGGCCCGCGGCGGAGGGAACCGCCTGGTCGCGCCGGGGACACGCGTGGGAGCGGCGGCCTGGGTCCTCTGTGCGCGTCGCCCTGCGCGGCCCCGCGAGTGAGGGGCTGGGGGGCCGGGGGGGGGCTCTGGGCTCCCCGCGGCGCTGCGGTTCTCCCACCCGAGCCCGGCGCTCCTCGCCCCGGCGGGCTGCGTTGTTGTGTTTACCTGGAAGCCAGAGCTGGGAACAGACGCGAGGAGTGATTTGCAGAGGGTTAAAACCCGGCTGGGTTGGGGTTTGCTTTATTGAACGGTTCTAACACACGGCGGACGGCAGGGAGAAACGCTCTTTTGTCAGATTCTGCACTTGAATCTGTGCATCTCCATCCCCAGGAGGGACACCTTGCCGTCCCAGGGGGCTGCAATCCACGTTGCCCCATCTCGGAAGTCAGAAGGAGGCAAAACTTCAGCGTTGAGAAAAACAGAGAAAGATAAACCACGTTCTGGACCTCCCCGGGGAACCCGGGGTAGCTGTGAGGCCCTTTGGAGGCAGCGCTGGCACGCAAAGGTGGCTGTGCCCCGCTGGGGCATCTGCCCTGGCTTTGGGTTAATACACCCCCAGGTCGCCCCTGCAGCCGGTGCCAGGCTCCGAAACGAGACGGCACGGAGCTGTGGGTGTTCCTGGGGTGCCCAGTCCCCGGCTGGCAGCATCACCCTGTGCAGGGCCAGGTGAGGCGCGGGTCCCCCCGAGTCCCGCTCGGGCAGGTGGGCACACGGGGAGTGTTCCAGCCGTCCCTCCCCTTGCTTCTCAGCACCTTCCCCTTCCAGCGCCGGGAGGAGGTGGAAAATGCCCAGCTTTGCCCCGGTGCAGAGCAGTGCCGGGGCTCAGGGCTCAGCCGGGCACACCGACGCCTGCCCTGGGCCCGTCGGGGCTGCCCGACCAGCTCAGCGGCGCTGGCAGCCCTCCCACCTCCCCCGTTAGCGATCCACTACGGTGTTCCCTGTCACTTTATCCTCAGGAAGAACTGGAGTGAAGCAGCCCGCTCCTTTAACCCCCCATTTAGCTGGTTTATGAGGCACGCTTAGCTGCTGGCCGGCTCCGGTGACCCCTGGGCTGTATTTCCACAGCCAGCACTGCCTCCATCATTCCCTGCCCACCCCTCTCTCCAACCCTTGCAGCCACTCCGCAGGAATTTCTGAAAACTCCATTACTCTAAGAAAGACCTGACACTTCAGAAACAATTTGGGAAGTTAAGAAGTTTCAGAGAACTATGTGGTGGAGTTTTTCTTTCTGTTTCCTAACACCCCCCCCCGCCTTGTTCTTTTGAGTTATTAAAAAAATATTTCCCATGACACTGGCAAAGGCCAGCGAATCCATGAGTCACCAGGAACAAGGAGTCACGCACACACCGATCCATCACCCCTGGCCAGCACATCGTAGAGGGGCCCTTCCCTGGGAGGAGCCGCCTGCTGATAAGGTCCCTGCAGCCGGGCTGAGCCCCGCAGGGCTGTGGCTTTCCCTCCTGCCTCTCAGCTCCCTCCCAGGGCTGGGAGAGGGTAGCCGGGCTCCCCGCACACCAGTGGGGTGGCTGGTGCTGGAGAGCAGCTGGGTTGGTGGTAGGGGCCCTGCTTGCTCCTTGCCGGAGCATCAAACCTCAGCCCGGTTTGTACTGAGGCTTATTTGGGGTGTTAATTCATAGCCACCACCCCTATCCGCTATCCGGCTGGCGTGGGGATGTGTAGGGAGGGATTCCTCGACCTAACCTCGATGTGGGATTAAGGAATTAACTGCGTGGCGTGGGGCAGCCCCGGGGTACCGCTCTGCTCACTTACACGTTAATACTTGGGTCATACTGTAGGGCAAAGAGTGGGGCACGTCGATGCCTGGGGTCCCCCACGCCTTCACCCCACTGTGCCTGCACAGGGACACGGGGACGCTCCCCTTTCCTTCCTGATCCCAGGAGCACACGCTCCTGCAGTCCCCTAGCAGGCGTGAGCAGCTGCTGGAGGGGAGAATGCCCAGGGGGAGCAGGGACCCGGCCCCAGCCCCGGGTGAGCTGGTTAGGATGACTCAGCCTCTACTGGATCCAGACCCAAATCTAAGATGCAATTATGACTTATAAATATTTGAATTTTGTTTTCCTCTTTTGCAATCAACTCCATTTCTACAGGCTGTCCTACAATCGTATTCATCTCTGGCGGTGCTGGCCTGTTGCTGGAAGGCAAACAGCAAAGGCACTGTGCCTTTTTACACGCCAGACCAACTTCACGACATAATCTCTTCTTCGAAGAAGATGCCAATGTGCAAATTTAAAATGGCAAATAGATACTCTCTAAAACCAGCCTCTTATCTTTTGGGCTCAGATTCAGGAATGTGCCCTCACAGGACTCTGACATTAAACATGCAGTGCTGGCGATAATGCGATTTAAGACCATTTAAGTTTAAGCAACCCAGCACACCTCAGTGCGTCCCTGGCTCAGCCGTGAGCTCCTGAGCCTGACGGACACCCCCCAGCCGCCCGCTTCCCCTTCACTCCTGCCCCACTCCAAGTATCTATCTTTAAACAGTCTAATCCACATACTTGTTTTTTTTTACCCAACTAGGGATTTCAGTCTCTTCCCTGAAACTTATTTTCTTGAGATGATTCTTTCTCTTCACTTTTAAATAGCACTGATAAAACCCACCTTGGGAAGAGGAAGAGGGTTACAGAAACTTTCAAACCAGGTACTTTCAAATTAAAAAAAAGTAGCACGGAATATTTATGGTAGTTCAGTTATTCACATCTTGAAATTATATTCTAACAAGAAATCAAGACGTGCTCAGGTATTTCTGTGCTTTCTTGCTGACCTTTACATGAGCTTCATCAGGAAAAAGAAGAATGAGAGTTATGACGGCCAGAGCACTGTCACGCTCATGAGTAAGTACGTATGTGGCTCCTTCCCCCTCCAGGTGTGCAGATCAAACTGCTCCAGGGGGTCCTGAAATCTTCCTGCAAAGTAAAAGGGTGCTTTTTGGGTCCAGTAATTGATCCGAATCCTGACCTCTCCAACGTAGCTGTGGTTTTACAACAAAACATCCATTCATCTCCAGCCAGATTTATTTTTAAGCATCCCCTTGGCAAGCGTGAATAAGTTTTGTCTAATGGATTCTGTTCCTGAGGCCAGTTGCATTTTGTTCACTGCAAATTCCAAATATATTTGCACAAATTATTACTATTAATAATATAATGGTTGTGTTTGAGATGCTGGACAGATGCAGAAGCAGCCATGGCTCTTGCCCTGAGATTTTACGATCATTGAGCTTTACAGCCCTACAAATAGCAAGCGTGTGATGGCAAATGATTGGCACCACCAGCCCCGTCAGGGAAGCTGCAGTTATGAGCTCACGAGCTGATTTACTAAGGGGGATTGACCAGAATAATTCCTGCAGTACGAGCCATTCGGCCATATTTCATGGCAGAAATGCTAATTCTGGCCATTCGCTCCCTCACTCGGCAACAGGGCTGCAGGAGCTGAGTGGCAAACGCCAGCGTCCCGCAGGTTGTAGAATAGAAAGGGCCAGCTGAGAAGTCACCAGGAGGGCTCAGGACAGCTCAGGCCCCGGTCGTGTCCCTCAGCGCGGTGACAGTCTGCTGTGCCAAAGGGGCCCTTAACCCCAGTACCGAGGTGGCCCCAGCCAGGAAGTGTCACTGCAAAATTCACTGGGGGAAAGGACCATAGGGGGGGAGGGAGATTGGAGGGGGGGAAACCACTGAGTCAGTGATGTGCTAATGTTTGATAAGGAGGCACCAAGTTCAACAGCTGTGGGGGGAAATTATCTGCATGTTCAATAGAGGCACAACATTTCCGTCAGGTTTCTGACTGATAAAATACGATGTTTTGATACAATCTGAATTACATATCTTGGAATAGCTCATTCGGGCAAAAATCCGACACCTCTGCTTCTTGCCTCAGCTCAGCAGAAAAGCCGCACGCAAAATGCTAGCATTTCCCAGCGGTGGAAATTCTGCTTTTTGGCCAGTCCCAGTATCAATAGAAAAGAGCGGTTCAGAAAAGCCCAAGGAAACTTGTCCAGATGAGATTTATACCCCTTGTTCTGGCCTGCTTTGCTAACAGAGCAGCAGAGGGATGGCTGGCTAGTGCAAAGCTCTGGTAGCCACATCCAGGGAACCCTGCCCTGGGGGCTGTGGCGTTCCCTCAGCAGCAGAGGAGTCCCAGGCAGCCTCCCTGCCAGCACCCGGCTGCTTACCGGCCCGCAAGCGGCTGCAGCCTGCGCCAAGTGGAGCCGGAGCAGACACAAGGGTGTTTCCCCTTAATCATCCAGTCTTGGTCCTTCGAGCGAGGGATGGGCTAAGGAGGCCAAAGTCTGAATCTGAAAAATTTAAACCATATGACATTTGGATCCATGCTCAGTTTGAAGTGAGCTAAGTAAGGGGGGAGGTAGGGAGCAGAAATGGTTGCAGCTTCTGCCCTTCTCTCAAAAACTGCTCCCCCTGCCATTCTCTTCACCACAGAGGTCCGACGCTTGGGAACATCTGCTTCAGCCACCCCAAGGAGCCACCGCGGCATCGCAAGTAGTGCTCCGTGGGGACCACAGCCACGAGGACCCTCTCCCACACAGACCCCAGCAGCCACGGTCCAGCCATCCACTACAGCATGGGGCCACCCAGCACACGCCGATGTGCAAGAGCTGCCCTCAGGGAGCCAGAGGGACATAACCCTACAAGCCCCATGCCAGCAGCACGGCTCCAGCACAGCTCCTGCCTGTGCTGCCAGAGCGGAGGCACAAATAACAGCAGGAAGCGTCTGGAGCTGGTTCCCTAAGCGGAGGGAGCGGCTTTGCTGTGTGAGAGCTCACGGGTGCCTGTCGTACTCTGGACTTTGCCTTCTGACAAGGTCAATTTGCAAGCTTGGGATGGCTTTTGCAGAAGCAGTGGCCAAAGGGAAGGCAGTAGGAACTAGCCTTGGAGCCAGGGACACCTGGGTTGTAGCCTCAGCTTGGGGAAAATATAAGACGTCTCAGGCCAGAGCTGATGTCTTCCATGGCCCCAGTCCATGAACTGGGAGTGGCTGAACTTGACGCTTTCAAGGATGGCACCTCAGATGCTCGGACAGCCTTCTGGCAAGAAACATGGGGATATCCAGAGTGCCATTTTCACAAATAAGGAATGCTGCATTTAGCATGTGACTAGGACTCCATGGTGCTAGGGACACAGGTCCTTGTCTAGAACTGAAGACAGGAAGAATCAACCCCCTCCACCCACAGCATCCCCCATTTGGGAGCCGAGTTCTTCAAGCACGATGAGAGACATCAGCCAGGCAACAGCTGTTTTTAAAAAGCAAAGATGTGATCCAAAGCAGGTTTACCTTGTACCTACCAGCCAAAAATGCTGGACTCGAGCCACGGAGGAACCTGTCAGCCTCTCTGTTCCAACCACCCGCTCTGCGTCGCTGTGGTCCTCGGTGGGACTGCGGTTTCCCGGTGCGTGGCTGCTCATGACTCCAGCAAAGCAGGGTGCACGGAGCATCAAAGCCACACCGGCGCCTCCAGGCACTAAATGAAACCAAGGAAGCTGGGAGGAGGGAAGCGAGCACTGTGAGAGGTTGGGGATTGCACAAGACAAATCTGTGTGTGCTGGTGAGGAGCAAGATCTGAACGGGTGGTGTGGAGCATGCACAGCACTGTAGTGCTCATTTATCACAAGAGCTCAGAAGTGTAATATTTGATCGTTTTAACTCCTCATGGCTCAGGGGTAGGCTGATGTGGATGGCACAGCTTCCTGGGTATACCTGGGGCTCCCAAGGTGGAGAGCTGTCCTTCCCCAGCAGCTACATCTGCTGGTTGAAAAAATCATCAGGGAAGAGAAACATGCTGATGGGGCTGATCACAAGGGGACACCCATCCTGGATAGTTCTCTCCGTATTCTTTTTCTGTATCAGTCCTTGTAACAGCAGGTGATACCTACAGTCTTTCACTGACAGGTAAAATCTGGCTGCAAGGACAGAAGAACTGCAACAGACATGACAGGGTGGAAGCAACAAGAGGGGGCATGGGGGTGAATCACAGTGGGTGAATTGGTAAGAATCAACATGAAATGGGAAAATCAGCTGAATTTCAAGGGAGAGTTAGGAAGATAAGTTCATTGCTCTGCAATTGCCAAGCAAGAGACATTTAGACCAGCGACTGCACACTGGCCTGAGTACCAAAAGCCAGAAAATGCCCCCACAAACAACCGCTCAAAAGCCACAAACTACCAGAGGAGAAGAGCAGGACCTTGGACCTGCAGCAACTGCCAATTTAAGAAGAAATACAAACATTGATTACAGCCCATGTCTCTTGCCAGAGAGAAAGAGTATGCTCCCCAACCGAATCATCCCTTCTGGTTGGATGAGGAAGAGGAGGAGGGTCAGATCCCTTCCCAGTGCCAAAGCTGGCAATCAACCTAATCATCAAACAAGCAGCCATGCTCTGTACTCCAGCACTCTCCATTCATCATCCCATTTTCTCGCTGTAGTCAGTCTCTGATGCCTCATGAGATTAATAAACAAACAACTAAATCAATACAGTCATCTCGATCCCTGCAGGCCACAGACTGTGAACAACATAACTTCTGCCTGAAAGAAGTATCAGTGTGTAAGAGAGGCTCCCAAGAGAGAAGTCCAGCACCCCAGCTCTCAGCTGTCCAAAAATTCACACACATACACAGGGGAACAGTTCAGCAGTGCCCTGGGAAACAGAGATACTGAGCAGGTCCTCCCCTCCTACAGCTTCCTCATTTTCTCCTCGAGCACCATCACATGCAGCCTTGACCCTCCCTGAAATCCAAATGCTCAAGGAATATTTTCACATTCTTCATGACAGGCTGGGAAATAATCATAGCTTATTGACTCGACAAGGGGGCTGCTCTGCAAACATCAGTCCTCTTCAAAGATGGCCTCGGGCTCTTCAGTTCCTGTCAGTAGGGAACCTCACCAGAATCTCTCTGAAGCTGAGGGAAGTGTGTGTATGAGAATGAAAGTAAATTAGGTCTGAACAAGATTAACAGGGATTTAATTGAACTATGTGAACTGGAACCCCAGTCACGAGCTACGTATTAGCCTGTCTCAAGGGATTGTGCTGCTTGCACTGGAGGAGCACAAGGATGCATTGTAAGCGTGAGACAGCTCAAGAGGACGGCGATGGCCACAGCTCCAGAAGAGCGTGGCCGGAGAGGCAGAGCTGCTTCAACATGATCAAAAACAAAGCAAGGAATTCTCAACTCCCAGCCGCGTTTCTTCAGAGCTGAGGCTTGGCCTGTTGAATGAAAGGAATTTCATAACAAATATTCGTAACAAACTCAGCTCTCAGCCCAGCTCCTGGCCTTTGGGTGGAAGAGCAAGGTGCTGTTCACAGAGGTGCTGCCTACTGGCTGGTATTTGGAGGCAGACCCTTGAAAAACTCCCCTTCAATAAAAGTGAGTTAATGAGGTCTTCAGCTCTCTTTGGGATGTTAATTGCTAAACGGCCTGGAGAAAAGTGCTTGGGAATTAAAGGAGTCACCACACCAGTCCACTCGTTTTGGTTTTCTGGTGAGGGAACCAACAGACGCATGCCAGAGCTTGGCTACTACGCCTGTCTTAACCAAGCCACGAAGAGCCACCAGACAGCTCCACGCTCCAGCCCTGTAAACCTGAGCTACAGTCACACACTGGGGGGCTACTGAAAATTCCTATTACCAGTCTAGTGAATCCCCATCTAATCCTCTGCTCATATTATTAACAAATGATGCCTTTATTATTGCTACCTTCATGGGGGCTCTTGGTGCCAAAATCTCTCATGAGAGGCATATTAATTTAGTCATCACGCTATTTCCTCCTTCCTTCTAGGAAGGTGAAGCTGTACTAGGAGATAGTTTGCTACTTCCAAGTCAAACACAGATACGCACATGCCTGACAGTATTAACTAACCAATTTCTCAGATTAAAGGATCTGAAAGGCTTTCCCTTAATGGATCATTTTTATGAATAGGTTATTTATATCCCTGTGTTCCTATAGTCTTAAGAGTTCTGGCAACTTTCACAATGAATGCATGGAAAAAGGCAGCACAACTTCAAAAAGAGATTTCTTTTTAAACAAAGAGATTCCGATTGTATTTATTACGTGTTTCAAGACAAACTAAAATACATGGGATATTGGTAATCTCTAAAAACATACTGTAAATTCAGCTAATGAGCATTCAAATAGGTATAAAGCTGCTAGGAACAGACTGGGAAATTTATCTTAATCCCTCTTCCCCCCGACAAAAACAACCAACAATATCCAATATCATTAGCAGTGAGTAAGCCAGCCAGCAAATAGCTAGATGTAGATTTTGATGTAGTAGCCTGCTATTTCCGGTAACAACCACACAGTGCTCATTGCTAACTGGTTCTTAGCTGTAGAAGTGCTCCTGTATTTCAGGTGTGTGTGCTACTCTTTCAACAGTTGCAATTCCGTTAAAGCATTAAACTCCCCTTTTAGGTAACCTGCAGAAAGCCAGAGTTGTTAGATAAAACCACCACCTTCTTCATTTATTAAAATGGAAGAAGTGATCTGCAGTACCTATCCAGGGCAGTGGCAATGCTTTTCTTTCCCCTGCAGATCACAGACAAGAACACAGGTCCGAAATGGAAACTCATAGCACAATATTGTTCTTTGTTATTTGCGTGGGAAGTTTTTGTAATGTTTCCTTGTACTGAGAGCTTAAAGCAATGTTAGAGTGTCTGTGTCTCCCACGCTTTGTTCTGTCCTCCTAGTGTTGCCTTTATGTAGCTCAAAAAAAAAAAAAAAAAAAAGAAGAAAATGCTGAATTTAAAGCAGAGCTCTATGATGGATTTTAAGAAGTGCAACTTGGTGTCAGCACTCTGGTTAAGAGAAGCAGAGAGCCTGGAGCAGGGAAGTGGTGAGAGGTTAGAATCAAACTGGTACTGGGATCCATTGGTCTCACCCGCCTAAAGCAAGAGTGAGCAGAGAACATGGCCATTCTCAACACTGATGGTTTCTGTAAACGTGCTGTTCAACTCTACTCTTAAAGAACACATAGCACAACACTGCTACCATATCTGGGCTCACAAGGCATTTGTGAATCGAGGATGGGAGTCTATGTATGCAAAAAGGATCGCAGACTTGCAGCCCTGCCAAAGAGAACCCTTTCCTTCAAAGCTGCTCTGAATGCTGGGTGCGCCTAAAAGAGCAGGTTCTCCTCCCATTGACTCATTCGTGATCAAACAAACCAAGATGTGAGCTGGCATCAGGAAGCTCGAGCTGCCCTACAGAGACTCTGTGGCTACGTCACCACCTATCACTTTCCAGTCCTGTCTAGCCATATTTAAATCTAATACTAGATTGTCCCTGGGCCTGGAAAGCCAGAGCCTGAAGGAACATAGTATATATGTCTCTTGCCATATAGTCATGCTACACAGCCAGCTTGCCATCCCTTGGATCTTAAAATACCACATCTCCTCAGGCTGAGATTGTATTTAACTTCAGGAAGAATTCAGCAAGAGGAGATGCAGCAAACTATAGCAGGTAACGCTGGGAGGGAGTTTGCAAATGCAACAAACCCCAGCTGTGTTGAAATGGAGCACACGGTTAGGACGTGGCTAGCTGACAGGAGGGTTTATCAACAGTACAGCGAGGCAGTGCTGTTTGATACATGACCAACGCAGCACTCCGAGACTCCCGCCTCAGCGCAGCTTTTCTCCAACGTGCAGTAATTGGTCTTCCCAAGTTTCCAAGAGCACCCCATTAGCACAGGCATTAAATTCCGCACCTTCCAGAACCACCACATCATTCCCTAATTCTTGTAGTCATTGCAGTCCCCACCACAGCCTCAATTCCCTGAAATGCACCTGCTTTCAAGGGTGGGAATGGAAAGGAAAAGTGCGTGGGTGGGGAGTAAGAAAGAGGTAGCGACGCTGGGGAAATGAAAGCTTTCATCTACAGCAGTCTGGAATCTGATGAGTTATTACCTAAAGAATTAAAGAATATGACAAAGACATTATTATTAAACCATAAAATGCAGCTATGTATTTCAGACTAGATGACAACAGAGATGAATACAAAGCTGTGTAGTGTGGTATCCTTGATCCATTTGATCCCTCTGCCTTCAAAAAATACAACACAAACCAGTATCCAAAGTAGCAAACCCATGCTCCACCTTCCACAGGGACTTTACTACAAATCCTAGCCAGCATGGAGGAGCTAGGACAACAGCCCTCTCTACCCATCAGAAATGACAGAAGTCACTTTAATGGTGACTGACACATTAATGATGTCAAACGAAGTCCTGGACATATGAAGTCCTCTTTGCTTGTAAGAAAACTATGGCAGAACCCCACCCCTTTCACTCTAGTAAGTTCCTTCTCCCTTGTCCCCAAAAGGTAAAGCATGGCAATGCTAGAAAACCATTTAATATAGCTAGTTGCCTTTGATGTCATCTCCGAGGAAGCATGATTACAGGTGATTATTTTGTCTTTTGAGGCTCATCGGTCATGCCTTTATCGTTTCTTTTTTGTTTCCTTCTTGGGTTTCTTGCTTATCTGTGGAGCAGTTGCCTTTGGCTTCTTGGTCTCTGAATTCTTAGGCTCAAAACTGTCCGAGTCCTACAAGAATCAATTAAGAAACAGTCAGTAACTTTTTTTTACAATTTGCTGACAGCTGACTTTAGGAATTTGAGCATAAGCCAAAGGAAGCAAGTGCTGGGTATCTCTGTTGGAGCACATCTATATCAAACTGAGTCCACATTTAATGAGACTTGAGCAGCACCATCTCTGCTTCTTCCGCATGTGCTTTTTGATGAGTGTGAGTTTATGCACAGAAACAGCTTGTTACCAGAGAAGCTGTTAAAAGCTTAAGTGTCTAAAACAGGCTTTGGAGAAGAAAAACAAAACCAACTTTAAAGGCAAGAAGAATATCAACACTAAGTGAAAACTATTCAAATTAGGAAAAGGAGAAGATACCATATAATCAGCATGCATGGAAACATTCAGCAGGTATTTCTGCCAAATGTTAATCGTTATCATGTGCAAGGCAAAAAATATTCACCAAAACAGTAGTAAGAATGTAAAGTTCAGAGCCTCTAAACCAAGCCCCAAATCCAGGGAGGGAATTGCAGGCAAAGCTTTCTTCACCTGGACTAGCAAGGAATGCTTAGATATGCTGCTTGTTTCCTTCAGGGGAGATGACAGATAATATTTCAGCCATGGGAAATAAAGTCTAGTTATCTTGTAAAAACACAAGGGAACAGCGCCAGTCTCATCTGAGAAAGCGCACACATGCAGATTGCCTCCTTTCATTAAATGCATTTGAGTATAAATATTGCTTTAGCATCTTGGTTTCTATCAGTCAGAGTGTGCCAACTGGAAAAGGACACACAAAAAATGGCTGAGCAAGACGTGCTAGTTTCAAGCTTCCAAGACAGCGCTCCAGATAATGGAGGGGGAGGCGAGCATCTGACAGTATCCTTTTAATCAAGGAGCTTGGTTCAAACGTCTCTCAAGTTACTGGGCTATTACAGTTCACATCTGTGTGGCTTTCCAAGGAAGGAGATTTGGCTGGCTTTCCAAAGGCTTTAATCGGCGCATGGGGAGCTGGCAGGCTCTGGAGAAATGGAGCAACATGCAGTTATTAGTCAGGGATGCAGTGTGCTGCTGCCGTAAAGTGAACACTGCTGCCTTCTAATGTTCAAACCAAGGTAGACTTCAAAGCCTGAAGCCTCCAAGACAGAGAGGTTCCTCAGTATCCTACCCATCAGCATCATTCCTGAGATCTGGAGGGGTAGCTGCTAGTGTTTACAGTCTTGTAAATTACTCATAAGGACAGTAAATCAAGAGGACAGTATACATATGGAGAAAATAAAAAGTAGAGCATGTTAACATCAAAGCATGTTTGCGAACTTAAACAGTAACAGGACCTTGAGCTTTATTGTTTTAATTGGGGGCCTGGTCTTCAGTTTCCTACTTCAAAATAAAGCTCTCGCTCTCTTCAGCTTTCAAGAATCAGGCTACTCAATTTCTCAAAAATTTATCAGGGGAAAGAAACCACGGACTCTGACAGATGGGTGCTGGTGGCTGCAGAATAATGGTGCAAGAGTTGCAATGCCACTGCATTGTGACTAGCAGCCGCCTGCTTCATCTCCCTGCTGGGAGCTGCAGCTCCTGCTGCAGGACTAGCGGGAGGGAGCATGCACCCATGCTGGGGCAGCATCACTAATCCAGTATGTCAACACAACTTCACAGCAGACCAGCAGTTAAAGGTGAAAGAGTTGGGTCATGAACTGTATACTTCCCACTGTACTTCACCCTCAGGCATTCCCTTCCCCAGACAGGCTGAAAATTTCCATGCTTCCTCTGCACAAGAGGGAGCAAACATGGCAATAAAGATAGCCTGAAAACAAAACTTCCCATGCTGAGTTGTTAGTGACAATACAGCACACACATTTAGACAAAATCCATATCAAACCACCAAACTTGCAGCCTGATCACCAACACCAAAATATCTGTCCTCGGCAGCACAGGCATTATCAAGCACATGCAGCTGTCTTATCAGAAAAGCCAGGTAGATGCAGGACATCCCACTGTGGCCCACTCTAGAGGAATCAGTGTCCTGTAGCTCCCCTCAACCTTTCACTTTAACATTCTCCTGTACTAACTGCATCAAAGGGCCCTCCTCTTGCTGCACGGGACTGGGTGCCGGTACTGAAAACTGCCTTCCTCATGTTAGAATATACTAGAAATTTCACCTGTGTCTTGTTTCCAAAAATCGCACACGAACTAGAGCCTAAAGTCACTTCCTGAAAGGCAGGTCCTGCAAAAGGGACACTGCCTGGCAATTAATAGAGCAAATCAGCAGTAGGATGACAATATGGGGTTGGGACTAAAGCCTTCACAGTGCACCGAGGAACAGCATGTACATTTAGCACACCTTGCCAGTGCTTCAGGTCACTTTTTTCACTGATATTCAGAGAGACCCTGGCTCAGGTATTTGTTCTTGACTTTCTGATCTGGGGGTAAATCATAAGACAAAAGCTGGAGGTGGAAAAGCTAGAAGGAAGGAAAGAGAATGAACAATGAAACTGTCATCAATCCCAGGGGCAGACCACTGTGTCTCCATTAGCTACCACAAGTCCCCTCCCATCCTATTTTCTCTGACTCTGCCCATCTCTATCAATATTAAAGAGCACTGCTTACTGTCTTATGGGACTTTGAAACTGGCAGGATTATGGCTAGCACACAGATAAGCTGGAAAATGGCTCCAAAGAAAAGTCCGTAGCGTAGCACATTCTCCATGAATGTGGGCTCAGGGATTTCAGGTGGGGAGAAATCCAACTCGGCAGCCATCGTGAGTGCACCCTTCTTCTCCTCTAATGCTCACTACAAGGGGGAAAAAATAAAGAGCAATTATTTGCATCATGCTTTCTGGTATTCACCTTCTATTATCAAAAAATGACAAACTACCTCATGCAGGTTTTCTGAAGACACCCTTGACCTACAGACCCAATAACAAAGAGGGAAGTGAAACTTGCATTTTATTTGGATGCTTTTCTTTCACCACCTGCCTAAGAAAATAGTCTTCAAATACTAATATTAGTGCATTTGCAGGTGAGGGCAAGAGAAACAGAATAGGAACAATATTCACAAAACCATAACGGAAAAGCTTAATAAGCAAGAATACACTTTTCCCTAAGCTGACCATGCATGGAAGGGGACTGTTATTCATTTTTACTTACATTGTATATGTGGTCACAGCCTTGTGGTTTTAGATGGTGTACAAAACCAACTGCTAAAATAAACCAGACAGAAGGTAGATCTGTTGAAAAGAGAGGAACGAGTTATGTTTTTAAAGTTAAGCATGGCTTTAGTAGCTGGTTACACTAAGGCCTATATACCTTGTGATGGTCACAGAGGTAGTTTGTGGCAGAGTTAAATATTGATCTCCTGGGTTCCAAGCTAGTTTCTCAGCCACAAGACCATCCCTTCTTCCTTCCTTTGTCTTTTCCTAATGGAGTTGTCAATTTATTCTATGAATGACTAATGGCTTTCTACAATAATGGAGAACTCTCCTGCCAGAATTGCTGGAGTACACCACAAAGTCCCAAAAGGGAAATTCAATTAGTCTGAGATGCCATCAGAACTCAGTTGTGATTACTGTCTTACTCAGTTTTCCTGACCTGGATGATCCTGGTGTGTACTTACTGAATCAGCACCCCTTATTGATACTTACTATTCTCTGTATTACTAAAGCTTCGGTGTGAGATTGTGCTGCATGCACGTTTCAGCTGAATGGTAATAATCTGCCTCCTAGAAATTATCTCCAAAGCAGGCTCTATACTTCTCAGGCTAGGAGGAGATTTCTACAATCTGCAGATGTGACCCAGTTCAGAAAGATGGTAAACTTAGAGTATAATTTGAGTAAAGTTATAGTTGATAAATTTGAGAATCAATCAACAACTCAATGCCATTGTGTAAGAGGCAAATGTCATTTGGGGACATACAAAAAGGAGTGGTATAAATTACAAGAAATAATTATTTTGTTTTAATTCAGCTGAAGTACGGGATATTATTCTGAATTTTAAAAGACAGGAAAAAATTCCCAACTGCACGGACTGCCAGCCAGTGGAATACAGGGACTGTGGAATCCCTATTACTGGTAATTCGGAAGAGCAGATCAGATAAACATTTGCCTGGGATGGGTTATCCTGCCTTTGAATCAGGAGATAAGAATAGGTGACCTCTCGCAGTCCCTTCCAGGTCTGTACTTCAGTGAAAAAAAATTTTCGAATTCTGATTAAAATTCAATAAGCAAGGGCTGCATGAGACCTGTACATGAAGTCAGAATACATGCTGGGACACTCAGGCTCAGCAAGTCCCAACACAGACCCAAAGGCTGCACTGGACATGCAACAGTGTCAACAAAGCATGCATAGAAGTGGCTCATCCCTAACTGCTTTTAACTTTTAAAACACCGTCTCCTCCAATCCACTAAGGCAGCAGTTCCTAAGCAAGAAACAGAATCATGGGAAACTTCACCCCTGAGTTGTATTTTATCTTGACTTTATTTATTGGGATATCTTTTGAAAACGTTATTCTTGCCCACTCCCTTCCTCAAACAGGGCAGGAAGGGATGTTGCTTCATTCCTCGCCCAGAATTTTCTCAGGACAAACTCCTACTGATAATCCTGACTCATACACCTGAAACACAACATACAGAAATAAACCAGAAAAGGAAACCGATACAATGAGCACAAAAAAATCTCCATCCTCATCTTCCACTAGTCTCCCCTCCTTTCCCCTTTTCTATTTCACCTCCCTTGAGGGTAGTAGTAATTTTCTAACAAACCCCAGGTGACATGACCAGCATGGAGAGCTCTCACACAGGCTGGTTGGTAGCAGCTGCCACTACCATTTTAAGCAATAACCCATGATATATGCTCAGAGAAGACCTGACATCATGGTCCAACTAGTCATAGTAGAGTGTCCTTGCTTGCACAGTAGCCACCGCAGGGAACCCACATTCAGACCATTAGTTTTCCTGCTATGAATGGAGCTAAACTAGTATTAGCAAAATTCTCCAATTTAAAAAAAAACACTCCTCTGGTTAACACAATGCCCAAACCTGCACACGCAAGGAGGCTAGACCTTACACAAACAAGCAGGCCGAAGTTGAACACCGGGGAACCAGGGCTCAGCATCAGGCACGCCGCCTTCCACACTGAACGCAAAACTTGCAAAGTGAGTTTTCTCACTGAGAGCACTACCTCCTTGCACGTTGCCTTGCAGCTAATCCGACACATCCCTGGAGGATAATGGAGTCTTCCTCCCTGTTCCTGAGAAGCTAACAGTTTCACCACCTCTTCCTTAGCTAACATCTCTTCTTCTCCACAGGTTATCAACCACCTTTTTCCTCAGATCACCTCACCTATTAACATGGTTACACTTAAAGTAATTGTTCTTAAATTGCACTTAAAGATCAGTACTCCTATTTCAGACCCTGAGAGGAAGCTTCCCCCCAACCCCTCCAGCTTACTCATTTGGTTTAAGAGCAGCTACCACCTCTCCCCACAAGCCTGGCCATCTCATTGGAACATAACAGCAGAAATAGGTCACAAACAGTTGCACTGCACTACAGGAATTGATTTTGACTATTTTTAAAAAAATATCCAGTCTTGCCTCTATTAGGGTTTTACAGCAAGCTAGTTATCCCCCCCCCCCCCCCCCAAAGGACTTGGTACTGTAGCAAAGCCAGAGTTGTACCACTTAACCAGTGAGGGCCTACTCAGGGTTGCAGGCCCTCACTTTTGCTCAGTGACACCTCTGGAAGATGATGCGGCTATCCCCCTGTGTACAGATCAGGCCCTATGATAAATAACCATGTGTTTTCAGGGCCAGGGCCATAAACTAGCCATCTAAATAGAGCCAGGACAGACTCAACCCTTTCTTTTTGCTGTCCTGTGTTTCCCAGCTAGCATCTTCAAGACTATATAAGTGATTAGTGTAGGATAAAGCCACAGGAGCATTTCAAGTAATATATATTAGCCCTCTCTTGGGGCGGGAATAAGGAGCAACAGTATCAGTGCAGAACACAAAAGCTTCCGTCAAAGGATGAGGCAAAAACCCCCTCGCGCTGCATTTCTGAAATGACTTTGTAGGTGTTGGGATGGAGACTGGCCAATTCATATTGACTTCGGGGGGGCTTGCGTGTGCTTAACACCGCTGAAAACATGACAATTAGTGAGGCCGAGGAGCCCGTCTGTAGGCTGTCGGGCCAGGCAGCCGTGTTCGCCGGCCGTGCCCGGGGGCTGTAAGGAGAAGCAGCTGTGCAGCCTCAGAGCGGGGGACAGCCAGAGTTCCTCCTCCCTTCTCGAGAGAACAGCTCTGTGCCGTTTCTTCCCTCAAGCAGCGGTGGCCAGCCCTGGCGGCAGCAGGAGGAGCGGGCCGCCACGGAGCCAGCGAAGCTCCCCTGCACCCGAGGCTCTCCCACCCGCTTCCCCGGGGAGGGAGGGGGGGCGGCGCCATGCTGAGGCCACGGATCCACCCTTCCCAACAGAGACCTTTCCAGCAGATCCCCGTGCCGCTCCAGACCCCGAACCCCCTCGACCCCCCCGCAAGAACCCCCGACCTCCCCTTCACGGCCGCCCGACCCGCTCACCGCCCCGCTCGGCCAGGCCTCGCCGCCCCGGAAGTGGTTCCCGCCCGGCAGGAAGTGCTTCCCAGCCCGCCCCTAGCAACCGCCCGGGGCGCCGCGTTGCTAAGGGCGGCCTGTGGGGCCGTGGCGAGCGGGAGGGCTCTGCCGCCGGGTTCCTCCCGAAACGCCCCTGAGGCCGCTCGGCTTCACGCTGCCGCGGGCCCCGCCCCGGCTGTGAGCGCCGGTGGGTGCCCACCCCGCGGTGGGTGCCTACGGCCAGGCCCGGTCGGCCCCTCTGCCAGCGAGGCACCGCGGGCCTTTACGCCTCAGCGTTAATGTACTCGCCCCCTAAATCAGTGCCCGCATTTTAATTCCCGCCTTCAATAGCGTGGCCTTTCAGTCCTGGCGGGTTTCTCTTTATCCGTGAGGTGTTGATCTCCTCCCTTGAAGCGCTCTGGCAGCAACAATTAAGACGCGCGCTTCTGGCTTTGCTCTTGCTGGGGATTTTTTATTTTTTTTTTTTTAAATTTTTAATGTCCCGATTCAGATCCAGCTCTGAAATTGAGATGTCTTGATAAGATGACCTACAAAGGGAAAAAATGGCTTGTGCTCTGTTTTGCTCGTTTGTGGTATTTAAAGAATCTGATTTGTTTTGCCCTTTTCCTAACCCTAAAATACCAGTAGTGCCAGGTTAGTTTTGCTGCAGGCTTTATTATCAGAGAGCCTAAATACTTAGGGGAAAACCTAATCGGTTACTTATCTACTGAGGGACTAAGGTATGGCATTTGTAATAAAAGGATTTTCTAGGCTGTTACCAAGCATTTGAATTAAATGGGTATTAATGAAAACAATTTCAAAGATTTGAGCAATTGGATTAAAAACCTTTCATCTTTTTTAGTGCAGAAGACTTCACAGTCAACTGGAGAATGCACATGGCTGCGAGTTGCAGAGGCCAGAGACACTTGTACAAAGAAATTCTAGCATAAAAAGCCTAAGAAAAAAATTACTCTCAAATAATTACCAGAGCTTTCACTGCCCCCGGTGAGTGGCTGTACTGGCTAAGAGATAAACCCAGAGCTCAGGAAAGGCAGTAAATTCTGCCCTTTCAGCTCCCAAACACTGACTGTTTAGGACACAAAAACACTGAGGAGGGAGAAATAATTCTTGTGAATGTCAGGAGAGATCCTATCAGTCTGGGTGAAACGGCCAGCTTAAATTCTTCCCAATACTATCAGTACACTGAATTTGGTGGTGGTGCTGTCCACACACACCTTCTCGTGGGCTCTGATCCCCACAGTTTGAAGTTTGCAGGTGACAGGGAAAATAAACACTTAGGTTGCAACCAACACTGTACATTTTCTTCCTTTCTCCTCCTGTCCCCCAACAGAAACGGCACTACATATTCTAAGTAGAAATAAACAGGTGAAATTTGCAGCTTTTATACAACTCCTACCCATTCCCTCTACGAGACCATCAAACACTTCCACTGCAATGCCAGGCTCTGCACAGGAGACACTCAGCCTTTGAACCACAAGCAGGTGGTGCCATTAGCCCGCTTTGGCTGCCTGCCTTTCACCAGCACCACACTGACCCATTCGTTTCAGCTGATTGTGAAATGATAAAAAAGGAAGCTATTTATAAAATAAGGGAAGATTTTTCCAAAGCCTACTAGATGTGAGTCTGTTTCAAAGCTAAAATTGATTCAACAAGCGGAAATGGCAATTTTGTCAGCACCCAATTCTAAGTAGAGACAGAGCTCAGGCTTGAAGTCTTTCTCCAAATCCAAATCATCCTTAGCTTTTTCAGTTCTTTCTACATTTGTTTTTTGGTTTGCACTGCAGTATTTCCTCATGTCTTTGCAGTGAGACATATTTATTACAATTCATTGTACATGTACCATACCCCTGTGCACCAAGGTCTTCTCAGGTTGCATATTATTATTCATCCCGGAAAAAATTAGTAATAACTGCTTTTGGTTTTCAGCCCTTACTGGAAACGTGGCCTTCCTCACTCCCTCTCCATAAATACGTTTCACTTTCTTGATACCAGTAACACATCTCACTCAAGTTCTGTTTTTTTGTCAGAAGCTTTCAAAGCACTTTCCCAAGTTGAGGATTAGTAGCAGTGTTTGGATTCTGATGGGAAACGAAGTCACAGAAAATACGCAGACCAACACCCAGCCTGCCCTGATGGGAAAGGGGTGTCACTGGGGTAGTCACTAGAGCCCTCTGCGCAGAGGGTTGGGGTTCACAGACCCTCTCCTACACTGCCTCTCCATCCCAGAGTATGAAGGTCTCAGTGCTTCCAAAAATTAGGGGTAGGGTCCTCAAGTGAGGCACCAGCACCCAAGAACTGGCAGCCGAAGGACCTTTGTAAGCCTGGTCACTGCGAGTCGGTGGCAGAGCTAGGACTGAAGCCCTGTTCACCGATTCTGCTGTAACGTGCTGTGTAACCTTCTAGCCAAGGCTCCTTTCCAAACTGAAATGAGAGTGGTAAGACCAAAGACGAACTCCTTAATTACTGAGATTCACTGCTGGCATCCGAGCTCTGTCTGCCAGGCTTGGAAGAGGCAGGAGATGGTATTCAGAGCCAGAAATTCAGGAACCAGTAACTCTCAAGCCTACAGCTGAGTGTAACATGCTGACATCTGGCTGAAGTTCTTGGCAGTTCACTTGGGTGATGCTGAAACGCTCCAGCAGCTCTGCTAGGAAATAAACAGAGCCAGACAGGTATGGACTCTATAAATGGATCTCACCCGCAGAGCTCATCAGGCCTCCTGACAGATACACATCTTGCAGGCTGGTGCCATTTGTTCTATTGTAGTCTCAGTGATACGTTAATGTTTGAAGATTAAGTAGGCTTTTCAAGCAGGCTTTTAACACTATGAGACAGTCCTTTCTGATAGCACTTCTTGCACATTTTGAATTACTGATTTATTTTGTCTATTTTTAATCTGATCCCTTGCTTCAGACTCATTCTCATAGTGCAAACTGTGCTCTCATCCAGAGGGAGTCCTTCCCTGAGATTATTTTGATAAATGTTTATATTCAGCTTCCTACCAATCTGAGTTCCTCAAGGGAAAATTCTCCCTGGGAAATCTATTGATGTTCAAAGGATTGAGTCTGGAGGATATTCAGATCCAAATCCCAGCACTTTATCCTTCCAAGTTGGAGAAACCAAGTCTTGTATGATTTTCAAATGGCAAGTCTCACCACACCTGCTGGGTTTAAGTTTTGGGCCCTCTGCTTCTTCCTTAGAAGAAACTGGCAACATAGGCCAGATCTCATCTTTCTCATCTCATTTTTGTTTGCTTGCCTTCCACAGCAGTGATTGCATTTTTGCAAAGAACTTAGGGGTGAAAGTTACTGTGTATGTGCCAGTAATGGACAATGTAATTAAATGATTGATGATCAGCTTACTTACAATGTGTGTCCTGCCACTTGGAATAAGACATTTGAACCAAAATGTGTCCCATACTACCTCTAAGATGGCAAACCTAGGCAAAAATTATAACTTTTAATCTTAGGCAGTTCTGTTCAATTTACCATAAGGGCATTTGTGATGAGTTAGTCACCACCACACCGCTCAAGTAAAAGAAAACCAGAGAGAACAGTTGTGTGGGGCTCTCTGAGGAGTGGTGGAGATTGGAGAAGCTGGGGACCAACAGCCACCGTCTGTGCCATTTTGGAGAAGTGCAGAAAAGCTTTTGACAGCTGAGAATATAGGGCCTTTTTTGACATTTGATGAGTTACTTCTTACTGTCATTAGTTTCAACCTCACAAGGTGAGCAGGACCATTTCACATGCTGCTCAGCTTATCTGAAGCTATATGTTGTGCACCTGGAATAGACAGGGGTGATTTTTTAAAGCATGGCATGGAGACCGGCGGAGGTAAAGCTAAGAGGAAATCAATACCTAGGAAATTGCTGCAGAATCCTAACACTGTGTCCTTTGTCAGCGAAGGATTGGCACTGAAATAAAACTAGCTGGCATGTGCTTCACCCAAGGACCCTAGGGAGGTTAGGTCTGCATGGATGTGACTCCGAAATCTGGCAGTTCCAGCTGCAGAAGGTACCTGTGGCAGCTTGTACCTGGCTGTAGACACCATTGGGCTTGCACTGGTGTAGGCTTGGGTTTAGAGGGCAAATAGACACTTACCCCCTGCACGTTGCTAACCTGAAGTGATGATCTGTGGGAGCTAATTTGAGTGTTACATTCCTCATGTTTTGGGAGCCAGTGGATGCTAAGAACACTACGTGCGGTAGGGAGGAGTGGTGGGGAGAAACTGGGAAGGTTCTAGGGACAAAGCAAGAGATATTGTAAAGAGAGAAAGCTGTTCATTTTGCAGAACAAGTTTGTCATCTGCTGTGCCAAATTATTATTGATACTACCCCTAAAATGAAGTTCCCATGAGGAATGCTGTCACAGAACTAGTACATTTAGACTTTGAATGCCACTGATACGCACAGAGCAGCTCTCAGGCTGTGAGAAGTGCAGAACTGCAGCCAGAGCCACCCTCCTGTGTGTGCAGGGGGTACCAGCTCTACCTGCGTGACCACCCTACTACAAAAATGCCATGAGAACAAAGGCCATAGTTGCCAGCTCAAATATACAGTGCAACACAGATGGATGCAAAACTGGCTCCAAACAACACTGGATCCTACCACAGTCTGTACAGCATCTTCATCCAGAGATGTTAGCGGCCAGAGCACCCATAATGGGACTCAAGCCGAGGCTGAACTCAAGCCAAAGCTGAACTGCTGGCAGCAGTGGGGATCAGAGCCATTTCTGCTGCAGCAGAAGTAGCCTCACTAGCCAGAGGGAGAGCTCTAGGAGTCTGGTGGAAGAGCTCCACAAATGAGCCTTCTGGGTCCTGGAAAGATATGAAGATTTTGACTAAAGCAGGGATGGGAAATCCCAGGGACAGAAAAGCTGCTCTATTTATGCTATTTCAGAACTCCTAAGATGGATACACCCAACAGAGCCTGGAGGGGTTTTAGAAATTTCTGTTGCCTCCTGCAACTAATGTGAAGTCATAAAAAGAGCTTCTTGTTGTGCGAGTCTTGCTGGGTCCAGCTGTGCATGACAGGAACCCAACCCAGGCAGTGCAAGGAAACCCCTAGGATGATGGAGCTTTATATAGCCTTCTTTGAAAGCAGCTCACTTGAGATATGAATGCAGATCACAGCCCTCCTAATCCAAGCTAGGCAGCAGGCAGATACAAACAAGTCAATTACAGACTGATTCTCCTTGATCTGAGAGATATTGCCTGGAATCTTACAGCAGCAGTGTGTAAGGCAATGGGCCAGGTGGATAGAGAATTAGCTCAAAACCATGCTATAGGATAATACTTTGAAATGGTGTTGGCTCTCGACTGGTTTAACAACATGGTCTGATTCATCTGTTCAGCCAGTGTAGCACCAAGACAGTGGAAGAAAAATAAGTCATGCTGAAAAATTGGTGCAACCGGCCTCACACATGAGAGAACATGAACAGATTGTTTCAAAAAAGCAAACAAAAATTCATTTCCAGTTTGCAGAGACAGCACGCAGCTTGTGTGTGCCAGTACAGGAATTTTGGAAAACCTGCTCAGTGCTACCCAGAAATCCCCTTCTCCAGTGTTCACAGAGTAGATGATACAAATGATATGCCTGCCTGATTTGCACAGCAGATCCTCTCCCCATGAACAGGCTGTTGCCATTTCTTTTTACAACTGGAGGAAGGCAGTAGTTCTTGCTTCTCTTCACATTTCTGTGCTGTTTCTGGATTCCACTATAGGGGCACCGGTAAGCTGCTCAGTGCAGGGTCAGCTCGAGCTCCTGCTTTGGCCTGTTCAATCCTTTTTCATGATTTCTCTGCAAAGTGGCCTGGTCCTGATTTGATACCAAAGGGAACATAAGCCATTGGAGTACTCAAAGCAGGGAGAGCCCAAAGGCATCAGTACACATCTGTCTAGGTATAAAGGCAACTGTTATTTCACACCAGAGTCATTTGGCATGCTGAGCTCACTCAAGCCTTTCTGACAGTTGGGTTACTGCTTACTGAGAGCCCACCATTTGGAAGTAGGACATTGCTTCACTAAGAAGTGAGCCATAATCACAGTGCTGATCTCTCACCTTGGCAAGAAGCAAAGGCGCAATGGCAGAGTTAGACCAGCACTGAATGCTTTTGAGCCCCTGCACACACAGGCACCCACATGCACACCAGATGCACCATCCTTTCCTACGATCCATCTCTGCCACCGATAGCTGCGATGAGTGCTCTGGTGCTAGGTAAAGGTATTCAGCAGCAGGCAGAAATGAGTCATCTCACCTGCTGAAACTTCTTCCCAGCATCGAGTCATACAAGCCCCGAGACAGGAAGGTCTGGGTCCCCATCAATTCTGGGCATTATAAAGTCAATACGAAAAATCTGGCAGGTGGAGCTCATGCTGGCACCTCATTTTTAACTCCTCTGAACTGTCCTGGTCTTCCTGGCACCAAGGCTACATGTTCTTTTTAATGGGGCTTTCATAAACCTTGTTCCAGGAATGAAAACAGCTGCCAGCGCATGCAGCACCCCAGGGAAGACCCTTGCCTTTTTCCAGAGCACATGAACGGAGCAGGGGTCTCCAGCTGCTTTGTGTGCTTGATGTGAAGCTGTGATGTTTGCGAGGGACTGAAGCATGAACTGCCCTGCTAACGCTAGCAGGTGTGAGTAACAAAGGAGAAGGAGGAAAAGGCTGATAATCAAAGAAAAAGAGAAGAGCAAAAAGATAAAACCTCCTGAGAAGGCAGTGTGAGAAAGTATTAATGGTTAACTCACTCTCATTGTGGAGTAGAAGGAAAAAATGCAATTGCAAAGGGAAAGAGAAGTTAACCTTGCCAAGCAAATTTGTCATTCACTCTGCTAGATTATTGTTGTTATTATTTGCTCTTCACTCTTTGAACGATAAAGAGAAAGCATAAAAATGACCCTCGACAATGAGCATAACACTCTCCCTGCAACCTCCCTGTCTGCGTCCTTGCACACACAAAAAAAGAGGATGCTAAACACAGCCTTTGAAATTCAGGAGGATAATTGATTCTCTGACGCGTAGAAGCCCACAGGACTCCTGAGGGAGCACAGGTATAAAAAGAGGAGATGCACCTCCCTGGCAGCCAGAGGACAGCTGGGGGGAGATCCGAGAGTGCCCTCCTTGCTCAGCACGCGTCCCGAGTCCTGCCCAGGCACCGTGCGGAGGGGACAGACCCAGCAAGGCTCACAGAAGCAGCTCTAGAGAAGAAGTATTTGCAACAGGGGAAGTAAACATCTGGGCAAGAGCCAATCTAGGAAGCACTTGTTTTCTAAGGGAACGGTAAGTTTAAGTCTCTATATGTGCATTTAACAAGGTAACGTGTATTCAGAAATTGGAGACAATTAAATTACACTGAAATGCAATCAAAGCTGGCATCAGTAATTAGCTTTGCCAGGTACAATATCCTTTGTGACATACAAGATTTTTTTGTACCAAGTTATAGAATGAAACAATAATTGAACTATAGGATAAATGCAAATCAATAGAATTATAATATAGATGAGCCTTGTAAAAACATGTTAGACGTTTACTAGCTGTAGCACAGTTTTCCTCTTTTGTGATACTGATGTGAGTTCCTTTTACCCTGGAAAATGAACACTGTTTTACTCACCCATCAATAAAACTGTGTTTGAGCCAAACCAAACTGCGAGGAGAAACGCAATGGTGTGTTACAGGTAACGCAAAACCAGCTACAACGAGGCAGAGTAAGGCACTTAAAAGGATTTCTGCTTTTCTAATGTAGTATTTCATAGTATAAAAGTCTGAACTTTATAAAACAGCAGGCATGGTGAAAGCTTCGTTTCATCTACATAGTGGTATTTTTAAGACTGATCAGGTTAAGGTTTCAGAAACAGTAAGACTGTTATCCCATCTCTCCAACATCATTTTCACAATGCTGCTGTTAGCGTTGCACAGGATGGAAGGAAGCTATTATGCTTTATCTACTGGAATGGTGCTAAAAGCTCTTCATCTTAAGGGGAATTTATTTATTAATCATTTTTTCACATGCTGCCAGAATGGAAAGTAAGGTGTCCCTCACCTCAGGAGAATTTTGAAGGCGACAAGGTTTTGCAGAGCTGTCAAGCTGCCTGTATGCAGGGTGACACTTCAATTCCCCAGCTTCTCCTCTGAAATAACAGACACTTCTGGGAAGGGGCATAGGACTTTCATTTCAGACTCCTTCCCGAGGGAGAAAGGGAGTCAGAAATACCCAAAAAGCTGGGATGAGAAGCAGACTGTAATTAAGGGAGAGAAGACAAAGAAAGACGGGGGAAGAAAGTAAAAGCCAGAAACAAGCAAAAAAAACGGTGCAAAGAAACTAATAGTAGAGAAAGAAAAAAAAATATCTTAAAGGAACAAAAAGTGATTCTGGAGAAAACCCCAGCATTCAAAGAAGAGAAACCAGATACAGAAAGAAAGTGGTAATCAAGGCTGTATCCTAGGAAGAAAAAATGGAAGCAAACAGCATTGGGCTAGGTTTTCATTTACACCGGTACTTCTCAGCTCACATAGCAGATTTCCTGGTACTGATTAAATCTCCTGGCTGGCACTTTCTGTAGATGCTGGTGCCACAGTCTCCTGGTACCCTCCTGACAGATGCTTTAGATCATTTCCTCTATCTAAAAAGATCTGATCTGGGATTTGTCTTGCGAGATATTTAGGGGAGAGGCACAAAAGAGGCATGCTTTTTCAAGTTCAAATGAAAAAAAGAAAAAAAAAGGCAAGGAGGAAATTTGCTCCAATACCAGAAGTGCTGTAAGTCTCTCAAAGTCACTTTTTTGCTTCTTCTGAGCATTCCTCAACTCTCTGAGGGGCCAAAGTGATTCCATAAGAGACCAGGTATCAGAGGTAGGGGAAGCCACCCATGAGTTCACAAGAAGCTCTGCTGGAACCAGGAGCAACGAACGGCACTGCTCCCAGGGGAACAGATGGGGAAGCTGCTGGTCCCCTGGCTGGGAGCAGGAGCAGCTGGAAACAAGGACCAGGCTGAGAATGAGTTTGTGATAGGAAACCCCATTTCTTAGTGCGCTACATTTTCCCATGTCTGTCCATGCACTTCTGACACTGCCACTAATTCTGTTAACTTCCACGGTATCAAGATCGGACCCACTTGCCAGACCACCAGTCCTTAATTAGCTTTCCCCTCACTTATGTTGATCTACAATCAGGAGAGTGGGCAGCTACATCCGAGCAGTAAAAGAGAGCTCAGTGCTGACGCTTTCCATCAGAAAGGATCCTATCCTACCACCACCGTTAGTAAAACCCACTGATGGGAAAGTTTGTTTGGGCAATTAGAAGCCTAGCCAAACCCTTTCCATTTGGAACTGCTCCTTTTGCGAGAGAGTGTTGTTATATATTTGGAAGGGTTTTTTTCCTCTTATGGGGATCAAACATCTTTCTGCTCTTTTCTTGTGTAAAATAAGACAGGGAACAGGGAAACTTGATATTTTAAAGATTTCTATCCACATTCTTAAAGAATCTTTTTTGAGCAAAAGATCAATCACTTTCAATCAAAACTCAGGAAGAACATTCACTGAAATACCTTTCTACTGTCCCTCGCTTACAATGACAAAAGCATCGCATTCAGCTCCAGAGGGTGTGCGACCTCAGACAACTCTGTCCTGAGTCATTTGCAGCACTTCAGCCAGCCCCAGGACGTGGACGCAAAGCACCGCAGCTGTCTGTTGGAGGGCAGACACACGTGGCTCAAGCCCATCTCACCTTCCACCAAAGCCGGTGCTCAGAGCTGCGTAGGAGCCTCACTGAGCAGCGTGGGGGGCTCCTCTTGACACAGCAGCAGTTCAGCTCTCCCAAAGGGACGTATTTTTGTCCAGCCCCCATTCTCCCCAAGCACGACAACTGAAGGAACGGTGCATTTTGGTTGCCTAACCAAGCTCAGTGCTGTTGCCTTCAATAAATGGGTTTGCCAGGGTTACCTCCAGGCCAGTATTACCCCTCTGCCCAGAAATTTTATTTGGACTTCCCTGTTTCTCCCTGATCTCTGGACAGCCAGCAAGGCAGCCCAGTCAGTTGTTATGCACAGACCTGTGCTGTACAGCCATGTGAGCAGACACACATCCCCGGGAAAGCATAGGGCAGGAGGGGTCCCAGGGGCTGGTCACAGATGGTCCTGTGCAGGCAGTGAGGTTGCTTTTGGCAGCCCCTGCTAACTGCTGCCTTCCAGCATCTAGGTGCTTTTACAGCCCGTGCAGTGGTCCCTGGGGCTTACCCCAGCCTGAGAGCTTTCCTTCAACCACAGTAGCAGGACAGGTCAATAAGGGGGTCCCACAGGGTGAAACCTGCTGATCAGCCCTGCCTCCTGACCCAAGGGAGACACCAGCTCCCCGAGGGGTCACACACAGCCACTGCCTCCAGGAATTGCACTCCCCGGGGAAGACTTTGCCACATCCAAGACATTTCTGTATTGGGAAACACCATAACCACAAACACAGAGGCACGTTTCCAGTCTCTTCATGCCGATAAGGGGGGGACTGAGAACACAAAGGTGGCACTTGGCCTCCCCTCCTGGCCCTGAGCATCTCACTGCCGCTGACTCAGACTGCTCTGCATTTCAGGTGACTCCAAAGGGTGGAAGATGCTGGATAAGGCCACCCTGCTCCTGTTCATGCATTTAGTTGCATGCTCCATCTCCTCTCCTCTCTACCCAGCTCTCAGGTAAGCTGCTGAGTGTTTTATCCACGTTGTCACTCCCTGTCTCATCTCTGACCTTGTGCAAAATAAGCACATGCCAAATTAAGGTTGCCAGCACTTCGGAAAGCCAGATGAACTGTATGTGCGTTGGTAAGCCTATTTCTTTGCTCTGGCTTAATTTTTTGGGGTACGCTCCTAGCCTAGGGGTGGTTTCCAAAGAAGGCAGACACCTGACAGAATATTTCAGCCCAAACAGTTGGTTTTAGAATTGAATGCTGGGTTCTATAGATGGAAATCTAGCAACCTCCAGAGCAGGCAGCACCTCTGGCTCCATCACTGAGTAAAACTTGTGCCTGCAGGCCACCTGCACTGAAGTCAGAACTGCAGATATTCTAGTACGTGAACTCAACAGCTGCCTATTAATATTTCAAGTATTTCCTTGTCGACTGCTAGAAGTTCTAATATTACTTCCCAACACTACAAATCGATGGAAGCACAAAATTGAGCATTGGGTTCTACAATGTGGGTTTGCAACATCCCATAGAAAATGCTTTAGCCTTGTGCCAAAGCCATGGTATAACGATACCAGAATCTCTGGAATTTTGCTCGAGCATGTTGGAAGCTCAGTGAGGGGGAATTGTGTTTGAGGCAGCTCTATCAACCATCTTTTCACTGCTGAAATAGCTTCAGGGCAGTTTCTAGCTGGGGACAGTGACGGACAACACTTGCATTACTGATGAGATGGGTATGGCAAAAGGAGAAAATAAAAGCAGGAGAACAGGGAGCAGTGGTCAAGAAGACTGATCCCTGACTGGCAATCGAGCACATCTCACAGTATGCCTTGGGTTTGTCTTGCAGGTACAATCCAGGGCCAGTTGCTGGCAAGGCTGTGAACTTCCAGCTACAGCACAGCAGCCCACTGCAGAGCCATAACCCCTTAGCAGAGGAACAGAAGGAGGAGGACTTGTTAACAGACCCCACTGAGAAAAGGTTTGTACCTCACCTCTCAGCCCTGCTGCAGCAAGAGTACGCTGGTTATGATCTTCCCCCAGTCCAGGAGCAGACCAGCAGGTCACGTAGTCCCACCAGCACCACAAAGTCCAGGCTCCAGGGGGAGAACCCAGCTGAGCCCTGCAACCAGACCAGAAGGCTGGGACTGTGCCAGCTCTCACCACCACCCATGTTCACAGCCATGTCCTGCTGTGCCCCAGCAGCAGGGATGTACCAATAGAGGCAGTGTCACAGGCCCAGGGCTCCTGCAGGGAACATAATTTTCCACCAAGCTCTGCGAATCCCTCTGCATGGTTGTTAGAGCCTTTCCTTTCCAACCCTGCCAGGAGATGGAGGATGGTTATTTCTGTCTGAAGCACAGAGGACTCATCATTACAACAGTGGGAGCAGCCAAGTGGCTTGCGCTTCCCTTATCCATGGATTTTTGGGAGTTTGGGTCTAACCACAGGCTAAAGACCTGGAGGCTCCTGTAACCCTGTCCCAGACACAGCCCTCCCAGGAGGTGACAGTGTTGCTGCAGAGCACAGGAATGTCCCAGCCCCAGCTCTGCCCTCTCCCAGCCTGTGGTTCTCCTCCTCCTTCCCATTGGTTCTCTGACGTCACCTTTGGTTTGCAGGCACTCTTCCTTACTTGTTTTACTGTGGATACGGATTGATAGGCATTTTATTTTGCCTCCTGCCTCCACATCAGGACTGAGCTCCCTCAAATCCTTTTACCCTCCAACACCAACGCAGTCCAATACCAAAAGGCATTTGCTATAGTTACCTGCCCCTGATACCAGCAGTGTTACATCTGGTGTATTTTGTCATCTGAAACACCCATTTCTCAGCTAGACAGTTCATTGCTACCTCAGAGAACACACCTTATGCTTGTCTTTCACCCCTAGGATGCAGCGCCATGCTGATGCTATATTCACCGACAACTACCGGAAATTCCTGGGGCAGATTTCCGCCCGCAAATTCTTACAGACCATCATTGGCAAGCGGCTTGGGTAAGCTACAGTGTTTTGCTGTCCTAGGGCTGTTTTGCTTATTACACTGGGCAGTTTTTCACGCACATAGCGGAAGTAGCTGCTTTCCACTGCAACAGAAGCAATCTCTCCTGCTGTTCCACGTCCCAAAGGGCATCCTGCATCCCTATGTCTCGGATCCCCCTAATCACAACTATCATTAAGCAGCCTAATTAGCCCTTTCCTCCAAGGCTACAAGTGTCAGATCAGCTGAGAGCTCTACCATAGTATCAACAAGCAATAGTATTTGCAAATAGTAGTTGCAATGATCATTCACTGGTAGGGAACAGTTATCCCCGGCCTGGTTTGAATACTGAAACAGCCTCTCCACTACCACTCAGGTAGCTTTGGCTAGATAGATCAGTGACTGCCACTAAATAAGACCAACTAGTTGGATGCAAGCCAGCTCCTATCCTTCTTCTAACACAGAAGCAAATACAGCTGACCAATTTTCTTACTGGAATTAAGCAGAATGGCCCTAGGCTCAAACCCAGCAGGTTCCCTTGCTGTGCTGCTCAGCCTGAGCCAAACTTTGAGCAAGGGACTAAAAAGCATCTCTGAAACAAAGATGTTTCTCATCTTTGCGTAACAGAAGCAGCGAGAGCAGCCCAGGAGAAGGGGTGCACGAATTTCTGACAAGGCGCCAGTCTGACAGCATTCTGATGGACAGCCGCTACCACCAACAGATGGTACTAAGGGACTTCCTGGGAGCCATTCTGCAGAATCAAAGGTAGGTGGGAATCAGTTCATTATCTGCTCACTGCAGAAGTAAGACAAGGTCCTTATTGGTGCCTGGCTTCCAGATGTGAAGCTACTGGATTGAGCATCATCTTTCAGGTACACTCAGGGAAAGAATGAAGCTCTTACCTGACCCCATAACCCAGCCCTTCCCTTATGTGGGCAAGTAGGGTGCAGATAAGGCACAGCCTGTCCTGAGGCAGCCCGCACCACACACAGTAGTAAAATAATAGTGGAGAAAAAGAATTTCTCTCTCAATCCTAATTATGCCATCACTACCCTATTCTCTTCTTTCACAGGCCTCAGGACATCACCAGCAGTCGGTTAGAAGGCTTTCCCAGCACCTTGGCTAAAGTCATGTAAATACTTCTCCCTTTTTCATCTCCCCATGCTCTGGTAAGTACCATTCCCTGCTCAATTCTGTACATAACACACTGCTTCTGCACTGCTCAAGTGGTTTGAAGGCTCTTCTTCAGTGAAGCCAACTCCCACTGCTGTCTATGAAAAAGGGTGCTTGCTGCAATTTAAGGCGAAAAAACTCCCAATTTTGTCAAGTACCTAAAGTCCTGTTAGTCTGAACACATAGACTATGAGTGTTGTGAAGCTGCATGCAAATGTCTGGGAACAGGCTTGCAGCAGCCAAAAGCAGCCTTGTAAAGCTATCTGAGACGGTGTGCCCAAGTGTCTAAGCTAGGCTAAAGGCAGACAAAAGTCTTCCCCCAGGAGCAGAACCTGCCTCTAGATCCCTGGGACATTTCAGGTTTTCCCTGCACTGAATAGGAGAGAAAGCCTTACTGTTTTCTGTACACCTCACTCCTGAAATTAGTCACCTGGAACTTGAATTACGCTCTAAATCTTGCCAGCCCTGGGGTACTGAGAGCCAGCAAACAGTGCATCCTTGGGAATACCTTTACTCGTACAAACATCAGTTGTCCTGTTTGAAGCAGCCTTATCTGCTCCTCTGTTGCATAGAAATTAGGCCTGTCCAACCCTAGCCAGCACAATAGAAAGGGGTGTGGAGAGACCTGTGTACATACTAAACAAAAAGGGCGCTGGGGGGCATGGGCAGGGGGGAAGATCAGAATGTTACCTAAATCGTGCCTATGGATTCCGCTGGGAGAGCATGGCATTTCACCAACTCTCTTGTCATGCTTGACTTGGTTACCTTTCAACAAATAAAGTCAGCCAGGAAAAGCCTTGAAAGAATGAAAAAACTTCTGTGTGCACTCACAAAGTTTTATCATAATTTTCTTTTCCTCCCACTTATGTCTAGAATAATTCAGAGCTCACGAATCTAACTGTACAGTAAGCCCTTCACAGCAATGAAGACATTCCTGGATGTGACCAGCTGGAAACTGATGCATACACTCCTCAGATCTGTTCAAAGTAACTCACTTCTGATGCACTACTTAATTTACTTCAGTCTTTACAGTTTAACTCCCCTCTCTAAATACTGGTCTGTGTATTGAAGCAGAAAAAAATACCTCCGTGGTTTAACCTCAGGCTGCTTTACATACAAAGACTAAAACAACCAGTACACTTGTAATCCTAGGGACATACTGCCTACTAATTAAGACTTTCAAATCACGAAGCATAGCAAAATTTCTGCCAAGTCATCATTCTGTTTGAGGGCCTGATTAATAAACATGAGGCCACCAAAAGGCACCTTTAGGCAACTTAGTAAATTGATTACAGCCTCCTCTAAATAGATGCTGATGGCACAACCACACATGCAGCTCTGATCAGGGCGAGGCAAGACATGAATCCACACATCTACCACCCGTAAGAAATGCTGCTGTGGGCTGCTGCTGTCTAGCTCCTTGATAGAGAGCCCTGGCAGAAAACTGAACTCCAAAAAGCTCAACTACAGTTACTGCTCAGCCTTGAGGTGTTCAAACCAAAGCTACACCTCTGCAAGAGCTAAAGGAGATCTCTGTGCATCAGATTGGGCTGTCACTATGTTTTAATTTAACATGCCATTCAGTGGCGCTGAACTCCACTGTGGCTAGACTTAAAACTGTAAATGTTTTCCAAGAAGTAAGTTATTAACCCAGTGATCTCATACAGCTACTTCCTTCTGTCACCCCAATTCTCCTATTGTTTGTGTAATAATTATGTCTTCAGAAATGTAAATAACATCAGGATGGGGTCTGCTTTCCCATCATTAGCAGGAAATAAAAGTTGTTCTAAATAAACCTGTCCAACAGCAGGTCAAGATGGCTTTTTGTCTGTTGAGAAGTTAGTTTCTTGATTCCGGGCCCAAAATGGAAGATGTCGTTCAAAGACAGCAGCAGTCAAGTGCACGGAGGATGACTCAGAGCTGTGCTAACGAAGGCACAGGGTCCAGTACCAATAACTCAATACCAGGCTGGAAATACAGTGGCATACAAACACCTATTAAAGCCTCTGAAATCATCCCTCCTTGCACCCGAACAATTCCTTTATAGTCTGCAGTAGATACCATCTCATTTTTCCTCAGGTGACCATGTTTAGGACAGTAGGCTTCAGTATGCATGGAAATTAGTTCATACTTGCACTGAATCCCTACAGCCTGTTCAGGTTTTATAATTCCAGCACTATGAAAATATTAGGAACTGCCCAGCTGGATGGGAAGCAATGAGGGGATGTTGAGGGAGATCAGTGAACCTGTGACAGCAGCAAGCACACTTACGGGTATCTGTTACCCTTCTGCAGGCAGGCAGCTGTCACAGTGAGACATAAGGCATCCTTCTGCTTCACAGTACAGCTGGACAGAGAACCCGCAAAAGAAAAAACAACTTGAGCAGGCCTGGTTCAAAATCTGTTTGTAAACGTGTTCTGTAACAACTAACACACTTGAAGCTGTTAGGAAGTACACGCTCCAAGGAAAGGAATTACAAAAAATGAAACAGCTTCCTAAAGTAGTAAGTAAACACGGTAGCAAAAAAAAATTACAAATCTGTGAAGTGGCATAAAAGCTATATGCAAGCACAAGATTGGATACTCCCAATAAAATCAAAAGACATATCAAAAACACTTTGGAAAGACCTAATTCTGCATGATTAAACAGCTGGGCAAGCAGAGCTATTTGGAATAAAAGGGACTCCTTTGAATGTTCAGTTTACATCAAAATGGGGAAACAAATGCTCAAACTCTGGGAGATTAACTATGAAACCAAATAAATCAAACCAGAAAACATCTGAGGAATAAAAGGCCAAAAGAATAAAAACAATCTTTCCCAACACATAGCTAAGGAGGTAGAAAATCAATAGCAACATGCACAGCTTAGGTAAGATACATCACAGTAGCACTCCATGGTTTTCTTTTTGCATCTGTGCTCAACTTGGATAACATGCCAGAGCTCTAGAGGCACAGGGAAAGTACCATCCTAGCATGAAGTATCAGTAGAAAAAAATTAATTATAAAACAAAGCTGATAAGCAAGTAGTAACAAAATGTCAGGCTCAAAAAGAACTCAACAGGGTGAAAAGGACTTCCAGGGTAAAATACTACAAATAGTAGCTTAACTATTTCTTACTTAAAACTCCTGTAGTCTCAGGGGACTTGAATTGCAGCATGAGATCAGGTTTTTGAAGGAGTGCAGAGGAGGTCAAAGGAATAGTTCATTAAACCTCTATGGTGTCCAGTATAATGTCCACAATGAACAAATTGGTAGCAACTATTACAAAGAAAAGAAACAGTGAGCTAAGTGTGAATAACTGCAGTGGGCAAGAGGCAAGATGGCTTTTATAAAGTGGAGTCATGTCTCACACATGTGAAGTTCTTTGGAGTATTTGGCTCCACAACCTTTATCCACATACTTGCTGGTTGATATAATTTTCTTGGATCTCCAAAAAACATTTGATAAAGTTCCTTTGCCAAAAGGCCTTTAAAGAAACTAGTCTGACATGGGACAAACAGGAGCCAACACATAGATGCAGGGGAGGGAGCAACTGTTAAGTTTCCCACGTGAAAGTTGCTCATCAGGAGATTTTGGCCTTTGGTTATTACTATCAACATGTCTGCTGCCTCAACATTGCTTAGTGGTCTTGAAGATAGTAATTAATTGAGAAGTTAGAGCTCAAGTAACTCAAACATGGCCACACAGCAACCAGCAGATTCCTGGCATTCGGTTTCATAGAAGAACAGAGGCAATAACCTCAAACTCATACTTGGAGTGAAAAGGTTACTTCCAGAGGCTGGAAAGAAAGTGAGCCCACTCCAGGGACCCACCAAACCTGTCAGGGTCAGACACAGGCCCGGCACACCAGCAACCACAGCTGGCTCCCTGCAAGGGGGCCAGGCTCCGAGGACTCCTCCTGCCTGAGCCCTGAGGGCTCACAGCAACTCAGTCCAGCCCAGCCTAGCACCATCCTGGAGTCCCAGAGAACAGCCATTAGCAGAGAAATGCAGATGACAGTGTCACACAAGGGACAGGCAGGAACAGGAAGCTCCCCCCAATAAACATGTCCCTCTGGGAAAGGACATGAAAGAACAGGAACCTTCACACAGTGATGACTCATACACAAAATTACCCACCAGAAAAAGCTCTTTTCATTCTCATGTGAGCCCAACTTTCAATCACAGTCTCCAAGACAGCCAAAAAACAAAAGTCGGGACCATTCTTTCCTCTTTATTCACAAATCATTTAGGATGAGGGAAAAGGCAGAATTTTTTTCCTTTTTTTTCTAAAGGAAATTCAAATGTCCTGGGAGAAAAAGGGGGGAGGATCCAGGGAAAAAAGGGTTTTCCGGGTTCATATGAAAAGCACTCAAGTAGCATGAACACAACGATGAAAATCAAATTTTTAAAAAAGTATAACTGGCACCCTTTTGACTTAATATATATATATAAAAAATCTGCTTCTGCCTTCCTTCTTCTGGTCTTTCAGTTATTTATTCACTTCTGTTCTGAAGGCATTTGCTTTGTTTTTCCCCATTTCTTCCATTCTTCTGGTACTAGTGTGTCCTGGAAAGAAAAATCCAAAAAATTAACTCTTCCAGGCAACAAAGCACTTCCTTGCACAGTAAAAGTGTCCCAAGACCCCTCATTCTCTCTCAAAGGAAGCTTATCAGAGTGATAAAACCAGTACGGCAATGGAACGGAGGACTGAATTCGAGGAGGATGGAAACGGTCAGACAAAATGAAGGTTAGTTTCTGGTGCAAAACGGATGAATGAGCCTTGTAAATTACAGAACTGAACAAAAAAGCAGGGCTGAATACAAAGTCTGCAGGTACCTTAACCACTCTTCTACTTTAGAAAGGGCCAATCCACCCATTTGGAATCAGTTGGCCCACATAAACACAAAGAAAAGATCTTCATGTCCCCAAGAAGTTGAAGTGGTCTAATGTGGGCACAGCAGACCCATCTTTTTGGGGTCCTTTTCCTTTTGAAGATGCCAGACACAGGCATAACCATGAATGCTGAGCACCTGAAAGTCCAGCCCTAGAAGCTGGTAACAATACAGTCTTAACTGATGTATCTGGGGCATCAGAAAACCCAGCAATAAGGACAAATGCTTGTGACTGCACATGGCAGCAAAACCTAACTTATGGTTTGTGGATAATAAGTTATTTGCAAGATCTTCCAGGATTACTCACAGCCCATGGGGAATTAAGCAGTTAAAATACCAGGCTGAGAAACAGAAAACATGCAAGCTATTGAGAACACACTCATGAGGCATTTGGTAACAGGCCACTAAAAACATGAAAACCACTGGCCCAAAGCTATGGTAAAAAGAAGTGTCCAGGGACCAGAACAGCACCAGTGAACACAGCCAGGATGCAGACAGCATTCATCTACTAGAACAAGTGACAGCCATCTCCCATTCCTCTCCAGTTACTTGTCATGGCTTGTTCTGTGCTCAAATACCTCAAAACACTCCAGGGAGAAAAGAGATAGTAACAGGGTGTTTTTCTATGGGACATGATGCCAAATTCTCCATAGGTAATTTTCATGAAACCATCCACCATACTATCTGATCTGCAGACAGAGGCTTATACCACAGTGCACATTGTTTCTGTGACACAGCCACCCATGCTGGTTTTGTATTGCACCACACTGAGCTCCGTTCAATGCACTGTCTGTGTGTGTGCCTGGAGCACTGACTATGAACATGAGAGAAAGCAGATGCTCATGAGATGTATCAGTACAGCATGTTGTACAGTGATTTCAGTCTCATCACAGGACTTGTCCTAGATGCTCTCTCCCTTCCCCAAAACAAAACAGTGCACTCAATGAGAAATGAAGCCACACACGCATTCAGAGTTGGGCAGCATGCAGAACGACAGGCAGTCCTGCCTCCTACACCACTGTGGATATAGCAAACTGGGACCTTACCTGCTCAGAATGAAAGGAAACGAAGGGCTTTGCACTAGTAAATTATAATGGAGACCTATCAGATGACTGTATTGAATGGAGGGGGCTGGCTACTGCTGCTGCGTGAGCCATCATGACCAGTTCAGTCTAACAGGAGGGTGAACCCTGGATTGGGTCATGTTACCAGCTGAAGGAGGTGGTGCTGACCTGGCTCTGGGGCACACAGAGCTCTCGCCACCCCAAGTGAGGACATAATTCAGCAGTCAGAGTGCCTGGCAGCTGAATAACCAGAATACTGCAGATGGGGATAGGGAGTACCAACAGCAGGATGGGAACAGCCCAGATATCCGCCATTTTCATCATGTTCTCTTCCAGCTGACATAACTAATAATTTATTTACAGGAACAATACTGCTTAAACTAGGTTTATTTTGTCACCTAATAGCTGTTTGGTGTCCCAGACAGCTTAGTCACATGTGCACATATTACCATACAGACTTCAGATGATTAAGGAAATCACACAAAGGCAATTTAGTCTCAGAGGACATGTACTGCTGATATGCAAACCCAGCTGTAGCCAAGGACACACAAGGACTGATTTAAAGCCCAGTAAGTGATGTTGGAAGGAAGCAGCTTCAGCTCAGTATCTTTTTGTACCAGGAATGACTGATGAAGTGAAATGAAACAGGTAGCATGCCCAGGAAAGGCCAATTCCAAAAAGGCCCTTACTTCTAGAAGAGCTGGTCACTAGCAAAACCCCCTTTTACCGCAGCGTTCTATACTTTGCCAACCTACTGCTCTGCTCTGCAGCGATCCTGCCAAAAGGAGAGAGGAAGAAAGGTTCAGAGAAGATAGTAAGGAGGAAAGCAGCCTTGCTCCAGGAACCAGAGCCAGTGACAGAAATGCAAAAAGCAAAACCAGGCCTTCTGGTAACTTCTGTAAAAAGATGGTTTATACAGTCCCCTTCCCAACAGCCGCCAGCGGTCTCCATAGTGGAACAGCAGCTCTGCCTCAAAGTGCAATCTAGTTAATTATCACTGCACTTCAACATCTGAGACAAGCTAGCAGCGTGTTAACAAAAAGATGTCTTTTTGAACTTTAAAGTCATGTACAAAGGGTTTAACTTTAGCCTAAGGTAGAAGTTTTACTTTCAAATTTGCCATTGTAGTTGCAGCTTCATGTCATTTACAATGAAAAAGCATACAGACACCCCCTGCAGTGTTTTGAAGTAGGAACCAACCACTTGCATTTATGTGCTAACAGAAGCCCTGGTTGAACAAAGACACTTAGAAGTAAGCTTCATTGTATTCTTTTTCCCCGAATCTGTATCCTAGGCAATCTGTAATTAATAATGATTTTATCATTACTCTTTAAATTAAAAAGGAAATATTATTAAATGACGTAACATAGCCCCATCGGCAACAAAATCCCAGTAGAAACTGTTATGCTAACAAGATAAAGTGCCACAGTGGAGAGGGCTGGACATCCAATGGAGCAAGGCTTGAGAAAGCTGGGAGGATGGTATTGAAAGGGTTAATTACAATAATCATCCTTCCTGCTACAGCCATGCAAGTAGAGATGTTTTAAAGACAACGAATCAATGCAAACCCCCTGAAAATTATATTCTTGTGGTTTTTTACAGCTCTTGTCCTGGTTTTAATACAGTGTAATCAAAAAAGCGAGAACCCAGGGATATCTATGCAAATAGGCGTGCAAGTATAAACAACTCCTAGTGGCTCAAAAAGGGGAAAGTAAGAAAAGCACAGGTTTGATGGCAAAGCAGGTCAGTAAGATCATCTTCAAAGCCAAACTCTACATCAGTAGAAAAGGGCTAAAACTTAAGTCTCGCATGTAAACCCCACATAGCAGAAGTGATGGAGAGGGAACAGTTCGACCTCTAATTAATGCACTGTACTGGAAACATGGGTCAACAAACTGCCTGCAGGCTGCCTAAGCTATGGCACATTCACGAGACACTGTGTGGCAGAAGGTCTAAGTGTGAAGAATCAGTCCAATGCGAGTACAGAAATGACTGTTGTATCCCTAACATTTATGAGAATTCTCCCTGGTTTTGCCTGCATGTGTTGCCCTTTGTTGCTGCACACCTCCGATAGGCATCTGCTTCCCTTTTCTCTAGAATCCTCCTTTAGGTAGGGGAAGACAGCAGTAAGATACCCCCACCTCACCTTCCTCCTCTCAAAACTTATCTCACAAGCAGAGCTACAGAAGAGTTGGGCCTCTTCTGCATTTACAGTGGCTATCATTATCTAACAATATTGTAAGAGCTTAATGTATCATGTAGTACAACAAATTTGTCAGTGAATGGGTTTCCCCCTGTCAAAGTGAACATACTTACACCCTTTGCTTTCTCCATGTGCCTGGTCGCTTCAGCAAGTGGCCATATGGACCATTCTCTCTGAAGGATCAGTTAGCTGTGTATTGGTTTTGTGTGGCAAGGTTGGGGGGGGGGGGCGCGTTTACAAGGGGTGGCTTCTATAAGAAGCTGCTGGAAGCTTCCCCTGTGTTTGAGAGAGAGCGAGCCCATACCAGCCAGCTCTAAGACGGACCCACCGCTAGCCAAGGCCGATCCAATCAGTGATAGCGGTAACGCCTCTGTGATAACATTTTTAAGAAGGAAAAAAAAGTTGGGACAGGGAGAAACAGCCACTGGAATGAGGACATGTAAGAGAAACAAGCCTGCGGACACCAAGGTCAGTAAAGAAGGAGGGGGAGGAGATGCTCCAGGCGCCGGAGCGAAGATTCCCCTGCAGCCCGTGGCGAAGACCATGGTGAGGCAGGCTGTCCCCCTGCAGTCCAGGGAGGTCCATGGTGGAGCAGATATCCACCTGCAGCCCGTGGAGGACCCCATGCCGGAGCAGGTGGGTTCCCGAAGGAGGCTGTGACCCCGTGGGAACCCGGTGCTGGAGCAAGTTCCTGGCAGGACCTGTGGATCTGTGGAGAGAGGAGCCCACGGAGCAGGTTTTCTGGCAGGACTTGGGACCCCGTGGGGGACTCATGCTGGAGCAGTATGCTCCTGAAGGACTGCACACTGTGGAACGGACCCATGCTGGAGCAGTTTGTGAAGAACTGCAGCCCGTGGGAATGGCCCACGTTGGAGGAGTTCGTGGAGGACTGTCTCCCATGGGTGGGACCCCATGCTGGAGCAGGGGAAGAGTGTGATGAGCCCTCGCCCCGAGGAGGTGAAGCGGCAGAAAATAACGTGTGATGACCATAAACCCCATCCCTGTCCCCCTGTGCCACTGGGGGGGCTTGGCGGTGAAATCCGGGAGTGAAGTTGTGCCCGGGAAGAAGGGAGGGGTTGTGGGAAGGTGTTCTGAGATTTCGTTTTATTTCTCATTACCTTGCTCTGCTTGATTTGTAATAAACTGAGTTAACTTTCCCAAATTGAGTCTGTTTTGCCTGTGACAGTAAATGATCTCTCCTGTCCTTATCTCGACCTGCAAGCTTTTTGTTATATTTTTCTCTCCCCTGTCCAGCTGAGGATGGGGGAGTGATAGAACAGCTTGGTGGGCACCTGGTGTTCAGCCAGGGTCAACCCATCACAGCTGTATCTCACTAGCAGCACCTCAATGCCCTAGCCAGTTCAAGCCCTTATTCTGAAAACAGGCATTAAACTGGGACAGAGCAGCCCATCCCCACACACAAGATGTAAGAACCAAAAGCAGCGTTCATTACTGTATCAGTTACTGACACACGATAGCATCAATGTGATCCCCTCCCCACTGATTTTAAAAGCATCTCCCACCAACGCATCCACCCCTGACTTACCGTTTTACTGCTTTCTGAGCCAGCATCCTATTGCCTGCCAGGAATGTGATGCCACCCAAAATGGCCAAGTACTTCAGAGTCTGGAACATGTTGAGCTGAGTCCAGTAGACATACATGAGTCCCAACATTGCTGTGAAAAAAAGACAGAACCCATGTATGAAATTGCATTTCGAAGATCAAGCATTCATCCTCAGAACTATTGTTTATGTTGCACTGCCAGGCCTAAGCATTTGGTTTCCATCTCATCTCTGAAGATCTGAAATGGCAGATCTAAAGACTATACATTGTTGCCAGGGAAAGAAGGCATCTGGGTCTCTATACTGGAGGAAATGTGACACTGATGGCTCACAACCAATCCTCTTGTGGCAGAATTATGGATGTATTATAGACATTAAGGGCTATTAAAAGGAGGAGGATACTCTGGATTTCAACAGAGGATATTAACCTTTGCACATCTGTAGGAGCTTACAGCTTTTTAAAGCTTCCAAGGAAAGTGGCTTGGATTAAGCAACACACTCTCATTTGGGAAACAGCAGATCCAATGTTCTCCCAACCTGCTATGTTTTTTAAATTCTACCAAGACAGTAAATAACTGTGCAACCAAGGGCACAATAAAATTGATGAAAAAAATTGGTCCAGCCAAAGAACAAGAGCAGCTTTCACAGGAAGAGCTTTAAAGAAAAGATGTTTCACTGTAGACAGCAGTCCCACAGGTTTCAATCCTCACAGAAACTCCCTGCTTACAAAGGATAAACATGCAATAAAGAAAGTGTGACCTTTGGAAATAAGTTCTATTAAGTACAGATAAATGGTGTGAGAAAGGAGCCCAGATAATGATGGCTGTTATAAGCTGATGGCCAAAACAGGTTTATCACCATATTAACAATCACGAAAAGCAGGAAGACAGATGAAAACAAGAGAACAAATGTTATGCTATTATGCCATTATAGTTAATAGACTGCAAGCCCATTAACCACCAGGGCTCTCATCTGTAACTCCCAGGTGAGAAGGTCAAACAAAGCAGAAAGCCTCTGACACTTACCAGCATGTCCCATGTGAAAAACAATGGTGCTGGGAGCAAAGCTGAAGTTGGAGATGTTGGCACCTATCTTTATCCACTAAAAGGAAAAGAAATAAAACCTGAGTTACAACAGCCTTGTAAACATAAGCTTTTGTTTTAAACTCCAGTATCTTTCAAGCCTGTTTGCTTTAAGTTCTTCAATGAATACAGTGTATTCTCTACAGAAGCACTTGTTTACCACTACAAGAGGACAGAGTAGTAATTTTGCTAAAGACAACACTGTTGAGTTCCTTTAGTGAAAATTTCTCCTGCTGCCTCTGACTGTTCAAATGAAGTTCCTCGATTATCTTTCTTAAACTGATGAGATATTTGGATATTGCTCAAAATCTACATTTTCCAGAAAAATAAACATTGCTATTTCTACCCAGCTGAATTAATTTCAATTAAAAAGACAAAAAATTAAGGTTCTAGTTTTGGACTCAAAGAACAGCTACAGATACAAGATGTTTTCTCATAAGAACAATTGCAGGTTTTAGAGTAGAAAAGAGAAAGGCATGCAGGATGGGAAACAGGAACAGTAGCAATGAGATTTTTCATTAAAGTGTCATCAACATGCATATTGTGAACTCCAGAGACCAGTGGACAAGACTATCTGAATGCCAGCTTTCAGTGAGACTAGCTAATGGGAAACTACTGCCAAGCAAATAAGGGATCAGTTTCATCCTCCAAATAAGGAATAATTTAACTTGACTAGATGAGATTTTGTATTGCATTAAGTTCAAAACACTGATCTGATGGTACAGTGAGTAGCAGTAGATGTTTCAACTACAGACACACAAGTATTAATTATGTCCATAAATGGGAACCAATCTGATAGGATTAAGTAACACAGATTTTGTGATCATATATTAAGTGCGAGGCAGAATCACTGCTTTTTTCCCCGTGGAAGTCTAATGTTAGTTATAACCTAATCTGCCCACTGCTATCCAACATGCCTAGCAGAAGCACACTGGAAAAACTCACCCCACCTACTTCTACTTGGCAGCAGTGTTTTTCTGTTTTGACTATAAACTAAGAAACAGTTTAGGAAAGAGACAACACCAGACCAACACTCTGCACTGACATTTGCTAGCTATGACTCCAGCACTGCTGTGCTAGTCATAATTAACCAAGAGTTTTAAATACAAAGTTTAGCTGGCCAACGTCATAAGTGACTTTTGACTGGAGGGGGAAAAAAATCTTCTTCTTCTGTGGCCCAGTTAACTCACCAGAATGAGCAGCAAAAGCAGTGGGGAGAGAATCAATGCTGTGAAAGTGTTAGATACCACAGTGGGAGGCCTCTTCTCAGGTTCCCTGAAGAGGTGCTGCAAACAAACAAAACCAACTTGTAAGTAGTACTCCAACAGAGCAGCTTCTCGGCTCCCCAGAGGACCAGGTGCAGCCCTGGTGCTGTTCCCAGACGTTCCTTTGGATGATAAGCATTCCTCTTAAGGCAAAGACTGAGTCTTTAGTGTCTGTTCCAGTCTCTGCACATTTGATCTCCTGCAAAGTTAACTTTTCCTTGCACTCACAGAAGCACTTGCTAGTTTGTCATCAGCACCGATGGCTGGAATGAAGCAAGAGAAATCTTCAGAAGCGAAGAGCTTCTGAAGTCAAATTTTCATGTTTGAACCTTCTCAGTGACATCAGTTGCTCTCTCACAGGTAGGACACAGCTTATTTATTCATACTCCAGAGGACTGCAACAAATTTCTTTCCATTAAGCTGTAGCTCTGGTCTTCCTTTAATTACATTACTTACACAGTGTTAATTTTTTTTAATGAGAGATTACTTTTCAGAAATAAATTATGATGAGGACAAATAATACTAGTAGGACTAGCCCCCCCATCTCTGCACATAAATTTTGTTTTTGACTGTACCTGGATTTCAGGTTTGGGAACAAAGATGTTCTTGGACTGAACTGTGGATGGTGCATCCTCTTCTGGGAATTTGATCACAACATCAGCCTGAAATGAAATCATGCAGCTTCATGAAGTTTGACCTTAATATATTAAAAGTTTTATAAAACCTATTGCATTACTGTGGACTATTTCTTTATTTGTCATCTATGATTGACATCATTTTTAAAGGAAACTAAGGAAAAACCCATCAGATTTTTTAAGAAGCAATTTCTCCTAAACAGAGACAATAATGCCATTCACCCATCACCAAGAATTGGACTTAATTTCCAGCACAGCAAGCACAGAAAGGCTAAACCTTGAAGTGCTTGCTGTGAAATTAAAATCAAACCCATAAACATTCTGAAGTTTCTGTTCCACCACATGATGAAATGAATGTTCTTTTCTGTCCTGCTTTGATGTTTGTTTAAAAACTTAAAATGAACAGCAAACCTCAGAGCCCATAAATGGCTAAAAGATTCTGTTTTACTACAAAGAACAAAACATTTGAGCTTTTTTCTTCCACACCTGTACCAAGACCTCCTGTTAGACTGCCAGTAATCTCAAAACCACATCACCACGCTTCCAGCTACATACCACATTCCACAGGATTGGATTTTCCAGAGTGGCATCTCCAATTATCAAGTAAAGAGTGTAGGTACCAGAGGCAGAGTCAAATTCAGTCTTTCTTTCAGAAGTATCCAGTTCAAACTTGTATACGTTCTTGCTATCTGGTTCTGCAACAAACACTACCTCCTGGCCAGTCTTTTGGTTGTGAAGTCGGACAAAAGTCTGAAAGGAAAGGTTGTAACACTTCTGGATTATCTCATAGTGCATTTACAAATGCCAGTAAAATGAGAGATTTATCCGCAAATCAAAAAGCACGACATTAACAAAAGTTGGAATATAACCTGGGAGCCTGGGTGTTTAGATCCTTGCAAATCAGCAAAGTTCTATGTCTCTGAGTAACCACATTAACACAGGACCAAGACCATCCAGTGGCCCGCTTTGGGTACAGGGCAATATACTGAATGTTACTCAACATGGTATCTGCAACAGCACACAACAGGGATGTATGCATACATGTTTTTTGTTGGGTTTTTTCCCCCATTTTTTCCTATTTTATACAGAAAACAGAATTTTAAAGAAAGTCTAAATTCAAGGACTTTTTCAGCAAACAATCTATATTAAAAAAAGCAGAAGTGTGCTTTTACAGTGCAGGCTACCTGCATGCATTTTATTGAGTTAAATAAGACACAGTACCAGAGCCAGAAGAGGCTTCATTTAACATACAGCCAAAATAAATGAACTGAATCCACTTCCCATCTACCAAGACCAGTGATCTTTCACAGTCCATGTCAGAAACATAAGGCTTCTCAAAACCTATCAAATCTTTTCAAGAGCAACCGTCACCTCAGATGTTTCAAGATGGAACATCTCAGTGACACAGCAATGACAAAAATTTGTTCTAACCTGGTGAGGGATGAGTTCAGCTCCACTGTTCACATCTATCAGCTGGAAGGATAAAGCAAAATTCTGATGGCTGTCAGCAGTGAATGAACCCTTGGCTTTGGCTGGGTAAGCTACCCTAGGAGGAAAAAAATCAAACAGAATGGAGGTGATCTTCCAAGAGAATGCCCGGCATTCAAAGAAACACAGGCATGCAAGTCTGTCTAGCAGTACTGCAGTCTACTCAGCATAGATTAGCTATTTTATCAAAAAGTCAGATGAACTAATATGTCTTTCTCTTCCACCATAAATTTAATGAAAAGAAATGAATGGAATTTTTTTAGCAGGATTTTTGTGAGCTACATACCTTGCCCATTTTCAAGTAAAATGGTTGTTTGTTGTAAGGTTCAAAGGAACACCAGAATGTTTCGCTAATACCACACCCCACATTCCATTTAACCAAGGCTATGCTACAACCAAAGGTGTGATGGCAGCAGAACAGAAAAAAACAGACACTCAAACTTCAGCATAGGAAGGCCGTATCAGCACACACAGAGTAGCCTCAGTGAGGCTGTGCAACCTAAGTTAAATTCCATACATTACATTCTAACTGATGTCAGTTAAAAAACTGATTACATTAAGTTCAAGTACACCTAGCAACAGTACAGCCACACCCCCACATACAGTGTACATGTTGCTTTAGAGCATCTCTACCAGAGCCCAATAATGCTAGAAACATTAACACAATTCTTTTGACTTGCTTTCGCTATGGAGAAGTGCCAGCAAAGGAACAAAAGACTCAGGTTGCCTGGCTTCTCTTAGTACTTATTTCAGCATTAAGGAAAATCACCTATAAAAATAATCAGTATTCTCCCAATGAACTTACAGGTTTAAGAGAAACAGCATGTGTATAACTCTGTAGTTATTCCAATACAAGATTCCTCTCGTTTAGCTGAATTAGGTAAAGCTCAGAAGACCTCCAGTCTAGAGCCAGAGTTGCCCATTAAAGGATCACACACACTGAATTGTTTTACCTGGTTGTTTTTGGCGCAATGCTCTGATCTTTATCCACGGTAGAAAGATCTACATTAGTAATCCCAACTTCTGTGGAAACTTTTACTTTCAGCTGCAACAAAACACAACTGAAAGTTACTCAGAGCACTTTATATATACTAATTGTGGTCAAGTTCACTGCAGAAGCTTTAGCTCTTCTGTCCCCTTTCCCAAAGAGGGTCTTGCACTAAGCCAAAGACAGAACCTAACCTGAACAGAAGGATCTACCATAATCTACCTTCTGGCAAAGCTCCTGCATCAGTCATTAACCCTAACCCATCCCCCTTCTCCCTGCACAATTAGCCAGCTCTGAAGACACCAGCTTCTCAGTCATGCTGGAGTTAGCTGCCCTTTGGAAAATTGTTTTTAATGAAACAGTCCAACTATCCAGATCCAACTAGTTTTCCTTTTGAACTAGCAGAAACTAGCTATTAAAGATTACATCACATACAATACAACTTAAAACTGCATGTGCACATGCACTTCTGCTTACTGGATAGCAATTTGAGATGAGAGAGGTCTCCGGACAGCAACCAATTATGCCTTTGTTGGCTCCTAAAGTCTAACAGGTTTCTGCTGATTTTATTACCAGCAGGCAAAAGCCAAAGCATTCCTCCAGACCTGCACTTTGTTCAGCAAGCTTTCCTTCAGTCACAGCATTTATCACTTAGCATAGGGCAGCCAATAAGGCCCTGTCATTTATCACACTCCCTTGCACTAAAGGCAGTATAAAGCCTAAGCAGAGAAATTACTTCCTGCCCTCTCCCCAGTTCCAAACCACAGACCATCTAGGCAGTGAACCTCAGTGCATTTGACTGATTTCAGTCCCTCTCTCAAACATAAGCAGTTACTGCAGTCTGTAGTTTTTAATTAGCACATTTGTTCTCACAGCTTACAAATGCTCCCCTGGAGAATTAAAGTTTCATTGCCAAGATATTTTTCATCATATACTACTATTTGTTATTACAGGTTTGCTCGTGTGAACCAGCTCCACACCCTCACTCTGAAAAATAATTCACAGGGAACCTGTGGAAAAAAATATGTAAAAACATAAACTAAACTATTCAGGTCAGACTTCAAACACGCACAATTCTGGAAGTTCCCTTACAACAAAAAGTGTAATTTAAGATAGAGGTTACCCCTGCAAATGGATCCATTAACATGTAGACTATTGAGGCTAACTTTAGTAAAGCCTTAGTTTGTTCCAAGATGGGAGTAAAGGAAGATGGACTAATGAAATATTAATTCTAAAAAAGTTAAATGAAGGCAACTCAGAGCTGCTGCACACAGCCCCTCCAACTGAACAGTACACAAACATCTCTGAAATATTTTAATGCCAGGAAATGTAGTCTCTGCCGGAGTAATAACCCACTGGTTTAGCTCATTACTGTCAAAACGATGGTGCATTAAGGACAATTAATGCTAATAACAGTAAGGAAAAAAAGCAGTTCCCCCAGCAGTCCTCCCCCGTAACAATGTGTCTTATTAGAAGCGGTTCACACAAAGCCACCACAGCGTTAATACATTCCTACTGGTACCTCTGTGTGCCAGCAGTGAGCTTAAGCAGGACCAATCAATCCCCTTTTGACACTCCTAACTGTCATTACTACTACAATGACAACATCAATTTGATACACAGTGTAAAGGTCAGCAGTTGTAAATAAGCGCCTTCCCCTACTCCAAGCCAACTATGTTGGAAGACTTTAAAAGCTGATCTTTTCCTTAAATATGTGATTGAGGGCAAAAACTAACCCTGGGAATAGATATCATTGAAGAAGAACATTCTCAGCTGTTGACACTGGGGGTGACTACACAAATAGTCACAGAGATCACATTCTTCTCACTGTAACAAATGTGAAGAAAGTAAAACTCTGAGTATTCATATACAACTCTTCTTTAGAAACATGTGGTGTAACAGCTTTTGCCACCAAAAAGAGTGTATGTATGCATGAAATGAAGACTTCATTCGCATTTGCTTTGGTTGCTGTCTCTCCACTACAAAAGCATCACCATATACACAGTTAGGAGATGCCAAAAGACACCTTTGACTTTTTCCTACAGCTCTAGAGCTTATACAAATGCTCTGCTTCCATACATCAGACAGTCACCAGATAACTGCTCACCAAGCCTTGAGGTTTAGAGACTCAAATCTTGAATGGCTCTGAAGACCTAACATTCTTAGCAATCATTTTTGCATAGCTGCTTTGGGCTGCTATATAAATACCTCCACTGTTAGCCTTCGTTCATATGCTGTCAGATCAGCATCTAAGTGACAAGTCAGTTTTGAAATTTACATAAATCTCTTTTGATCATATATTAATATGGTTACTGGTCATAATCCTGAGTCAAAATCCAATGCATTACAGAAAAACATGGGATAAAAAAGCCATACGACATCCTTAACAGGTATAAATAAAAAGCTGTTTCAGTGAATAGGCACACAATTAAAATGCCATCAAAAAGCATACCCACCTCAACTTTGTTAGCAATAAATCGCTTATCTCCATCAACACTGATAGAGAAATCATAATATCCACTTGCAGGTTTTGCATTCATGAAGTTCAGCTCAAAGACATCTCTATAACAGAAAAAGCAAGGTGCTAAGTATCCTCTAAGATACTAATAGCAACCTACAAATAGGTAACATCTTGCTACCAAGAAGTCTCCAAATATGCTAGGTTAAGCAGGCAAACAGACAAATGCAGCACAAAACTAACATTGCTAAGTGCAGCAGGAAAAGAATTCTTCAAAGCTCCCCAGAAGTCAGGAGAACATTGCAATTTCCCACTCCCAATCAAAAGAAAAAGCAACAGAAATTCACCATCACTACCAAACGTGCTCAGTCACCTGTTACCAACAAAACGCAACTACAGCATTTTGAGTTTTCAATCACACAAACATTTCTCTGGTGGAAGAACACATAAGGAAAATAAGTCCAACACTGTTTAAGTAACACCTGTTTGCCTTACAAACTGTAAAAATAAGATTTCTTACCCTGAGAGAGCAAATTCTCTCTGTTGAAGGACAGTGGCTTTGGTAGATGCAGACTTGGCATAGTCGAGCTTTACAGAAGCTTGAGTCAGTGGCTGAGACATAACATTGGTCACTTGTAGCTACAAGAAAAAAATCAAGAATTTCCATGAAACCATTTGTCCCAGAAGGAATGTGGGAGCACAGACAACTCACTACCCCTCTGTATTATACGCACAGAATTCTCCCTGGTCCAGCATCCCAGATTCACCTAATTCCTTCTAACATAATTGGGAAAGCTAAACTTGTAATCAGCAGAGCTGACTTCCACAGTGCCTTCTCAAGGTAGTGTCTGGTAAGCTCTGGGTAAGCAGAGGTTCTGAAGAATCGCTTCATAAAAGCACTAAAACCCCAGATCTACTGGAACCCGAGTCCTGGAGCTAAAAATGAAAGGCATCACCTTGCACATTCAGTCATCCCAGACCTACAATACTAAAGACTGAGCCAAGAGATGAGTTAAGATTTGGGGCTAAGGACTCACCCTGAGTATGGGCTGATGGTGAGACACAGCTGCAGGCCCATCGGGGACAATAATGACAGGCAAGTGGTAGCGGTTCTGGGACAAAGAACCTGCGGCACAAGCAACACTGAAGGCCTCTGATAGTGTCTCAAAGTTTTTCTTGCTAAAAATTGCATTCATCAACTGGATAATTTGATCCTGAAAGAGGAAAAGCAAATCACATACAAGCACCAGCAGCTTACCACATTGCAGACTGGCTCCGTATAATGTTATTAATAAAAACATCATTCATAAAGGCTGTTTAATTTCCCACTTGCTTTAAAAACAACTCATGTTATGAGGTAACCCAAAATTAACTACTTTTTGAATGTCACATTAGCATTCTTATTCTTGGCTGGGAGGTTCCAACCACAATTGCTGTAATTGTGCTGAAAACTTCCAAAAACGGAATTTGGATCTACCTCTTCAAACTACATGTTTCAGAACGGAAGATGCCGTCAGCTTGACTATCCAGACTGCGTGCAGCTGCAAAAAGATAATTTGGCTCCAGGAGCCATACAATTGTCTTCATACAGTGGAGAAGGACTAGGCTACATGTCCTGGCTACCTGCCAGGCTGGGAAGGCCACAGAGTGGTGATGCAAAGCATCCTAATGGCTCTGGAAGGAGCCAGTCTAGGCCCATGCAGGCTTATCCCCTTAGGCTCAGCAGTGTCCTCAAGCTAAGAGGATTAGCTTTAAAGCAGTACCACCAGGAGCACAGAGCCAGGTCTGGCTCTGGGATGTGCCAAAGCTAATCTGCCCTCTCCAAAGTAGGAGTGGGACCACATCCCCCAGCTGGTTTTGCAGTCTGACTTTGTAGGTTTAGTGCATCTGTGCCACACTTCGCAGGGTATGCCATATTATTCAGATTCTTCCATCACTCCCTGCTAGTCTGGAAAACAGAGGGATTGGTTACCCGTACTTTAATTCAAGAAAAGAATTGTGGGCTAAATGCTGATCAGAAATTAGAATAATCAAAGACAATCCCAAATAAAGCAACAGGCATACAATTTAGTAACCTACAAAGCACTTTTAAATGAAGGCCACTGCATATCAAATTTTCACCCTCCTACTTTTATTAATGAGCACCAATGTACATCAGAACTAGAGAAAGCATCAAGACAGACACCACAAAACTCCTGCATAGTGCAAATCCTGCAGTGTTTTTCTTTTATATGGAGGGCATGGCATAGCTCCAGACCCTAATCAGCAACTGACACTCTCATTTAAATTGTGGGGAAAAACAAGGGAGCTATTTTTTCAAATACTACATGTTAATTTTAAAAGAAAGTTTTGTGGCATTCTGGAGGCACTCTCACCATTCACAAGAGATAAAGCTTTAAGCCCCAACAATAGCACTTCTGACAGCACAATTCTGAAACAACACTAAACAATTTTCCTTAATTGGTCTTTTTTTTAAACATCATTTGGATGCTGACAGTTTGAATTGTGTGTAGCAGAATCACCACCTCAAAAATTACATCAAAATTACTTTGCATTAGTCAGTTTGGCAGCAGCATGGAAGAGAGCCAGGAATGAACTCAGATGTCTTACACTGGCTTCTGTCTCAACCCTGCCACTTTGGCTTGTGCTTTAGGGAGCTGCCATTCTCAATCAAAAGTACATCTAACTCAGTTAACTTGTGGAAAAAAAATTACTAAGTGGATAGCTTGCAGTAATGATTTCTAGCTTAATCAACCTCAAAAGGAATTTCCAACAGTCTTTCATTTTAGACAACAAGTTTTTGTATCTGGATTCCTGCAGGCATATGGTACTAATATTGTCTTCCTTTTGGGCACCCCAGACTAGGGTGCCTGCATTTCCTCACAGGTAAATAACATTTGCAAAACACTTTGAAATGCTGGAAAGTGCTAGACAAGTGCCAAATGCCAGAACAAACTCTGAAACAAGAGGGTTTTTCAACAGCTAGTCTCGATAAACAAAGAAAACGAGACCTCACTTGCAATTTCCTTCTGTACATTTGAAAAAGAAAAAAACAAACCAAATTCAGGCTGTGATCTTGAAGGTGGAATTTCCTCCTAGATTCTGTTACTTCACATTCCCTCGGAGATGTGCCTTTTCACAGAGTGTGCTCATTTTTCACAGTAAAAATTCTACTCAGTTATACAGGCATCTCGCACTACACAACAGGGACTAGGCAGATCCTTTTTGTGAGCTACAGTGTGGAAGGGAGGAAAAGGCAGATGCAGACCTCCTTCATTGCTGGCTCCGTACCCACATGGTCCGACAGCTTATAGGCAGCAGCAACAAACAGTGCAGTAGTCTCAATTCCTTCTTCAAACTGCAGATAAACTCCACCCAAGTCATCCAGGCGAGCAACAAGATCCTGACAGAAAGAGTTATTAAAATTTAAATTGCATTCTAGTAGATCTACAGAAGTTAACCCTATTGTTAAACTTGTACTCAAAGACTATCTGTCTGGGATCACTGACATATTTTGCAATAGTCATTTAGAAACAGGAAGAAAAGGAAACCTTCAGCCTTTAGTGGATTTAATTATATTTAGAAGTCATGACTTTCTGTATTTCAGTCCACTGTGAAACAGTTAAAAGTCCAGAAGAAATACCTGCTTAAAAGGAAGAGCCAAGCCAACCCACACCATGCAGACAAGGAATTAGCCAGGTTGGTTTTTCATTTTGGGTTTCACATTAATACATCTTTCAGTACTACAGAGGTCTAACAAATTCCTGAATAATTAGAGAGCATAGCATGTTCCTACCTCTATCTCCTCAACAATGCCACTCAGATCTGCCTGCTGGGACAAGTAAGATGCTGTCTCCAAAGCCTGGATGGTTCTTAAGCAAGAACAAACAAAACCAAACAATTTTATGATTTTTCCTTCCTTAAAAGCCAAACATCATTCAAATCAAAGCAACTACAGTTTCTATTCTGAATGAAGTGCAAAACAGGTGTTACTGCATTCAGTTGACTCAAGACAATGAATCTGAAGTGATTCAGTGGAAACTTAGAATTCATTATGGGACACCACTTTAGCTTCATCGGCTCTGCAATAAACTCATAGATTCAAAGGCAGTGAAGAAACCAAACTTTGATCCCTGCACAGCACAGATCCCCACACTTGCTAGTGAGGCTTCCAGGAATTAATTTTCATTAATAAAGCACATTTTAAAGTTTCCCTTATTTTCCCCAGCTTTTAAGGAAAGTTCTGTTCTATCGTTTCACAGACAAATTACTTCTTTGGTGATAAATGCCAAGATTCCTTCTGCTTACTGGCACTTTTTTTCCACCTCACAGTATAAGCATCCCAACGTACAAAAGACAGGGCTGAGGAAGAACATCAAGTCTACTGCAACCATAAATGACACAGAACCATGGCTGGGTATTAAGTCAAAAATTTGTTGTGAATCTTTTTAAAAGAGGAGGCTTCTTTGGGATATGTCCTCTTTACTGACCATTATTCTTGAACTAAAGTGAACACATAAGCTCCTTTGCAAAATCACACAGAAAATTGTCCCAAACCGTATTTTTCATTCCCCCAGAGGGACAATAATGAACTGGACAAATACACCAAATGAAAACACAGCACCTACTCTACTACATCTATATTACAAAAATTAAGTGTTAAAATACCCTTTACTCCAAAATCCAACTGCCTAGAGGATAAACATGCAATAGTGAATCGTTTCCATGTGAAAGACTTACGCCAGCACATTTTCTTCTTTGCTAAGACGAGCAGTAAGAGCACTAAGTGCTTCCTGAGATGCCAAAGGAAGGCCAAAGCCACTCAAGGCCCCAACAGCATGGAAGATCTGGGTGACTGAGGAATCCTCACTGACAGCTGCAAGCAGCAGCTCCCTGGTCTCATTTGAAATGGTAACCTGCAGAAGAACACAGGGAACATGTTGATTCACACTTGAAAAAACAAGGCCTTCTAGTCACCAATTTCTTCCTGGACCAACACACTCGATCAGTGAACTACTATAAGCTTCTGGGAAAAAGCCCTTTATCATTCATTACCTTTTAGTTTAAACAATTAAATCCCCAAGTTTTGCTGTCAACTATCAATTAGTCAGGATAACCCACAATTCAGATTTATCCTGGTAATCTGCTACTGCTTTTCATCTGGCATCACATCATTGTGCAGCAGCTGGTGGTACTGATGAAAAATGGGGCTTGGATAACCCACCCACAATTCAGCAAGGGTGACCTGCATTTGTATCATTGCAGCATTTCAATACACAGTTTACATCCAGTTTATCATCCACCCAAAGAGTTTTTAATTGGCACAGCTGCTGTGAATTCTATTAAAATGTACTGGTTCCTTTTTTCTTAGCCACCAATGTTTAATCAAGAAACCCTCAGAATTACTCTGCCCAAATACTTGCTTTATATCATTACACTTTGCCTTGTATAGAGTACTCCCAGATGCTTCACAAGTTTATTTAGCCAAGACACAACAGAGTACAACCCACTAAAAGTAGAAGTTATGCGTAAAAGAAAACCAAGAAAAAGATCAAGGTAAATACTTCCTTAGTAACATCTGTCTTCAGAGGTCAGCGCTCCAAACTCACCTCACAGCCAGACAGGACCCGGATGGACTGTGCAGCATAGAAGAGAGAATCAACACTGCTGGAGTCCACATGCGATTTGATGAAATTGCATGCAGCCTGTGAAGAAAGAGAAGTTAACTTACAGTAACAGTCTTGACTTAAACCACCGAGAGGAGATTTAAGTTATACTCTAGGACAATTTTATGTACACTGCTGTGCATTTTTGTACTGAAAAAAGGCAAACGAAGCCCCTAGTGATACTTGCAATGCCCCAAGAGTCTAGACCCACCCCCCCCTCCCCCCCAGGTCCTACTTTGCTAAATCCTGCACAGAAACAAAGGTGGTTCCTGCTAAGAGAGATAAATGATTTTCACATAAACTCTACCGCAACCAGAATTCATATTTAAATTGAGTATAATTATAAAACCTATCAAAATAAAAGTCCCATAGGTATATTTAGTAGGGAAAATCTCCCAGGATGGAGAACAGATGAACAGAAATTCTGTGGGCTGGCTTCCTTCCCAGCTGTGTATCACACATAATCATTAATGGATACGGAATATAGAATTTCAAAGCATACAGAAAGAAAAGTTGGGTAAACAGCTACAGTATGAAGGCAAACAATAAGACTGCTCATTAATCTGTAGCCAGCTTATTATTAACTGACAACTAGATAGATGGATCACTAAGATTTCATTTTAATCAGAAAATAACCAAGAATTTAACTGCTCATACATAATTTTGAGTATGTAGAACATAGGCCTTTACAAGTAGGACAGGACTTTCAGGCTACAGTTAACCTAGGAATACTGATATATGTTCAAGTGTTACACCTAGCTATTATTTTTACTACCTCTACCTTTTAAATAGTCTCACCCCACAAAGAAGTTCACTGTCCAGAAAAAAGTCTCATTACCTGCAGAAGCAAAGGCTGTATTATCATTGCCAAAACTAGGAACTATTAAAAACCCCAGCCACACTGACATAAACAAAAGCAGCAATTCTCAGCCTAGCCTGCAGATGACCAGCAAGGAGTGCAGTGTGGTGAACCACAACATCTTCAGGAGCCTCACACTTATGAGTTTGTGGTGCAAATACACAACACTCAGATAAAAACGAAGTCCAAATGGGTTAGAACCACTGAACTAGCTGAATTTTACGAGGAAAGAACAAACTTATGTTTACAGCTTAGGTGCACAGGTAAGCATGCACATGCACGTAAGCAGGCATGCCTACATAAGCAGGTTGTTACAAGGACAACCTGCAACATTTAAACTAGAAACACTTAAAGACATGAAAAGGCAGTAAGCATCCTGTTGATGCCACAAACCTTTGTTTCTAGTCTGCACAGAAGGAAACATATTTTATATACTAAAATAGCAAGAGCACGTGACCTGGCTGAATTTGGTGTCGGAACCGAAACGAAATAATGAGAGTCCTATTTAACAGGATAGCAAAGGAAACATGGCATGGATGGAAATCTTTTTCAGAAAACAGTGAAACAAATTGATAGCTACAGTAATATCACAACAGACTATGGAGAAGCGAGCCCCGAAACTGCCATTTAGAGGCAGTAAGAGTGAGAAAGCCCAAAGATGCAATTTATTCAACTAGCACACCCGAAGGATTGTCAGTAATTACCAGGGATTTGCTACGATACTCGCTAAGAACATAACACACGTGTGCTTTACATTTTCCTCACGACCCTGTCAAAGCAGAGCTGGCTAGAAAAACTCCTTATGCCTCAGCTTTTGCTGCTGGGCTACCCCTACAGCTCCTCAACCCAGCAAAGCACCCTCATGCGGAGCCGCACGACACCGGGCGGGCAGGGCAGCCGGCGGAGCGCGGTTTGGGGGCAGGGGAAGCAGCAGTACCGGCGGCCCCTCAACCGCTCACCTTTTCATCCGCCACCCGCGCCCCCAGGCTGGCGAGGCCCACGATGGAGTAGAAGGCGGCCTGCAGGTCGGCGAAGGGCCGCTCCAGCGCCGCCCTCAGTCGGGCCAGGTCGCGGGCGGTGAGGCGGTGGCTGGGGGCCAGGGCCTGGGCACCGGCGAGGAGGAGGAGGAGGAGGAGGCTGAGGGCCGCCGTCAGACACAGCCGCGGGCCTGCGGAGAGACAAGCGATTTACCCCGCTGTACCGAGGGTCGCGCCCGCCGCCTCACCCTCCCCACCGCCACCCTCGCCTCACCCGGCGCCGCCATGATGCCGCCCGCCGCCTGGGACACGCAGCCGCTTCCGCCCCGCGCCCCGCCCCACACCATCGCGCCCGCACCACGGGGGAGGCGGGAGGGACGGCGTATTTTGCGAAGGGACCTCAACCCCACGGACGCCCGCTACGGGCACTGCGAAACTGTGGAGAAGAGCAGACCGCGGGGTGAGGGGGCGGGAAGCGGGATGGGACCGGGCAGCAGCGGGGCTGCCAGAGAAGCGGCAACGCCGGCTCCCCTGGGCGGCGGGAGTGGTACAGGCCTCCCGGCGGCCCTCGGCGGCGGGCGGGGGCGGCCCCTGGAGAGGATGTGGGTTGCGCTGATTGGCCGAGCCACCCGCGGCGCTCTGCGCGCCGTGGCGCCTTAAAGGGCAAGCGGCGAAAAGGCGCGCCGGGTCTTGGGGTATGGCCACGCCACGCCGTGCCGTGCAATGTAATGTAACGTAATGTAACGTTATGTGTTGTTTATGCCATGGCATTTTATATCATGCCACGTACTGCTATGCCAAGCAGTGCCACGCCATGGCATGCTGTGTCACGGTGTACAACGCAGTGCCACACCACGCCATGGCGTGCCGTGCGACGTCCTGCCACGCTGCCTCGTGTTGCAGTGTGCCATGCCGCGCCACGCCGTGCCCTGCCATGCCGTACTTGCTGTGCCGTACCGTGGCATGGGCCGTGCAGCGCTGTGTCGTGCCACGGCAGCCCACGCCTTCGGGAGCTCCCCACGCCGCTGACCCGAGAGCCCCAGCACGCCATTTCCCCGTTGTCCCACCAGCTGCACGGGGCTCAGCATCTTCCCTGCAGCCGTGGTGGGAAGGCGCTTACACCCCTGAGGGAAGGGCAGTGGTCTCCTGGGGCATCGGCAAACCCCCATACACCTTGGGACTTGCCGGAACAGCCACCCAGCAATGCAGGGCTGCCAATAAATCCGAGACGCAGTTACCTCTGCCACCCTTGAGTGACTGGCAAGGGGGTATTAGCCTCTCCCGTCACCCCCTGCAGTAACCTCCTGCTCTTAATTACAGCTGACCCCCACAGCCAGCTTCTGGCAAAGCCGCTGGCTCCTCGGCTGCGGCTTGCCAAAAACCTTTCTCTTCCCAGCAAAGCAGGGGCAGAAAGGGCAGTGCCCTGCTGCATGCTTCCCTGGGGGTGGGGGTGGGCGACCTCTGACAGCCTGGAGCAGGTATTTCTCCTGAGCTTCATGGGTGACACACTGGGAGCGGTGCCATCATTCTTGGCGCGGGGCTGGGGGTGACGGAGGGAGCTCCCCGGGGCAGCAGCAAGGCTTCAGGAAGGGCGTTTGCAAGTGAACAAGCAAATCTGTGCAACGCTGCTCGCTCAGAGTCCTTGATGGAGGCGTGCAAGGTTTAAGGGATCGTTGCAGCATTCCTTGCTTTAGGGGAGTCTTATTTTCCATCTTTTAATTTTTGCCTCCATGTTTTTCCCTAAGTACTAAGTAAAAAAAGAGGCAAAAAAAAGCAAGTGTAAGTTTAAGACCCAGCTTTGGCATGCAAAAAACAAAACTCTTGGTTAACAAAGCTGGATTCGCCTCGGGAATAAATAGCCCCATCAATTTGCCCCGCGTTGATTATTTCAGGTGACTCTTGGGAACGGCCACAGCCATGCCATCGGGGACCCCGCGTTCTTGCAGCGAAGCAACGCACACATCAATGTGCAAAATGGCTTCTTTCCCACAAGCCCCTGGGGATGGGCAGGCGGGCCTCCGGGTCCCTGTCCCACGCTCAGCTGTCCCACGGGGGACACAACAAGCCGTGTGTGACAGGCACCCATCCCACTGCTCACTGCCCTTCTGGAAGGCCCCAAAATTTGGGGAAAAGGGCTGTGCTTCCTCCTGCAGAGGGCACTGGGAACTTGTGCTTTTTGCTTTCTGGGGAAGATCCCCTGGAGCTGGTGCAACTCCCACTTCCACACCCGTCCCGCCGCCCCTCCGCCTCTGCTCTCCCCAGGTTTTGGGGTGTTTAGTGTAATGTGGACAGGGCTCTTGGCCTCGCTGGGGGAAAGCAAGGAGCCGCGGAGCTGCTTCATGCGGAAAGCCACCGCCAAGAAGGCAGCCTGCTCCTCGCTCTGCCTAGCTGCCCTTGGTTCTCCCTCTCTGCTGGGGCCGTGACATGATGTTGGCTCCTCTTTGGGTGACACCAAGGTGTGGCTGAGATGGCTTTGCTGGTGGTTTATAAAGCCCAGCCAAGACATGCTGCCCATCAGCTCTGTTTCAACAGCGCTGAACCACCAATCTCACCTAAATCCCCCAATTATTTAGCCTGAACATGTTTGACTGCCTCAACATGGGAGATGCTCATGGCATGGATGGGTACCCGTATGAGGGTACAGGCACCCGTCCGTCACGGATGGGCATGATGAGATGAGGATACAGGCACCCATCTGTGCCCTTGAGCATCTCCCACACTGAGGCTGCTCCCTTGCACTGGGTTACTCCTTTCCCATTTTCCCTTGGGAGATGTAGCCCCTCTGAAGTGCATTGCAAAATCCTGTCACCATAGCTTTCCTGGGGGAAGGAAAAAAACGTTCTGCATCAGAGCGTCTGATCTTGATAATTCTGTCCCAGAAAGCACTTTCGTTTTGCCAAGTTGGGTTTGCATCACCTTGCATTTTGCCGTAACCAAATGACACATTTCCACCAGATGTGATGGCATTTCCCATCCCATTGCCATTCCTGGATAGAAACTGGGCTGAGGGGAAGATTTTTCCCCAGGACTGGAGTGAAGCCAAACTAAAATGATCTCAAAAATCGCTTGTGTGATGGCATTTCTCTTCTGTTCAAGCTATCAGATGAGTCTCTGCCATTGCTCTAGCCCGTATCAGGAGATGATCACCCAATCCCCAGGGATGCTGGGGACCCCTCTGAGAGGCTGCACGGTGGCTGACCCCGCCACCGCCCTGGGGGAAGGTGCTGGAGCCCGGCTGGCTCCGGCACCTTCCCCTGAGGCTGAAACACCCCACATGCATCAGCTCAGCCTCGAGAGGAGGCTGGAGACCTGCAGCCAAGCTCTTCTGCTGTGACAGATGGAAATGGGAAGGTTTTTTTTTATGAGATGAGAGAGAAAAAGCTAAAGGCCACTTGTGCAATTAAGTGCCTTAAATGTGGATTTTATTTCGATGTAATGGGATGGTTATTGCATATAAAAGAAGTGCCAGATGGTTGTTAAAACCACATTTACTAAGTTCTAATAACCATGCATTTGACCTTTAGCCCATCAAGAGCTGCAACCCCTCACTATAAAATAGCTCAGGAGCCCTCGCCCCAGGCAGAGCCTCTGGCTGGTCCTTGCTGGGACCTTTGTATGGCAGCAGCACTTGCTGTTCAGGGCAGCACTTGGCCTCGTGGCCTGGCTCTCCAGCCACAGGATGCTTTGCCTGTCTCTGACCTTCAGTTGGTTGGTGATGGTGACAAGGCCAGAGAGATGAGGAGGTGTGAAATAAATCTGCCAGCTTGAGGAGAGGGGCCAGGACCCCTCCATGGGGTGCAGGGCAGTGGAAAGTCTCTGCACACCCCAGGGCAGAGCTCTCCTCTGCCGCCTCACCTGGTGCCAAGGGGCTTGAAGGAGGGAGGGTGGAGGGTGGAGGACAGAGGATGGAGAGTGAAGCGTGGATGATGGGAGGGTGGGAGATGGAGGATGAATGGTGGAGAATGGAAGATGGAAAGTGGAGGGTGGAGGATGGAAGATGGAGGGCAGAGGATAGAGGGTGAAAGGTGGAGGATGAAGGAAGGAGGACGACCCTGGGAGGAGTGGGAAGCTGGGTTATGGCTCCTTCTTCTTTGCTCCATGGGAGCTTTGCTTAAACACGTGCAGGTGCAGGCAGGGAAGGAACGGGGTGAATTTATGGAGGGGACTGCAGGTCTTATCCCCCACTGCCTCCCCACACCTGCTGCACGCAATGCACAGGATCCAGGCAGCTCAGTCCCTGCCGTGGCCCTGAGGAGGGCAGTGCACAGCATCAGCAGCACCTCTGGCCTGTATCTGGCCCGAGTGCATTCAAGGGGGGTGCCCAGGACAAGCAGGGGAGCGAGTCCCCAAACCTGTGGGCTGTGCCGCGGCATCCCTCCCCCGGCTCTGCCTGCCGTCAGTGCAGCTAGCCTTCCTTCTTTGGTAAAGACTCCAACAATTCCCTTTTTAGGCTTAATACCACCAGTCCCGGGAAAGAACAGGAGACCATTCCCCAGCCCCCAGCCCTTCCATGGTGGCTCTGAGCAGAGGGACTGCCTGCAGGGCTACAGCCCATGCTCCGGCTGCCTGCAAATGGCTTTTCAAGACAGCCCTTCTTCAGGGCACGCTCTGCCCTCACAGCTCCTGCCTTGCTGGAGAGGCACCGCTCGTCCCTGCTCTGCGGGAGCTCGGCTGCTCAACCTGCTTTCCCAGGAGCACACCTCGCCCCAGCCAGCACGAAGGTATTACTGTGCTGGCTGGGGTCTGCTTTCCTTGTTATTGCTCCCTGAAAGCTCTCCCTGATGAATCCCAGCTGGGAGACATTTTTTTGGGGGGGTCTTACTAAATTGTGGATATGTATTTTTCTGCAGTGCCGTTCATCCTCCCCTCCCCATCCCACTCTGTGCCCCACCGCCCCCCCGCCCCAGCAGGAGGGAATGAAAGGCTGCTAGGCTGCCTGGACCTGAATCCGGCCCTTCCCCCTGGGTGTCACACCTCTGGGCTCTCTGGGCACCCCATCCCCAGGAGCACTGCCCGCTGCAGGACTCTCCCAGTTAGCCCAGTCCCTACACTGGCAGGCAGCTGGCAGTGACTGGGGCTGGTAATACCTCCAGCATCCCATACCCTCCTGACAGCATCTCCAGGGCACGGCCTCCACATGAGCCCCTGCAGTATCATCTCCGGTTAGCAAAGTGATTTACTGACCCTCCCCACTCCGTCCCACCCCATCAATGCAACCCGCATCCCAGCACTGCCCAGCCGTGGGCAGGAGGATGGATGGGGAGCTGGGAGCGGGATGGGAGCTCATTGAAAGGCTCCAACAGATGGGTTGCGTTTGCACCGTTCCCATCATACGTGTTGAAACTCTCCTGTTTTTGCGGGATGATGTCAGATCTGAGCTCCTCAGGCAGATTCCCTCTGCTGTGGGGCGGGAGATGGAGCGGAGGAGGTGGGAGCGGGAGTGAAGGCCATGGGGAAAGGGAGGGACCTGGCTGGGACACCCAGTGGGGTTGTACACCTCCCTTTCCATCACATGAGGGATGGGATGAGGCAGACAGGTGAAATGCTGCTGCTCGACCCACTGCTTTTCCCGGCTCCGCTTGGCTCTGGCAAGCTGGCTCTGGTCTTGACCAGGTGTTGTCCTGGCAGCTTCGCTCCCCTGCAGACCGCACCGTGGGGTGGTGGGTTCATAAAAACCCAGCCAAAGGAACCGGCAGTAAACCCCATGTAACTGGGGGTCTGGAGTGATCCAAGGGAAAACATGTCCTGAGCCATCCAGAGGCACTGGGTGGGTGGAGGTGGCGGCGGGGGACCCTGTCTGCCTGGGAGATGCCCCCCAGGTTTCCCCCTGCATTTGCCCAGCCTTAGCCTGTGCCCAGCCCCGTTGGCAGCATGGTGACCGCTCAGTCCGGGGTGTTTTACCCCCTTAACATCACCTGGGCTTTGAGCTGTGCTGGAGGGGGGTGAGCCGCCTCGGGGAGCTGGCAGAGCCTTCTTCTCGCCTCCTGCTCTGTGGTGCTTCAGCCTGTTGCAGCTTTGGGGGGGCTGTGCAAGCCCCAGTTCCTATAAGGAGCAGCTTGGGGACCCCAGCATGGCCAGGCTTTACTTTGGAGGTTGGGGGGCATGGGCTTTGGGAGGGGACGGAGGACTGCACGTAGATACAGAAGGCTCCTCAGCATATGCCAGCATGGCATCTCCCTTGGGTTATATTGGACCCCTGCCTTTCGGAGGTCCCCAGGGAGTGCTGTAGGCAGGGAGGGGCACCCTAACCATGGGGGGTGCCACATGGGATGGCACAGGTCCCACCACTGCCTTGGTCCAGGGTGCTGTGTCTGCAAAGTGCTCCCGGTTATCCAGGGCTCATCTCTCCGGGTGGCTCTGGAGGCATTCCTGTCCATGGGGCTGGGGGACAGTGTGGTCATGTCCCACCTGGCCCCCAGGAAGGGGGAACTTGTTTCTCTCACATCGCCTACGTGGGACTGGCCCTGGGCAGAGGTGGCTGCTGAACGCTTGACAGCTTGTTTAGATAGAAAGCAGGGGAAAGGGAACAGCAAGTCCTTGCCTCTGCAAGCCCATGGGAGAAAAGCTGCTGGGAGCTGCTCACCCCAAAAGCAGCACCTCCAGCTCAGCCACCCCTGGGCCCCAGGGAAGTCCCCACCACAGGCAGCCCCCAGGGATGTATCCCACACCCCAGGCCGGAAGATGTTTCCCATATGTTTGGTGTGATGAACTACATAAAACTCTTGGTATTGCCTCCTGTGGGGATGGTGCAAGCAGCCCAAAGCTGTGCCATCAGTGTGAGGAAGATCTGCCTGTCTTGCCCCCACATCCCCCGGGGCCAGCGGCTGGGCAGGCTCACAGGCACTGTTGGAAACTCATCCCAGCAAACTGGTCCCCAGATGGGCTGGAAATCCTGAGGCTTCAGAGCAGAAAGCCTACCAAGAGGTAATGCTGGGGTTTGTGCTGGATCCACAGAAACTCTGGGAGCAGCAGCTGCTGCAATACGGCATCCCGGCTGAGCCCAGCACCCAGCCTCTGCCGGGGCTGTGGGTCCCACTGCCGAGCAGCTCCAGGCTTCCCTCCATCCTCCATGCTGCCAGAGATGAGGAATGTTAATAGATATTCCCTGCTCCTACAGCAATTTTCAGTAAGGAAATCCCCAAGGGTGAGACTTTCTGGCACATCCCTAAGTGACTCCAAAAGCCTTTTGGAAAGCCCTGCTTGGCAACCAGGGAAGGTGGACCAGTAGCCTTGGGGGATAGGGATGGTTTAGCGTGGGCTCCATGTCCAAAGGCAACAGTGATGCTGTATCACTGGGGGGGTGAGTCTTGTCAGCCTTGGGGATAGCAGGGCATTACCAGGATGAGTCTGAAATCATCAGCATGGAGAGGCCTGGAGGACACCACAGCACCAGTAAATATGGGATGTTTGAGCTTGAGGTCATCTCTCTGTTGTAGAAAAGAATAAAGTCAATTCTGCCCATTGCACTGCCTCCTGCAACAGGTGGGCAGGTCCTTACCAGTGTCCTCCTGATGGCCCCAGAGCAGGGACACGGGCAAGTCACTGGCAAAGCTTTGGTGGTCACACAAAGGTAGCAGCCAGGCCAGGGAAAGGACTGGCTGCTGTGCTCCCCAGGGCTGAGCGAATGGAGAAAACCCTTTTCTTGGCTTTGGCAGCATATGAGTGTGGGTGGAGGGTGGTGACGGGCACAGGGGAGGACCTGCCATGAAACTCCTGCATGTGGTAGAAATCCCAGCTTGGCTGATAATATTTCCCTTCTGCTCCAGCTTTCCTCAAGTCCCTAAATAAGAAAAAAGACCACAGGGAGCACTCAGAGAAACTATTAAAAATAATTAAAATAAACCAAAATAAATAAATGCAGAGAGATTGAAGAAATAAACCCCAGCTGCACGAGCCCCGGCCTCCTGCGCTGCCTGTGCCGATGCTGCTGGCGAGGCAGCTGGGGCTGTGGCACAGAGCTCCCAACGTTTCTGAAACGCTCAGCCCATTTGGGAACAGTCACCCGGAGGTTTCCTCCTCTTGTGGCTGGATCAGGACGGCAGGGATTTACCTACGCCCCTGACAGCTCTCCCTGAGCCCCAGCCGTCTGCAGGCAGGGGAGCAACAGCTATTTCTTTGTACCAGACCCATGCAGGGACAGCACTGAATTTTCCAAAACGACCTTAGGAGCAGGATCCTGCTGAAGGAGATTAATATTTTGGGGCGGGAGCAGCAGCAGGGGCATAAATCAGCGTGGCTGCTGTGCAGCCGCGCCAGGTTACACCAGCCCAGCTTGGCCTGTCTGGGATGGAGCTGGCTGATGGGTTTGTCTGCTGCCTCCCACCCCGCTGTCCCGGGGGGACACGCTGCTCCTGCCCCGCAGCCGGTGGGAAGAAACCGGTTCCTGACTCTTTTAGCAACTGCAAGTATCAGGTTTGGTTTCCTTTGATTCCCAGTGTTTGGTTTGCTCTCCTACTTCATAAATATTCAACCACCAGATGCTTGAAAAAGCGCCTGCAAATCCCCCCGGCTCCACTGCGTGTCAGTGGGAGCAGCGCCCGCGGCCCCTGGCCCTGTCCCGCTGGGATCCAGCCCCTCGGCTAAGGCGCAGAAGAGAGCCCACAGCCAAAGCCAACAGCTCGTAAACAAGCCCCGTGCCGAAATGCGCTCCCCTGGTGTGCGGGTACTGGGCACATGATGCAACACAGCTTGAGGGGCTGCAGACGGGGAACCAATGCCCGAAGCCACAGGGCTGGCTCCAGAAGACCATCCCCAGAGAGCGATGGGGATGCAGCTGCTCCCCGGGAATTTGGGTTTTGTGTGCACTTGCTTCCCCAAGCGTGCTAGGGTGTGATGCGCTGCCTGCTCCCGCCCATTCTGCCATCCGAAGGCAAAACCCAAGGGGTTCCCTGTTGCCCAGGGGGTGATGGAGTTAGAGGGAGGCTTTTTGTAGGGGAGCCTGATGTTTCCCTGCTCTCTTTCCCCCACAGATAGAGGCAGAGTTATCGATCCCACATGCACACTCGACCTGTCACCAGCCGGGGACACACACCTGCACCGCCAGTGTGTGCCAAATCTGCAAAGCTCCAGACTGCTGGACACCCTCTCACTGATGGCTTAGCCAGGGATGGAGGGACCATGGAAACAGAAAAAGGGGAAGAAAAATAAACCCACAAAACCTGCATTACAGAGGGTTCCCTTTTCGGCAGGGCAGTGCCCGGCAAGCTCAGCACCGAGGACGGGCAGCAGCTTCAGGGCAAGGGGTGGAAGTAGTGTGAGGGGCTGGGGAGCACAGCAGCCCTTCAGCCCCCCTAACTTCCCCCCCGAGTGCCTGCACAATCCTGCAAACCCTAGCTCCTGCTTAGCCTTGCCGTTTCTTGCCAAAATCACTCCGGAGCATGTCAGCACGCTGTCATGTAAGGAATCTCATTTCGGAGAGGCTTTTTCTCTCTCTCTTTTCCCCTTTAGATACAAACCAGACATAGCTACACTTTATTGGGTGTGAGGGCAGGGCTACCCGCATCCGGCCTTCCTCTGCTCCCTCCCCAAAACGATGCTGGAGTGGATTTGGAGGGTTTGCACTGTTTGTTTAGGATGCTTTTCACTGTGCATGCAGGGACCATCCGCACACGGGTAGTTGTGTGCAGGACCTCCCCCACCATGCTGCAGAAGCCCTGCATGGAAACCACAGGAGAAGGAGCCAGATTGCTCTGTGAGGTGGCTTTGGGGCCGATCAGGGGCTGCCCACTGAGCCTCAGGGCAGGCAAGCCTCAGAAGAAGGGGATGCTGCTGCTTCGCTCCACTGCATTGTTGTTTTGAGGAGTGACACCCCATTCCCAGAGGAGCACTGTTCCCCATAAAGTCCCTGGGAGGCACTCACACCCTCCTCTCAACCCCCATCACCCCAAACCCCCTCAGCGAGGCTGCAGTCCCCACACATTCCTCCCCCTCTTATTCCAGGTGACTGCGCAGACCCCAGAGCCCTTTACCTGCCTGACCCCGGGGCTCAGCTCCCATGCTCTGGGGATGGATGGCGAAGGACAAGTCCTGGCCTGAATTGCCCATGCCCCTCTCAGCCCCCCTCAGCCCCCTGCACCCCAGCCCCCCAGCAAAACAGGGATTTCCCTTCTCTAAATAACTCCCTGTGTTTCTGAATGCCTGGGGGAGGCAGGGAGCAGTTCCCCATGGCCCCACATGCAGAGCAGTGGTGATCAGCAAGATAATTAATTGGTTTGGGTGGTATTTATGGGCATGGGGGTAATTTCACTGATGTTTTGCTGATTTTAGCACTGCTTCATGCCTGGGGCTGGCTACCACAAGTGCCATTTGCAGGTGGGATCAGTGCTCCCAGCTTAGCCCCACACCTTTGTGCCAAGATGGAAAATCGCTGGGTGGTGCCAGTGGCTCAAACACAGGGGAGGTCAGGCCCTGTGATGCCAGTGGTTGTCCCTGGTGCTTTTTGCATGCTGGCACATCTGTGGTGGGGCAGAGGCTCCCCAGCAGTGCAAGCACCTCTGAAAAGACCCATGTTCTCCAGGCATGCACTGTACACCTCGCCCTATCCCACCACCACCTCAGGACCAGCAGTCTCTAGCCCCCCAAAAATGACTGGGCTGAGTGAGACTTGCTGGGATGGAAAGTATTCGGGATGTCCAGTGGATCAGGGAATGGGAAGTCAGAGCATCTCCCCAACCCCTTCCCCACCATTGCTTTCAATGGGCCAGGCAAGGGAATCACCAGATCTGACACATGCAGACATCGGGAAAGGTATTTTTTTAGGAGGTTTTCCTGCTTTGCTGTTATTCTTTCAATTTTCACCTCCCACTCCTCTTGCTGCCAAGGAGCTACTGTCCATCTGTGCACTGTGAGCCCTGCAGCCAGGCGCAGCCTGCTTTGCACACCCGATGTCATCCTTCCTTTCTGAGATGCTTGGCCTGGGAAGCAAGAATAATCTGCTTAGGTCAGCGAAGGTCACTTGTCTCTTGGTTTTTTGAGCTGTCCACCTGCAGCACCACAGAGAGGGTATTGGAGCCGGGGACTCCAGCCAGACATGCAGAATTTGCCTAAAAAGGGCTGTGAAAGCCAGTGAGCCATGATGCCCCTGCAACAGAGGCACAGTGCTGAGGGGCTCCGGTCCCAGCTGGCCCTGCTGCTCTGTCTGCTTCTGCACAGGGAAAGTCACCCTGCTGGCCAGCCATGAGGGACCTGGGGCTTCCCAGGAGAGCTCAGCCCCACAGCCAAGCCAAGGGTACTGAAATCAGGGGCTTTGAAAGGCTGCAAGTGCTGATGCTCCCAGGAGGTGTCCCAAATCCCACCTGAGCCCGGTTCCAGTCCTGCTCAAAGCCTGTGCTGTGCCAGCTGGGACAGGGAGCTCTGTCGCCATCACTGCCTGTGACCAGAGAAGTGATGGACAGTGAGTCCACAAAGACCTGGAACATGGTTGGAGTCTCCAATTTTACCTGTGGTAACCTGCGAGTAGCTTTTGCCTCTTCCTCTAGGTTTAAAGCTCATTCTTATAGTATATTGCAGCCTTCTTGATGTTCTGGGAAACAGTTTGGATGCAAAGACTGTTGCATTCAGTGAAGTACCCTGCCAGCAATGCCAGGCCCAGACCTGCTCCCTGCCAGGTGTGGTTCTGAGTGACCCCCAGAATAACAGGGAGCTGAGGCAGCACCTCTGCTCCCTCCTGTGCTCCTGCATCAGCCCAGCCATCCTTGACCTCACCTCTCCCTGTCTGCAGCACTGGCCAAGGATGTCCTGAACAAGTTCTGCATCCCCAGGGAGGGAACAACCCCCTCTCCAAGGAGCCCTGGCCCATATGGAACACAGCTTTGCAAATGCATGGGAATTTGTTCAAGAGTTCACTGAAGTTTAAAGTGAGAGCTTGTCTCAGACGCACCCTCTGTGATGCTTTTCCATCCTAACTCACATCAAACAATCGCTGGACATTTATTGTTTCTGGGCATGCTCCAGTTCCTCCAGGAGACAGCAATCAGAGGGCCCCTCGCCTCCTTTTTCTCCTGCCATCCCCAGGCTCAGCCCCATCCCCCCTAGTTTCCATCCCTCAAAGCCTCCAAACTCAACGCCTCCAAAAACCCCCACCAGGAGCTGGGCTGGATCAAGCCCCAGAAGGACGAGGGCTCTGCATGCACCTGGGGCAGCCAGTCCAGACCACGGAGCTCAGTCCGGATGGTGGTAACAAGAGGGTGAGCAGTATGGGAAGGGCTGGCTGGGAGCAGAGCACTGCAGTCTGGGGAGACAGAGGAGGTGAGGGGATGCTGGAGGATGCCAGGATCCCTGCCGACCAGTGGTTGATGCTCCCTGCTGCAATTTGAAAGCTGCTGCAGCCTCAGGATAAGGTTTCCAGTACAAACACTCTGAGGTTTTCACTCCAAGTTTATGTTCCAAGACTAATTTCTCAATATCCATTTAGGGAGTCTGCCTTTCTATGGGTGTAAATTGGTGTACCTCCACCACCTTGGAGAGGCCTGCACTGATTTATATCAGCTGAGATGCTGACCCCAAATTTGCAGTTTGCACAAGTGTTCCTGCCAATGAAACTGTTATTTAAAGTATTCACAGAAAGTGAACCCAGGAGGCATGTGAACATGGTCCAAACAAATCTAATTAAAGCTTTCATCCAGAAAATTCTTCCTTGCTATAGAACAAGAATCCATACATTAATACTTGTCCTCACTTCACTGGGGCTAAAAAACTCAGTTTGGAGGCCCAGGGTAACTGATATTTGTGCTGGGCTGAGCACTCACAAACCCTGCTGGCTCCAGGACACCTCAGAGCTCCTTTGGTCTCCCCCTGCATCCCCATCCTTACAGTATCTTTCTGGATGGCTCTTAGATGTAAAGCATCTCACTGCTTAATTCAGAGCAGTCCAGCCAGGCTGCAGTAGAGCAGAGCCACATGCTGCTAGCTGTGCTGGGGAAACAGCTAAAGAAAACATCCTGGCAGGGGCTGACAGGAGCCAGGGAGGACAGAGGTGCCAGCATCAGAGGAACTTGAGTGCCACCAGCTTGCAGAAACATGGTGGAGCTGATCCAGCTGCTGTATCTCAGCTGCCCCAGTGGTTGGGGTGCTGGCTTGGCAATGTGAATTCAAGCCCTTTCTTTAGGCAGATCCTGTCTGATTTTAATCACTGATCACTCGATCTGCACAAGCTCTCACAGTAAAACTACCCAGGAAGAGCTAATCCAGCTCTTGCAGCAGCATTTCAGAAGGCTCCACATTACCCCTGTGCTCCTCAGGAAACTGGCTGCATAAATATAGACACATCATGGCCAGTGCAGATGCAGCATCCATGACAAGCATCAATGTTTTACTGCCTCGATATCTAAACAATTAATGGTGCTGGTACATGAACCCTCTTGCCTTTCTGCACCTGCACAGCTGCCCTCACCTGCCACCCCAGCCCATGCTGCTGAGAGACAAAAATCTACCAGCAGCCTTGCCTCCCCTGGCTTGGAAAACAGATGGGTAGGCTCCCTTCCCCTCTTGCAGTGCTACCATGGAGGGGCTAAAACAAGCTGTGAGCTCAGCAAGGGACAGGACATGGCAGGGCTTGCATTTGGAAACTCAGCAGGACTAGGGCACACAGCAAGGGCAGGGAAAACCTGCTGCAGCTGCTGGGTGACACACAGGGTATGGGCATGCATTGGCCCGAGCCCCAGCCTGGGCTTTTTTCTGAGAGCATCACTCCCGGAACTTATTCCCACAAGTGGGAACCAAGGACCACGCCTGCAGAAGGCATCTCTGGCCCACTGAAGTCCAAAGACTGGAGGGACATAATCCCTTGCTGGTCTAGCCTCTTCCCATTTTCTCTGCTCCTGTCTTTCTCTCCCTCGTTTTAGCTGACATTAAGTGGGAATCACCCCATCACTCACCTTTTTCTTCCTCACTGCCTCTCCAAGCAGCTAAACAAACAAATCCAAACCCCTTGACTCACCTTCATTTCATCTGCCCTCTCAAAGCCCCATGTTTTTCTGCAGAATTCCAGCAAGATGGCCCTGCAGGCATTTTCCAAGACAGGAGAAACTTCAGACAGCAACAAAAATGTGTAGAATTTGGCCTATTCTGTTCCCTTACCTTTTGGTGACCTTCAGGGAGCTGTAGACAGGCAGCATCTTCCCTCACTCCCTGGCGTGCCCGAGGACAGCTCCTGCCAGCCCAGCCCAGGCTGCCTGCTGGTGAACAAGCCACAGAAATGGAAAAAAAAGAAAGAATGAGACAGGTGGGGAGAAAAAGATGAGTTGACTGCTAATGTAAGAAATATTTCCATGCACATTCCTTGTGCAACCAAATGGCTGGAGCAAGATCTTTCCGTGGCAGGTGTGCTCATCTCTGCTCCCACCCTGCCTGGCCCAGGGCTCTGCAGAGATGCACTAAGATGGGCACTACTGACAAGTCTGTGGTGGGAGCCAGAAGCTTCACACTCTCCAGGACCACAAGTTGTTGTTACTCTTTGGGGATGCACAGCTGCTGAGGGAGCCTGGCTGCTCAAGGGGACTCCTAAGTTTTAGGTTTGCATTCATCATATTCGCCTAGGAGTTTTTGGGCACTGTACAGCTGGAAAAACCCAAGATAAGGTCTGAAACAGAAGGCTTGACCTCAGTGGTACCTCATTATCCCACCCCTTTCCTCCATCACATTGCCAAGAAATTGCCCAAGGGCACAGAGATCATTCACCCCTGTGGGGAACCAGGCCTGGATATCACAGGACAAAAAACTTGTCTCCTGTCACTGAGCTGGAGAGCAGTGCTGCACAGAGGGGACTGCTCCTTCTGCAGCACAAGGGCTGATAGCCAAACCCACTGCTGCAGCTCACCAGGAAAACCCCATATTGGAGCAGAGGATTAAAAAAAACTAAATCAAAGGATATCTTCTGTGTGGCATTGCAGAAGGAGGCTGGGGCAACAGAAACTGCCCAGACATGGAGGATGCTCTTTCTCCAACTCTTTAGCCAGGGAAGCAGCTAGCTTTTGCCCAGACACCATGGGGTTTATGATGTGCCTGAGAGGAGCAACAAGCATCCCTCAGGATGGTCCGCTGAGTCATGGCTGGTCTATCCGAGGTTGAGGTCTCCAAGGGGCGCAAAGCCCAGGGCAGTGCCATCTGAGCGACAGATGCTCCCAGAGCAGATTTCATTGCATTCCCACCCTGGACATGACTTTAACCTAGACCTGGAGAGCTTGTACAGCAGAAGCCACTTTATTCTCTGTGCTCAGCCTGAGGGACAGGGTACACTACAAAAGGGTCACTCAAAGCCACCTAGGGGGCTGTGGGGACACACTTGCATTGCCCGCCAATGCCACAGCTGCCCAGCACTGCCAAGCATCCCACTAGGCTCCCCGAGACGAGCAGGAAGCACAGCAGGACACACACACTGCTATCTCCTCTGTAGGAGTGTTTTATAAGCATGGCAGATGAAATGAAAGAGCAGGAGAGCTGTAAACAAGCTAATTTGAGTGTCTCCCTGGGGCCTTGTCAAGTCAGCTTCAGCTCCAGTCAACACCTCTCACATCAGCCAGAGCCCAGCCAGGCTGCCCTGAGGGACCAGTGTGCTAATGGCTTTCAGGTGCTCCAGCAAGGCATGGAGGAAGAGCACAGGGAAGGCTCTCTCTCCTTCCCACCCTTGTCCCTTATGAAGTCCCCTCAGCTGGCTCCTGGCTCTGCTCTCAAACACACATTTCAATGCATGACGCCAATTTCCAGGCTACCCAGCATGCTTTTCTAAGGAATGGTTCTTACCACAGTGGAAAAATATTCTTTCACCCCAAAATTAAAGTTAGATCAGGGCCAAAACAAACATAAGAGCATGAAGAGCACCTGTCAAAATCAACTGAGCTTTTTAATAGACTTCCAGAGATCATTTCCTGCCCAGGTCTCTTCTCCCCTGCTCCCCTGCTCCCCTTGTTTCCCTCCCCTTTCCCCACTTGAGCTGAAGCCCCCCTCTGAGCCAGCATCCCACCTGCTTCTAACCCAAAAGCTCCTGTGCCACATTTCCCAGCAGAAGCAATGAGGAATTCAATGGGAAAAGTAAAAAGTCAGGACGGACCCATGCCAGGACTGCAGAACACAGCTACAGCTGGGAATGGACTTCCAGAAAGTGTCCATCCTTCCCAGTGACAATCCTTGGATGTCCTAGAGATGATACATTGAATGCAGCTTGCCAAGGAGGAGTCCTTTCTGCAGCTCGGGAGCCCAAGCATCATGGAAGAGGCAATGGCAACCAGGAAAAGCAAGAACCTGGTTTTCAAGTGCAAAGGAGCAGGAAATTAGGTAGGCAAGCATCCTATCTGTGACAAACTGGGCCACCGACAACACATCAGACAGGCAATGAAACAAAGAGCCAGTGATGAACCCGGCAAGCCACCATACAGCCAGCAGCAGATGTGTTCAATTAGCCCAAGAGCCAATATCCAACCAAACACCAACCTAGCCAGCAAAAAATAGACAATAGACTACTTGTTCCATCAAACAGCTGAGTTAATAGCAAAAACGTGCAGGGAGTGAGCGAGCAGCCAAAAACCCACGCCAGCCACTCAATAAGTCAATTAACCAAAGACCCACATAATCAACCACTTAAGTAGAGCCGAGCAAATAACTCACAATGAGTTATTTATCCATTGAATTTAGCCTCTAGTTTTGCTTGGTCCATCTCTGTGAGCACATGTCAAGTCCCTTCAATTGATTTTCAATTAATCACATTTTAGCTTGTTTACTCTGTGCATGGCTGGCCAAAAGTTAACATTTGAACTGCACTCATTAGCTGTGATTGCCCAGGAAGATTACATGTTGCTCTCTAGTCTCAGATTAGATAAGCACAGTATTGCCAGTGAATCTCAACCCCCCCAAAAGCTCAAACAAGACTGCCATTAAGCAGCCAGGACATGGTGATCACATTATTCAAAGAGCGAGGTCAACAAGCTGCTATTGAACACTTTTCCAGCCATCCAAGAAGTTCAACTAAATAGTCCCAAAGGAAGAAGGCTGGTGATGCTGCTCAAACAAGATTGGGGAATTGGAGGTTTGGGTTTAGTGCCCTAAGGTTGGGTCCCATTTCTGGGGACCTTTTCCATCACTGCAGGACAGTTGCTGAGGACATAGCTCCATGAGCAGGCAAGCATGGCCCAACTCTGCAACTACAGCCCCTTGTCTGGGGAGTCCTCAGATCCTGTCTAGGGTATTGTGGTACCTTCTGCAGAGCCTCCCAGCAGACCTCAGCTCCTGATTTACTGTCAGTTTGAGAAATGTCTCGGTGGTGCCAAGCTGGGGGACACAGCCAGACCAGCTCTTTCTGGCAAGGGCTGGGACATGCAAGGCTCTGATTGCATCTGGATGCTCCAGGCATTACCAGAGCATTAAAGAAACATGAAAAACCCAACCACCTGACTGGGAGCTTCTCAGAGGAGATGCTGTGTTCCCCATCCCACAAACCTTTGCAGAAAGGGCTGCAAGGTGGCATGGAGTTCAGGGCTGCTCTTGTCCTCCTTCTGGTGTAGAAATGCCTCCTTCCTCTGCCCCACACCAGGCTCTTTCACTTGCTGCCAAAAGACCACAGGTCTTCTCATGCAGATGGTCAAACACAAGCCCAAGCAAAGCCCTTGCTCCTGTGGAGCCATGCCACAGCAGGATTTGGCCCATGCCATGGGTCACACTGCACTTCATGGAGCCAGATACCACCAAGCCATGGCCATTTCTACATCAATGCTATGGACGATGTGGAAGGTACCATTCCTGGCCTCCTTCACCCCAAGTTGGTCATGAAAAGAAATGAGCCAGGCAGACTGGACTAGCTCCAAGCATGGCCCCACACAGCTAAGGGAGCTCTATATCCCTTTCCTCCCGGGGCTGCCGTGAGTGCTTTGCATTCAGTGCTGGCCGGGGAGGAGGCATGTGCTGCCGGCTTAGCACTGCCAAACCACATTGTCAACTGCTTCGCTGCTGCCTGTGAATCTTAATCCCACAGGCAATATATAACCAGCAGGAACTACACCATCTTTGAAGTGCGAAGTGGAATATCAGAGGAACACTGCTATATCCTGCCTCTCCGAGAGGCAGTCACAGGGACTGTCAGAGATTAGGACTAATAGTACTTAGCTCACTTCAGCAGCCAGCTGAATCAAATGATCCTTACATGCCCTTATGTCCTAATGAATCGCATCTGATTTTTCGCCCAGCTCCTCGAGCATGGAGCAGCAGCACAGCTCAGACCTTGCGGCTTTCATACAGAGGGCTGTGCAAAAAATCACCACCCTCATTACACTTGCAAATCTGGCCTGTGTTTTTAATCTAGACAGCATCTCCTACAGCTCCCACTGCAGATTCAGGTTTGAGCTCGACTTTCAAAGAGAATTGACCTCTCGAAAGCCAAGCTCGGCTGCAAGCGTCGAGCTTCAGCTTCAAGACCAAACAAAACCCACTGATTTCACATTATTTCCATGCAAAGCTATAAATCAGCTCAGGCTTGGCTTGACTCTAGGCCAAGGCTTGACTGAAAGGTTCATGAACCTTAAGGAATCTTTTGACAAGCTCGGTCTGAGATTCAAATTTGTAATGAAACCCCAAAACAGTGTAGCTCTGCTAGTTCCATGTAATTTCAGGTTTTGTTGTGAACATTTCATGCAGCTCTGGGGACATAGTTACACCAGCATAAACCTAGTTACTCCTTAAAAATCAATAGAGCTGGCCTGGATTTATGCCGGTGTAAGAGCAATCAACCCAGCCCAGAAAAAGAGTTATTTTTATTCCTTGCCTTCTGTTTTGCTAGAATCCACCCAATAAAAGTTCCCAGCCTCAGTCCAGACTGTAGAAATGCAAATGCCAGTAGAGCATAAACCCCAGCATGTGTCTGGAGGAATTTGTGTAAATCAACAGGGTTACTCCAGCTGCGCGAGGCTGCTTGTCCCATGTGTGAGTTGATCAAGCTCAATGAAAACCAACAAGAACCCAAGGACCCCCCTCCCCATCCAAATCTGCTAGTGCCCCGAGGGGCTTCTGTGAGAAGAGACATTTAGTGGTCTGTTGCCCTAAGTGGTGACTGTTTCTGAAGGGCAGAAAAATCACCATGCCCCATCAGACTGACCTCAGGACAGAGGTTCCCACAGCCCCAAGAGGGGTGGCTCCTGCTCCCCCAGTGTGCTGCTGGGCTCTCAGCAGGCCTGTCAGGCTTATTGCCACTGATTTTTCACAGAGCCCCAGCTCTAATAAGGCAAACTGAGTTTGTGCTCTGGAAGCAAAATGCTGTCCTCCACCCTCGTTCTTATTTTGTAGCATATCTGCAGTGGTGGGTCAACATCAGATTGCTCCAAATGGGAGAATTGATGCGAGGTGCTGGGCCAAAGCCCGTTGAGCTCCTTTCTGTCCCAGCATGGGAACCCATCTCCGCAGGTTCAGCTGGATGGCTGCTGGGGTAAGGTACTGCTGCTGCCCGGCCTCCTGCTTGCACAGCAGAGAAATCCTGGGGTCTAAAACCTTGTGCACAAGCAGAGCAGAGCATGGCAGCCAGGTGGTGAGCTCCATTGCCCTGAAGTAATATCAGCCCTTTCAACAGAGCCGCTGCGGACGTATGCTACAGCAGCGTTTGGCCTGGCACCAGTTACTGCTCCTTCTTATGCCAAGCGTTTCCCGCAGTAAGACAGCAAACAGCAGGAATTCCCTCTATTTGCTTGTTTTAAAAAGTTTCTTATTGCAAAGGTTTAAGACCTGGCAGGAAGCGGGAGCTGTTTATTTACCCAGGGGCTCACAGCAGCCCCAGAGATGTAATGCAAGGAAGCAGTCTTACTTGCCTGCTCCCCACCTGCACCCCAGCCCTCCCCAAAGGCTGGCAGGCAGCTCTCCTTTCACAGCTCATTTTAGTACCCAGAAAGCCAGTGGCCTTCCTAGACTAATCTCAGCCTGCCAGATCCTCCTGCCCTTGTTTTAATCCCACACCCGCTCCCAAGGGCTGAGGTACTTTGACGCATGCTCCCTTCCATGCCTTTGGAAGGGCAGTCCTATAAGGCAGCTGGGCCATTGCTTTGGCAGTCATTATCATTCTACCAGTACTGCTGAGAAGTTGGCTTGGCCCTCTGCCTTCCCTGCTAGGCTCTTCAAAGGTGTTAAGGAGGAATTCCTCGCTCCCTGGCAGCATCTTGCTGACACTTCAGTGCAGATGCACTGAGATTTAAGGGTTTGTCCACATAAGAAAATCCATCATTGATTTGCTGCCCCTTGATCTAAGTAAGTAATGGTACCCATCTCAGAGGGCTTTGAGGTGTGATCAGTGGGACTTTGGGTGCTGGTTGTGCCAGGCTAGCTCCCTCTCACATGCCCTGGGCAGGCTTGGAGCAGAGTTTTGGAAGGGGTCCCTGCAGTGACCCTCTGTGCTGGGTGTGGGGCTCATTCCCATAAACACTGGATTGTCCTATGGCCATCTTTCCTAAGATATGGCCTTCATGTTCCTGGGGACGCTGCTGGGGTGAAGGGGCTGACATTGCTGAGGGTCTGGTGTTCCCAGCCATCTTAGCCATGTGCTGAAGTACCACACGGAGTCAGACACCTCCTGAGAGCACAGGACTCGGTCTTCCGTGGCCTTGCAGCACCTGCCCAGCAAGTCCAGCATAGGCCTTGATGCATGGACTTAGCTTACGCCTCATGTCAGTGGTATCACTCCAACACACAATCCCAGCCAGGGTGCTATCTGTCTACTGTCCATTTTGGAGCTTCCCTTTGGAAAGCAGGAGAAGGCCTGCTGCACTAACAAAGATAGGATTCCAAACCTTGGATGCCAACTTGAGCTTTAAAGGAGCTTGGTTCTATAGCTGAACCCATCTTTAAAGAGACAGGAACCTTAATGCTAAGGGGTCCCACCTTATTTATCATTAATGCTGCTACTAATTTGTACTTACATTATAGTTTTCAGCAAAAAACATGACAGTAAAGAAAATATTAGCCCTTGTCCTACGAGGAGTGAAGTCCAGGAGCGAGATGAATGATCGGGGAAGAAGCCACACCGTTGTCAGGGAGTAGCAAGAGCAGGATTGGGGTGAAGGATGAGCCAGGAGCCAAGGGTAATGGCAGCACGGGGGTACCCACACTGATGGGATGTAACCCTGAAGGCAGCAAACACAGCAGGTAGAACTGAGGGCTGGTAACAGGGCACAGTGAGAGCCCCAGGGAGTGATGAACAGTGTCCAGGGTCCATGCAGGGAGTCCAGTCAGGAGCAAAAGCAGCCAGAAAGAGGACTGGGGGTGACTTTCAGCACATAGCCAACATCCATCTAGAAGCAAGAGGCACACCATCCAGCCCAGCCCAGGGAGAGAAGGAGTGCCCTGGGGCTGAGCTTAAATAGAGCTCAGGGTCCATGGGCAGGGGTGTGGGTGAGGTCCCAGTTGAGGCTGGTCAGGGCAATTGATGTGCATTAAGGTGCACCTGAAGGTGCTCCAGGGCACCTGGCAGATGTGGGTGCAATACTGCAGTACCGAGAGGAGGCTAGCCCAGATGTTTAGAGGTGCCACGTGTCTGAAGGCCCTCTCCCTGTCCATAGCACAGACGAAAATCAGAGTTTCCAGAATTTGCCCACCTTCTTCTCAGGGCTGTGAACTGCTGTTGGGAAGGTGGTTTCACAGCTCTGCTGTCGGCAGGGAGCAAGGCCAGCCTCTCTCCCTGGCAGCAATGCTGAGAATCCACTGCAGTAGGCCAGGATTCCCCCAGCAGTGATTCTGGCAGGAGCCTGGACCAATGATCCCCAAATACAAGGGAGGGACTGCAGGTTGAATGCCTTGCAGCAGACACCAGGATTTGGCCTCAAGCGCTACGCATGAGGGGAGAGAACCCACTGGGGAATACAGAGTTATTCAAATTGGATGTGAGCTACATTTTATCTTATTGGAGTGGGTTCGGAGGTGATGTAATCACTCAGTGTGCTTGTACGTTTGGGATTGGGACGAGATGCTGTTTATCATGAGCTGACAAGTCAAGGAAGGATGCGAGAAAATGATCTGGGACTTCCCATGCAGGACTTGCTGGAGCTGCGAACCGGGGCAGACGTGACTGGAAGCCGTAAGGATTAATGGCCCCTCTGCTGCTGTACAAGGCGCGAATGAATGAAATTCTGTTCCCCTTACAAAGGAATGCCATTAATTCAAGGGGAGATAGTCCAGATTTTTCTCCAGTGTGATGAAAGCAGAATTTGGCCCTTGATCTTGCACAGAAAACGCCTGTATAGCAAGTTTTGAGGTGCTTCTTTCCATTTCTCTTTTGATTTGATTGCATTTTCTTCTGTAGAAACATTTTTTTCCAGTAAATGCAGAGAGAAAGGAATAGAGAGAGATAGGCAGGCAGACGAGGAGAGGGAAGGAAAAATGACTGAGCAGAGGGAAGCTGTGCCTGGGATGTGGGGAGCTGCTCCCCCCAGGAAGTGGGGGAGATGCTGGGGTGCATGAGGTGAAAAGCTTGGGATGTGGGAGGTCTCCGGCACCTTTGTCGCCTCTTTGGCTGGAATCCATAAGTAAATACGGAGTTGACTGAAACTGCTCCTGCTCGCCAGGAGCCCCTCTTTGGCGCTTGCTGGAATTTAGGGCGGGAGGGGGCCAGGTGGGGTCTGTGTTTGCTCACATTCCTCTTTGTGTGCCAGTTTCAGGATGCTGGTGCAAAGCAGGGGAAGGCGGTGGCGGGGCAGCGTGTGTGGCCGGGAGGGGTGACAGGCTCCCTTGGCTTCTGGTGGCTTCATGCCCAGGTTGCTGGTCCGGGAGGGGGAGGCAATGCAGCCTTAGTGATGGAGAATAGAGCGCAGGGGCAGGGTTTTGCAGCACAGAGGACCAGGCGGGTGAGCTGGGAGGGCTGGGGCTGGCACTGGAAGCCAGGCAGGGATGGGAGCCCCAGCAGATGAGGCTATGCCATCTTCCAGCAAGGCACCAGGTCTCCGCAGAGCACAAGGAGGCAGTGCCCTCACTGAAATTCTGTGGGCACACTAATGCAAGGGGTCCTCCACACCATGCATGCCTGGTTCCAAGCAGATGAGCATCCAGGAGGGAAAACATGGCACATGGCTGCCTGCCAGCTCAGCTGTGCCCAGTCCCTCTCCTCTGAGCTATGGTCCCACCAAATTTCCAGCCGTGGGGTGCTCTGGACCCAGCCAGTATACGCTTCATGACCTATTTCTGCTCAAGCTCTCTAACTTGCAGCTTTGCTATCTGTCACGGTAGGGAGCTTCACCTAACTCCCTAAATTAAGCTAGCAGTGCCTTTTCTTACAGAGTATCTGGGACAGAGCCGCTTTGCTGTGTGTCACCCAGAACAGTGGCAGGCTGAGCTCTCTGCCGAGCTCCACCGCCTACCATGTAGCATCATGTTTGCCACCCACGTCCTGCTTGGAGCTTCTCTCTGCTGGCAGGATGCAGTGGTACGACAATCTACAAGCAGAAGCAGCAGATGTTTGTTTAAGAAAAAAAAAAAAAAGAGGCAACAATCCAGAATTTTGCTGATAGAAACACAATACCAGCACTGAATACAACTGAAGGAAGACAAAAACATCCCAAAGACATAAAACATCAGGCCCCTTGGAGAACCTCCAGGCTACATGCACCGAACTCCATCAGCCTCGAAGAAATGAGTGCTTAACCCCTTTTCAATCTCTTTGGCAGTCCAGCCCTCGAAGATTTATAGCAGACTCTGCATGAGGAATCTTCCCTGACATGTCCTGCTCCTTTAATTATGGGTCAGAAAACTAACAGCCGCCCTGCAGACACCCGTCTGACCGTCCCATTCCCCTCCCTGTGGGACATGTGGCCCCTTCCTCGCCGTCAGTCCCCACCGTCTCCACAGCCCTGCTGACACCTCAGGGCCCTGCCATGGTGCCAGGGTTGCCCGTCTGCCAAACACCGGGTGCTCAGATACACACTAGTCCCCATGAGCTGTACTGGCAGCCGGCGCATCCCTGGGATGCTCTTTTAGGAGGCAGGTGCCCCGCTGCTGTGCTCCCCTGCCTGCACAGGTGATGCACTGCCAGGAGCAGGAGTTGGAGCAAGCCGGCAGGCAACACAACCAAGCAGTGTTGCAAATTCCTCTCTGCCGGCGCCGCTCATTCCCAACCTCTAATTACGGCGGTGCTGCAGGGACCAGCCTGGCGCGGCTGGATCCCGGGGTCAGGCCAGGCTCCAAGGTCCAGACGCACTCCAAAGACAGCGCTGATGTATTTTGACAGGACTTAAGGACACCTGCTACTTTCGGAGATTTTTCTCTTTTGCTAGCGAGCTTTCGAACGAGCGCGTGTGTGTTGACAGGGGCAGATATCACTGGAGAGTGTTGAGGAGGGAGCAGGAGGGAAATCTCCAGAGAATGTGTCAGGAAGGATTTTTCTCGGCTGCTCACCCTACAGTGAGCGATGGGCACTGAGGAACTGGCATCCCTTGGGCCTAGCTAATGTGTGCTAACTTTGGTTATGAGGCCTTATCATATTCTTTTTAATGGCACTTAAAAGGCAATTAGAAGCTTTAATTTTTGGAGACCACACACATGCCCAACCCTTGTATTTATGCTGGATGGCTTCCATCTTGGAAACTTTCTTGGCTTTCTACCCATCCCCAGGACATTTCCAGGACTCCACCTTCCCCTGTCCAGCCCCATGGCCACAGGGGAGCTGAGAGGATTCATGGCCAAAAGCATCGAGAGGGAAACCAAGCTACCAATCTTTCTCATCCATCGGAAATGTCTCAAGCTGAGCAAAGCATGTGCTCCAGGCACAGGACGGGGTCTGCATTAACTCATGAAATAAAGAGCCTGTTCTGCCTTGTGAGTGCAATACAGAGAAGGACAGACTTCTTTCGTGCCCGTGCCAGGCCTCGTGGACTGCAGCTGAGATGCTGCACCCTGATAGATCTAGTGATCTTGATGGATTTGCTCCAAACAGACATTGGAAAGCAAAACCAGTTCTGTATATTTGTTTTACCAGCTCCATTAGAATCATAGAATAGTTTGGGTTGGAAGTCACCTTTAAAAGTCGTCTAGTCCACCCCCCCTGCAGTGAGCAGGGACATCTTCAACTACAACAGGTTGCTCAGAGCCCCATCCAACCTGACTTTGAATGTTTTCAGGGATGGGGCATCTACCACCTCTCTGGGCAACCCGTGCCAGTGTTTCACCACTCTCATCACAAAAAAAATCTTCCTTGAAAATCACCCCCTGTCCTCTCCCCACCTTCTATCCCGGTTTCCCTAGTGTCCCCACCTAAGGAACTGCCAGCCCAGTAACTGTCAAGTCCAGGCTTGACTCTCCCAGCCGTAGCTCTGCTGGGCACATCATTGGGGTGACACTGTGCAGGGTCCCTGCTGCACAGCAGGCAGGGAGGGCAGTTCTGAGTTTCACCTGCCTGTGCAGGAGCTGGGTATGGGAGATCACCTGCCTGCTTTAGCACAGGCAGGTCTTTGGTGGGAGTGACTGGGAGCCCAGCAAGGGCTGAAAGGTGATTTTCAGCCTGGGAGCCATCATTCTATCCCACACAGTATTACAATGCAGAGCTCCCTCCGTAAAGTGCCTGGTTGAGTGATGTAGAGCCATGTTGGCCAGATCTCCCTGTGAGTTTCCAGACACGTTATATATATATATATATATATATATATATAGCTGCTGTTTTGCAGCCAGTGGGAAATGAAGGCTGTTCTCAGCCTTGTTCCCTTTCTGTGTATTACCCACACTCCCCCTTGCTGGCATTCACCGGACCCATTCTTAACATGTATCAGAGGAGAAGCCAGGAATTCAATAGGCAGTGAAGGTGCTTGGTGTCTTCTCAAACTGCTCCCTTGCCTTTCCAGGAGTTTTGCACTGGGTTGGGGTGGTGGGATCGTGTGAGGAGGGCTGGAATGAGCATTGCTGCACATCTCCCCCAGTGTCAGAGCCTCTCTGTCTGACTGCTTTCATGTGCAAAAGGCAAACCAGAAATACACCTGACCTCTGAACTTTGGACGGGCCCTTTCACCACCTCAAAGCAGTTGACATTATCTCTGTTTTACCTCCTTCCTCTCTTTGCTCCAACGCCTAGACACTTATGCCAAGTCCAGTTCTCAGAACATCTGCTCTTTCAAAGAGTTGGGAGGTCCCAGGACCAGTCAGTCCCAGAGTCAGGACTCTGACATCTGGTTCAGCCTTGTCTATGAGTCACTTGGGGAGCTTGGGAAAGTCACGTAACTATTCCTAGCCAGTGCAGCTGAATGCTGGGGTGGTGTGAGTCCCACCCTGGCGGGCCCCAGTTGGCCGCCCTTCTCCAAGGCTTCACCTCTGAGCGCATGCCAAGCGCCTTGAACTCTTCCGACGGAAAGGGCCTTGCAAATGCCCCATGGTCTGATGTCCCATGATGGGAATATAGGTGTGCTATACCAACGGTCCTCTGCCAGCCCATTTCCAGAAAAGGAAGGTGCAGAGATGCTCTGTGTAGTCTTGCATCAGCCGTCAAGATGTCAACAGGCACTTTCATGTAACGCCATTTTGTGGGATTTACCTGCTGCTCCCCTCTGCCCTGTGGTCCATTCCATCCCACTACTTCAGAGCGATTTCAACTATTTTATTGCATTTGCTTCTCAAGACCAAAGCCTGCTCACAGCCTCCCTGGCATTGAGCTGGAGAAACACCGCCAGTCCCAGCTTTACACCAAGGTTAACTGAGCAGAGCCTGGCCCTTGTGTGTTAATTGTTCACAGACTCATTATTGCCCTTCCCCAGTCTTTGTTGTTTCCTTGGAGGGGCTGGGAGCTGCGGACCTCCTGCGTGCCGGGTCCCAAGCAGAAGAGTGCTGCAGGAATGGGAGCTGGCAGCTCCCAGCCAGGGGTTGTTGCGGGGGATTTTGTTCCACCGCCTCTGCTGGGGCTTTGTTTTTCCATCTCCATCCAATGAAATAAACACTTTCACATGTCTCAAAGTCCCGTGGATGGAGCTTGCACGTCCTTGTGGAGTGGCCTGCCCCCGCCGGCTTCCCCACTAGCCTGACTCGCTCCAGTGCCACCTCCAACCCCTTTAGCTGAGTGGGACCTCGGTGCTCTCCTCCCGGGGACTCTGGTGGCACTTTTCCCCAAGGACATGATTTCCCCGGAGGGACAAAACCTGGTGGCCGTGGGACATGGTGCAGGACCATCCCCGCTGTGCGTGGCTGGGAGCAGAGGTGAGCCTGATGCCTGGCTGGAGTGGTGACGAGGAGCCTGAGCGCAGCAGGAGGAGGGGGCCCTTGCAGAGACACCCCTGGGACTCCCTGCTCCTCTCACCGTGGGACCGCAAGCATCCACCCCGGCTCCTCAGCCGAGCTCGAGGCTTTGTGCCCCTGAGATTCATCCAGACCTTTCCCCAAGACCCCCCTCCCCTTTTCTGTGAGCCCAGGGGCTGTGTGGGGAAGGAGGAGAGGGGGGCAAGGGGGAGGGAGCGTATTTAGGCCCCGTTGTTTCTGCTCACAGACGTGGCAGTCCCTGTGTGTGCTGCAGCTCCAGCACTGGCAAGCACAGCCCAGGCTGCTTTTATATTTCCTGCCTTCGCTCCCAGGCAGCTCTGGGACAGCCCAGCACCAAGGCATGGCGTCGGCTGGGACCCCCGCTGAGCTGGCCGAACTGGGGGGGGATCTGATCCCCCGGGGAACTGCGAGCCCCTCTGAGCATCACGGATGTGAGCAGTACAGAGGGAGGGCAAGCCAGCCCCAGGAAGAGGAAAATCTGAGGTGCTCTCATGGTGTCCCCTCTCCTGGTGTGGGTCAGGAGATGCTCCCCAGCCAGGGTGATGCATTAGCCCCTTCCACGGGGAAAGCCCAGGGGGGGTCTGGGGCTTGCATTGGCCTCCCCTGCCCCTCTGCCACAATGATTTACATCAGCACAGCCCAGATCCAGCCTTGATCCCATGGGGAAGGTCCTGACCTTCCTGCCCTCCCCACTTGTGTTTGGGGAAGGCAGGGGTCCCTGGGGAAGGCTGCAGAGCCCAGCAGAGATGTGGGAGCTGTGATCAAGGCTGCGTGGGGCACTGTGCCCATGGGAGCATCCCACTGATCTCCCATGCAATTAGCCATCCTCTGGGGCAGGCCAGGGGTTTGGCTCTCCTGGGACATCCAAATTAGTGTCACCATCTGCAGTGGGTCACAAACCAGCCAACCCTCTCTGCCATCCGCTTTTGTTACCAGAGAGGTCAAGGTCTAACCCGCACCATAGCAGAGAGGGTCCAATTCTCCTGAAAGTCAAGGTCTATGGTGGCCTCGCTCTTTCTGGGTCCTTTGCTGCATCCCAGGAAGAACAGCTGCACTTGTGTTTTGGGGGGATTGCTGCAGAATTAGGGGGTCCCCAGAAACAGGACCTGGGTGTCACAGAGGACACCTGGAGCAGGGGGAAGGCAGCCCCCCAGCAAGGAAAAGGCTGGGCTGGGAAACTGTGGAGCAGGTGGCAAAGGGAATAAGTAGTCTGATGTCCCCAGTCAGAGGCAGGCTGGTCCTTTTTTGGGTGCTGAGCCTCGGAGCCCAGTTTCTTGGAAAAATGCAGTTTTCGCAGCATCCCCGCCAGCCAGTGGGGAACCAGGCTTTGGCCCAGGTGGAAGCCTGCCGGCTCCTCTCCTTCCCTCCGCATCCCCGAATCTGGCAAGTGCCACCGGCGAGATACAAAGAACAGACATTTCGTGGCAGAGAGACACTCACGTCCCCGACGCGTTTGCAGCCCGGCTGCTTTTGCCCCCCCAAACAGGCGAGCCCAAAGCTTCTCCTCCGCCTCTGCTGTGTTTTGGCTCTGCTTCTCTGATGCCATAAATAAAAGGCAGGACATAAATAAATAATAATAATAAAAAAAATCCCTGCACAAACACATAACAAATCAAAATGACCCCGTCTGTGAATGAAGGGAAAGAAAAGGCAGGTCCCTCCCTGGAAGTCTCGAGAGCTTCCAAAAATAGGCTGCGGCCCCAGCCAAGGCGAGCGCAGCCAGGGTTTGCTCGGTCAGCGCCAGCACCGGAGGGGAGCAGCGGTTTCCCAGCCACTCCTGCCCTGCTCCAGTGCCCGTGGATGGATGAACCATGTGCCCCTCCCACGGGCATAGCAGCGAAGAGCCCCGTGGTGCAGTGAATGGCAGCGTGGGTTGGGTGGTGTGAAAACCCTCCAAAAACTCAGGGTGAAGTTTTACTTTGCTGCTTACAGCTGAGCAACCCATGGGCCATGAAACACTTCACCCTGAAGGTGGGCATGGTTGGTGCTGTAGCCAGGATGGCAAAAAGGGTCCCACGAGCATGCATGCCCTCAATTTCAGCACCCAGCTGCCTCCCAGCCCTCATATCGGCTGTTACACAGACCTAGAGGATTTTCCCCATTTTCCTAGGAATCTCCATGCTGCACTGGGAACATGCAATTGGATGCTTTCTGTCTTCAGACACCCCCGAGAGCGGCTGCTGCTGGGGGTGTGGGGGTGCTGGGGTGGCCAGGGATGGCAGAGGGACTGTGCCATGGCTGCAGTGTGGGGTGCTGCTAGCAGCAGCCCCTCTCCCCAGCGTGCATCTCCCCAGGCTTTGAGCTTCTCCCAAGCCTTGCTGCAGGAATGCATCTCACGCTGGCTGCTGCCTCCCACATTTGGGAACCATGAGTGGAGCAGTGGGGCTGGGGATGGAAATTTGGGCTTGGCCCTGCTGGCTCACCTGTCTCAGCCCTGCACCTAGCCCAGGGGCTGCACAAAACCCCCAGCAGACCTTGGCATCCTTCTCCTTGTTGGAGGCACCCCAGGCCTCCCATATCTGGGCAGGATCTGCCATCCTGCTGGGTGCGGGTAGAAGAGGCAGGAGAGGGAGCGATGGAGCTGGAGCTCCTGCTGAGCTGGCGGCTGCCTGTGCATGGGCAGCACAGCCTCCCCGCTCCTCTGGCCGGAGTCACATTGCTCCCTTAACCCGGCGTGCCACAGTTCAGCGAGTGTGTGCACGAGCGCACACATCCTCCAAGAGCCCCAGCCGGTGGCCAAGAGACTCCAGATGCTGGAGGAGCTGTGCACAGCTGCCGGCCAGCAGCGGCTGAGGGGGAAATAAAGAAATAAAGAATTGACACCCTTTCTCTTCCTGCCCTTTCCTTTCCCTTTTTCTTTCCCTTTCCCCTTTCCAACCCAGGACAGAAAGGAAAAGAAGTGCCCAAGTCCAGGCTCCCCTTGCTGGCACCATTCCTCTCTCCCAGCTCTCAGTTCAGCAGTGGTGCTGCCTGACCCCAGCACAGCAGCAGGACATTTCCATGTCCCCTCCATCCTCTTTGGTCCATCCTCCTAGCTCCCAAGGCTGGGCCATGCCTGCGAGGTCACCCTGAGCAGAGCTGCCTGCCTGGCTCAGCAAGGGGAACCAGCAGAGGCAGTGACATTGCTGGAAAGAGAAAATCTCCCTGAATAATGGAACAGGAGCCTGGTGAGCTCGCTGTGCGGAGCCTGCCTGAGAAATGAGAGCATGGAGCAGGAATGTCAGGTATTTCCTTCTGCTCCCCAGTGCTAGAGCAGCCCCAGGTAACCTGCAAGGGCAGAGGAAGGGACCAGTGCTGCTTCCCTGAATCCCTTTGCTGCTGGGGAGCTCTGGGGTAACCTCCAAATCACAACCAAAGCTGCAGGGATGGAAGTGAGGCAGTGTCTTGCCAGCGAGATACAGATCTGATGCTGTCAGCTCAAATGGGAAAGGAAACGGAGAAGAAGCCTGCAAGAATTGCAAGAGGTTTTATTTGAAGATTAGATTGATTGAAACATTTCTGTAGTGTGGGAGCTGGGAAGGAAGCTGCCTCAGAGGGGGCCAAGCTGTATTTAAAATGAAAGTGTTTCCTGGGCCATCCGCCCAGCGTGCCTGCAGGAGCGGGATGGGGAGGGTTTTACAGAGACACCAAAAACGTGGAGGTCCACGAACCCTCCTGTCCTACCCCGTGGGCTTGGCTGAACATCCCCTGTGGGTTGTTCAGCAGGGATGGAGAGGAATCAGCCCTTAAAAGCAAAGGGGGGATGCAGGACTGGAGAGACACCAGCCCCCCAAAGTTGAATTCAGGTCGCAGTCCCACTGCCCCTTGGTTTTGTTTCTTCCTTTGCGTGGCTTGTGGTTGAAACTCTAAACCGGCTCATCTGGCCGGCTGGCCGATTGGGAGCGGGGCTGCAAAGCTGGATCTTGGCGCAAGCCTCGCATCGGCTCTGCATAACCCCCAGCCATTTGTGCATGATGGAAAAGCACAGTAAAGCTTTTGCTTCCTAGTTTGCATAAGCATTGCTGCCATTTCCAGAGAGGATGGGAAGGATAACAGGCAGCCCACGGCTTTGAAGGCTGGGGCGGGAAGGAGAGGGGCTGGTGTGGAGGGGCAAGGGGGATAACGGCAGCTACAGCGAGGGGCTGCACATGCAGCGGGGTTTTCATCCTGCTGAGAGCGAGGACCAGCGTGTTTTGCACACAAACACTGTCAACATGGAACTCGGTGGAGACAGTTTGAGCACCAGCAAAGACGTGAGTGTCCTTGTGCCTGCGTAGGGTTCCCTGCTGCAGAACATAGACAGTGTGCAAACGTCCTCCGGTCCCCCCCAGGTTTCCTGGCCTGGTGGTTCCAAGCATTAGGTGTGCAAACACAGCCCTTCCCTGCAGCTGCACAGCAGATGAGCGGTTTGCTCACTTGTCTGGCAATGCTCTGCTCTGCCGGCTGACACTCCCCAATTACACGTGGTCTTCTGAAATGCAACCAAGCAGCAAAAGAAACGAGCAGCTCTGTCCTTCCCTTTATTAAACTCAGAAGCTGAAACATCAACACCTCTATGCTTCTATCCAGGGATGGGGGCAGGTCCCAGCTTCACCAGCTCCCAGGAGAAGATTATGAAATGGAAATCAAAGGGAATAGAGCAAAACAAGAAGATGACCCCGAACTTAAAATCTGCTATTTTGCTTTTACCGTCTTCTTCCTCCTTACGTTTGTTTCTGAGCATCGGTAGAAGGACTGGCCATGCCAGCTATCCTACATGTGAGGTTTGGCTTAAATCAACAGAAATCCAGCTGCTTTCCATGAAGAATATTAAGTTTTTCTTAAAAAATTGCAGCTGAAGCTTTTGAGTTTGGGACAATCCTGAAATCCTTCCTGGTGGCTCTGCAGGCCAGGGCACCCTCATCTCTCCCTGGGAAGGTCTCGCTGCATGAGTCCTGCCCTGCCATTTCCTCTTGGGCCGCTTGGAAAGGGGGGCCCCAGAGAAGTGGCCTCGCTGGGGTCATTGAGGAGCTGTGACATGTGCAGGTGCTCTGAATGCTGCAAAGCCCTGCAGCGACAGTGCCAGAGCTGTTTGCCTTTACTGCTTCTGCCCAGGACACAGCTCCTGGCTTCAGCTCTCTCTAACCTCATGCTATACAACTCAACAATTCCCATTTTTTACCCTTTCCCAGACCTACTCCTCCCTGGGTGTCGATCCCACCCGTTGCAGGATGCACCCATGTCCTCTGTGCTTTTCTCAAGCTCCTCACCGCAAGGCAGATGCTGACGGAGCTGGTCTAACCTCAGACCTGGGGTCCCACTGCCTCCCCCTTCCTGGCCCCTCCTGCTTGGCTGATGTTTGATATTGCTGTCTCCGCTCCAGGCTCCTCAAAGGCCGTTTTCCGCCATTTGTCTGTTCTAATTTGGGTCTTCGGTGGGACAAGTCTGTCTCCTCTCTGGATGCGGATCCAGCCCATGCTCGTGGCCATGGCTTAGACACGTCTGCATGTGGCTGGGCTGCCTGGCAGCGGCCCCGGCTGGGGATGTTCTCGGTCCTTCCCAGGGAGAGCTTTAAACCCTGCGGCAAGCACAGCGGTAGCAATTCAGCGCCCTTTGGCTGGGTCTGAGCAGGGGCATGGATCCTTGGGTCCTTGGGGGAGAGAGGGAGCCCCCAGTGCGCCCACCGTGTCCTGACCCCTTGACCCATGCTCCAGCGTGCATAGGGCTGTCAGGGTGTCCATGTTGCCTACCTGCCTTTTTGGCATGAAGACCCTTCCCTCCTTGCAGCTGAGACACAGGGCTGAGCAAAGACCATCCCTTGTGAGCCAGAATCGGCTCCCCTTGTGAGCAGGACATCTCAGCAGGGACAGGATCTGGCCCCTCTCCCCCCAGCCTCTGCAATTGAGCACTGTGGGGATGCCTTGTAATTATGCAGCCCGCTGAGGTGTTGTTATTAGGGTATCAAATCATTTGGCAGCAGGAAAATGAGGACACAAAGCAGAGGAGGAGGTGCTGGTGCTGCAGGTAGACATGTAGGTCCAGGGGTAGGGGGAGCCGTGGGACTGGTTCCCCATGGCTCTCACCTTTGGGGGTCTTGGTGTCGCCCTGAGAGGTTGTGAGGTTTCTTGTCAGTGGGAGCATATGTTTTGTCCTCTCTTTCTTTACCTGGCTGAAGGCATGCAGGAGTTTTGTCCTCCTGAGAGCTCTGTCCTGTTCCCAAGTAGCGCTGGGACTGGGTGTTGTGATGCTGACACCTTGGCTGCCCCCATCGGATAGACAGAATGAGATAAAATTAATTATTTGGAATGATCTCATTAAAGAGTGGGGGGTAGGGGAAAGAAAGGCAGTGGCTCTGGCTGGGAGCCCCCTCTCTACCCACCAGGTCCTGCTGCCTCCCTCAAGAAATAAGAAGCACTCACCTTCCCTCCTACAGACCCCTGCTCTCACCCAGCCTTTGGCTCCTTGGAGAAGCCATGCGGTGCCAACATCAATGCCACTGGGGCAGGGAGACATCCCAGGATGAACATGGGGAGGACCGGGACTGCTGCTGCATTTCTGGGGGGAAGGGATGGTAGCTTTTTTTTTTAAAAAAAAAAACAACCAGAAATCGGGTACCTGCCAGGAAAAAAAAAAAAAATCAAACATATTTTCCGACGTATCTTGGCTGTGGAAGTGGGGATGTGACAGCCATGGAAAATGGGAGGGATTAGGTAATATGCCGGGATGTAAATAAATAAATAAATGAGGGAGTGGAGCTGGGGGGAAAATCCCAGAGCAAGTCCCCCACCCTGTCCCTGCCACCCTTTTCCAGACCCAGCAGCCCCCCCCACTGCTCCAAAGCCCCTGTGATGCCGTAGGGAAGAGGCTGCTCTGGGAGGCGTGCTGTCCTGCTGTGTGCTGGCATGAGGAGCATGTTTTGAACCGCGGTGAGAGATTCTGGGAGCAATAAAAAATGGCTTTGCTCCCCCCCCCCCTCCACTCCCCCCTCTTTTTTTTTCATGTGCTGCATTTCCTACAATCTGATTTTCTTCTCTCTGGCAAATACAGGTTTCAGGTTCCCAAGCATGGGGCTGCGGTTTGAGAGGAGCAATGGAAACTCCCTTGTGGTGGGAAGGGGCCAAAGGCACAGGGGTGCAGGAGGGGAAGGAAAACGGGGCTGTTCTCACTGGGGTGTGGAGGCTTATAGGGGCAAGGAACTAAAACCCCTGCACTCTGCTCTGCACCAGGCACATTTTTCATTTAGTCCATCCTGTCTGAGGCTGAGGATGATGATGCATCTGGAGCTGGTGCCATCTCCCATGCTGGAAGAGGAGACCTTGGAGGGTCCCATCACCCTAAGGCCACCCCAGGCCCCACGGCTGACCCACAGGAGGGTCAGAGCTGGGTTTGCTGGTGACCCCTACCCACCGCCACCTCCATGTGCCTGTGCATATCCCCCAGGGCACTTCCCTGCCTGGCTGATGGCCAGCTTGTTCGCCTTTTCCAGACAGCTGGGGAAGAAGTGAAAGTGATTCTCTCCATTCCCAAGCAAGATCTCTATTTACAGGGACTTCAAATATTTATCTAAAGCGCAGGGCTCCAGCAGGGACATCGGCACGTGGCAGCTGGGTCCCCCCCAGCCCAGCCCTTGCTGGGCTCTGCAGCTCCATCATGCCTCCTCACCTTCAGGCCATCTCCTGCTCTTTATTTATTTCCTTGAGGATCTTCCCTGCAGTAAATCACTGCTAGCAAGGTTGGTCTGGGGGTGACAGGATTCAGCTGCCTGCTAGGCTTTTGGCTGCAACCTGCAGGAGCACCTCTCCTTCTCTTTATGTGGGCCAGATAATCCTCAAAATGAGGAAAAGCACCAGGATCTCCGGAGGCTATGTCCGTGGATCAGGGAGCTTTGAGGCAATTTGGACAAGACCTTGAAAGCTGTCCTCTTTCCTCTCCCTCTCACTGCCTGGGCATTTAATTCACCACCTGCCATGAAAGTATGATCGTACCAGTTGGGGCAGTCCCTCCTTGTCCAGTATCGTCTTGGCACTCCTTCATGCTTCCTGGCTCCTGAGGAAGCCATTTCAACCCAAGGCTTGCTTTCCAATCAGCAAAGTATTATTTCCAGCCCTTTGCAGCACGAAAACAAACAGGGCTTTTCCTATCACTGCTTCCTTGGTGGCATCTGCTGTTTCCTGACAGCTTCAGCAAGGGATGAATTTGTAACCCAGGGTCTGGCTGCCAGGTCTGCAGCTGGAAGTGGCATCCCTGGTCCCTCGCTTGAGAGAGTGTTTGGGGAGAGGCGGGTTCATGCCCTCTCACACCCCCCCGCAGCCCCAGCACCATCCCAGCCCACTCTCCATCTTGACTCCTCGGCTCTATCACCCTCTGTCAAGATGTCCCTCCATGCCCTGGGTGCGCACCCCACGCAGGAGCCAGTGGATGGAGATCCCATCCCAACTCCAGCCTCAGCTTAATGGCACTTCTGGTTTTCATGTTTTCTCTGTTTTTCTTCCCTCTTCTTTGAACGCTTCTCTTCACAACCACAAAGCCATTGGGCAGAGGTGCACAGGCAGCAGAGTGTGCAGGGACAGATGTAATCCAAGAGGGGAACACTCCCCGCACCACCGGGCTGGGGGAGGAGAGGAGGCAAAGATGCTCTGTGCAAACAGGCTCTCCCGCAGTGCCTACAACATGGCTCTCAAAGGGTGGGTTTCAGTTCAAATCTGCCCAGCAAGAGCAGTTTGCCAAAACCCCATAGAGAAGACCCTGGGAAACCCATATTTCTTCAGAGTCTCCAGGTTCCCAGAGCACAGCTGTGACTCACACGGGGTGAGCCCAGCCCTGAGTGGTGCCTGGTCCAGGTGGTGCAGACCCAGAGTGTAAAACCATCCAACACGCTTCAGTAAAACTGGGTGGGCTTCAGGAAAATTATCTTGGTGGAAGTCCCCAGAGGAGCATCTCCCAAGAGGCCCATTGCTGCTCATGGGCATCAGCTGGGAGACGCAGGGACGGGACCAGGAGGTGTCTGCAGGGTAGGTCTGGAGCTGATTGTGGGCTCGTTAGAAATTCATTCCCAAACCGGTTTCTGAATGTATCCCCATTTCCATCTCCCATGCAGGCTCCTCCAGCTGTCTGAGGGTAGTCTGTCCGAGAGTGGCTCAGCCCAGCGAAGACAGGGCTCTGCCTGCTCACCACAGCCCATGCTCTCGTCAGATAAAATATCCAAGGAGAAAGAAAAATGAGTTTCTGGATTAGATTCTGGCATGAATAAACACTCATGCTAGAATTTGCCAGTCTTTCAGGAACTGCAAGTATTTTCCCAGTGTCAAATGTTCATGCAGATAATGTATAAATAATGACCTCAATTATGTCAGATATTACAATGAGCAGAGCTCTGGGCTTTGGTTCATAACAGTATCTGCAAATCAGTGTCTTAACTTTTTGCTCTTCTTGGTAGGTTCCTCACGCTCCGGTGCTTTGAGGCCAAATGCCTGTGTTTCTGGACAGGGCTGTGGCAGCCTGCCAGCACCTTTCTTGCAATGGGACCAAGTGGTACGTCCCCATCACATGGCAGAGGGGCACCGGGCAGTTTCGGGAGAGGTGTGGGGTGTGTGACCTCCTGTGGGGGGGCATCTGGCCATGCACCATGGGTCAGGCAGCCCTGTCTGAGGCACCTCCTGCAGCAATCCGAGATGGAAAGCCCAGGCTGATCTGCAGCACGGGAGTTGCAGCAGAGGATGCGGGAACATCCAAGAGGGAGCTGGGTGTGACAGGGGCCCACTGCGATCGGTCCAGGAGCATCTCCCTGGGGGGGGCCAAGCAGAGCAGGAGGAATGTGGTAGCCAGTGGTTGCACCTTTGGAGAGAACAATGCCGTCCCTGGGGCTGGGGGAGTGGGGGCTCTTCTTGCCCCCTCCCATGCCTCCGTGCATCTTGGGGGATGGACCTGAGACAGGAGGGTAGAAGGTACCCCGGTGAGTCAGGGACACTCCTGGATGTGATGAGCAATCAATAAGACCTGATTCCCCTTGGAGCACATCTGGGGATCAGCCTCTGCCCCTGACCCCATTGCTCATGGGAGTGCCTGGCACTTGCAGAAATAGATTTTTCCCTCTCCCTGCTCCCAGGAGCTGCTCCCCAGAGACATGGGTGACTGAGGAGGAACTGTCTGCCAGAAGCACAGGAAAGCACCAGATCCAGCAACTTTGCTACTTCTCCAGCTAGAGAAAGGACATGCACAGGCTGTGGGTGAGGACAGCACCGGTGGGAAATAGCAAGGCAAATACAAACTGAAGCTAATCTGAACCTCTGTTTTTTCTCCAGATTGCTCTATTTATTCATGGTCTTTCTTTGATAAAATTGGTAGAAAATCAGAGGCAACATACACTGCCTTCCAAATGCAAAGGGACAGATAGAAAGAGCGCCAGGAAGAAAAGGCAGCACCAGCAAAGAGTGCAATGCAGAGGGGCCATCTAAGAGGCATGAACAGAGTAACTGCACTCAGTTTGAGAGCCCGCCTCTTAGCAGCCTCCATTTGCTGCTCCTTCCATGCAGGACTTTCCCATTAATGTCCAGTGTTTGAATCTGCACATTAAAAAAAGAAAGAGATGGAAAATAAAACCTTTTGTTTTCAAGGCTTGAAGCAGCTGGACAACATCTCCCAAGATGATGACTGCAAAGGTGAAACAAAAAGCAGGTACCAGCTTCACATCAGCCTGGAGCAGAGTTCTGGAACTGGTGTCCTTGCCTCATCTCCTACTGTCCCTTCTTCCTTGTGTCCTCAACTTGTCAGAACCTGGCTGTGCGTTGCACACTTGGGATGCTTAAAGGGTACAGGAGGGACTTAATAACAGGTGGGAAATGAGGATGATATTAGGACTGCATTGATTTTAGCCAGAGGCTGCAGAGTGGGAGAGAGTCTCCAAAAGAAGGGAGAAAAGGAAAAAAGAAAAAAAAAGTGTGTTCTTACAAATTTCCAGCATTTTTTATGGTAGATGGAACTAGTAAAGCCACCTGTAATGAAAGTAGCCTGCCACTTCCAGTTACAAGGCTCTGAGTTTATTTGGCTTTGACTTTGTCAGACTCTAACCACTTGACCTGAACTTCTCCAGGTTGGCTGCACATTAGCCAAAATAGCACCACCATTTGCAAGGACAGGGTTAAGGAAAGAGAAAAGTGTTTTCTGCATGAAAGCTTTAGCAGCCTTCTGCTCTGGCAGGGAGATGCACTTCACCCAAAGATGCATCTGCTGGTGATGAGATGAAAAGCTACCCAGGTTATAACCTCCAGAAAACTGAAGTCTGGCTGGTACATATGGCAGAAAAAAGGAGAGGCTGTGTTTAAATACATGTCTTTTATAGCCCGATGTGAAAGAAAATGGTGTAGCCTTGCTCTGAGGCACTGAAGGTGTTAACACAAAGTCCCAGCCCCTGTACAGAAAGCAGAGCTTCCACTATGATGTGGCAACACAATCTCTAAAATCCATTCAGAAATTTACCCTTCCAGACCAAAGACAGGATCTGCTTTCTTTCTCCTTGCTCTCCCTCTTTGGGGAATTACATGGCAGGAACGAGCCCAGCCGACACCATGGGGAGCAGAGAAGACCCAGTGCCGCGTACCCGGGCTGTCCCAAGGGCAGCAGTGTCCTCTCCTGCCAAAAGCTTTTAAGAAAGTGTTTGCAATAATCAGTCACTCTGCTCTTTTATTACTTGCCAGAAGAGCTTTTATCACGTGGCCTCACATGGATTTGTGTTTCAGACGTGTCCAGGTATCATTTAAGACTCTGCTCCTGTGCCTGGCTGCCTTGCCGTCAGTGTGGGGCCAGGGGAGATGTAAGGACCCGGCTTCAGTCCACGGCTCCCTGCTCTGCTGCTCTCTGTGCTGGGGGGAAGGAGGAGGTTTTTCTCCATGTGCTTGGGGCTGCCATGGAAACCCCAAAGCTTTTCTTCCAGTGGGTGAGGACCCGCCAGGCAGCAGATGCTAGCCTGGGAGCTGTGGCCACGCTGGAGATGGAGATTGTCTCAGCATCAAAAGGCAGCAGGCGGCATGGAGTTTGGAATGAGGGTGGCTGAGCAGGGAATGAAGGCCAAGGATCACCCACTGGCCAAGAGCGGCTGGGGCTGGGGCTGGCTTGGCTCTGCCTCCTGCCTGCCCAGCAAGCCCCAGCACAGCTGCTGGTGGGACCATTGACATGGCCTCGCTGGCTGTGAGGAGCTGGACTGTGCTGTGATGGGGTCTCAGGCTGCAGCGGGTTCACCCCAGCGGTTTTCCCACAGTGCTGCCCTCTCCTGATGTCTTGAACTGTGGAAGGAACCTGATGGTCTCTGCACTGGTGTTCACCCCCATGTTCCCAGGGCAGGAGGATGGGCAGTGCTGCATGGCCGCCCACCAGGCACCCCGTCCCCCTGTGGGTGCCCTCCAAGGAGGATGGGGCAGAGGGTGCATATGCAAGAAGTGCAACCTCACTGGGCCACAGGGAAGGGGCTCAGGAAGGTGGGGAGCATTCAGCTGGTGGGTCAGTTGTCTCATTTCTCCTTGTGCCAGGGCTTGGCCAGCCATGCTGTCAGAGAGGAGAACATAGCAACCCCCCGCACCTTCGCTGGGGGTCCTCAGGACTGGCATCTCGAGGCAGCAATGGAATACCCTGTCTTATGTAGGTGTCCCGACTCCAAGCAGCTGGGATCCGTCCCCATCCAGCTCCACCCATCGTTTGAGAAACTTGCTTGCTTTCTTGCAGATAGATCAACAGCAAGGAAAGGAGTTTCCATATTCGTGTGCCGGTCCAACTCTGACCTGCAGAGGAGACTGATTATTTGTGTCTGGGTAGCCAAACCCCTCCTTGCTGCTGCTGCTGCTGCTGCTGCTGCCTGGGGTCTGCTAGCATCAGGCAAAACCTCCTCAGCTGCAGGGCCAGCTCTGGGCTGGGATCTGTGGGCGGTCGGCATATGGCCTGGACCGGCTGAGGGGCTTCGGGGGAGCCAAGATCGCAGCCGTGACGCCAGAGAAAATTGCACCGTTAAAAACCTATGGAAGGAACAACTGGTAGATGCTCAGACCGGATCTTGGCCGCGGCACCCGAGTTAGCCCCTCGTCCTGGCTGGAAGCACTGAGGTCTCCTTAGCAACCATACTTCAATATTTAGCACCAAATGCATGTGCCCAAATGACCTTCCAGGTCCTTTCCAGAGCATTGCTGCTGAGCCGGCTCCAGGAGCACAGCAGCTACCAAGTCACCACCAGCTCAAGATTTCCTCTGCTTCTCCCACAGGAGCACTTACTGGGCTTGCCGTGACCTGGTCCGCTTGGCGCTGGTGAGCTCATGGCCAGGGTTGAGTCTTCAGGAGAAACAAGGCAAGATGGCCCACCAGGGAACTTAGAGAAAGCCAAAGTCCAGAGGGTCTATGGATAGAGACCGTCTGTCCTGGTTTCAGCTGGGATAGAGTTAACTGTCTTCCTAGTAGCTGGTACAGTGCTGTGTTTTGAGTTCAGTATGCGAAGAATGTTGATAACACTGATGTTGTCAGTTGTTGCTCAGTAGTGTTTAGACTAAAGTCAAGGATTTTTCAGCTTCTCATGCCCAGCCAGGGAACAAGAAGTTGGCACAGGACACAACCAGGGCACCTGACCCAAACTGGCCAACGGTGTATTCCATACCATGGGACGTCCCATCTAGTTTAGGAACTGGGAAGTGGGCACGGGGAATCGCTGCTCGGGGACTGGCGGGGTGTCGGTCGGCGGGTGGTGAGCAATTGCCCTGCGCATCATTTGTACATTCCAATCCTTTTATTACTACTGTTGTCATTTTATTAGTGTTATCATTATCATTATTAGTTTCTTCTTTTCTGTTCTATTAAACCGTTCTTATCTCAACCCAACAGTTTTACCTTTTTTTTCTCCTGATTTCGTCCCCCATCCCACTGGATGGGGGAGAGTGAGTGAGCGGCTGCATGGTGCTTAGTTGCTGGCTGGGGTTAAACCACGACACCGTCCTGTTGTAGCCATCAGGTGGAGAGGAAGGAGATGTGTTTGGAGATGCAATCTGCAAAGGGGTGGAAATCAACAGCTGGCAGGAAAACCTCAATCCCATCATTGTCGTGAATTGGGGAAGGACAGGGGAGTTGGTAGCTGATGAGCACCAGGAGCAGAGATGAGACCTGGGGAAGTCCGTGGACAGACTGTGCCATGCCCATGAGGGCAGCGAGTCTCATTTGCAATAAGGAGCTAATGGAAGCTGAGGGAGAGAAAGACATGGCTCAGACTGACTGCTCAGCCCAGCCAGGATGACGGGCAGTAGCGCCTGTGCTTGCAAGGGCTGGCACAGCAGAGACTCAAGAAAAGTCAGCAAACAGAAGGGTGGAGGCTGCAGGAGCTCAGCACTTAGACTACTAAGAGGTAGAGTGAGTGGTGTAAGAAGGGGACTTCTAGGGACATCTAGGGTTGATGCAAAGATTACAAGTGACAACGAAAACCAGTTGGGGGTCTCAGTCAAGACTAGGCAGAGAGGAGACGAGGTGATATGCTGGGGAAATATGTGGCCATGAAATACTATTCTAAGGAGTTAGCTGAGAGAGGGTAGGTTTTTTTGGTGGATAAGTGAAATACAGTTCAGTGAAAGCAAGAGCACCAGCATCCCTCTGGGCCCACTGCAGAGCAGATTAACAAAGCTCAGGGCACAGAGATGGATCTCGCTGAAGCGTTTCCAAAACTGCCTGGACAAGAAGTTTTGGGTTAACCAAAATCTGAGGAAATTGCAACATGGGTTCATTTATTCTGGTCACTAAGGCTGGTAGGGGAAAGGACCTGAGGGCTTTTACCTGAGGCTTTGGGAGCCCAGCAACAACTCAAGCCAACGTTTGCTGCTAGCTGCCTAAGCTCCCAGGCTCACAGAGGTTACAGTCACTGCTATCCCTCCTTCACCCATTTTAGCTATTGCTGTTTTGACTTCTGGTCACCCCAACTTCTCACTCCCATAAGTGGCTGCTTATTCCAGTTGTCATGAAAAGCAGGTCTGACACTACTGTTTGAAAACCATGGCTTTCCTTCCTTCCTTCCACCCATCCACCTACCCATCCCTGTTGTACCTGAGCACTTCCAAAGCAAATTATGTTTACTTTCTATAAACTCATCAAGGAGACCTCTCCTTCAAGCTCCAGGGGGCTAAGGGGAATGCATGGAGGCACATAGACCCTGGCCCCCAGTTTGGAGAGGCTGGCAAAACCCACAGCTTGCTTCATCATGCTACACCTTGATGACAAAAGCAACCAGGTTTCAGCTAGCCCCAGCCCTCTGTGGTCTCCAGATTTTGGTGGGCTCCTCCCCATGCACAAAGACACTGTACAGGCCCACTGCTCTCCAATCCCATGAGCTAATAGTCCCCAGCACTAACAAAATGAAATTTTGGGTGCCAGCTGCCCAATTCTCTTGATCTCAGGGGCAGTGTGAAGCCTATGCAGAGCTTGCGACCCGGTGAATCCTCTAGCTTTGCCCCTAGCACTGCACCTGCCTTCAGCCCGAAACCTTCCCCTCTGTGCGTCCGAGCATCAGCGTGGAGGGACGGTGTGTGCACCGAGAGGAAACAACTGTGCCCCAAGCAGGAGGTGGGGGATGTTTTATGAGAAGCAGTTACAGCCATTCTTGGAGGACTTTGGCTCTGAGCCCCTCTGCCACATTCTTAGGAGAGATCATATCAAAAAACTATTTTTACTAAAAATGTAGTGGTAACAGACTCCAGATGTCTGTTGTTATGTAATAGGGTTTGTTTTAATGGATCCGACTTCCAGATGTGCAGCTTGGACTCAAGGCGTCTGCTTGGTCCTCTGTGGAGCAGGAGGAGCAGCCAGCACTCCGTGCCGTGGAAGAGGGGGCAACTGCCTCCATTGCGGACGGGATCTTTCCTGGCTCGTGTGTGTTTCCTGAGCATTGCTTTTCCTTGTCCTTCTTTCCGGTACAGAGTTAGTCATCCTGGGCAGCTGTCTCAGGTCCCGCATCTCATTTGGGAGGAGGTCAGCAAGAAGGGTTGCTGAGCACTGGTTTGCTCAGCTCTGCCTGAGAAAGAAGCGGTCTCATGGGCAAGGCTGGGGTAAGGAACAATTTCTGGCAGCACCGTGGTCTCCCATGGGACTCACTGGGACTGTCTGTAGGCATCACATCACCGTCACATTGATGAGAAGTATTATTTGTTTGGGCATTCACAATAACCAGGGACTGAAGACTGGAAGATAAAGGGAATTAAGGGACTGACTGTGTCTTGACTTGCTAGGGCCCATTTTTTGCTTTCCCAGCTGTGAGAAAAACTCTGGCAGGATGGCTGCTAGGAGAAAGGAACCAGACAAGGGTTTCCTCGGGCAGAAACATTTTGGACCTGGAAGTTCAGAGGCAAAATGGGGGCATCTGAGGAAAGAGACTGCCACCTTCCCATTGAGCCTATGGGAACAGCTCAGTAAACACTGATAGGTCCAGCCCACATGCCCTTCTAGACCAGTTTCTATGCTGCTATCGATGTTTACCAGCAGAGCTGGTGCCTTGGTTCATCTTGCCTGGTAGAGGTCCACTTCCTTGCTGGAGGGTGGAGAGAAGGTTTTTGAAGGCATTTCGGGGCATGATGGTTTCTCCTTCCTTCAGTGCATGACTGGGTGCCACAGGTTCTGTGTCCCCCTTCTCCAGCACTGCAATTAGCTGGAAACACTGACTGCTCACCCCTTTGGTAGGAAGAGCTCCAAGTAGGGATGCAGGAGATGTCTGGATCCTAGCTGCTACGTGGACAGAGGGATGAGTGGTGCATGCTAGGCCAAGGAAGATTTGAATTCAAAGTATGTGGCTCTGTGCCATTGCTATTAGCACCTGCTAATAAAACGCTAAGACTTATTAAGTGCGCAGATCAGGGAGGGAGATTTAGGGGGGATGCACTTGGACTGAAAGCAAGAAGCTTAGGTGCTTTCCGGAGAGCACAGAAATGTGAGTGACTGGGGCCTGGCTCTCCTGAGGAGAAAATGTAACCACTGCCTGATGACAGAAGGAAAGAGCTGGAGAGGCAATACCGACCCTGTAACACCCCATGGGACGTGAACTGAGCAGCAGCTCCAAGGAGAAGGAAAGGTTAGGGGGGCAGTGCCAGATCTGCACCCTGCGGAGGGGGACCTGACCCTGCAAGATCAGCTCCTGCACCGACATCACTGACCTCCCAGGCTGACATTTCTGAAGCACCTCAGGCAAAAGTGCAGTGAGAGAAGCTCCCTTTGGGTTTGCTGTGTCTCAGTTTGAACCTCCCTAGTGTAAAAAAATAAACAAAGACTAGTGGGACAAAATCACTGCTCAGCTGGAGCCTGGGAAGTCCAAAGGGGAAAAGAGCTGCTCTGGGTTCTCAGGTTCACATCCCATCTTGTGCTTGATTTTATCTGCAGTGAGACTTTTGTGGAGCTGGTTTCGCTTTGCATTGCAGCCACGTGCTTGTCTCAGCATTTTGATTTTCTCTCGCCTCTTTGCAGAGCAGCACAAGGCGGGCTCCGGGGCTCTGCTGTGCACATGCAGGCTGCCTCAGCCACGGAGTCGATTGGAAAGCCATCTGCTCACACACAAATGAGGAGGTTTCCATGGTTTTGTGAGAGAAAGGGACTCTTCTTCTCTTTTTTTTTTTCTTTTTTTTTTATTTTCTTCCTATGATGAAGCCATACGTGCGCACAGACAACAGTGCCAGAAATGTGGTGTTTATCAAAGGTGTATTCCCCACACTGCCACAGGACAGAGCCCCGGTGGAGGGGTGAGAGGGGAGGGAAGGGGAGAGCGGATGCAAAGGCGTACCCAGCCCAGGAGACAGCTGGTGGAAGGTGTGGAAACGAAGCTGGACTGGGAAAATGAATGAACATTTCAGCCTGGGCCCTCCCCCCCAGCACATCAATGTAAAATGTGGAGATTAGGTGGAAAATCCATATAGAGGGGAAATGTATGCCTTTAGCAGAGCAGGTCTCTAGACAGGCCAGCTAGCTGTTTTGAATGGATGTCCTGGCACACAGAAAGTCCTCTCTTAGGTTCTTTTCCTGCTTTGGCCAGTGTTTCTGCTGTTAACCCTTCCTTCGTGGGGGGACAGCGGGCGGGAGAGAGGGGACTGTTCCTACCCCGTTTAGCCAGGGCAGCAATGCCCGGTCCCTCCAAAAGCTTCCGTAAGTCACAAGGGGGGGAAACATTTCAAGATGAGATGTGAGAGGTAAACACACGGGACTGACAACAAACAGCCAAGGGGAGGAGGAAAGTGCTCTCGTTTGTTTTCTGGCCAGCTCCTGGACTGGCAGGGATGAGACATGGAGAAGACTGAATTAACTTCTAGGCTTAACTATTAGTCATTTTTACAGTGCAAACGGATTTTTTCAAATACCTTGAAATGTCAACACCCTTGGGGGAAAGAAACCTCATGTGGCATTCAGACGGAGTGAGTAAATGCAGAAAGATGAGCATGAAAGAGATATCCAGGCACTTTGCAAACAGGAGATCACCTCTGCAAGCGTGATTGGCTCACTGGTGCATGGCGGGGAAAGGATGCGACCCTCCAAGGCTTTGCCTTGAGCGACTCCAGCCCCAAGCATGGCCTTCACACATGATCCCTTGCATGGCAAGAAGGTGATGCACAAGGGAAAGAGAAGGGAGGGTCATCAAACATGGGCTTAGACCAAGGTAGGGAAAGCTGATGTCCTGGAGGATGTTCTCCTGGGTCACGCCAAGCACCCAGCTCATCCTAGAGCTAACTCATATGGGGTCACCAGTACTTAGGGCCCAAGTTGCTCAAAGCAGCTTGGGAACGGAGAAGGAAACATCTGCATGATGGGAGAGCAGAGAGCCAAAACAAGGGGCACTCAGTGCCCTGCTGAGGCAGGCAGAATCCCCAGCGAGGTCTCAGCATTGCATCTTGCAGGCAGAGCGGGGCTGGTGGGAGAGCCCAGCTCTTGTCCAGATCTGAATGGATCCATCAGATTTCCCACCAGGGACCATGGGAAGTCCTTCCAGCGAGGGTTGGGGAGCAGGGTATGGGCAGGCAGGAGGGCACGGGGTAGGACCCCCAGTCCTGCTATGGCTCAGCTTCACAACCTCCTTGCAAGCCTTGGGACAGGATTTCTTGCTGCAGTGCCAGGGTCCCAGCAAGGGTATCCCATGGCTGGGGAGATATTGATTGCTGACAACTGCAGGCAGGCTGCAATAGTTGCAAAATGGATCCTCCAGCACAGGACCTTGTCCTGTCCCCAGGTCTGCTCCTGGCCACCCGGCTAGGAACATCTCCACTCTGTCTGCCTCCAAACTGGGGGCTAGAGGGATGAAGGAGCAGGCAAGCCCTTATCTACTCCTTTGCCATAACCATGCTCAGCACTTCTGTGACAGACACATTTTATAACCCCTCCACCCGCTCATACCCATGAACTGGGGGTCCCAGGAGGTGCAGTAGCGCGGGAAAGGAGGGCAGAGCACCGTGAAGGCTGCGCACCACAGCGTGTTGAAAATACTACCGCTAATTACACAATGGGTTCCTTATGTTCCCTGGAAATGCAATATGTGGGAGGACTCCCAGCCAATTCATGTTTTAGGACAAATCAAGGCGATATATTACTCGACTCAGCTCCTAAATTTGGTCATACTTTAGCTGGTGTTTTCAGACATTTGTGAGTTAGGTTGGCCAATGCCACAGAGTAAAGTGATGGGGCAATTATCCTAATTAGGAACAAATGCATTACTTCTGCAAGTTATTTGGTGCTTGGAACAAGCCCTCCCCATTGCGTGACTACTTTGCACAGAGTTAACCCCTGCCGAGACCTCCAGGAGGTCATTTTTCTGGAAGATGAGAAGGAAATTCAGTGCCCATCAGATTGCTGGTGTTAAAAGCTGTGCAACGCACGAAGCTTTTACAGCATCCAGCAGCAGCCTCAGTGGCTTCACTGGCACTAGGCAGCTTTTCCCCTTCACAGGGGTTGAGGACAGGCTGTGTGTCCTGCAGAGGGGTGAGGGACCAGCCCAGGGAAGCCCAGCAGCCTTCAAGCCTGGACCAGCACGGCAGTGATCAGCCCAGGCAGCATGTGTCAGATAAGGCAGCATCTTCACCGTGCAGATGAACGAGGCTTTTCTTGCCCCATCCCTAAATCACAGCCTGCAGGTGCTGGTGATGCCATGTGCCTGTGGCCCTGTTTTGGGGACCCTGGAGAAGAGCAAGATTACCTCAGCCAAAGACCTGACCCTTCCCAGTCAGCCACTGAGCAGAAACTCCTGGCCCTCTTCAGCCTCACATTTTCCCTTGTTTTACCACTTTTTAGCAGATCCCCAGGTGATTTTAGAGGCAGTAAGGACCATCCTGCCTCTGACTGCAGGCAGCCATCTCTGCTTGTACAGACCATGTGGGATTCACAACCCACACCCACTCACAACAGCTCTTCACCCAGCCCTGTCAGAGATCCCATGGGCCAGTGGTTTAACAAGATGTTCAGGCTCTCGTGTGACATCAGTCAATGAGGAGACAGAACCTCATCCATGCCCCAGCCCCAATTACAGAACTCTTAAGTGGGCTAGCAGCCCCGACACCCCAGCACTGTTTTGGGGCTCCAGCATCTCAGCTGGGGCTGGCTGCTGTCCCCATGGCTCGGCATCATGCAGCGAGGTGGGCCCCAGCACCTTGCTGCACCTTTCTAGAGGACAGTCCTGTCCAAAGCCAGACCCCCAATTTCTGCATATCTACCCCCACTCTGTGTGAGTCTGTGACTCACACCGAGCCCCCATTGCCTGCCCGAGCCTCACAGGAAAAGACAGGAGGGTGACAAGGGACATGGGGGAGCTTTCTGGGAGCAGGCGTAGCCTGGCAAACCCCTCTTTCTGCAGGATTCCCTGGCCTCATCCACAGCGGGCACAGGGGCACAGGCTGGAGGAGCTGCTTCTCTCCAAATCCTTTTTGCTTTTGTATTTTTTCTTTCCTTCTTCTTTTCCTGCTTTCTCCAGAAGGGCCCAGATGCCTTTACTTTGGCTGGGGTCCCTTGGCCAGCAGCCCGCAGAGGCACCAGAAACGCTGTGTGTGAGTGCGTGAGCCTGTGTGTGTGCAATATTAATACACAGAAATGGAAGGCGACCAGCATATAAACATTCTTTACCGTTTGGGTCACAGCCCAGGGAGCTGTAAGAGCTTTTGTGCTGAGTTTTGAACACACAGACTAAATAGAGAGGGAGTGAGAAGGGCAGAGAGGATGAGAGGCTGGGAGAGACAGGGTGGGAGGATGAGAGGGAAGGAGGAGCAGGAAGGACCCTCTCCAGACCATGGGGTCCGACGGGAGCACATGGAGAAGGTGTTGGTGGAAGGCTGGGAGCTCCCAAGGACACCCACATCTGCTCCCTGCAGAGGGCTGAGCTGGAGGCGGGGGAGAGACCAGCTTGGGGCTGGTCATTATGCATGTGGGTTTTTTGCGTTAAAGCAAAAGATAAATAATAATAATGGTAAAAGATAAATAATAATAATGACAAGCGGCTGAAGGCTGAAATAACCAGGATTCCTGTGCAAATCTCGTTAGAGGGGCTTAAATGTCTATTTGGGAATAAGGAGGAGGGGGCTATGCTAGAAGCATTTCTGCAGCCGCCAATGGGAAGGACGGTCTCTCCAGAGCTAATGAGACCCAGCTGGGTCCCGACTGCAGCCGAGAGTGTTAAATCAGAAACTATTCCGTCAACAGCCAGTTTGGCCAAATATGAAACATTTCCAGGGAATCAATGGCCGGTGCTGGTGACGCAGAAGCCAATAGTCTTGACTTCTTTTCCAGAGCCTCCAGAAATACACTCGTCATTTTGGACTTAAAGGGACAGACAGTGCTTTTTTCCACTCATCTCAGTGGCATTCGGCTGAGAAATCCATATCCCAGAAGTGAGAGCGATGGCTGGGATGGTTTAATCCACTGGTTAATGCTTGCAAAGGGCCCCAGGGGCTTTTGGGTCTGCCAAGCTGCTCCACATGACGAATCTGAACTGGACGCATCCTCCCCAAATGTTTTCCGTGGAGATGAGCTCAGATGGAGGACTTCAGCTTTGTGCAGCTGAGCTCGGATCACCGTTGCTTTTGTCCTCCGCCAGCGTCCGAGCCTTTGACCCTCACCTGTGCAGAGCATGATGCAAACCAAATGTTCAGGCTTTGCACATGGGGGTCCAGGAGAGCAAGGGTCACCAAACCCCCTGGCACAGGCAGGGCTGACTACTGTCCACCTTTGTGCTTGATGATAACACATTTAATCTCTTGGTCTGGAAGGGGGAAAGTTCAGCCCCAGTGCTGGCGCCAGCCAGCACATCTCCAGCACATTTAGCTCTTTTAGGTACAAAACAGGGGAAATGGTGTAACTCTTTCTCTAGGTTCCCAGCCCCTCAGGTCTGCTCCCACTTTCCAAGGCACTGGGGCATCCCAATGGCTTATCCCAGCCTGCCTGCCTGCCAGCGTGGGTCATGCTCGTCCCATCGCAGCAGAGAAACAGCATCGGTGGTGTGTGCCAAGTCACAGCTAAGCAAGACAGATAAATCATTACAGTATGAAATAATGATCCCTGGCAATAACACAGAAGGAAAAATTGGCAAAAAAGAGTATCAAATAAATGCAAATTACTCGGACAATGGAACAGTAAGGTCTGTGGAGCAGTATTTGCTGCAAATCAGCCTGTATTGCTATTTGGAGCAAAGCAAAACCTACCCAGCTCTGAGCTTCACAGTGCACAATGCATCCATGTCCTTAGGCATCCTTCCTGTCTTAGAGAGATCCTTCCTCATTCCCGCCTGTGATGGGTGCTGTCCTCCATCAGGGGAGATCTGGTTGTATTCTACCCCCTAAAATGGCTGCATTTTAGTTGAGGGCATGCCCACACCTGCCGCTTTACACTGTAAAAAGCTTTGAAAACCAATCCCTCACCATGGCTAACCATGATTTTCCTCCACACAGCCAAAAGCTGCTGATGGGGGCACACTGGAGCAAAGCTGCCCACCTGCTGGGACAACGGTGATGTGGTCTTGCTTTGCCCAGGGTATGCTCAGACACACATGGGTCTTCTTGCTCTGCATGGCTCACAGCTCCAGCAGGTGAAGGGCACTCTGCATCCATAGCATCATTAGCTGAACATGAATTCCCACTTGTGCCTGGACTTTAAAGGCCTGGTTAGCGGTCTCCTCTGGTGCGCATGGCTTTTATCAAGGGCCAGGGAGCTGGAAAAAAGAGCCAAGCACCTTGTTTCTTTTTCCCTGCGTAGGCAGCCCCCATTCCCACCAGCTGCTCTGGCTGCAAAAATAAGCCTGGGAGTTCTCCTGTTAAGCAAATCTGGGGAAGAAGCAAAGTAGATGGAGAGGTTTACCTGGGGTGGTGAGGGGTGCACCCAGAAGCTGGGCAAAATTAGAAGCAGGAGAGGAGGCACCTGCAGCTCCCCTGGAAAGGGGCTCTGCTGGGGCATGACAAGTGTTTCCCATCGCTTTGGGGGTGATGATGGAGCAACCTGTGTCTGGAGGGCATGAGGGTGACACATGCCCTTGACATGGCAAGGAATGAGCACGGAGTCCAGGCTCCCTGGGATGGCTCTGAGCAGGGCAAATAGCTTGGGTTTCAGTCTTGCCCAGTGAGGACAGAGCATCAGCAGGGCAATTCAAGCCAACAGCTGGAGAAAGAGCTTATGGCCATGCCAGGAGGCAAATGGAGGAGCCCATCCATGAGGCATGCATGTCCTGGCCCATTCCCTGTGCCCTGCACCCTGCTGTGCCTGCACCTATCGCTCATGGTGATGGCTACCCCTCTGCTGTGTTTCCAGAGGTACTTCCAGCATGGAAAGTTCTATTTAAAGGGCATTTTTCCGCTCTTTTTTTCCCTTTGGATGAGAAGCCAAGGGGCTATAAAATGCAGAGTTTCCCACCTAGCTGAACCAGAGGAAATGATGCTGACAAAAAGTTTAATTTACCCCATTGCAGCAGTAACAGGCATCAGTTTTTGGAGACGGACAGAAAAGCTGGAGTGGACGAGGTGCACCTTGGCTTGGGAGAAGAGGGGCTTGGCTCCCCCATCCCTTTCCTAAGCTGCATGCAAGGCACAGCTGGGAAGATCCAGGGGGGACAGAGCAAAGCTGTCCCTGCAGCTCTTCTGCTTCTGGCAGCTCCCAGGGCCAAGAGGGCTGCGAAACACCTCGTGTCTCCAGGCACTGAGCAGGAGACCTTCCCTGTTCAAGCTGAGCATGCCTTGAGCTAAGCAGAGCATGCTGAAGCTGTTGTATCTCCCATGGCGTCAGGTCACCTCTCCCCCACCGGTTTCTCCTCCTGGGATGTTCTCATGGAAGGGTTGCCCATGCAAGGCACTGCAGCCCACAGAGCCAGTGCGGGCAGGTGAGGGCTCCTCCATCCTGGCGGGCTCGCAGTGGGCTGGATAACAAAGCAGCCCCCACGCACGCCCGATCAAACCTGGATTGACTTGGCCCAGCATTCAGTGGGGAGGTTAATCAGCTCCTGGGAAACCTCTGGAAAAGCAGGCAGGGGGCAGGTCTGTCAAAGGCGCCGAGGGAGAGGGAAAAAGCATCATTATTTTTTTTTCTTTTCCTTCTCTTCCTGCCGGCTGGGAGCGAAGAGCTCACGTCAGAGGTCACCGCTCTCAGGGGCAACACCAGGAAGTCACCGGGGTCCCTTGGCCAGGGGCTGCCCAGGACCCGCCAGCCTGTCTGGGATACAGCACACCCGTGTGCCACACATCGGGGTGATTCCCTCGGGGGATTAGTCTTGATTAATGCTAATTCCTCTGCTCTGTGGCATTTTTCCAGCCTTGGCAGCGTGCTTGGTTTTAAAACACACCGTGAGACCCTGCTGTAATGAGTGGGCAGTTTTCCTGGTGGGGCTGATGAATGTCCCCTACTGTCCCTTGCCATCAGGACAGCTGCTTCAAGGGGTGCTTGGGTCTCAAAGTCACCCAGCCACTGGTGGAACGTAAGTGGGGACCAGAGAGGAACAGTGAGAGCCCTTTGTCCATCTACTGCTGCTCTAAGCAAGCAGGGATCTGAGCACCAGGAGGGCAAGAAACACCCCCATGTCCCTGCAGGCACCAAGAAATTGATGTGCATGGATGTAAAAGAGGTTAGGGGCAAATCTGTGCTCCCAAAAGGAGGCTGGGTGATTGAGAGATTTCATGGATTTTGGCTCTCCTGAAAGCACAATGGCTGAAGGCAATGCCAGGTCTTGTTACGGCTAGAAGCCTGGGAGACCCTCCCCACAGGGCACCCGTGATGACTTGTACCCTGTGCTGCTCCTGACCCTGAGTGCAGGCTGCTGGATGGGGCTGCCCAAACCCAGGGGGATGTTCCCCAGCCTGAAGAGCCCTGCTGCTAAGTGCTGATCTGGGGAGTTAGCCAGTGCCCACTGGGAGCTTGAATCTCTCCCTCCCCTCCGAGCACAGCAGCACTAGTGAGACAGCAATACCCCTCAGCAGTGGGTCAGGTTCTTCCCTAGCCCAGTCCAGCTGTGTGGCTTCTTGAGCCCTTTCCAGACTCCAGACCACTGCCAGCATCAGGGTTGCAGTGAAAATGAGCCCCGAGGCCAACCCATGTAGCGGAAGGGGCAAGCTGAGAAGTGCCAGTGCAAACGTCCAGGGCAAGAGGCCAAATCCATCTCCAGCTGGAGGTTTGGTTACGCTGGCACTGCCAAGGAGCACAAATCCTGGCCCTCATCTGGCTGCACTAGCCAGCCGGTAAAAAAGAGGCACCGTCTCCTCCCTGAGCCCTTGCTGCTCTGCAGCATTTGCAGGCAATGGGGTCTGACCAAATGCTGGAGGTCAGGACCTCCTGGAGTCACTCGTTCCCAATTAACAAGTCAGCTGCACACCAAGATCTGCCAGGTTTTGCAAGAAAGCAGCCAGGGACACACACGGGTTGGCTGTGCAAGCACTGCACACCTCCGCTGCAGGACCTTGCCTCCGGCCGCAGCCAGGGAGCTCTTTCTGGGCCACGGCCAGGCTCCCTGGGGATGCTCCGAAGAGCAGCTGAAGATCCTGACTTGTGTGCACCCTCCAAGCCAAGCACGCCAGGATCTCCTTCCTGCAAGTGAGCAGATGGACATTTCCCTCTGTTTTGCTTTCATTCTCTGGCCTGGGTGGGGTTTGGGATGGCACTGTGTGTCCTCAGGGGTAGGGCAGAGCAGAGGAGTTCGGACTGGGATGGATGCTCGGATGTTGTACGCTGCTGCCAGGCTGGTGGCTGGGACATCCCCTCCCACACACAGTAGTCTCAGCCTCTGAGACTGCTCAAACTCAATGATTCTTCAAGGCAGCCTCAGTTTTGGGAAAATGCTGGCACTTGGGACTTGTGTCACCCTTGTGCTGTGTTCTTCCTGTGCTGAGCTCAGCAATGGTCCTGTCAACCTCCGCAGCTCCCCCTTTTATTCAGAACAAAGCAAACGAATGATCATCTTTAGGTGTTTTAGTTAGTGGTACAACCTTGTTTGCCGTCATCTTGGGTATGGAGGAGCTCTGCCTTGGCTCTGCACTGTCCTCTCTGGATGATGCGTTAAATGCACCTATAATGGCAGTGGTAGCCAAATCAAGACCTCTCCTGGGACAGTATCCTTCCTATAGGCTGCAAAGTGCCTTGGGGAAATTGCCATCGATCTGCACACCAGGCATCAGTGATGGGGACATTTGAATTCAGACTCTCCATGGCAAAACCTGGAAATGCTGCAGTTCTGCCCCAGCAATTCCTGTAAATGCTGTGCTCTTCCAAACTGTTAAATATTTAGGATCTAAGTATGAGGAGCTTACCTTCCCCCCAGATTCGGAAGCCACACCAGTCAGGCCAGCCAGCTTTGCATGCCCCAACACTGGGAGAAAACGGAGATAAAAACATCCTGTAGGGCATGAGCAGGATGGTGATTAATCCTTGGAAAAGGCTAACTGACATGACCATCAATAACTACAGTAACTTGTTATGGCTGCCTCATTCCAGGAGGATTACATGCCTGAACACTCCTTAAAACATCTAATGAATGTCATTTTGTTTTTACTCTCGGTGCTCATGCAAGTGAAGCACTCAACAGCGCTGGCCAGAACCATGGGGAGAGCCAGCAGGGCTGCTCCAGCTTCCCACACACCGATCCACCATGCACCTCCCTGCTGACCTGAAATATCCTCGCTGGGTGCTCCTGCTGCCCTGCCACCGGGTCTGTCCTACCACAGTCCTCAGGGCTGGCCAAGTGCTGTTTCTCACTGGCTTCAAGTGGCTTTGGGTGACGTCTCGCTGGAGGACACCTGCTCCATGGCATGGACACCATGGCTCACACCTTACTCTTCCCAGTGACCTGAAAGCGGTGTTTTAGTCAAGCAGAGCATGGGTCAGGTTTTCCTGTCTGGTCCCCATTTTGAGGGGCAATCCTTGAGGAGGAAGATGGCAAAGGCATGAGCGCTAACACAAGATGTATTTGTCTGCTCCACCTTCAGACTTCTCCTCCTTGTCCCTCCTGAGAGAACAAACCAAAACGGCAATGGACCTGCCATTAAAAGCCAACAGCCATGAGCCCTGCAGGTGTCGGTAGGCCAAGGCAAGCTGTAGAGTGTCCAGAGCGGGTTTCTATGTCTTGGTGTGCACCACCCCAGGCATGCAGCTTACCTGGGTCTCTGAGATCCATGCTAACTACAATTCCTCTTAATTTTGCTGAGGAATGTGCATCACCGCTTGTCTGTACAGGAAAAGCAAAACGACATGGTCCTTCAGTGCACTTGCAGACAAGCCGTGATGCACTGCATCCCGTGGCGCAGCCGTGGCAGGCTGGGGCAGGGAAATCACTGTGGAGATGCTCACCCAGCTTGCACGAATGGCATTTCAGGAGGGGGGGGAGAGGAAGTTTTGGCAAGGATTATGTACAGCTCCAGGTCCTGAGGGTTACTGCTCTGCCTCGTTCATCCTGTGCAGGGATATTATCAAGTCAAATGCTGGAGCCAGTGTCAGATTCTCCAAAACCCTGCCATGAATCCATCGATGTCAGGGAGCGCCCTGGTTAAGAGTAGCTGATGATGTGGTCTCTTGTTTCACGGAGGACACAGTTGGGATTTTCAGCCACCGCAAGACACTGCAGGTAGCTGCTCTTGAACATGTCCATGTCTAGCATTTTCCTCTCAGGCATGGCTCTAAGGAAGGCATTTTTATTTTCTACCAGCAATGCTTTCTGGGTTCATACCAGGCTCGCCCCTCACCCCCACACAAGGGGCAGCCAGCAGTCCTGCCTCACCCCTCTGCGGTTTCATTTTTTCAGGGTGCTAGCAGCTTCTTGCCTGCTGATGCCGTGGGAGACTTTCTGGGCCCTGAACAAAGGCTCTCGAAAAGGCCTGGAGATGCTCTCTGGACTCATGCTGCCTGACCCCACCGATGGGCTGAAGCCATCTGAAGAGAGACCTCGGTGCTTAAGGGGACATCAAAGGCAGACCTGGCTGCCAGGGTCCCACCCTGCTCCTCCCCGCATCCTTCCAGTACACGCAGCTTCACCAGTTAGTTACTGGATATCCTTAAACATGAGACTCTCTGCAGAGACGCACCCTGAGCCCAGCCCCATGCAGCAGCTCACACCTGACCTTCCCTGATTTCCTCAGCCCCGGATGGCTCGGCTTTTCCTATTAGCAGAGGACCTTTTTGCCGCTTCTTGTACTCTCAGCCTCATATTTCAAATTCCTTCGGAGCTGTATCTGGTTTTCATTTAAACATATTACATTTAGAGAGATAGATATAATACAATGAGAAAGGATTTTCAAGGTAATAAATGGAACATGCGAGCCTAATTATTCAGGATGACCCAATGCAATTCAGTAAGTCCAGCGAGTTGTTTATATTGGCAAGATGAGAACAAAATATCATTGGATATGGTCATTACTCTTATAAGATTTCAATATATATACATTGTCAGGAGTCCCTGAGTTATGAAGTCCTCCTTGCTGGAGGAATAAACATACTGGGTAGTAATCCTGGAAGCAATCAAAATGCCTTCAGCTCAGTGCCTGCAGAGCCCCTCTCTCCCATGATGTCTGCAGTCAGCCTGAGCCCGCGGGCTTCAGTCACAGCCCAGACTCACACACAGACAGTTTATCTCGCTCTGAGGCCATGGGCAGAGCTCGGTGAGTGAGCAGAGGCAGAAATAGGATTCTTGGCATTTCAGGTTGAATTACTGGAGCTGTCTATGACCGGCCCCACTGGTCAAATAGGAAAAAATAACATGAGGGAGCTGGCTTCGCTCTCAATATGGCTGGAGGAGCCTGAAGGGCGTCTGCTCCTGTGTGCTGGCTTGGGAACGTCCTTCAGATGCTTTGGTTTTGCAGCAGCAGGACCGGCTGCTCTGCAGCTTGTTCAGGACATCCCACCTGGGATGCTGCTGCCCCACATTCCCCACCCTGCTGAGCATGCCTGGGCGGCAGCTCCTCTGGCTATGGGTGCAAGAGCGGACTGTGGCAGGCTGCTGGAAAGGATACGGGGAAAGGGCTGGCCTCCATTCCCACCTCTTGTGCACACCTTCCTGCCACTTGAGAATAGCCTTCTGAGCATCTTTATTGCTGAAATCTGCTCGTGATCCAGGGAAGTGGGGCACTATGGGGGATGTGGGTCAGGGCAGCACTGAGACCACAGATGCTAGAAAAGTATCAGCAGCCCTTTGGCTATTATGGGAGGCCTCCAACCACATAGAAGCCATTTGGTGGTGGTGACACACAAGTCCTCCCAAGAAACAGGGACGATGGCAGCCGAGCTGCACCCTCCCAGCTCCTGTGCACAGCCCTGGGTTTGTCTCTCCTCGCACCCTGGGGGCCATCACAGGGTGCATGGTCCTCAGGGCTGAAAATGCTCAGCAAGTCAAAGCAGTGGCTACTGTCTGTGCAGTGACACACCGCCTACCCCCTGCAGTTCAACCCCTGCTTGTTCCCAACAGGGCAGCCAGAAAAATCCTGGCAAGGCTATCTGATGGGAAAAGGACCCACCCCTCAGCTGGTTCTGTGTCTGGGGGGTATAAATCAGCCCAAAGACAGCGTTTCTGTTTCAGGGAGAAGTTAACTTTCCACTGAATGCACTGAGCTGACAAGCAGTGAAGCCTTGGCTGTTTACCCCAGAGCCCAGGCGTCATGGTCCGCATGGCTGGAAGTCTCAGTGGGGCTCTATTCACTTTGATTTTACACCAGGGTTAACTAGACCCCGGTAATTATCCCCTTTTAACAAGGCAGTGTTTACACCTATGAGAAAGGGTCAGCACCTGACTTGCTCACTGCGGCTGGAAGGAGAGTATTGCTCATGGCAGCTGGAGAGGTTACATGACCGTAGGGGGGAAAGAAAAGATGGGAAGAAAGAAAGACATGGAAATCAGAAAGGTGATCTTAAAGCTCAGATGAAAAATATCCCCCATGATCCTTGACTCCACAGCTTGCTCCCTCCCTATCACTCCTTCCACCCACCATGCTGCGATGCAGCCTCAGAGCGCGCACAGAGATAGTTGGAAGCTGTGATAGGTTGATGGATTTCTTAGCTCCTGGGCTATTAAATGTCTGGACCGGCTAATTTTAAAGCAAACAAGCAAAGGCCAAATGACAAATTGTTTGGGAGGTCCTTCGGCAAGAGGATGGAGTTTTACGACCACCAAGGGCACTGTTGCTGCCATTAAATCTGTGGACATGGGGGAAAAATAAGACCTGATTTATTTGGTGATGGTGAAAAATATTATCCAAGCTGTAATTTATTGATCATTGCATCCTCCTGGTTTTCAAGGCCTCTTTCTTGTGCATATGGAACATATACATTTTTCCTCGCATATGAGGCTGACACATCGTTGCTCCTGCATGTGAGGAATTTTTGCATGCTCTGCTGGCTGTGGCGCAGGAGCTGGCAATGCCAGCAGCCCAGGGCGGGACAGGGGAACTGTGGCAAGAAGCAGGTCACCTCGGTGCTGGGGCTGCTCTTCAGCAGCAGGGACAGCGAGGAGCCATGTGCTTATGGGGAATAACTCAACACTGGCAGGAGCTGCCAGTCCTGGGGGGCTCATCCAGGCCCAACGTCTCTGTCAGGATGTCCACCTCCTCCTTCTCACTGGACACCAATCACCAGATCACTGCCATAGGTTCCATCCTCTCCAGTCCTGCTCCCCTTGCCCTTGTGCCTGCCCTCCCTTCTGGTCCCCAAGGCATCATGGAGACACTTAGAGAAGTACTGTCCCTGGGAAAGGACAAATTGGCCCAAACCCCCTTGCACATCTGTGGTGAGGAAAAATCAGACCTCGAGGAGGTTTATTATTTGCAAAGGAGAGCAGGGACGCACTGCTCTCCCGCTACAACACTGCCACGGCCATGCTGTACCCCCGAGCTACCGCCTCGCAGCAGCCCCAGCACTCACCCCCAACTGCCTGCAGCAACATTTCCCAACCGCTTCCAGCCACAGGCTGTACACGGTTTTAATTTCCCAAAGCAAACAAGGGCTCGGTGCCTCCCCTAGCAGGGGCCCGTGGAGCCCAGCTGCCTCCGTTACCTGGCTCAGGGAGCGGGATTTCTTCCCACTGCAAGCCCGGGTGGTGGGAGCAAAATTCAAGATGGCAAATGAAAAGAGGGCAGCCTTGGGCCCCTGGGAGCCTCGCTGGAGCTGGAGGCTCTCTAAGCCGGTCCATCTGGTGAGGAGAGAGCCGAGCTCTGCAGGGATAGCCGGAAATAACAGCAATTTATGCAGTTATGTTTCCAGATTTTTTTTCTCTAACCATCAAAAATAATACCACGAGAAAAAAAAAAAAAAAAAAGGAGAAAGGAAATAGAAAAAGCAATATAGGGACCAGAGTTTTTAATCCTCTCTGCGTTCCCCGAGAAATCCAGGGCCTCTTTCCACCCTTTAACTCACTCCTGCTCTCCGTTAAAGCCTCCTCCAGCTGACCTGGTGAGAGGAGCCCAACTGTTCTGCAAACAGTCTGGGCCACCTTTTGCCTGTGCAAAGCTATTGAATGGAAAACCTCATCGCTGCAGCTTTCGGAGGTGACCTTGGTGGCCCTTCTGTGGCAGGTGCCATTTGCAGAGCATCACACCCCCTCCAGCCGGGCAGCCCGGGGAAAGCAGGAGCCGGTGCCGGGTGATCCCTGTGAGCCAAGGGCTGCTCCTGGAGCAGCACGGCGATCTTGGCCTCCCACCCCGCCAGAATGATGCTTGCTCCCAGTCAGACACTGCATTTCCCCGGGGTGTCTCCAGGACTGACTCGCTAGCAGTTATCACCGCGGCCCCGGTCTGCTGTTGCTCCGACAGTAGCTGCAGCTCTACATCACCAGGGAATTCCGAAAAAACAATTTATAGAGGGAGGCAAAGCCTCCCAGCCTCTGTGCTGGAGCTGCTCTCCTCTGAGCCCTGCACAGCCTGTGAATATTGCAGTCCCTTCCAGAGCTCAGGACACTTTTCAGGTCAGAGCAGAGCCCTGCTCTCTCTGCAGTCACCCATCACCCAGCAGCCGCGAGCACTCGGGGTGCTGGACCGAGGGGTGAAGCCCAGGTACCAGGCACGATGGCACGGAGACGCTCTGGGCTCCCAGGCCAGCATCCCGCTTTGAAGGAGAGCGCAGGAGAAAAGCAGCCAGGAGGCCAGCGAGGCAGAGAGCCCTGGGAGCACAAAGCCACGCGGTTTGCAACGTGGCTGCCGCTCATTTGTTTTCCTTGATTTGGGGAGCAAAGGCCGGGGCAAAGGTGGGTTGCCCAGACCACCCACAGCCCTTGGTGGTGACAGGGAGTGACAGGGCCAAGAGGGACCCGCCATCCCCTTCACACTCGAGCCGCAGCCAGGCAGGGGGATGCAAAGCCGATGAGCACAAGCTGCGGCACAGATGCCCGCGGCAGTGCCTGGCTGCTCTGCTGCTGGTCCCAACAACCTGAGGATGGGCGAGAGCCAGGATCGCCCAGACAGCAGGGCTAAATCCAGCTGTGTGACAATACACTGCACAGCCTATTTTTCCTCTAGCATCTGGAAACGAGGTGAATAAAGCATTTTTAGGTGGACTGAAGGTTCCCATCACACCTATCTGGTTGGGAAATCAGAGAGAAGATTGATAGCTGCATCCTCACGCTTGTCAGGTAGAAAATGAAGGGTGCCGACAGAGCTGCTGGGGCTCCTGCCTGTGACACAGATGGACCATGATAGGGGTCCCCGTGCCCAAATCTCCTCTTAGGAGACCAGTGAGGGAATTTGACTGAATTAACAACCTGATGAATGCCTCTTCCTAAGGTTCCTTTCTTGCTGGGGGAAGAGGATGTGGTACCCAACCAGTCTGTCCCACATCAGCGAGGAGAGGGAGCCCTGGGAATGATGATTTCCTGCCTCAGCCCTGAATTAAACCAGCAAATATTTTCTCCTTTTTTTGGAACAAAGTAGGAAGAAGGTTGTGCTGCTTCCAGGAGAGCGCAGCACCATTCAGCATGCTCATGCATCAGTTGGACTCGATGCCCAAAGCATCATGCGGGGTTTCTCACATCGCCCAGGCCTGCTGGATGGGGTCCTGGGGGACAGACCGGGCTCAGGGTGAGCCATCCCCTGTCGGCGCAGATCCCCCTTGACGGGAGCAGGCAGAGGACACACAGCCCTCACACTGTGCAAACAGAAGAGGATCTCTCTTGGCACTGGAGCTGTTTTCCCTTCCCAAAGTAAAATGCCCAAGTACTTGCTATATTTAGACACCGGGGTTTTTTAGGAAACAGAAAGAGGCTTGTACGAAACTGTGTTCACCTCCAGAGATGGCTCCTAGCCTCCTGACCAGGGCTGGCCCCAAAGCCCATTGCTGCGTCGGTGCCAAGCCCACGCGTGCTCCCTGCCCTGCCGGCCCTTCCCGCAGGTATCGGGGGACCCCGAGACACCCTCCACCCATGGCAGGCTCTGTGGGCAGCCCCCCTTTCATGTGGAGAAAGGCTTAGAAAAGCTGGCGGAGGGCCAGTGCTGCAATGGGAAAAAGCAGTGGTGCCTGACTCCGGCTGCCACCGAGCCCTGGGAGCGAGGGCTGCTGGTGCTGAACAGCAGAGGGCACTGAAGATGGTGAAGCTGTCCCATAATAAAAGCTTCTTCACCTTTCCCGATGTTTTTTCCTTGACAACAAGAAAAAGAAGAAGTTTGCCTTTTTTTACTAATTTATTGTTAAAGGCTTGCCACTGCTCCTTGCATTGCCCAGGCTGGGGTCCCTGTCCCTGCACCCGCCCGTGGCTGAGGGGCTACCCTCTCTCCAGTGCTCCCCTTTTCCAACTGGATGGCTTCCCAGCAAGGAGCAGCAGGAGAAATCTTGGCTTCTGGTGGGGAAATGCAGCCAGCGCCGGGGAAGGGCGGGGAGGGAAAGCAATGCATTTCCAATGCTCGAGCACACCATCCTCGCAAGCATCCCCGTAATTGCAGCCACATGCTGGCTCTCACAGCCCTCGCCTCGCTCGAGCCCCAAATCCCCTTCTCCACTCCTGGGGCTGCTGTACAGCCCTCCCCAGCCCAGACATGCCTTTCATCTCCTGCTTTAAACCAAGAGAGAGCTGCACCCGTTCCGCATCACGGACCTGTAAACCCAGTGGGGCCGGCGGGGAATTTCCAACACACCCTTAAGCTGGAGAGAAAAATGATGGACCCTGGACTATACTGGTCCCCAGGCCCTTCTCTTTCTTTCCTCCCTCTCTCCTCCAGCATGAATATTTATCCCCTTGCCTGGGCTGAATATTTATACCCTCGCCTGGGCTGCCTTCACGCCGGCCGTCGCCATCGGCATTCCTGCAGGAATTCCTCCTTCTCCCGCCACCGAGTGCAGCCCGGGGCCGGGGCGAGGGGGAGGCAGCCCTTTTCATTTCCAATCCCCCCATCCTCAATGGAGAGTAAACATTGTTCCTCTCACAAAGGCGGGTATTGTAGAAGGATGGGGGGGGGTGGTGAAAGCGAGCGGGAGGAGGCGTGGGGGAGATGAAGTGCGAGCGGGAGGGAGGAAGGGCATGGAGAGCCCCCTGAGAAGAGGGCGAACGGGATGTGAATATAAATTCTGTAAATATTTTCTTTAAGGTGCTGTGTGTAATCCCAGGAAATAGATCCAGTTTCATGGGAGAGCAGGGGGAGTGGGACTGACTTTGCCGCGGGTTTCTCCACGTTGATTAAAACCCTGAAGGAGAGGTGGGGGGAGCATCCTGGGCAGCTCTGAAGAGCATCAGAACCTCCCACCACCACCTTCCTGCCTCCTCCCGAGCCCAGACATCAGCCAGGCAGCACCTTGGCCCCTGTGCTGTCCCCACTTGTGCTCCCCAGGCCCTTCTGCTCCTGGATAACGCAAGGCCAGGTTGGTAAAGCAAAGAAAAACAGGGTTTGAGTCCTGCTGTGAAGGGCTTACAGCCCATCAGCCACATCGTCCCAAGCAGGGACAAGATCTTGAGTTGAGATGGCGGCATGTGACACCCAAGGGAGGGTGCAGGGACACCTCAGCCTGGCCATCACCTGATAGAAGTCAAGCACAAGGCTTAAGATTTGTCTGAAGGGGACAACCCCGGTGATGAACACAGGCACTGCTGGTAGAGCCAGCAGCAGCAGCGGCTGTGGGACAGCCCCACCGACCCCTCTCCTGCTCAGCAGCTGCTGTGTCTGTCCTTCGCCCACCCCTGGACCAGCTCTCCTTTGCTCAGGGAGAAGACGGGAGGTGGGATGCCCCGGACTGGCACTGGTGGCCATGCCAGCAGGGTGGGGCAGCTGCCTGCCCCCTGCTCGATGGGGCAGAGGCTTTCCCAGCCCTCCCACAGAGCAGCCCAGAGCGGATGAGCCCTCACCCCATTCCAGTTGGACGAGCCGTTGTGTCTCCTTCAGAAAAGGATTACCAAAATGTCCAATTCTGCTTTCCCTTCTGCCTGTCTCACCTCCTTTTGATGCTTTTTGGCATTGTATGAAACAACTGTGTCCAGAAGCCATGATTTCCATGGACGCTTGCTTTAATGGTGATTCTTCCCTTGCCCAGCTCCATCCCACAAGCCCCATTTACCCTCCTGCAAGCACAGCTGCTCTCCGCACCCCACAGCCTGTTTCCCTTCAGGCACTGAGCAAAGCACCAGCCACCGGGCAGGAGCTGGGGTCCCAGCACAGCCAGGGACCATCATTGTGTCCTATGGCTCGTGCGGGAGCTCAGCCCGCATCCCCAGGGCAGGGGACCTCCCGCTGCCTTTGACACCTGTGGCCATCCCGCAGCATCCCCCAGAGAAGGGCAGAGGCTGGGAGGCTACCATGCCCCTGCCTGCTCCCCAAGCTACGTGCAAGCACAGAAATTCCCAATTCTAAAAGACTTCTAGGGATTGAACAGTTACTCTCTAATTACTACCTTTTTAACCCACCTTGCTCACAGAGGATCCCTGCTACCACCAGTCAGTCCCCCTGCAGTCCCAGGGGAATGGATGCCATTGCCACAGTCCCCTTTCACCTGGGGCACCCTGAAATGTGACATTTGCTGGTCAGGGTGATGGGGAGGTCAGAAGTATAACTGCATTGCAAAAGAGATTAGAGCCATTCAGGGAGGTCCCAGGGGCTGCGCAGCGGGCTGACCTGGAGGTGTGCCTCACCCTTTCACTGCCAGGAGGATCACTGCATGCTTGATTCATTCTTCCTTCCCCAGTCCCCACCACTGGCTAATATCTGAGAGGGGACGTGGGGCTCCACAGACCTTTGATCTGCTCCAGCACAGCTGTTCCCAGACCTTTATGTAAGGGACAAGAAATGTGACTGAAATAACTGACAGAGTGAACAGAAGCAAGTGTGAAAGACTATAAATAGATATGACAGAACTGTGATGACTGCTAAATAAGTTTTAAATTGAATTGATGGTATAAATAGAGTCAAAAGCAAAGATGTCACCGGCAGGTGACATGGATTTGAGGTGGGGAGCCACCTGCATGATGCAAGTGCAAACACGGCGAGGCTCCATGCATGTTTTAATTGCCCTGCTCCATCCCTGCTGTCTGTCAGCCATGGAAGTGGTTATTTCACCCGTTCCTGCTTTGGAGGGGGAGATGTGCTCCAGCTGGTATTTGGGACTGAGTCCTCCCAAGGTTGAGAGTGCCCGTGAAAGGGGAGCTGGGATGCGACAGGACAGGGAAAAGCCCATGGGACCGAGAGGCTCCTCCATCTTTCCCGCTTCTAAGCATGCTCCCATCCTCATCTCCTCTCGTCCCTGCTGGACTTGGAGAAGCTGAACAGGGTGGGATGTGCAAGAGCTGGGCACACATTGACTCCCTTGCTGGCTGAGGCAGAAGCCATGTGAGCCCCTTAAGCCAGTCACTTCACACCTATCCCTCACACTGCAGCTACCCAAATGCTCCAAACACCTCAATCCTGAACCCACGCAAGCATTAAAGAGCTGCATCTGGTATGAGCACTGCAGCTCCCATGTAACTGGGACACCATCCCATGTCCTTGGCCCCAAAACACAGACCAAGGAGCAGAGCCCAGGAACCTGCCCCTCCCAGCATCCCAAATTGAGGCTGCAGCATCACCTTGGCCGACTTTGCTATTCTGGGCAGTGATCCAGCAACACGCCAGAGATGCTCAGCGAACGTTGAACACTGAGATCAGCCACAGGAGATCCCCATGGAGGTGGTACTGGTGCCGCTTTTTGAGCTGTGCCACAGCAGGGCTCACTCCACCGGCCGCCCCCGGTGCCAGCGCAGAATGCCGCCAGCAACGTGATGCTCAGCAGCCCATGGGAGAGGACACCCCACCTGTGGCTGCTGGGGCAGAGACCTCTTCCGATTTTATCCACGGAGGATTTGCCCAGCTTGGATTCACAGCAATCCTGGCAGGGTGGAAAACTTCCCCGCTCTCTTCTCTCTCTTTTCCACCTTCCTCACCATGGGTCCAAACCCAATCTACCTGCGGTGGTCTCCCTCCCGATTAATATTTGGGCAAACACCCCTTGGTATGAGACCATCCAGCTGGGTTCAGCTCAATGCAGAGGGCTGGAGCGAGGGGGAGAAGGGGGGAACATGTGTGGGAAGGGGCGAGGGGCTGCAGATCAGGGCTGATATGGCCTGGCATTTTGGCAGAATTTTCTAGGACAGTTTGTACAGTGTCTTCCCTATACAATGGTTATGTCTAGCCACCGTGCTGCAGCTCTCATTTCCATGAGCAAGGAATTCAACCGAAAAGTAAACAGGAAAAAACGTTACATCTCACAGTTTATAAATATATACGGAATTATTTAGGCAGTCAGGCCAATTTGCACAGATGCCGCATATATGCTGTGACAGATCTCTATGTTGTTTTGGAGCCACCCCTTGTGAATGGGAAACAGGGCTGGTTTCTCGCCATGTCTGCATGAAATATCGGTATCCTCCTGCAAGCTGGCTGCCAGCAGCGAGTGCTACGGCTCTTGGGAACAGCGCTATGAGCTGATGTGAGCTATTTGCACGTAGTGCTGAGAGACTCAAGCCCCCACGTTTCCAGCTTGGGCTGCACAAGGCCTTTGGAAGAGGCAAGGGAGCTTTTCCTGGGGATTGCATGAGGATTTCAGCCTGGGATCTGTCGGAGTGATGGGACAAACCGTGCTCTGGTGGGGTGGGGGCCAGGACCTTTGCCGGCACACACACTTCCACGAAGGGCGAGGTGGCATTTTGGAGCCCCGGTTCCCCGTGCCCAACAGGCTGAAGCTGCTGGTTCCCAGGGCTTGGGGGCAGGGAGGGGTGCAGGCAGGGCAGACCTGCCTCCAACTCCACAGAGGGCACCGAAAAATTGCTGCCCATGGGAACGAGGGACCTGAGCCCCCACCCCATCAGCCTCCTCCACAGTGAGCATCCCAAGGCGTGCCAAGCCCAGAGCTGCAATTCAGATCAAAACGATGGGACTGTGCTTTTCCCAACAACGTCCCTTCCTCCCCCTCTCACACCCGGCCCGAGCCTGGAGGTTTATTCAACCTGACAGCCAAGTGACTTGATCATTCGAAGCGATGTCTTAATTACAGGACGTCCTCCATGGTGTTTGCTGGCTACGGCCGGTAAAAGAAACTTCTCTTCTCCATCTCCCTCTGCCCCCCCAGCTCCGCCGAGCCGTGCCGAGCCACGAGAGCTGTTCAGACAGTGGGGATATTGTTTTGGCCGTTGCCTGAATGGTCCGGCCTCCTCAGCTGTAAAATTACCTAGAGTATAACTAAACAAACTCCAGACAAACACTTCTTTAAAGGCACTGCTTACTTTGCAGCAGCCATTTCCCCCTGCCCGACACATGTGCTCACGCTGGCTTTTCTTTTCCTCCCTCTCAAGGGCAACACAGTTGTAAAGCCCTTGGAAAGCATTGCAAGGGGAAGGGGAAATGGCAAAGCGTCGGGGGACACAGGGGATGCCATGGGCTGTCCTGTACCAGGTTCTGCTCAGCCCCAGCCCTGGCTCAGGGCTGGAGACCTGGCGGTGTAGAGGCATCAGGAACAAACAGGGAGGCAGAGACAGCAACTCTTTGGGCCGGTCCGTGTCGGAACTGGGAGGGGGATAGAGTTTCAAAGGGTTTAGCCCTGACCCGTTGCCTGGGTGGAGTGGAGTTTTCCCCCATATAGCACTGCTCACCCACAGGGAAACTGGTCCCACAGCCTGGTCCAAAGTCCACCAAAGCCAGTGGAAAAACTGTCCCAGACTCCAGCATCATGCACAACCCAGTGGGACTGCTGAGCTCCTGGGGAGGCAATGAAGCATTAAGGGACAATAAAGCCCCTCTGAACTGGGTTGGATGAGTGGGGAGGTCAGGACAGGTCCTCTCCAGGAGGTTTTGCTGTTTCCAACTATCACTCATAAATAGGAGGAAAGTTCTGGCCAAATCCTCATTCAGAGTCAATCTAAGCATTTCCTGACTCGGTGTTGATTTCACAGATTAAAGCTGGTCAAAAACAACCTGGTCGAAATCCAGCCAGCATTAATTTTTGGAAAAAGACCTTGAGGAATTTCATTCGAGTTTATTCTGAGGGGAGGGGCTGCGCTTTTCCCACCCAGAAGCTTGTTTGCTTTTGAAATACATGCAATAAACACAAATGCTGAACCCTGGCTACAAGCAAAGAGGCTTTGCAGTCTTCTGCTGCTGCAAAGGCATTATTTTTTGTAAAAATATGGGACATTAGTCAATCTGAGGTTATGCCTTTAATTCCAGGTCTGCCAGTGAGCCACTAACCTAAAGTATTACAACTGCCCCCAAGTTTCCATGTTCACATGAGGGCTGCTGTAACAGCCTGGGGTTTGGCACAGGGAAGCAAGACAGGAGTTTAGGGTCAAAAATCTCATTGAGCCCAAAATAAAGGGAGGGGAGGCTGTTAAATAAATCCCTGTGTATTCCTGCCACCGATCAGAGGGAGGCTTTCCTTTCTGGTCTTGTTGACCTGTTCAGATAGAGCGTCCCCTCACAAAGACAGGGTGGAAACCCAAAACACAACACCACAGTGTGTGCTCTGAAAATATGTACAGTCCAATTGAGGCAGATCCCAAATTTTGGCAGATTCCTAAGATCAGGAAATTCCTTGAGAGTTCGGGAAATTCTCCAAGACTGAACCCAAGTTATTTCACTTGCAGAAGATATCAAGTTTTCCTCCTCCTCTTTTTTTTTTTTTTTTTTTTTTTTTTTGGTGATGGGTCAGTGGGACCTTGGCGAGCACACATTGCTGTACAGTGAGAAAGAGGATTAGCAAAACACTGCAGAAGGCCAAACGCAGATGCAGGGCCCGCAGGAACAGCTGCTTGCAAAGGGAAGCCGGCGAAGCCAAATATCAGCCACGAGGTCCCAGCTCCAAGCAAGTCTGGAAGGAGCCCAAGCTGGTATCAGTTACACTTTCCCTCCTGCTCCTTTGCCTGTGCATAAATAACTGCCCGTTATTTATGGCCGTTCACATCACACACCCTACACGCATGCCTGCAGGGTCACCTCAGAGGATGGGGCAGAGCTGGCTGAAGCAGGGGGGCATGAAGGGCCCCTCTTAGGACCCAAAAATAACTCTCCCCTCACCCCTTTGCCTCAAGCGACGTGGATAATGGCAGGGTTTCAGCCCAGCTGTTCCCACATTTAGTATATCCAGAAGTCACCCGGTGCTTGGGGACACATAGAAGCCATGCTGCCCATGGCTTGGAGCAAGCAGCTCTTAACCACAGCCAAGGGAAAGCAGCCCTGAGCTGTGGGAAGCCTTCTTGCTGCCCCAGGACCCCATGTCTGGGAAAATGTCCACAACTAGGCAAAAATAGGCACAAAGGATAGGGTAACCTATCCCAAGTGTGCTTGTAGGGTTGCTCTCCATCATCCATCTCAGAAACACACATTTTCCGCTGAGACTACCCTCACCTAAGCAGGCTGTTGGAGCAGCCAGGAAAGCTCCATGTGGCTCCTGCCCCCAAAATGCAGAAGATGGGGGAGACCAAGGACAATCCTCAGGCTGCTTCTTCGCAGAGCCCCGCAGCAGGCTCCACAGCCATCCCCACCTTGGGCCTACTGCGTGCAGGGAAACCGGTATCCACAGCTGCCTCTCAGATCCATCTCTCTTGCTGAAGTCACCCCAGCAGACCTGACGCCCTGCCTTCACCTTGCCTGCAGAAACCGGGTGCCCAGGGGCAATCAGCCCTCCCAAGCATCCCAGCACCAGCACTTCAATGCCAGGCAAACTCTTTGCTTTACAGGAGTGTTGAAGAGAGGGCACAAAGGAGAGCACAAAGGTTACCATTAGCTCAACTGTGCCATAGGGCTGGGTAACTTTAAAAAAAAAAAAAAAAGTCAGTTTGTACTAATGTCCTTCAGTATTCCCCAGGTCCCAAAAGAAAAGTATTTTCTTTCCGCTCTTGTGGTGTTTTTCTTCCACTGTGTGCAGCAATGAGGTCACCAAGCAGAGGTTTTGTGGCTAAACCGCTGGGTTGCTGCCATCATCCTGTTCCCAGGAAAGGCAGAAGTTGACCCAGCTGGACATGCAGCCAATGAAGAACATGGGTCTTCCCAAATGCCAGAGGCACAGCTCTGCAAAGGACCTGGCTGAGCCCTGGAGAAGTGATCAAACATACCAGTTCTAGGGGCATTCCTTTAAACCCAAATGTCTGGTTGCTGTTCTTTCCACTTCCAGTGAAACCATTTTCTCACCAGGGACAGCCCCTAGAGAAAAAGCATTCACGCAGGAGAGATGGGAAGGGCCATCTGAAGTGCAAGTGCTGAACTACTGCAACAGTGTGGAAATGATTGAATTATTTCAGTAGCACATGAGGTCATCTTCTTCTGCTGAAGACAACCTCTCCGCAGCCCTGTGGCACACACCAGCTGGGATGCAGCAGAGAGCTGCTTTTGGGAGAGACTTCCCCAAGCATGCCTGCCTGCAGGTAGCCCTGAAGCCATGCAACCCCCACAAAGCCAGGGCTCCTCAGGCACTGCGGACAACAGGGTTTGTAGAATAACATGTTGGTGTTGGGGGATGAGCTGGCACCAAACCCCTCTCCTGGAGCCATGGGATGAGCAGCTCAGACACCTGATCTCATAGCTGACCCCTGCGTCAAGGCACACATACCTCCTTGCAAGGGTTCATGCTGGAAGGAACCCCTCCTGCAAAACCTTCCCAGCTGCAGGAGTACCTTCCCTCACAGCACATGGCTTGAGCCCTTCTCCTGCCAGCACAGGTCTGTGCCTGACCCAGCCTCAAGCCCCCACCCTGAAGGTATTTTCTTCCCGTGCCACCTTCCCTCAGCTTCAGCCATATCCTTGTCCTGGCAGGTACGCAGGAGCCAACAAACTTTTTTCTTGCAGTGAAGATACCCCTGCTCACCCTAGATCTTTACCTGCCTGCAGAGCAGCCTTTTCTTGTGTGACACAGCTGCAGGAACACACTACCCACTCCACAACCCCAACCTCTCCAGCTACAGGCACCCGGCCTTTTATAACATTCCCAGGCTCCTGCTCAGCTGAGCCCAAGCTGACAGGGACCAGCTGAGATGAGGGCTGCTCCTTGCCGGGACTTACAGGGCCAGCCCACCCCAGTGCAAATCCTGGGTCCAGCCAGGTCCCCAGTGCCCCATCATCATCATGCTGGGGTTTACAGGGAGGGCGTCGCCTCCTCCATTGCTTGGTCTTCATCCTCTTCACCCTGCATCCGTGCGCTGCTGAATCCAGCTGGGACTGCCCCTGGAGACTGCTTCTGCCCCATGTCCATGGCTGTTGCTCTCTTGTCCCCAGGGTACTGGGATGGCTGGGAAAAGGGTTTTTTAAGTATATTACCTGTGTCCCACACAAAGGACCTCCTGCTTGCCCCTTGCCCTTGCTAAATCTCCCCTGCCAGCCTCCCGGCACATTTTGCTGGAGGAAGGATGCTAACAGATATATAAATAAAGCAACCTGTGTATTCTTGTCCCTGCTCGGAGCTTGTGTAACCTGCGGTTGACCCCTCCTGGTCCTCCCCAAACCACAGCCCTGTATGTGCTGCCTGCCGCTGCCGCCGCCGCTGCTGCTCTGGCATTTTTATGAATGGCCTTGAGCCCAGGGAAGAGATGTGAGCATGGATTTGGAACAGCTCCATCCCTTCTACCGCACGCGCTAATCTTGACAAATGATCAGCGTGTGGCTTTCGAAACCAGAGATAAGGCTGTCTGACCACTTCAAGTCACTACACTTTCCCACGAAGAAAGGGATTTTGTTCTCAGCCCCCAGCCGCAGCTTCCTCCAGAGCCCGGGCAAACCCATGTGCCCCCCACCCCATAGCTTTGGGACACACACACACACTGCAATCACAACCCTTGGGAGTGGGGCCAGGGTCTGATTGAGAACAAAACCTCAGCAACCTCCAGGCAAGGCACATGTTGTGATATTGCCTGGGTTTCTGATGCCACCGGCTGGACCAGGGCTGCCTCCCACCTGCATGCCTGCTTGTCCTTCCCATTGAGGCCAATTGGAGAAGTGGTCCATGCCCAGCATGGAGCTGGGATGTGGCAGAAGCATGTGCTGGGAGCCAGCAAGACCTTCCAGTCCTGCAGCTGAGCCATGACCATGGTGGGCTTCCTTGAACGCAGTTTTAGCTGGGAACTGGAGCACTTGGAGAACTCCTGGCCCTACTGGAGTCACTGCTGTCCTTGGACTGGTATCCCGCTGCACTGCTACACCATTTGGGACATGCATCTTGCCCACCAGTTTGGGCAACGCAGTGTCCCCATTCCTCCCTGGGGCTGGGGAAGCAGTCATGGGATAGCTGTGGTGTCTTCACAGGACTCCAAAAGGGCAGATCAAGCCCTGGGTGGATCCTGTTGGACATGCACCTGGGAAAGCTGGGCTTTCCAAAAGTCTCCCTCTCTTGCACAGACACAGACCCACTGCCAAGGGAAAAGGCCTCTGCAAGTGCCAACTCAAGGAATGCCTTTGATCCAATGGGAATCATTAGGGAGAAACTCTGCCTCTAAATTGAGCTGCTCTCTTGCCTTGCCACTTTGGGAAATGAATTTGTACTCGGAAAAACTCAGGCTGGGATAGATCTTGGGAAGACATCCAAGCCATTTCCCTACCCCAGTTTGGTCCTGACAGATTTTTTTTTATCTAACCTTTCCTTTAAAATCTCCAGATGGCTCAATACAGTCTCCTCCAGGGCTATATTCATTTTACTACCAGATTTTTTTATTATTATTAATATCCAACTTGAATTTCCTTTGCTGCAATGTGCTCCCATCCCATGGCAACACAGAGGGCAACTGTCCCTTACCACTGCGCCCCGTGTACCCCACCCTCCCCAGCATGGCGGGTGCCTTTCCAGTAGCGGTACCTGTTTAAAGCTCAGGATTAGGGTAGACAAGGCTGGTCCTGGCTAAGAGCAAGCAGACTTGAAGAGCCCCTGAACTGTCCTATCACTTTCCCTATGGCTGCGCTGGCCCACGGGAGGGTTTGGTGGGGCAAAAGCGCACACCCACTGCACCCTGTGCAGGCACCAAACATCGTACCCAGGTGGGAATGGGAGGTCAGAGGCTGCTGGCTTGTTGACCCATGAAGGGAGGCAATTATTCAGCTGATGAGGCCATGCAGGTGTTAATTAAAAAGCATGCGAAGCAGAACAGGCCACTGTTTGGTGTCATCCGCTCGTGAAATTAGCCTCACGGTGGCTTGCTCAGCCCTCCCCGGGAGACAGAGCAGGGGAAGAGCTGCCCGTAGTACCTCTGCTCTTACTCTCCTCTCCTCCAGCTGAGATCCTATTTCTGGGTACCTCCTGGGTCCTGCACAATGTCCCTGCTTTTTGGCCAAATCTCTGCTGGATGCTTAGTAGGGAAAAACTTTGACCTGTTCATTCCTGGACTGGCTTGAAGCATAGTTGTGCAGGGGTGAGAGGTGTAACCGAAATAATCGACTCCTGGCAGTCCAGGTGGAGAAACAAGCTCCCTAGTCACACACCGAGCTGTTGCAGGAGGTTCTCACATGGGGACGCTGATGGACACAGCCTCCCAGGCCAGGCATTCCTGTGGGTGTCCCCTGGTAGGGCCTCAGGTTTGCCCAGCATCCAGATTTGATCATCAGCAGCAGCTCTGATCTGATCCCCTTTACTCTCCAGCCAAGGCCAGGAGGGGAAGCAGAGCTTTCCTCTGGGAAGCACCAAGGGTTGGTGCTCCCTGATGCAACAGTTACCAACGAGCGCGTCCACAGAGCCTTTTGGCAGCAGTTCAGGGTGGCAAAGCCCTTCCATTCTGCTGGAGAGGTTGGTGCTCACAGCTTCACAGCTCTGAGAAATGGGGCTTGGCATCTTCTCTGTTAACCCCTGGTACATGCCCATGTCAGGAGGATGCCCTGGTAGGAAGGAGTCTCCTGTTTCTTCTCCACGTGAGCACTCCTCCAGAGCCAGGGTGCCATGCTAGTCTCCACACGGGCACCCGCCTGTGCCTGGCTAGAGCTCATGGTGCTCTGGGGACCAGCAGCAGCACGGCTGAGCATCAAATAGTCAAACCCGAGCGGCTCCCTGAGAAGTGCAACTTAACAAATCCCAGTTTCCTGCTGCTCAGTGTCTCATGGTTGGATTAGCTCACGGCTAATAAGGCACATGAGAGTTTTTCTCATGGTTTGGGGCACTCATAATGGCTCTCTCCCGTGTGGATTCTTTGATGCCTTATAATAGGGATGATGATGAATCCATTTCCTCAGTGGGGACCCAAGTTTGGCACTCTCTTGTCTACCCAGATGCCTTTTTTCATAAAAACAATTGGACAATAGAACAACAAAATGGAATTCAGTCTCTCTGAGGATCCTGCCTCCCTATGAAATCTGGCAGAAAGTGACCCAGAGCTTCAAAAGTGGGGTTGGATGACAGGGACAGGCGACAGACGCACACACGCACCCACACAAGTGCAATGGCTCCCACCTCCTTCCCTTTCACAGCCAGGCTAGCGAGGACAAACAAGCACTCTTAACTCTGCCCTGTCATGCCCGCTCATCACAGCACAGGCTTGAAGGCCAGGACCAAGGGCTTTTTCTGAAACCGTGCAACACCAGATGTTTTTTTCCTGAGGCCTCAGACACACACGTGCAGCACGCTGTTATTAAAACTGGCTCATACTCCCTGCGCACAGGGAAAAAAAATAAAGGCTGTGCACAAGGTTAGTTCTCAACTTCAGCATCCAGCATTAAACCATGCAGGCTCAGTCAACTTTTGTTTGTTTTTATAGAGTTGCTTATAGACTGTCCCTGCTGCAGCATCGCAGCAGTGTGGAACAATTCGATGCACCAGCTGGATGAGAAGTGCTTCATGTGCTGCCAAATATACCATGTAAAAACCATAATGCAGCCACCTCTGGGGTGCAGCCTGACAAGCGCACGGCGGCTCACAGCAACACCCTGCAGCAGATTGAACGGAGAGGAGGGAGCCGCTTGAGAGGATGCACTGGTTCATTACACAGACTTCCTCCTCTTGGTTTTCCGCCTGGTCTTTCCAGCCTGCCTCCCCCCAGCATGGCTCTCCTAAGGGTTTTTCTTCTCCTGCTAATGTTTCTGTATTCACCTCAGACCGAGCCAAAGGCTCCTTTTAACTGAAAAAGGCCGTTTGTCTCGGTATCTTATCATCTCTGTCTCAGTGTCAGCCCAAGCCTTGATGCCTCCTTCCCCCAGCAGCAGGTTGGGATCCCACCCAGCCACCCTTTCTCATCTGTCTCCTGTTTTCCTCCAAGAGTTTCAGAGAAGCATTGCAGACCTCGCCATGGTGCTTCCCTGCCCAGGCTGACTCGGGGCTGGCCTCTGCCAGCCGAGGCAGGACCCTCATCAAACCCCTGGCGTGTTCTCGGTGGGATGCCCAAGGGTGCAAGTGTCCCCGGGTCAGTGGGATGCTCAGCCCAGGCTCTGCTTATATGACAAAATCTCCTGCTCCGTGGCACAGTCTCACCTCTGCAGGGCTGCAAGCTGACCTCCACTCGGTAGCACCGGGGATGTTACCCCCTTCCCAAATTGCCCAGTGTCCCAGGTGGGGGTCCTCTCCCTGCCTCACACAAAGCGTCTTACACCACTGTGGTTAATGTGGTGCCTGGGGAGTGCTGTTGGGACAGGGTAGGGTGCTCAGGGCCCAGCACCCACTGCTGTGGGTCACCTGTGCGTGGGGGCATCGGGGTGCAGGTTAGCAGGGATCTATCTCTGCAGCGCACAGGAGGGGTAGGAGACCTGAACCAGCCTTCCAAAACCACCTAGGAGGAAATGCCCTTGCCTGTGGGAGGTCCATGGGTCTGCCGGGAAAGGCAAGGGATTCCCTCCCTCTCTCCTGGAGCCTGGAATGGAAACCCGAATCTACCACGGAGGGCTGAGGTCAGCTCCAAAATAGCCCTTCCTGCACAACTCAGGTGCTGGGTTCGCTGGGCCCTTGCTGGTGCTGGATGCATCAGGCTGGTGCCAGCCAAATGATTGACAGCTGCCAATCTCCAGCAGCACAGCTCACCTCGAGCCGAACGCGCCCCGAAGGGACAGGGTTAAGGTTCCTCCAGCCTTTCTCTTAGCCTGGGCGTCGGGGTGAAGCAGAGCAGTCCTGCTGGGCTGGGGGCGGCCCAGGAGCCCTGCGGGTACCCCCGCGGCTCCAGACCCCGCTGCACCTGCTACCCCCGCCCGGTGCCCGGGGAGGGGGCAGTGGGAGAAGAGGCGGCTTTGGGGCCGAGGCCGGGGCGGTGGGGGGGGGGTGCATGCCCCTTCCAGCCCCCCTCCGGGGCCGGCAGCGCTCTCCTCCCGGGCTGCGCTGAGGGGCTGCGCGGGTCGAGCTTCAGCACCGCGGGCGCTGCGCGGGTGGGGAGCGAGTGTCGGGGGCGAGGGGGGGGGGGGGATGTCGGGGAGGTGGGGGGGATGTCGGGGCCGCTTTGTCTCCCCGCCCGCGGGGCCGGGGGTCGGCGGCTGTGGGAGGGCCGGAGGAGGAGCGCGGCCCGCCCCCGCCGCCGCGGTACAAAAGGGGTCGGGCGGGCGGCGGAGCAGCGTGTGCCGCCGGGCAGGGCCGGGCCGGGCCGGGCAGGGCAGGGCAGGGCAGGGCAGGGCAGGGCAGGGCAGGGCAGGGCGCAGCGGGCGGCGCTCCGGTCCCCTCCGCAGCGCCGTCCCGGCGGGGCCCGCGGCCGCCCCGTCCCGTCCCGTCCCGTCCCGCTCCGCCACCGCCGGGCCCGGGACCATGCGGCGGGCGCGGGCGCTGCGCCGCCGCGGAGCTCTGCTCGCCTGCCTCTCCCTAGGGACGCTGCTGGCCCTCGCCGACGCCAAGGGTGCCTTCTACTCCCCCGCCGCCCCCCTGCCCTACGGCGGCAGGTACAGCCTCTACACGGCCGGCTCCAGCCCGCAGCTCGGCCCCGGCAAGCCCGTGGGCAAGCACAAGTAAGCGACCCTCTTGCGCGTCCCCGGCCGCGGCCGCGCAACCGATCCGGCGGGCACCGGCTGCGCGGCGGGGCTTTCCGGGCACGGCCTCCCGTCGAGCATCCCTTACCGGGCACAGACCGCGGGCACCGGCTACCGGCCACACGTCTGGGCTCAGCAGGCAGCATCCCCGGGGGACCCCTTGGTGGGTACCCAACCCCCGGTACCGACCATGGGTACCAGCCCCCCGGGTACCGGCCGCGGGCGTCCCTTGCTGGGCAGCGGTCCCCCGGGTACCGGCCGCGAGCATCCCTTGCCCCACACCAGCTGCCGGGCACTGACGGCGGGCTGGCGTGCAGGGCTGGAGCGCCGTGTGCGGGGCAGGGGGGTCCCTTCTGTCTCGGTGCACCCCCTCCGTGTAGAGCAAGGCCTGGGGGGGCTGCGTGCGGCGGGAGCCGTGTGTGCTGCAGTCCCGTGCGGGACAGGGCTGGGGGTGGTGGGGATAGGATGCCCGTGTGTGGTTATGGGGTAGGTGCATGTACCTGTTCTGCATGACACTGGTGCAGGGCTGTGATGTGTGGGAGGGGAGGATGGCAGCGCGCAGACCTATGCATGAAAACGCAGATCGGTTTGGAGGGAGTTTGCTCGTTTGCTTGTAAAGCGCAGACTTACTGGACTTTAAATATGTTTTCAAGTAACCTGGAAAGCTCAGGCAGATAAGGAATGTGGGCTTTACACATACTATAGACTTTTTCCATTCAATGACAAAAAGACTGTTAACATTGTTGGGGGGCTCGCTTCCCTCCCTGCTCATTTGCTAGAACCGTTTCTGTCGGGAGTCTTTGAAAAGAGGAGGATGTGGTGTTATGAACAAGCTGAAATGAATAAAGTAACGTTCGAGACGAACAATACTGGCAGTGCCAGTGAAAGCTTTCCAAAACTTGTAACATTTTCCAGCTGCTCACTCTTAAAACGTCAGGCTGGAGCTATAAAACTGCTAGCCACAGGTGGGTAAGAAGGAAAGGGGTTTCTGAGAAGGAGACTGAGTCAGAACCACCCTAGCCCAAGTAGTCACAGGTAGGCAGTGTTTATTAGTAGCGGCTAGTAGATCTGCCTGTGTTGGCTACTGGGTTACTTGCAGAGGGGGTTTGCAGTGTGTTTGTAAGTAGATCCTGGATTTATGGATAGACAGTGATTCTAAATTTCCACATGCACACGCACGCACAATCTCCCTTTCCTCCAGCTAAGAAAAGTGGCTGGCCTTCACTCTCTCGTGGCCCTGTGCATGGATAAATGACTCACTTTTGGAGGAGCAGGGAGCAGCACAGATCCCTGCACATGCTCTGAGCCTGGCAGCCTCTCGCCAGGGCAGAGCCCCTTGCTTCTGGGCAGGCTGGAGATGTCGGTCGCTGCCGGGAGTTGTGGTGCCCGTCCCAGGAGAGCAAAGAGAGCCCTTGGCCAGGGTCTGGAGTAGAGGTGCTGTTGCTGCTCCTGGGGGCAGCAAAGGGGGATGCACTGGGGGTGTGGGGTCAGGGCGTCCCCTCTGGGAGGGAGAAGAGAGAGCCGGGGTGTTGGAGGGAGGATGAACCTGCTTGCTCCTTGCTGCTTCATGGAGGGAGCTCCTGCCCCACGTGGGCTGTTGGAGGTGGAGGAGCCTGCTCGGGGCATCTGAACAGGGGCACTTGGGGGGTTATGGCAGGCCTTGGCATGGGTAGGGGATGTACTTTGTCTTCACGTGTTTGCCATTGGTGCTTGTCCCTCTTTCACCTATCTTTCCCTATTCAGGTGAGCCAGAGCCCCGCTGCTGTCCCCAGAGGGTGACAGTGAGGGGGCTGGGGAGGGCTGTGCACACCCACCTGCTGTGCATGCACACACACGCTTGTGCACACTCACTCCCCCAAACAGGAGACACTGCAGTCCTCCCTAAACCCTTCTGCTCCACTGTGACTGCCCCAGTCCCTTCCCTCACCTCCACCTGCCAGAGGTATCTCGGCACCATCCAGCCCATCATGCCAAGCCCCTGACTGCTGGGCTGAGGCTCTGCAGCTCACTTCTCCGGTCAGCCCCAAGGCTGCTCTCCGCAGGCCATGCGATGGTGATGCCAGGGGACTCTGGCTGCTTCCCAGCCTGTGGCCAGGCAGCCGAGCTGCAGCAACCCCAACTCACATGGGGAGAGGCTGATCCTCCCGCCTCACTGAACACCTCCCTGCATCTCCAGCTCGCGCTGGCCCATCTGCTCCATCCTGCTGACCCTCCGTCTCCACCTCACCTCTGTTCTGTGTGCCTGTGCTGTCCTCTCCTCCCACTCTGCCGTCTGCCACGTCCCAGTGCCCTTAATCCCTGCCTCACTGCACATCCCTGCTGTCTCTGCCCCTGTGGACCAAGTCCATCTGCTCCTGCTGACAGCCCTGCCTTCAGCTGGAAAAGCCTTGGCCTCCATCTGTCCCACCAGCACTCCCACGCCCTTCCCATGCAGCCTTCCTCCCAGTCACCTCACCCTCAGCATCTGGGTTTGCTGCTTGGCTCAGGAGTGGTCCTGTGCCTGGAGCTGGTTGGTACCCTGTGGCACCCAGCTGCAGGCATGATGGCAGAAGGGAAGAGGCTTTGTTCCTTGTACCACCCGTCCAAAGGATCTGAAGAGGTTTCCAGCCTTCATCCAGCTTGGGACCTGGGTCATGTCCCTGCCTTCATAGTGGAGGGAGACGAGATGCTGCAGCCCTGCAGAGCGGCCAGCTTGCATCTCCCCTCCCTCTGCTGACTGTATCATCACACTTGGTCCAAGTGTGACAGTACCCACAGCAAGGTCCAAAGGCTTCTGGGCTGGCCCTGGCCCTGGCAGCACTCCAGGAGCTGCAGGAGGACAGACCACTGCTGCCAGACACTGCTGGAGCTATTTTTGGGATGTTCTTCCCATAACTGCTGTTGCTGGTGGGATTCTGCTTGTCCTCCCAGCTCATCTCACCACCTAGGCCATGCTGTGCTCTGGGGCTGAGGCTCCGGGTGACCCTAGCACTGGTGACAACATGACTGTGACCGTGACAGCAGCAACTGTGCTCAGCACCTGGCCACCGGCAGTGCGGCAGCACTGCAGGCCTGCCTGGTGGGGGCTCTGGGTTTCTTGCGGACAGTGAAATTGCCAGTGAAACATCAGAAAGTGAGGGTGCTCAGCCTATTTCCAGCACCAAGACTGATTTCTCAGGCAGGGCTCAACTGCCAGGTGACCACAGCTGGGGGTTGATGGGGCAGCCACCGGCTTGGAGGGATGCTGTGGGCCAGGCACTGCCTGAGGCTGAGCAAAGAGCCCAGCACAGCCAAGGTGAGCAGAGCTGTGTTGAGGGTGCAGGGATTTAGCTGCACCCCCTTAACCCAGAGGAGATGCCCGGACCCACCCAGAGCAAGGAAAAGGCTCCTCATTGCTGAGGGCTGGCGCCCTGGCACCCAGAGGGCAGCTAGCAGGGCTGGGCAGCGCTGGCTCCCATGGGGGCTCTTGGAGGCGGTCGGGTGAGGGCAGGTCAAAGCTGGGGTGCACGGGGACCCCAGGAGCAGGAGCCAGCTCACCCAGCCTGGCCAGACCAGGAGCGCCTGCCTGCCCCTTGCCTGTGCAGCCAGCAACAAGCTGGGCACTGGGGGACTTTGTTCCATTCCCACTCCCTGCATTCCCCCACTGCTGTCCCTGTCCCCGGTGGGTGGGGTGGGTGATGCCACCCTCCCCAGCAGCTGCACAAGCTGGGGGGGGGGGGGGGGGGGGGGGGGGTCTCTCCAGCTCCTGCCCCCCCCCAGAGACCTCACGGGCAATGTTAAGGGCAGGCAGGCCTGCCTGGGGGCTGGTTGAATAGCCAGGGCACTGCTATCTGCTGGGGCAGGGGGTGACGGTGTCTCGCTGTGCTTCCCCCTAGGAGCTACTGTGCCTATGTGGTGCAGCGCAATGTGACGTGCACGCTGCAGGACGGGGCCGAGAGCTACGTGAAGGCTGAGTACCACAAGTGCAGCTGGGGACCCAAGTGCCCGGGAAAAGTGCTGTGAGTATGGGGGACGCCGGGGCACAGCTCCCTTCCCCTCCCAGCTTCAGGTCACAGCTCTTCTTGGGCTCCCAAGCACCCGTGCCACCCTTCTAACCATGAATTCCACTTTCCAGAGGGCAGTGAAAGGGGCCGAAGGGCTTATGGAAGGGCAGCAGTGCCAAGAGGAGGCAAGACGGGATCGGTCAGGAGGGAGAGGGAGCTCTGTCCCTCATCAGAAATAAATCAGGAAATCACGGGAAGCTGGGGGGGTGCATGTGCATGTGTGCAGGGAAGCATTTTGTCACAGACCCGCAATTTAGCAGAAAGATGGCAGCTGGGTGAGAGCCTGACCAAGGTGAGGAGGAAACGGAGCTCGTGGCTGGGGATGGCTCAGGGCTTCCTGCCCCAGGGAAATATTTGCAAAACTCTCTGCCACCTTGTCAGTGCTGGAGGGAAACACCCTGCCGTGCCGGAGCCAGAGCCGGGACAGAGCGGACACTGGGGCTTTGTGCTTCGCCACCCTCCGCAGCCCCTGTCTGGGGATGCTGCTCTGCACAGAAATGCTGCTCTCCTGCATCCTTCCCGGGCCTGCCAAGAGCAGCAGAGCTGAGCACCAAGGAAAATGGGGCTGACAGGGGCTTTTGTCGTAGCCTGGCACCCCTCCTGCGGCACCGGCACACAGTGCTGTAGCCGGCCGGGACTCACCATGTGCCAGCGGTGCCATGGGCTCCACACACAGCCTTTCCCAGCAGAGATGGGCTGTCGGACCCAGTTACTGACTTGTTCTTTCCTTCCTCCCATCACAAGTGCTTTAGCAGCATTTGGGGACTTCAGGACATCCTGCAGCCGCTGTTACCCGTGGACAAGATCCCCAAAGCCTCTCCTGTCTCCACAGTGTCCACTGCTCAGTCCCTTCAGCCCTTCAAACAAAACCAGGGTGAAGCCAGGGTGTTTTCTGAAAGCAGCTGGACCCACAGCTGCACTTTCTGCACAGCCTCGGATGCTGCATCCCTGCATGAGAGGGAAACACGGTTTTTCCACGCGCTAGGGCCATCAGCTAACGCTTGTGCAGCTGCAAAAAATACTTCCCCTTGCTGCCGTTTGGAGCAGGGGGAGAAGGGTTCGGAGGTGCCAAAGGGTTCTGGCATTACACAGAGAAGGTGCCCTGCCCTTCTGGATGCCATCCTCATCCTCACTTCATCCCATGACAGTGGCTGGCTGCAGCAGTCTCCTGCTGTGGTACCTCCAGGCAGGTTTCTACACACTAAGACAGAAGGAAAGTCCATAGAAACTCAGCGATGCCTGTGAAGAGGAATAACAAAAAGAAGAGCTTGTTTTGAAACTGTCCCATGCCTTTGGGAAATTGTTGATGTTGAGAAATTCTGGAGTGATTCAAAGAACAGAGGAATTGGGTTTGTTTTCTCCTCCTGCCCTGTGGTATGTACGGAGGTGGCTGTGTCGCACTGGGAGTCGTGTGGAAGTGGCATTGCCCGGAGGCTGCAGCCTGGGCTGGAGCCACTGAGGACCCGGGAGGGGACACGGATGGCAGGGGCTTGGCCCCATGTGCTGCCCCGAGTGACCGGATAAGTGCCAGTGGCTTACGCAGCCCCTCTCTGCAGCACGGACGGTTGTGCTGCCTCCTTCGAGACCTGCTGAATGTGCTGGAGAAGAACAAGGGCCCGATTGTGCGTGTTCTTGCAAAACAGCAAACTTCAGGATTTTCAGGCCCTTGTAAATTCAGATCGGAAATTTCCAAAAGGCAGGTTCAAAGCATTGGCATTTCAGAGGTGGTAAGAAATGCGCTGTCTTCAGCCCTGCACAGCTCAGCTCGGCTGGTGGAGGGGAACACGGATGCTGGCGGGGTCCTGTCTCAGCCCTGCCGCCTCATGGGAAAGTGCCATGGAAGAGCAAGGAGCAGCTGAGTCCTCCCCCCTGGGCTGGTGGGGACCCCACGTAGAGTGAGAGTAGAGAGGGAGGGTGTTAGTGTCCCACCGGGCAAGGAGGTGGCCTTGCACCCTTGTTTGCTGTGTATGGGGGGGATCAATGTTGTAGTGCCCGAAATGGTGATGGAGAAACATCCCAGGGCATCCCAGTTGGGGGCAGGAGGAGGTGTAAGGAGCCATCCCTCTGTGCACACCACACAGCATCACCCCAGTAAACCTCGCCAAGGCTCTGATGCCCCACTGCCAAAGCTCTCGCTTGCAACACCAGCCTAAGCCACTTAGGCTTCAGATCAAACTGATGCCCTCCACCCATAGAGAAAATACCTTTCCAAAGGTATTTCAACCCTCCTGAAGGCTTCGGGACAGGATTACAGTTGAGAAGAGGATTTTTTTACCCCACTAGGAAATTCTCTAAGTCAATTCAAAGTGCAAAACACACTGACAAGCAGCCCAGACCCCTCTTGGAAGTGATATGTTCTCGCAGGGGTTTTGCAATCACTTCCATCATTTCATCTTGTGCTTTCCTGGGCCAAAAGTTGCCAAACTGTGTGGCATCTGTCACAGTGGTCATCTGTCAGGCCAGAGATCAAAGCAATACACTTATAGCTGCTCTTCTAAACTAACAACAGGAGTCCCAGGTTAAAAAAAAAAAAAGCAAAAAAGACACATCTCCAGAAACCAGATACATAAATAACGGCTCTGCTCAGATAGTCCCTTGTCATGCCTGGGCTGTTTCTCAGGCTTGTCTAGTTGTGTTACCAACTTGGTGGGGAGAACTTTTCTCTCACCATGTGCTGTCACACCTGCAACTTGTGGTCCAGTCCTGGAGAGGGTGGGCACATGTTTCTGGAGTGCTGGTTAATGAGCTGTGTCCCTGGACGGGTACTATGATGCTCCACTGAGCTATAGTGCAGCAAGAGCTCTTGGAGGAGGTGGGTCATGGTCTGCAGGTGCAGCACATGGGTCTCAGCCAGGCTTTCCCATGTGCCCGGATTTCCCACACCCCACAGGACCCATGATCCTGCTTTTCTCTATTGCTTGACGTTGAGGTTGCTCCTCTAAACTGTCCTCTCTCTTCCTTCCCTCTCCTGGAAAGGTACCGCACCTTCTTCAGACCCAAATACAAGATTGGATACAAGACAGTGACTGAGCTGGCCTGGAGGTGCTGCCCAGGCTTCATGGGAGAAGGGTGCCACGACAGCCCAACCGACCAACCCGGCCTTCTGCCCCAACATCCCAGCCCTAAAATGCCTCCTGGGCAAAAGATGTTTCCAATCCCCAGACTTCCTCCCTATCCAAAAAGCCACCCTGACCTGTTTCCAGGACCAAAGAAGAATCAGTATGGTGAGATCTTGCTCCTGCTTCACATCCCCACATTGCCACAGCACCGGCACGCTTGCAAACCTCCCAGTTCTTTCTGTTCCAGCACAGGGCATGAACTTGGCAAACCTTCAGTGGGTGACGTACTTTCTGATCAGAGACCTGACATTTGATTGCTTTGAGGATCACTTGCTTTTTTAATCTAGATTCTTTCAAAACGTGCCATTTCAAAATTGCCTTTCCTCATTGCTTTAAAGCATTTTCCCATTAATTTAGGGGTTGATTGCGTCTCAAGACGAAGTTCCCCCAGGCTGTTTTCATCACCTGCTGTTGAACTTGGGACCATAGGGCTTGATCCCAAGAAGAGGGTCTCCTGACCAGCTTAAGAGATGTAGAGGAAAGGAGGAAGGGTGGACTGATACTTCGCTGAAATGGCAATAAGAGTGAGGCAGGAGCTAACGTTAGTTAGTATGAAAAAGGACTCAAACCTAGAAGATAGCCAAGGAGGGAAGTTAAAGAAGCACCAGCCCTGACTGTGCCCTCTCTATCTCTTTCCCTGTGCAGGCAGGAAGCTGCCCGGCCTCTTCGGGGACCGCCTGGATCGGCTGGAGGAGGAGGTGAGGCGCCTTTCCCAGTCCTATGACAGCCTGCACAACATGGTGAGCGGCCTGGGGGACCGCCTGCGGCTGGCCATCCAGGAGGACACTACCAAGATGATCGGCTCCCTGATGAACAGCCCGGGCACGCCTGACTCGACAGTGGGCTTTGGCATCATTCCTGATGGCCTGGTGGATGTGGCGGACAAAGCCGACATCACCACATACCCTCCTGTGGGGGAGATCCTGACCAAAGTGACGGAGGTGAGCGACGTGCTGAAAACCAAGGCAGATTTGCTGCACGAGGTTCGCGGCATGGTCCTGGACCACGACGGGCAGATCAAGCATCTGCTGGAGTCGGCCCGGCCCTCACCCCTTACATCCATTGACCTGCTGGAGGAGTACGTGGACACGCGGCTGAGCAACTTGCGTGGAGAGCTGCTCGACGGCTTCGAGAAGAAGTTGGGGAAGATCCAGACCACGTGCGATTTCCGGATCCAGGAGGTGCGGCAGCAGTGCGAGGAGGAGAAAGCTGCCAACCTGCGGCTGCAGCAGACGCTGGATGGGAAGGAGCTAGAGATCAAGAAAGAGATCTCCCAGTTGGAGACCCAGATCCAAGGGCTGACGGTGGTGGAAAGCTGCTGTAGCAACCTGGACTACCTCACTGATCGGATGAACATCCTTGAGAAAGGCCTTCACAGCATCTCTGAGTCCCAGAAGAACTTGCACTCACGGCTGGATGGAGAAATCTCCACTGTCACCCTAGGAAACCTTTTTGAAGGGCGCTTTGAGGACCTGGAAGCCAGACTCAATGCTACAGAGAGAGAAACGGGGAGCTGCTGCTCCGGTATAGAGGACAGCATGAGAGGCACGGTGGTGGCAGAGGTGGATGGCATGAGGACTGCCTTTGAAGATAAAATGCAGACCCTGGAGGACAGGTTCATGACCATTGTGGGGGAGCTGAACAACATCAGTTCTCCCGTGGGCATGGATGGAGCGGTGGTGCCCGTGCTGGAGGGGGAGCTTGCCAACATGAGGAAACGGACGGACGAGACACTCGAGGTGTTGCAGAATCGCCTCATCACGCTGGAGAGCACTTGTTCCCTGGGCTGTACCTCCGCCTCCAAAGACGTGGAAACCTTCCGGACAGAGATCGAAGACTGCCAGAACAAGAACCAGGACCTGCTCCTCCGGATGGACAGCAATTACGACCTCTTGCGCAAGCTGAATGCCACCATCCTGGAGATCCAGCGGCGAATCGAGGAGGAAGCATCGGGGGCTTTGCAAGGGGAAATCACCTTGCTAAAGATCAACCTGAACACTGTGAGCAAGTCTCTGACAGGACTCAAGGACTCTGTCTCCCAGTACTCGGACACCGTGACACACATCAACTCCTCGCTGGATGAGCATGAGCGGAAGATTGAGGATGAGGTCCACTCCATCCAGGAGAAAGTCAACGACCAAGGCTCCCAGCTCTTCTTCAGCAACCGGCGTGTCCTGAATCTCAAGGGAGACTTAGAGCGACTCAAAGCCAGGATTGTCAGTGATCTGAGCTCCTGCAAGAGCGTGGCCCAGGACCTGCAGCAGGAGATTGCTCACTTTGATGACCGGGTGGCCCAGGTGGAGAGCGTCTGTAGCAGGTTGGGTGCCGTTACGGGGAGCCTGGATGGCATCAGGGATGAACTGGAGAAACACACGGGCAGTCTGTGGGACTACATGGACCACATGAACGGCACCCTGGCTGCCCACTCTCAGGAAATAACGGGACTGAAGGACAACCTGCTTGACTGCCAAGCCAAGGTCTCCGAGCTGGCGGAGCAGGTCGGCCACTTGGAAGAACAGGCGGAGGGGAAGCAGCATTAGCCACGCTGCCACACGCCTCTTCCTTCTCCTCCCCATGAAGGACAGGATTAACTTATATCACACAGACTCACTCCAATGTGACAACAGTTCTTGGGATAATTTTTTAATGAAAAGATAAATTAAAAGCTGCTACAACCCCTTTAAAAAAAAAAAAAAAAAAAATCTTGTCAGCCCCACTTTTCTGTACCATTACGGTACTCGCCTCCTGATGCTCAGCAGCTGTCCTGACCCTGGTGCAGCAGGGTCACTGCCTCCTGGCTGGGGGCGTTGCTTTGGCTCCTGGACTGATGACCCCAGAAGGACAATTCAGGAGGAAGCTGGAGGCGGGAATGTTTTTTTTAATTTTATTTTTGTGGATTTATCGCTTCTTGAAGAATAAAACCCTGTAGTTGTCAGTTGAGGAATAGAGTTTCTCTGACCTAAAGACCACCTGCATCTTAATCCAGGGACTGAGCAGAGCCAGGGCTCCTTACAGGGAAAAAACCTCACCACAGGAATTGCGGATTTCAAAGAACACACGTATTCACACGTCCCCCTGGGAGCTGCCTTCCCCTCTCTGAGATGGCAGCTCTCCTCATGTACGGTAAATCCATTTATACTACTCATTCCTTCATGCAAACGCACATGCCTTACAGAGCATATGAGGATATGCATTAGGAAAACACACATGCATATATATGGTATGCATATGTATATTTTTGAACAATCCCCTGTCCTGGTGCTCATCTGATTGCAAAGTTTCCTCTTGCTGCTCCTGTATCCGTTGCCATATTCGAACAACTACACTGAGCAGCTAAAAAACACCGCAGCAGCATCTGGGGGAGGGCCCTGCAGTCCCTCAGGGCTGCCATGCTTTGCAATCCCACTTCACTGTGCTCTCTGGTTACACCTGGGACTGACATGAAGGGTTATTTGTGTCTTCCCCAAAGAGATGTGTGTCCGTAGGTGCTTACAGAGAGCAAGGTGGGCATGGAGCAGTCCTGGCCTCCAGCTCTACTTCTCTCCTGTTTCATTGCTTAAACTGTGAACGTGGTTTCCCTCATCTCATCCTGGGGCAGGAAAGCTACAACTGCTCCAGGTGTGAGCATGAGGCTCTCCCTGTCCAGCAGTGCGGGAGCAGGACCCTGCATCCTCCTCACATTCCTCTGAGCCCGCTGAGATGCCAGCAGCCCTGGGGACCTACACCGACATAGAGCACCAGGAAGGGGGAGGCAGGTCGCTTTTGAGAAGACCTCTCGAGACCTCTCCACAGCTCAGCCTAGGAACGAAAAAATTATTTACCCGACTTGACTCTAGTTTCCCACAAACGTGCAGGCTGGAGAAGGTTGTACACGTTCCTCAGCAACTCCAGCCTTGCCCTACGGAGCAGGCGCCTGGAGCATGTGGGCTGTTGCACACTAAACCCGCCTCTCCCGGGGAGCCCAGCACAGGTGTCCTCTGCTGCTCAATCAACAGGGACTTCATTACCAGAAAGGATGAAGAGGAAATTAAAGAGCCTCCATCTTAACAGGTCTGGCACTTTATAGCAGAGGAACGTATTTTTCTATCAGCTCAGCGTTGCAGCTCACGGACCCTTCCACACCAGCTTGCCTTCAGCTCCCACCTCGTGCCCATCACCCTCACCAGGCCATCCCTGCTCTTCTGCACCACGATTCCCCACGGGTCCTGCAAAGGAGCGGCTCTTTGCTCTGACCAGCACAAAGCAGCAGCAACTCCCAGCAGAGATGCATCTGGGCGCCATTTCTCCTCCGTAAAAACTGGATGAGCTCCCTGAAACAGATGCTTCCAGGCTGAGGAGGACCACAGGGATCACCGAGTCCAGTTGGCTGCGTCACGTTACCCTGATACAGTAAAAGCTCTTTCCCCGGCCAGAGGAGCATGGGCCATCAGCTGTATGAGCAGGGAGAGGGGACCTGGCCTCCCACCACTCGCTCACCCCTGCCAGCTCACAGGCTGCTGGATGCTCACAGCACAAGAAGCCACTCTTGCTGCTCTGGGCTTTGCTTATTTGGAGCTATGCTACAGCTGCTGAGACACTTCTCCAGCTGAGGAGCAACCTCCAGCTGCCTTTGGGCATCTTGCAAAACCTGCTCTTAGACAACAAAATCTATTCCCCCCCCCGCCCATGGAAGGGGTCTCAAGCCAGCCCTTGGCACTTTGAGATGGGGCCAGGGAGCCCTTGCCGCCCAGGAGCATCCTGCCCAAGCCCCCTCCCCATCCTCTCACAACAGCGAGAAAAAAGGCTGCAGCAACCAAAGAGAAAATTAAGCCAAGGGCCAGGCTCATCCCTTCTCAGGCAGAGCTGGGTTAGAGAGCAGCTGAACAGCAACAGCTTCCTCCAGCACAGAGGGAGCTGGGACTGGCCATAACAAAACTAGGACAAGGAAGAAGTCTGACCTTCCAGAAAATGGTGCTATGTTTGGACTATTCCTGACTAGTCACTTGAAGCTATGGACAGTTTGTATTTCAGTTCTCAGCTATCCATTTTTAAAAAGTGAAAGCAACTTTGTACAAAATAGGGCATTTTTTTTTTAATTTTTCTTTTTTTTTTTTTTTTTTTTTGCTTGCAGAGAAGGAAGATGGTGCCTATGCAGTTGTCCTTGCATGGGCAGCTTTCTGAGGCAGTTGATAACTGATCCTGTTAAAAGCCTATGTTTTATTGTTTTTAAAACCTTGTACATTCGTTCAGATTTTAAAAGCTGAAAAAGTGTTTGTACTGGAAAGGAAAAAAAATAAAGTATTTCTTGCTGAGGTTTCCAGGATCAAAATGACTTGTGTGGCTTTCAGAAAAGCAGAGCTAGACTTAAAGCACGGAGGCAGGCAGACTAGGAGATGATTTACACTCTCACCCATGGTCAGGGAAGAAGGTGGATGCCAAATCGGAGGAAGGAGCCCAGCAGTGCTCCTGCCTGTTTTGTTTTATGTAGTTACAGCTGAGAGCTCCCAGAGCAGGGGCAGCAGGCTGGCTGAACACCCAGCAGGGCTGGCAACCAGATTTCAGAGAAGTCCCCCACCCAGCATGGAGACAGGCTGGTCGAGTCCCAGCCCAACCCTGCTTTAGGATAGCTGAGCTGTCCTATATCGGACAATACGCTATATTGGCCCTACGCTCCAATACAGGGGCACAGGAATAAGCTCCTGCTCTAGCACAAGATTGTGGCAGCCTACTGGCACAGGAGAGATTCACCCCATGCACACACACATAAAGCCAGGGTTTGCTTCCTGTGTTAAATCAATTTTGCAACATTACCTGAAGGTAGCAGGCAAAAAAATAAAAAGAGTCCTCTTCTAGTGCAGCTGCTCCACAGTCCAAGGAAGCTGTAGGTCCTGCTCCCATCTCCAAGACCAGACCCCCTTGGCAGGGCACTTCAGCAGGAAAGGATAAACTCAACCATGTTTGTAAAAATGACACGGAGCCTGGTTCCCACTTCCATGCACAGGGCTACAGCAGACAAGAGGCAGCCTGGATTAAGGCACTATTTATTGTTGCTGTTAGTGACTATTAGTGAAGAAAACTCAAAACCCCAGCAGCTTGCATCCACCTTAACTATGTGTTAAAACACGGGACAGCTCCAATCCATCAGCTACCAAACTGCAGGTAGCTGGACTGTCTGGGAACAGTCGTCGTACTGGAGATAGAAATAGCTATGCCAGAGGCTCAACAATAAATTAGACAGTAACCCATCACCACCTTTAAAGAAAGAGCCAGGCTTTAAAGTGTTAAGAACATTAAGAGAAGACTGAGCTTATAGGAATTTCCATTTAGTAAATGGAGTTTTTGTAGAGTGAGAGCTCCCTCTTACCCCTCTTTGGCCCCCAGAGAAGGGGTGTTTCTAGTGCAGAACACGACCCGTATTAGAAGTGCAAAATGCCTGAGTAGCAAACAGGGAGGAGGAAATGCATCTGGAGCATCCAGTCCTGGCAGAGGACACACAGGAGAGCCCTGGGTCAGGTCTCCACAGGTAACGGTGTCAGGAGAAGTCCTCCAAGTCAACAGCAGGCAGTGGAGGTCTCCAGTAGGCAAAGTGGCTGTACTCTGGACACACCAGAGCGATGCTCCCACTCTGCCCCAGGGGAGGGAAGATCAGCTCCACCAGCTCTGACAGCCGCTCATACCTATGGGGGTAAGAAACAAGTTGCATTGGGGTTGTTGGGGCTTTGTTTGCTTTTCTACCCCATGAGATGCTTCTCTGGGTCAAAGCCAGGTTAACCCAAAGGTGCCAAGGAACAAGCACATCGCTTACGTTGACTTGTGGTTCTTCGTGAGCTCCTGGATCAGCTCTCCCTTGGGGTTGACTGTGAATATGCGGCTCTCTGGCAGGCCCACTTGCTTGTAAGCGTAGACATCCTGCCCAAGGAAGGCCAGCGAGCCATGAAAGCTGCAAGAAGGCACTGCCGCCACTTCAGCCCGAGCCCTCCCTCTGCCCCAGGAGACCCACTCACATTCGCTCTGTTCCCAAAGGCTGCGTAGAAGGGCAGCTTTGTGGCAAACAGGTTTTGGATGTCCATCAAGCAGGCGATCTTGAACACCTCTGGCTTCTTCTCAATCACCTCCCTGCAGCACAAGCAGCATACAGTGAGCAGAGGTCAGAGTGGCAACAGCTGGCCAGGACTGTGGGCAGCCAGGCTGTCAGGGGCTCAGAGAAGTGATTTGAAGGACAAGAGGGGTTTTGTGCATCGGGAGTTCTGCTGTGAAGCTCCAGGGAGGGCAGGCAGTTCCCCTGCCGCCTCCTACGAAAGGCATCCTGCAGCACGGAGGCCAGAAGCAGTTTAAGGCTGTGATATCCCTCAGTGTTGAGCTGGGGAAGCGGGGTGCTGTCCCCAGGGACACAGGAGGTGCAGGGCTGGGGAAGAGGAGAGGATGCGGTACCTGTGGAAGGCGGAGAAGAGGCTGCTGGGGGCGAGCAGGATGGGGCCCTTGGGGAGGGCACAGCCTTGCTCGTTGACCCATTTGAGGTAGCCTTTGGTGATGTGTGCCATGCCGATCGCTCTGGCTGAGCAGTAGAGGAACTTGTAGCCATTCCTAGAGAGAGCACAGGGAAGCCCTCTGAGCTGTGCCCTGGACAAAGTGTCCTCCCTCTCCTGCTCTGAGGTGGAGGAGGAGGAAGAGGGAAGATGAGGCTGAATACCTGGCCTAAGCCCAAACCCTGTTCATCCCTGCAGCAAGCAAGGTGGCTTCACAAACAACGCAACTCACTCACCCTGAGACTCGGGCTAAGACAGATCCCCACCTGCCCCACTGCTGGGAAACCGCACCGGCGCGGGACCCTGTATCACCCTCCAGGCCCTTCCCAGCAGCCGCACGCCCATCCCGGCTGCTAAGCACCCTTTGCTGCTTGGTACCCTTGCAACCGGATGGGACCCCCCAGGCCAGCACCTTTATCACACCAGGCTGCCTGCAGCTTGTGGGGAGCTGGACACAGCCCCTGCAGACCCCCAAACTGCCAGCACGGCTGGATAGGCAGCTCGGGCAGAGGGGGTACGGCGCTTTTGCGGGCTCGGAGGTTGCAGGAGACAGCCGAGGTGGCAGCGAGGGCAGCCCCAGCCCCGCAGCAGCCCACCCGCAGCCCTCCGGGGAGCGGGAGCCCCGCGTCCCCCACCCCGGGGCCGGGACGAGCCATCCGCGGGCCCACAGTGCCTCTTAGTGGCCACAGGTGCCAGGGACGGAGCTGAAGGCCGGGCTCCGCCGGGACCCGCCGCCAGCCTCCGCCGGCTGCGGGTCGGTCCCCGGGGGTATGGGAAGCGGTAGGTGGGCACCCAGAGAGGCAACCGGCACCGGTCCGCGGAGCTGGCGGGGCTGGGTGGACCCCCGTGCCGCTGCTGCACAGCGAACCAAAGGTATTCGGCTATGCCTGTGGCCTCCCAGGTGTAATCCTGTGAGATTTCACCTCCTTCAGTGCTCAGCTCCATCGCCCCAGCAAAGCCTCCGCTGACACACGCTCCTTCCGGGGAAGGCAACGCAAGCATCTGCTCCCAGCACCCAGGGGACGCCCCCTGCTTTCACCCCCCAGCATCATCCAGACAGCACAGCAAGCATCAACCATCACCAGCGGCAGAAAATTAGACTATTTTGGCCAGCATCAGTAAGGAGCCCTATATCTGTCTCCCACTCAGCCTCTCCTCCGTCATCCTGCTGCTTCCCCTTCGCCTCAGTTGATGCGATACCTACAGGTGGATTTTGTGGAAGAGCTTAGCAATCCCATGGTGAGTCCAGTCTTTTCCCAGATGCGGCAAGATGTGCCCAAGAGCATCCGACCTATAAGGAAAGGAGAGCAGGTTAGGATGATCCAGCTTGGTGGGTACGTGGAAGGCGATGGGGTTTGTGATCCCTCCTGGCTGTTTATGCAAGCCTTGAAAGGATACTTTCCCCTAACAGGTGGGAGCAGGGCCCTTTACTTGGTGATGGTGCCATCGATGTCCGAGATCACCACCTTGTCATCCCAGTTCCACAGGTAGATGGTGGCCTCACAGCGGCACGTGCCCTGGTACTGAGTTGTCACACTGAACGCCACCTCGTTGGGGCCATCCTGCAGTTTCAGCCTCCCCTGTGGCAAAGTGGGAACAAGTGTGGTATACCAGCACTGATTCACACCAGTCCAAGGTTTGCCAGCTGGCTGGACCAGAGACCCCAAGCCTCTACAGGGTGGCCACCCAGGGTGAAATACTTGGATGCCCTATAAAAACATGAGGTCAGGAGTAGAGAAATCCCTGTTTAAGGCTTGTCTCACCCCTACACACACAAACAGGCAGTGAAGGAGGAGTAAAGTACATACAATTTGTTCAGAGGAGAGCCGCAGGGATTTCTTGTAGGTTGGCAGAGATTTCTGTGCAGGGGCATCCATTGCTAACACGTCCCTGGGGTGCAGGGGCTCATCGTCACTGGATGACCCCTCTTCCTCCTGCCTATACAAAGAATGGAAGAGCATGTTGGCTTTATTCTGCAGACCATGGCTTTCCCCATGAGTACCAGGGGAGATCTGGAGGTGACCCAGGACAACCCACCCAACCAGGAAGCAGCTATGAAGGAACTTGGCTGGATCGGGGTCAGCCAGATCCTTAACAGAACTTTCTGCCCTCAAACATTAGGTAGATTGGGAATAAAAGGTCATTTAGGAGGAGAAGAGCTCAGGAGCATGCACAGACTCCTAAAGGTAACCTAGGAGGAAGGCACTCACCTCTGCTGAGCAGAGTCAGGCTGCAGCATCCCCATGTTGGCTTTCCCTGGCCTCGACTGCTGCTGCAGGCAGAGAGTAGTATCATTAGCACATCAGTGCCAAGGGCAGGAGCAGAAGCTGCTTTGCTTTACTGCCATTTGGAGCAGCGATACCAGAAAAGAGGTGGCAGTGCATCCCCCTGCCATCATGAGGACACTGCCCCAGGGAAGAGGAACCACAATCTGGTACTGTGGTGGGGCAGGGAGACCAGCAAACACATGTGGTGCATGGCCTGTGGCACGAGGGGGCACGTGACAAGAGGTCTCTCCATTGCAAGGTCCACGTTACCACTTTACCAGGTGTTGTTCTGCTGCTCAGGCATTAACAGACTCGAGGGGAGAGCAGCAAACTTCAGAAGTCACCTTGCCAACAGGTCCCTCTGGCTGCCCTCTTACTCGGCCTCAGACCATTCCCAGGACCCTGCTGCTCTCCTATACCCACCCCTGCCAGCCACCAGAATGACACTTGTCCCCTGGGGACACAGTTGTCACAACCCCTGCTGCAAACACACCTCCTCTGATGGGAATTCTCTCCTCCTCCAGGAGAACCACCACCTGCTGCCTTTCTTGGGCATCTTCTCCTTCACCAGTTGGTCAATGGTGCTCTGTGAATGTGGCAGAATACAGGATGAAGTCAGCCCTCAGCCCAGGGAAGCTCAGCTGCCAACAGGCTAAGGAGACCCTTGTCCAGGCAGGGTTTCCTTTGCCAGATTATTCACAGGGTAAGATGTGTGACTCCTGCCACACTGTGAGCTGAGGTGGTTTTGGGGTAAAGGGTACAATGACCAGTTCCCTTCATGCAGCTTGAAAAAAAAAAGATCTGGATGCCTTATTCCATACAACCCCAGCCAGGTCTACAGAGCCCTGGAGCGGGCTCATGCAGTCCCAGATCCTCCACACTGCCAGGGCCCCTGGCTCTGGCCAGCCTTGCACAGATACAACCATCAGAATAGGAGATTTTTGACAAGGAAATCTCTGCTGTCCAGGTATCAGTGGTACCCAGGTACCCAAAAGCCACCCTGAGGTCCCTCTGGGTGAAAGGACAGACCTCAGGATTTGTGGGCTGGAGTGATGTTCAGCTCTGCCCGAGACTGCTCACAAAGCCCCAGATGGGTAGCTTGGCCTCTTGCAGCCCCACTGCACTCTTCAAGCCCTGCTGAGAAGCATGGCCAATAAACGTGTTGTGCCACTGACCTCAGGAATGTTTCTCTGGAAAGCCTGCAGGGACAGGACCATGGGAGCAGCCACTGCCCAGTTGTAATACCTGGAAGAAGCAAGAAAGATGAGATCACCAGCACTCCTGGAGCAAGGGCTATTTTCAGATCACCAGCCTGCAGCATGGCCAGAAGGTCCCCTCCCACAACTACTGCGGTATCATCACTGTCTGGGATGGAGTCACACTCCTATAGGAGCTTTTCTGTAGGGATAAAGGGGCCACACTGCTCATCTTGGGATGAAGCGACAGGAAGAGCAGGCCACTCACTTCTTATTGATCAGTATCACCAGGTTTGGGTCATCGATGAGTCCTGGATTCTCAGCAAACTGCTGGTAGGAGACCATGTGCTTCATGAACTTCTCTGCTGGGAGAGCGGCTGTGTCATGCCAGTGGTGTACATAATGGATTTCAGGACAGCAGGTTCCCCCTCCCCTTCCACCTACCGCGGGAGATCTGCCTGCTGCCCCCCAGGCCTCCGCACAGCGAGAGGGCAATCGCAGGCATCAAATCAGAATCAGAGTCCGTGGGGCTGTTGGCAGGCAAGTCGGACGGCAGCTGGACACACAGGGGGTTGCTGGGGTCTGCCACAGGCCTTGAACTCTGCTCTGCGTCACTACCAGCAAGAAAAGAAACAGTGGCAACATCAGGCAATAGCTTTAGACATACCTCTATCCTTTGCTCTAAGGGAATTGCTCAAGAAGGTCTGAGCTTGGCCAGCTGGAGCAACCCATACCTCCTGGGGAAATAGAGAGCCACCTGCTCCTCATCCAGCTGGGAGAGGTCTTCCAGGTAAACGTCACTGGGACCCAAGTGAGGACTTCTTTTGATGGATCCTCAATGCACAGACAGAAGGGAAGAGAGCTTAACTGAATCACATTTCCAACCACCTCAGCATCTATCAAGAAAGCTAACAGCGTTTTCCTCTATTATATTCGTATATCATATAAAGAAAGCATCTGTTTTCCTACTTGAAAAGCTGCCTTAAATCAGCAGCGACAAAAGTACCTCAAGACACCTGCACAGGCATAAGACCACTTGCCAAGAGGTCACAAAGGACAGGCCAAAGGCTTGCCTATGTTCTGCTATGCCAATCTGAAGGTGCTGCTTGACGTTAGTACCATGCAAGATAACACTTTGTGATCTCCCTCTTTGTACAATGAGGAATCCCAAGCATCTCTTCTTCAGGGAGACAATTTTGTTCTGAATTTATGCTGGCTGGAAGAGTAAGGTTGGTTAATACAAGTAACAACATAAAAGTCTTTAAATACACTATGAAGGGAGACATATGCATGATTTTCCACCTGACTTGGTGTGCTTGGGATGAAACACACATTAGATCAGGTGCTGCCAGATGCTTCAAGTTAAGGTCAGGTCTACACTGCTGAGAAACCTTCTAAGTATGCAAAAGCAGAGACATTCAAGGGTGGACTTCAGGGAACATAAGGCAAGAAAGCCTTCCTTGAAAGCTGGGTGGACACTGAAAGGAGGAAACCTGAGGAATGTCTCTTCAAAGCAAAGGAGCTGGTAGCACACAGAGAAGGTAAAGCAAACATGTCACACCTTGAATACCCAGGGCAGTCATGAAGGAGTTACACTGAATGAACAACCCAGCCCTCCACCCAAGTCAGGTACATCTCTGGGCTCAAACACTGCTTCCAGCAGCACTAGTCACCCACTCACCTTGTCTCCTCTGACTTTCTAGCTGGGGCTCAGGGGCCTCCAAGCCCCCTGCAGCTCCCTCGAAGGGCTCCACATCTGGCTGAACGTCTGGCACAACACTCCTGCCTCCCTCCTGTTTCTCTTGTTGGGCTGAGGAGGCCTCCAACAAGCTCTCTTCCCCCACAGCACTGGGGATGTCCTTCAGTCTGGGGTGGCCATTCCCATCCCGGGGTGCGGGTAGTGGCTCAACAACAGACATAGCAGAGGAACAAGGTGTGCCCTGAGGTCCTGCTGGGCTTGAACCTCCAACCAAACCTTCAGAGCTGGCAACAAGATGGGTTGCCTCATCCACTGGGACTGGTGTCGCAGAGACAGTGATTGCTGCTGTAGCAATCGTCTTTGTGGACTTGGCTGGTTCAACTCGTTCAGATTTATTCACCTCAAGGAAAGCAGAAGAACAGGTTTGAGGACAGGAAGTTGCCCAAAGCATCAGGCAGAAGAGGACAACACCTCTAAGTCTGCCTGGCCACAGGCTCCTCTACTTTCTGCAGGCCTTTCAGACATCCTCCTCCCACCAGCTGCTAGAGGAGAGCAAGAGCAGGGACTCACCTGAGGGAGCCTTCCCCAGGTCCACTGCATGTGGGATTCAGCCCCTAGAGCAAAACTCTCTTGCGGCCTGATCTCCAGCTCAGAGTCACTTTTGGGAGAAGATGGATGGCTCACGGTGGGGCTACAAGAAGAGAAGGGAATGTGGACCTCATCGACCCTACAGCCCTATACTTTCCTATTACAGCAGGAACCCTGTAAGGTTGGTTTCCCATAGAGTCAAGTTCTGCCCCAGAAGACTATCACAAATGAGCAAGACCCATAGGAATCTGAGGCCCAAGGAAGCAAAGTGCTATGCCACTAGAAGCAGCTCAGCAGCAGAGGCAGGAAGGCCCTGTGCACGCAGGCTGATTGTGTCTGTAACCATGGCCAGAAGTATCCCTCGTGGGCTCTGAGCGTTCCTCCAGCCACACCATATCAGGCCAGGAAAACCCTCCTCTCCTGACACTCCCAAATCTGTTTTCCTTACCACCTTCCCAGCCACAAGGCACATTTCCAGCTCTCACCAAAGCTGAGCAGATCACCTTGGCTCTGCCCATTACCTGTCCACAGAGGCCAGCTCCCCATCAGAGTAAGGGTGCATCTCTGGGGACTGCAGTGACCTGGCTTCTTCTTTAGGGAGATCAGCAAAGGAGAAATACACTGAATCACTGCAAAGGAGGAAAGAGGTCAGTTATGCTACTTTCAGGCACCAGCCTCCTCTCCTGGAAAGCTGGCAATACCCAACTTCACCATTTCCGCTGGCTTTCTACTCCACAAGAGGCTAGGGTCCAATTTGGAAACACTTTCTCCATGTTTCAGCACTGCCAGGCACCACCAAGTGAACCTACAGGCTTGACCTACCACATCACCCTGCCCAGACCAAGCAGCTCACCTTGGGGCTGGCAGTTTGCATGGCTCCTCCATGGACACCTCGCTTTTGGTCTCCTCGTAGCCTTCTAACTCGGAGTCCACCACCTCCTTCCGCTTGAGCTTCCTCCTGCGTCGCCTCCTCTTGCGCAAGGTCGCTTCAGGACTGGAGGTCTCCTGCCCATGAGAGGGCTGAGCGGCATCCTCCGGGCTCTGCTCCGTGGGGATGGGGGATGTGCAGAGGCGGGAGGGGATGCTGCCCTGCAACAGGGATGGGAAGAGCCCATCAGCTCCAGCACCCTCCTTTCCAGCCTGGCAGCTCATGGCTCTCGTCTATGCAACATACACCACCAGCACAACCAACGCCACCGAGCCCTCAACTTGGGGGTGGTTTTGTGGCTAGGCTCATAAGGAAAGGTTTTGTACGTACAACACGTGAATAAAAAAACCCGTAGGGCTACGCAGCCATAAGCTAAAGACATCTTTAACATGGGCAAGGAGAGGCAGGCAGGAGATGGCACCACAAGTCCAGAATTACAAAAGCTGCAGATGGGATTCTGCTCTAGAGCCCTCTCCCTGCTCTCAAACCCAGCCCAAGCTAGCAGCGACCACAAGTCAGCCTGGGAGAGAGCTGCCAATGTTTCTGGAAGCCACAACTAGTCTCATCCCGCCTCTTCCCAGTGGAGTGGGCAGCCTGCCACAGCATCTGGCTCACTCTCATCCCTGTCACAAGATCCCCCAAGAGGCCAAGCTCTGAGATATCTGCCTGGCTGGCCAGCAGCCATGCCCATTGATGGAAGCCAGTCTGAGATGCAGATATTTGGTCTAATGCTCCCTGAGGGTGCTCCAATGCTCAGATCCTCTACACTGGTTGCACGGTCCTTCAAGCAGGAACCTTTCTGGACACAAGAAACATCAGAAGGGATAATGGAGTCACCGTGGGGAAGAAGAGCGGTCCAAACCTGCACCTTCCACCTCAAGCCTGCACTTCCAGGTGGTCACAGGAGGACACAGACCAGCAGCACCTCTTCATCACCAACCTCATTCTCCTCTGACTCCTGGACAAAGAAGGCCTCTCCATTGTCGCCCAGCTTCATATGCAGGTCCACAGGCTCCCCATTGATTTCAATGTCAACCTGGCGAGGGGCAGAAGAAGCCTGTCCATCTGAACCCACTTACCCATCAGTGTACAGGAAGGCACTTCCCCAGGGATGGGATGAGTTGGGATTGCTCAGAGGGCTGACAGCCATCCAGCCTTTGAGGCAAGGGACCTCTCCCAACTTTCTTGGGAAGCACAGTCCTCTTTTGAAGAGTACAGGTTTCATTCAGGGGCATCCCCCCAAAAATTAGCAAGCACCCCTTTCAGCAGGGTTCCCATTCTCCCCAGACAAAGTTCTTCCATAACCTCTCGGTTATGGAAGATCCTAGGTCTGGAGACATCAGAGAGGAAGCATAATCCCAGGGCAGGCACCACTTACCACCTTCTCCTTGGAGCGCAGCACACCCAGCTTCCCAAAACGCACGTGAAAAGGGGAGCACTGGAAGGAGTTATCAGGCTGCCTCACCACGACCACATCGATGCAGCCCGTCAGGGTGGCGGGATTCAGACCCCGGTACAGCTCCTTCACTGTGACAAAGACGGTCTCGGCAAGCTGCCCCACGTAGTTCATTGTTTGAGACTGCAAGTGAGAGACAGGAATAGACTCAGGTGGTGAAAAAGGGCTCCAGCAACTAAATGCAACACGATTTTACTCTAGGAGAGTCATTTCACAGCTGCAAATGCAGCCCTATCATGGGGACAGGTAAGCCTCTAGGGAAACTGAGGCAAACACATGGAGGGCCTTGATGAAGATCGTCCAGGGCCTCTGTGAGCACCAGAAAACAGAACAGAAGTCAGAGCACTAGTTATCACATTCAGATTGGAGGAGAGAAACCTTTGCTATTGGGATGCACCATCACATTTGCCCCTTGGGAAGGCAAGTGCTAGCTCACAACAACACTTTGCAATCGAGCTGTCAACATCCCATTCAAACAAGAATTTGGTTGGCAGGATACCTCCTGCTCTGCACTGTCCTTAAAAAAAAAAAAACCCTCAGGGCAGAGAGGTGGGAAGTCCAAGGAGCTGCTGCATACACCACATGCTCACACTGAACAGAATCCAAATCTAATGTTTCCCACTCAGAGGGGAAAGCATCCCACCTAGGCATTGCTGAATCGGCCAGACATGACCCTTGTTAAAGCCAGAACTCCCTGGTCTCCGTGTCTTGGCCCCTGCCGCCATTATTGATCTCCCCAGGGAATCCCAGCAAAGGGGCTTTGCTGCCTGAAGGGTACCCGGACAGCTCTGCAACGCTGTTTTCACAAGGCACTGCTGCACTCCAAGGTTGCGTGGCTCCCGATTTTCATCAGCAAGAACACATGGAGGGAAAGTCTTGTCTGCTTCCCACTCATCCTTTTGCCTGCTCATGTCCTCCAGCTTCTCACTCCCCAAGCGGAGACAACTCTCCTCCACTGTGCTGGAGGAAAGGCATGGCTGCAAAGGCAGAGATTCATGTGGTCTGTGCTGGGGCTTGCAGCACAGCCAGGCCTCCAGCATGTGAGGTGGCATGCAGGCTCCAAATGGCTTATGTGCAGCCCCCTTCCTGCAGCCCAGCGTTGGTAGCTGCCTCCTAGTCAACACATTGAAATCCGCAGAGTATTTTCTTGCAGATCTATGTTGGGGTGCTGGGTGTTGGTCCCAGCCTCTGGGACAGAGGAGCCCCTTGCTCCATTTGCTCAGCACTCGGCATCAGCAGGACAGCAGCATCAGCAGGACGACGGTCTTGGTGTCAGCACATCACACCAGAGACTGGGAACCGCAGAAGCTGAGCGCAGCTTCCCGAGCTGCCAGCTCTGCACCCCACCTTGCCCCAAGGAGAGGATGAAGACACAGAATAACCACTTCAGAAGGACCATGGATGAACTAAAGGAAGCCTCTTGAGCCAGCAGCACGATCAGCTGATGACATGGTGTCCCCGGGGGCTCTCAGCACAGCCCCCAGTGCACACCCAACCCATGGGGTGGCTGGTGAGTGTTGGTTCCTTACCCAAAGGGACGAGGACAAGCAGGTGCCACTGGATGAGCCCTCTGCCCCAGCAGGCACCCAGCCTCTCCGATCCGTTTTGCACAAGCTCAGCCCCGTCCCGTTCCCAGACATCCCTCCTGGAAGGCGGTCTGTGTGGGGAGACCTGGTCCCTGCTCCATGTCCTGTCACCCCTGCCAGGAATAAGCCCAAAGCCCAGATCCTCCCCGGGGGAGATGGCAGGGAAGCGCCAGCCTGTTCCCGAAGCTTCGGTGCCTCCATCAGCTCTGCTGTGAGCGGGGCCAGGGTCACGGGGCCACCCACCAACCTGCTGAGCCCAGCTTTCCCCAGCATCGCTGCCGGGATGGGCAGCCCTCCAGCTGCCTTCCCCGCTGTGCTGCGGGGCCTGGCAGCAAACAGGAGAGAGCTCCTCTCTGCAGAGGAGGGGATTTTCAGAGAGGAGGAACAATTGGGCTGACCCCGATGCTCCCAGGGCAGTGCTGACGGGCTCCTGGCTGAGGTCTACATCGAGACAGACCTGAAAAGCGCATAGGGAAAATCCCAGGCAGATAAGCCTGCACAGCCCATAGGATTTGGGGTGGGGCTTGGAAAGAGTCTCCAAGGAACAGCACCACGCCGAGCAGCACCTTCACAGTGAACAGAGTGCAAGGGCTTAACACAGGGCCACAGCCAGCCAGCAAAACGTGCTGCCGAACGCCTCGTGCCAGGGCCACATCCCCGCTGCAAAGCCAGCGTCCGTCCCCCACAGGACTTCATGCCTCATTGCCTAAATGGGCAGCTGCTTGCTCCCCCAGCATCTGCCTGCACATTGCCGGGGATGTGCTCAGCCCCAGAGCTCGGGGCAGCGGGAAGAGGATAGTTCTGATAGTTTTCAGCTCAGTGAGTTTAACTCCCTGTGGGTTTCACCCAGGGCAACTGCAGACAGGCAGAGAACAGAGAGAAGAGGCTCAGCCTTCTCACAGCTCTCAGCCCCACCATGGATGGAGCGGGTCCATTACGGAGATGGAGAGTAAGTTACACTCTGAAGAGAGGTTCATAGGCGGACAGGGCAGGAGAACGGTTTTCAAGGACACCAAGCCACATGCAACACATAAGCCCTACAGAGGAACGGGGCATCCCCACCCCTCAACCCCAGAAACGGCAGGATCACAGCCCTTCACCGCACGGCTCTAGCAAAGGGGGCAACCCTCCCCAGCTCACATCCACCTCTCCAGCTAAAAAGCCTCCCCAAACAAGCCAGCTATTTCGCTAACACCAGCCTGCTCCGCTCCTAGGTGGCAGCCAGCCGGGCCACCCCACAAGCAGCACCCCCTTCCCACCCTGCACGGCCACGCTCCCCATCCACCACACGCTGCAAGCTGCCCGGCACCTTCCCCTTTACCTGGGCAGCTGCTGAACCTCAGCACCGCCTCAACTTTGGGGCAACCAGCCCAGCAATCCCAGGAGTTGCTCTTCTGCCGGCGAGAAACCTCGCTCGCCTCAGCTCCTCCTCTCCCGACCGCTTCCTTCCTCTCACCTGAGCAAGGGGAGGGCCCCAGCTCCCAACCGGCTCCCAACCGGCTCCCGGTTCTCCCGCCGGAGCAGCTGTGCCTCATTGCAACCGCCTCCTTGGCTCCAGCAGCTCCTGGCAGAGATGCCGACTACCTTGCGCTGAGGGAGACCCTTCCTCCCTCCTTCCCCAGCCCACCGTCCCGCCAGGATACCGCAGCCCAACCCACCGAGCTGGAATTTCCAAAGACAGTCCTTTCATTTTCCAGGCCAGATCTCTCAGCGTTTAACCCCTCAGGGCACAAACTATACCAAACCCCAGCTCTCAGGACCCGGGGGGGGGGGGGGTGTGGGGTGGTGGAGACTGAGCCCTCTGGAAAAGGTGGTCGTAGAGGCTGAGCACACAGTTCTGGGAAAGATCTGCCCTTTAAAAGCTGCCTTGCAACGGCTGGAGAGCATCCTCACACAGCCGTGGCTGGGCTGAGAACAGTCCAGAGTAGGAAGCATATTGCTAAGGACACTATGCCAGAGGCTAATTTCTCCCTCCTCCATAGGGTCATAGGGATTGCTATAGGTTCATATGGACTAGGACCACGAAGAGTGGGTAGGGTGATAATTGCTGTGTTGCTTGCTTAATTGCTCCTGGATGTAAGATTGGGTGCACCTTGGCCACGTTTCGACTGGGAGGAATGTGGAAGGCGCTGGTGTGTCGTGCTTGTAGGGAAGAACGAGGCTTCACCAGAACCCAAGGGTTTAGGGCATTTTGAGGGATAATTTCAGCTGCCCCTCAGTAACTGCAAACTTTGGAAGAGTGAATTTGGGTCAGTTTATTTAATTGTGCAGCCTGGGACTGGGACCAAACTGGGACACCGGGACCTTTTGCACAAGCCAGCCTGTGCCCCTGGGCAAGCAGGGGAAGGCAGTGTTTCCTACCAGGGCAGCACCAGCTGGGACACAGCTAACGTCACCCACCTTCCTGCAAAATCCTCCGAGGCTGCTGAGGTGCCATGCGCTACACCTCAGGGTGACTAACTTGCCTACTGCACCTACCCTTGGTACTCCTGGGTGCAGGCCCAGGGGCTCTGAAGACCTGTCACCAGAGGGTGGTGGCTTTCCCTCCATTTGTTCCAGCCTCTAGCCCTCCCCACCCTTCCCCTGCACCACAACTTCTCAGGGTGTGGGTACCCTGCACCCCGGCAACCCCTGCCTGTGGCCCAATATCACCTCTCCACCTCCATCATTGTGGCTTTCTGCCTTCTTTTTTTTTTTTCCTTCCTGTTGGTTTTTGGGCTTGTTTTTTTTTTCTGCCATTGCCTTAGGAAAGCTTTGGGACACAAAGAAGCACTGAGCATCATTTTACAGAGGCACCACCAAAGCTCACAGTGAAGTCCTAACAAGACATAAAGGGAGGGAGTGGGTGGCCAAGCCCCAGGGGTTCCTCTGCCCTGCATTATCTCCAGTGGGATGAGAAAAGAGAGCATGAGTTGAAATAATAGCACAAAAAACCAGAGGCTTTGTGAAAACTGAGCCTCTCCTGATCTCAATGGCCTTGGCAGCAGTGGAGAAGCCACGCAGGAATAGCCAGGTAGACTCAGGTGAGAAACTGAGGCAGTGGAGGGTTTTTGTGCTCCCAAAAAAGTGCATTGGCTCCCACCAGACTACGACTCCCCAAGGGCAGAGATGCGGCCGGTACGGGCTCTGCCCCACAACTGCCCGACCTGCTGTGCAAGTAATTCCCCAGCACCCTCTGCGCCGAGTTTTGGAGTGACATGGATTGAGTGGATGCAGCTCCTGGTCTGCACAAGCGATGGTGGCACTTCAGGGGACAAAGGCTCTTCTGCTGGTGTGTGCACAGGACTCTCCCACCCATCGCTCGTGGAGCTGATGTTGCTCTGTGAGAGCAAGGAAGCGCCAAAGCTGGAGGGAGGCTGCTTAGGACCTCTTTAGTCTGTGAGGAGAAGGGTCCAATCCACCTGAGCTGGTCACAGCTGATGGGCTGATCTGCAGAAATGCCACAGCTCATTCCCAGGCAAGCCCCGTTCCCTCCCTGCATCCCACCTTCCTCAGCTGTGCCTTACTGGTAAGGTTGGTGGCAGTGGGAGGTACAGAGATCCCCCCCAGTGCCCATACAGTACCAAGCGCAGCCTGGACATGAGGTCCCAGACCCAATATGGGAACTTTCCTAAAGGCTGTGACAAACCAGCTAAGGAAGGAAGCCTGTTTTCCAGCAGCTTAATATTTCTAAAAGCTCTACCCCTCGGTGAAATTGGACAGAAAGCAGCTATTGTGGGTGGCCAGGCACGGCTGCGGTCCCCGAGGAAGGCGGGCTGGCACCAGGCAGCACCAGCTCCTGACCCCAGTGGGGCTCGTGGGGAGCCCAGGGTGGGCAGCTGCCACCAAACCCCGCAGCCCATGGCCAGGTCCCCAGGCACTCACACCCAGCAGGGAAGGAACCGGCTGTAACCTCAGTCTAGATACCTCGGGATGTGACATCTCAGGTGCTTTGTCCTTTGTCTTAGACTAGAGCTCGGTGATGCCACTGGAGTGGGTCTCACCCAGGGCAGTGGTTTACACCCTGCAGACCCTGGGGCTGTAACACAAACCCCAGGGCTGGAACACAAAAGCAAGGACAAGTCTGGGCTGCAGATGCCTGGTACCCGGTCAAAAATGCCGCAGAGGACATTTCAGCACAGGACACCATTTATTCCTTAGCCAGCTGAATGCATCCTCAGGTGAGCACAGAGAAGGAAGGCAAAGCCAGCACAAGTTCAGCCTTGCTGTGGCTCCAAGCCCCCACCCTCTGGACACAGGGGTGAGCACTTGGCACTCAGGCACCCTGCAGAAGTAGCTTCCCCCCATCACTTACTTCCAAGGCTCCTTGCTCAGCTGGTTTTCCCCACTGGCCCTTATGCTTGTCCCCCAGTGCCCCTGCAGCAGATCCCCAGCTGTGCCATGGCCACACTTGGTGATGTCCATACCTCCCTCTGTGCTACCCTGCAATCCAGACCCAGGGCATTTTACTTACCTCTTCTTCCCTTCTTTCTCCTCCAAAAAGCTTAATGGACTTTTAATTGCCATGGTAATTTTTTGCAAAGCCATACAATTATTCTTGGTTCCTGTCAGCTGCTTTTCACATCTACTCTTGCTTCCCCTTCCTTTTTTTTGGAAGGTGAGCCCTGCAGATCCATCACTCCCTGGCCTTGTAAACCTGAGCACCCCAATTTCTCAGTGCATCCTCTGCATCCTCCCCCCAGGAGCTGCTCCAACAGGGAGACATTTCTTCCCCCATTTGGGAACTCCATAACCCACAGATGTTTGCAATGAGCCTTTGCAAAACAAGACGGCTTTTTTTTATTAGTCAACCCAGATGCAATATTTTCAGTTCCTTGCATTCCAAAAAGCTCACACCCGTGTCCATCTTGGCGGCCTTCGTCCTTCATCCCTGGTGCTCCCCACCCGTCTTGGATCGCAGCCTTCACCCCACATGGTGTAGCGGCACAGCCGGCTGCACTCTGGCCCCTTGGTACTGCCTTGCAGGCCATGCTGTGCCTCACCGGCTGGCAGTGCTGAAAATCATGATCCCAGCATTTCCAGTGCCTCTCCAGAAAAACTCCATCCATCCAGTTGGCAGTTGGGAGCACCCCAGGCACTTGCTGCCCGGGAGACTCCTAAATTTTCCTCTGTCCCAGAAAAACAAGTCATGTCTTCAGTCACAGGGCGGGAGAGGGGACAAGTTCTGTCAAAGACAGGCTTGTTTTTCCCCTTCTTTGTATTTCGACAGCTGCTGCAGATGAGCCAGGCCACAGCCAATTCTTCGGCTGCCTCCAAGGTGGGGGTTGCTGGGGGTTTTGCCTTCTCCTTCAGTCATCACATTATTTCTCCACGATTTTCCCAGCTGCTTAAGCTCGTCTTTGAGCAGCCCAGCAGTCCCTCGGGACACTTCTCCTTGGATCCCCCCCTTGCTGCCTGCTTCTTCATGGGCCTGGGGTGAAATGTCTGGAGGAAGGGTGGACGATCTGGCTGCAAGAGGGAGCTGGGAAGCCGTCCTCCATGCTGGCTGAGACCTAACACAGCTCAGCTCATCAGAAACACTGCAGAGGAGCTAGAAGCTCTCCCGGACGGGAGGGGAACTGAGTTGACAGAAAAGGTCTCTTTGCTGACAAGCGAAGCTGGGGCTGGGACAGAAGCAATTCTTCCAGCCACGGGGCTCAGCTCGTAGCTGGGGACACCAGTACCGTTTGACGGCTGGCAGCCTGCCTTGCCAAGCCACTTACTGCAGCATCCAAATCCTCTTCCCACCCCTGAGCCAGGGAGCAGTGTTCTCCTGCCCCCTTTCCCACACTGGAAGGATGCTCCGGGACATCGCTGCTCTGGGGCATGACGTTCTGATGGTCACTAGCCTGGCTCGTTTCTCCCTGGGTCTGCTCTTTCCTTTCACTTCACCAGTGTCCCCCTTACACTGGGATTTCCTGAGACGCCGGCAAAATCCAGGCAGCAGCCAGTCAGGCTGAGGCACGGCTGCAAGGATGCCTTTTCCCGAATGCTGTGCACAGAGCAGGACACTGCAAGCACCAAATGTCAGGTGAGCGATGGCCAGAGCCATTGAGTTTATTGGGCTGGGTGACCTAGATGTGGGGCTGACAGCTGCCAGTCAGCCCAGCAGGTCCGAGGTCCCTGTGCCAGGCAGCTTCCTGGAGCAGCTCCCTGCTGCTGGCAGGGCTGTCACCCTTAACTGACATCCCCACACTGTGACCCTCCAGGGAATTCCTGCCGGAGGCTGGGACGTGAAAGGGCTTTCCCGTTATCACGGCCTCTTCTCCCAGCAGACAGAAGCAGCCTTTTAAGAGCAGGGGGAGTGTGGGGAAGGCTGGCAGAGCTTCCTGCCCCTCTCAGCTGGCCGGGCAGGGGCTCCCATTTCCTTCCCCAGATCAACAAAGAGCTCCAGAGCCTTGTGAAAGGGGTGATTCAGCAAAAGAGGACGAGAGGAGCGGCAGAAACACCAAGTCAGCACAGCTGGATGGGGTGAAATTCCCATCCTGTGAAAGCCACGGGGAACAAGGCTCAGGTGTCCTGCTCCCTTGGGGATGGGGGCAATTCCTGGAGGTCCAGCAGCTCTGAGTCCTGACCCTGGAGCCAGGAATACAACAGGAAAACAGTGTCGTTGGGGTGGGTTTTTTTTCCATTCCCAGAAAGATCAGGTCAGACTGGCCTGGCATGTGACGGAGTGGGTGGGAAAGCCATCTTGCCTGAAGAGGAGGAAATGCCATCCTGCCCGCCAATCACAAGCATTGAAAAAGCTGAACTACGGCCACAGGACTGGTTGAAAACCATCCATTCTGGTTTATAAACATGCTCTGCTGATTTGGCCCCTAGTTTCTGACCTGTTAAAAGTTCACGTTTCTTCCGTAAACACAAAGGGTTCAAGCTTACTTAAAAAGAAAAACCAGAAAGCTACAATTCCCACACAGTCACGTGGCTCCAGGAGCCAGGGCTCGCAGAGAAATTCAGCCACGCTCTAAAACCAGGAGAGCCGATAGCCCTTGAGCACTAAAGGGTTCTGAAAAATGAAGTCTCTGAACTTGCGATGCACTGAGAGCCCTTAGCTTTTTTGTCCCAGGGGCTGATAATCCAGACCTGCGCTCTAAAGCCAACAGCTTTAGATAAGCAACATCATATTTACATCAATGTAACTGTGAGCAGAGTCTGACCATTAGCTCCAAATCCAGGAAAAGCAGAATGACGTCCACATTTAGGCAGCTGGAAAATCTTTTATCTTTCGTCCAATGCTGGTGTCTTATTTCAAGACAGATGATGTTTCCAAGCCACACTTTTTTTTAAAAATAGTTGGTTCTCTGTTCGATCCCCGACCTGCTCATGGCACGCTATTACTAAGTGCTGCCAAAGCCCTTGGGGTGCAGCGGTTTGGCCCCCCCAGCAGCGCCTCTCCAGCCCCGGGGAGCACAGCAGTGCCCAGAGCCGCTCACCCTGCAGCTGGACCCACAGAGCCCCTGGAGCAAACTCCCTCCCCCGGGGTGGGGTGTGGGGGGGGCGAAGGCCGGGAGCAGGAACGAACGGGGCGCTTCCAGCCACCAAACCACCAGTGCACAGCTGGATGGCGTGGAATTCCCATCCCGTGAAAGCCACGGGAGTAAAGCTCAGGTGTCCTGCTCCCTCAGGGACGGAGGCAATTCCTGGAGGTCCATCCAGGCTCCGTCGGGCTGGCGGAGCTGCCCACCCGAGAGCTGCTCACGGCCGGGCGGGTTTTTTCGGTAGCACCGACAGCGTGCCACACGCGTGGCCCGTCACCCTCCTCGCCGCCCCACGCGCGAGCCCAGCGTGCCGGCAGCAGGGCACACGGCCCCGCCGTGTCCCGTCCCCCCGGCCAGGCTCCGCGCAGCCGGTTCAGCTCCCTAAACCGGCGGGAACCACCCGCTCCGCTTCGGACGGGGCAAGGCGCCGAGCCGGGGCACCAGAAGGTTGGGGCGGCGCGGCGGGGGGCGGGGGGGGGGGGAAGGCCCCGGCACGCCCAGGGCACCCGCTGCCCCCGGCGCCCGCGCCATCCTCCCCCACGGCTGGCTGCACGCGCGTCGTCACCCTCCCGGTGTTCGGTGCGTAACGCCCCGCTCAGGCCCCCGGTGCCCGCGCCCCACGAACCCCCGGGTGCCGGGTACGCGCTCCCGGGCACGCACCTGCTGACCTCCCCGGGGCCGCGCCCCCGGTGCACACCCCCGCCGCCCAGCCCCGCTGCGCGCACCCGCGGCGCGACCCCGGCGCACGCGCGCCGCCGCCACCCCCCGCAGCGCACGTGCCCAGCGCTCGCCGCCTATGCCGGTGCACGGCCCCGGTGCGAACGCTCACCGCCCTCCCCGCCGCACAGTCCCCGGTGCTAGGCGCTACACCGCCCACCGCCCCCCCCCCCCCACGCCCCCCCAGCGCGCGCGCACAGCCGGTGCCAACGCTGCACCGCCCTCCCCGGTGCAGCCGCCCGGTGCCCGGTACCCCGCGCGCGCCGCCCCGCCGCCAGCTGAGCCGCGCGCAAGCGCGCGCGCCGCCCCGCCCCGGCCCGGCTCCGGTGACGTCACCCCCGCTCCCCCCCCCCCCCCCCCCCCTCCTCCCCTCTCCTCTCCTCTCCTCCCCTCCCCAGCCCGGCGATGGAGCCTGGCTAATGCCGGTGTGTGTCGCGCCCGCCCGCCCCGCGCTCCCCCCGCCCCCCGCCGATGCCTGGGCTCGGCGGCGCCCGCCCGGCCGCCCCGCTGCGCTGCCCGCCCCGCCCGCCCCGCGCTCGCCGCCGGGGCCGGGGCCTCCGCCGGACCGCGCCGAGCCGAACCGCCACGGCGGCCCGGGGACCTGCCGCGGGTGAGTGCCGAGCGCCCGGCGCGGCGGGGAGGGTCCCGCGCCCCTCGCCTCGCCTCGCCGCCGCGGTCCCCCCACTCCCCCCCCCCCCCCCCCCCCGCGTTCCGCGGGAGCTGCCCCCGGGCACCGCGGACCCCGGGCAGGTGCGGGGGGCCGGGGGCGAGGCGCTCCCACGGCCCCCTCCCCTTGCCGGGCGCCCACCCGGGGGTCGGTACACGCGTGTCGTCCCCGTCGTCCGTCTGTCCGTCCACCCCCCGCCGCCGCCCCGGTGCGCCCAGCCCTGCCGCGGGCCGAGGAGCCGGCGAGCTGCGCTGCCCTTTGCTGCGACCGGCTCGCCAGCAATTAAAATTTAAATTAAAATAAATTAAATTAAAAATCTGCCGGCGGCCGGCCCGGCCGCTGAGGGAGCTGTGCGTGAGCGCCCGGCTGCGTGGGGCTGCCCGGGACCCGGCTGCCTCTCCCTTGGGGCAGTCTGGGTTGGGGGTTTTTTTGTTGTTGTTTTCTTTAGTCTGGGTCTTTAGAGGGGAAAAAAGTCCTTTTTTTCAGCCCTTGCTGGCTGCTTGCTCTGGGGACTGAGGAGTGGCAGACCCCACTCGTGTCGCAGTTGGAGGTTAGGAGGGTTGGTCACGAGTGGGGTTTTTTTGTGGCTCCTGGTGTTGCAACGGTGCCAGGTTTAACGTGCCTGGTCTTGGGACAAACCGGGGATGTGAGCAGATGGCAACTCCCTCTTCATACAGGTAGGAAAACCGAGCCCCTGCTAAGTGAGGTGCCCGGGGCTGCATAGGAAATCTGTGGCGAAGCTGGGACTAAACCCCAGATCCCTCCGTCCTGATTTCCCGTTCGGTGCTTTCGTTGCCTGGCTGGGGACGGTGATTTAACCTTGCCCCCCCGTGCTGCCGGGGTAAAGTCCTGCTTGGGCTATGGCAGCTCCCGATCAGGGCTCCTGCGGTGGCAGTCGGACGTGTGGCCAGGTGCCAGCGGGCTGAGGCCTCTCCACTGCGAGCGGCAGGTTTGGGGAGCGGAGACGTTTCGGTAAGGGGGATGCGGGTCCAAGGCGGAGAGTGGGCACGCACCCCTTGGGCATCGTGTTTGCTTGGATGGCTGGCGTGTCTGAGAAGTGACTACACAGTTCGTGCTCGGGGCTTTAAACTCTATCTCCTGGTTCAGGGCATGCTTAGTCTGTGCCCTCAAGAATCGAGCAATAAGGTTTTTCCAAGGGGTCCTCTTCTGGTTACAAGATGGGAAACTTTTGGGGGAGAGGTGGGTGATGTGAGTGATGTGTCTCGTTAGGCCGACCGATATATCTGGAAAAAAGCCATATACAAGCCCATCTTGAGCTGCGTTTTCCCATTTCTGCTCCCCTAAAGGAGTGGGCTCTGCCCGGCTGCGGGCTTCCCCCTCCGCCCAGCGTGGGAGGGTGGCTCCAGCTGGGCAGGGAGGGTTTTGCTGCTGGTCTCCCTGACCACCTCCTCCGGCTGCAGTCCCCAACTGAGGATTGCGGTGTCCTAAGGAACGATTCTCCACGGATAGGAAGCCAGAAGTTTACTTCATTATCTGGAACAGCTTATTCTAGACTAATTTCTCTTTAAGAGAGGAGGAGGAGGAAAAAAAACCCAGATGATCAGAAGCATTTTATTTACCATAGAAGAAAACAGCAATTTAACGATAACTTCTATTAACTAGGTTGGGTCCGTGACCTTGATATTATTTTACAACTTGGGATGTGTAGCTGAGAAGAGGGAGCGGACTGTTCCAGTCTGTTCATTGTTTCCTCTTAGTTCATCCCAGTAACTCACAGCACAAGGATGCCCACACAGTTTTGGAGTCCTGACCCACCTTTCGGGGTGGGAGAGAGGAGGCTGTTGGACTGTGTTTTGCTTCAGAGACAACCTAATCTGTAGCTTCTGTTAGTTATATTATAGATGGGTTGGGGTTTAGCATAGGTTTTTCTGACAGGGCTCAGCCTCTGCAATTCTTGCTACCGTAAGAAAGCTGTAGTAACTTGAAGCCCCAAAGTCGCTCGCAGGAGCACATCTCTATCAATAAAACCCTTGTTGCAAAGCCAAGCAAAACCAGCCCCGTGGGGGCTGCTGGCTTTCGTTGGGGAAGTGCAAGGACCGATGCAGGCAGTGCTGACAGCCGGGAGCGGGGAAGCCTGGAGCAGGTGAGCTGGGCTGGTAGGAAGAGCCATCTGGGTTGTCAGTGGGAGGAGATTTAAACAGCAGTGTGGCTTTGGTTCTCCGTTATACAAATGTGTCCCCTCGCTCTGCAGGAAGGTTTTCTTTCCTTCTATTTTGACCTCCTCTTCCTCCCTTCCAAAAATGTGGTGCCCTTGTGTATGCAAGCTTTATCATCCCCCTCGGTTACTATGGTGTTACTACGTAAAAGCAGCTTGTCTCGTAGCTCCTGGAATTATCTACAACTTGGGTTTACAGTCCAACCCGGGGACGGGGGTCTGCATTTGTCCCTTGTCAAGCCTTTCCCTGTTTGTGTGCTGGGATGGGTCCAGAGGCAGCATCCTTTGCAGGGCACGGCTGCGGCTCGGTCCCCCAGGAGCCTTCTCTGGGTTAGCGGGCACGAGGAGCCCGCTGCTGTGTGCGAGGCTGTTGCGTAGGTGCGTCACTTGCTACTTCCAAACGTGGGGCTGTATTCTGGGCAGTGATGAGCCCTGGAAGACCTGCTCGTGTTTATCCCCTCCAGGGACTGGGCTGTCTGCTGCCTGCTGAACGCAGGCAGGGCGTTAGCTCCCCCAGAAAACTGTTGGGAGCGGAAACGAATAATTGAGGGTCTGTGGAAATCTGTGCAAACAAAAGGCAGAAGATGGGAGCAGACATCTCCCCCTCACGCCACTGACCTTCTCAGCCCTCCCGGCTTGTGCAAGCAAACCTGCGTGGGCTGGCTTGCTGCTGCTTGCTTTGCTGCAGCGGGTCCCTTGCTTCCCATCTCCTGATGGGTTTTTTTTCCCCTTTCTGTCTTTTCCACCTGGTTTGTATGTAAAAAAGCACAAGGGAGATTCATCCCATGGAGAGGTCCTTGGTTTGCTCACAGTGTAAGTTATCGTCACCCTTGTCCTTGCAGGGAGCTGGCATGGCTCTGAAATAGAGGGATTTGCTTGGGAGAGCAGGAGCCCAGAGCCAGGTCCAGGTTCCCCCCACCCTGCTGGTCCTAAGGATGATGCGCACCGTGCAGACTCTGAATCACTGAGATGCCCGTCTCTTTGTATTAACTAAATAGGAGTCCAGGATGATTATGTTTTGTAGCTTAGGCACCTGTTCCAGGTGGAATGAGTCTAGTCAGGTGGAATGAGTCTAGTCCTGCTACAGAGGCTAATTTGGAGAAGATCCAGTTGCTGGTGCTTGGTGGTCTTTGTGGTGAAGGTCTGCAGCATCTCTCCCTCTTGCAGCTGTGATGGCTTTTCTGCTTCGTTGAGTAGAAGAGGGGTGATGTTTCTAATTAGAAGGGAAGAAAGAAAAGAAGTCTTGTGCTTTTCCCCTTGTTTGTTTGTTTTTTCTTTTTTTTTTTTTTTTTCCCCTGGACAAATGTTCTGAATAACAATGCTTAAAATGCAAATAGAGTGAGTTTGCGTGAAGTGAAGTCACTCGAGAAGTCCTGGTCGGATGAGGACTGTGGTGGAGTTAGAGAAGCCGGTGATGACACATGGCACAAGAGCAGAGCTGAAGCAGTTGGGTTGTCACCAGATGCAGTCACAGCCATTGCAGCCATGGCTCATCTCTGCGTGGAGGATGTTCTCATGTGTTTCAAAGACTTTGTGGTTTCTCTTTCTTCTCCCCTTTCAGGAGGGATGCTGTGTGAGGGTACCTTCTCCTTTTTCTACATGCATGATAGGGTGATGTTTAACTGAACTCCCTTTTAATCCGTGTGCACTTCAATCCTTATTCCTACTTTATTTTTATTTTTAGAAATAGAAATATTGGAGAATGAGCCTTCTAAACTGTGTGTTCAATTGTAGTGATGGCTTTTGTAATGTTCCTCCTACTGAAGGCGAGTGCTGCCCTCGCCGCTCCAGCCAGGCCCCCCATGTGTTTTAGCACTTGCTTGGGGAAAAAAAAGAAATAAAATAGCATGGTGTTAAGGTTGCAAAAGTTTCCATTATAGCTCCACCCAAACACTCCTGCCCAGTAATGCTCAGAAAATTCAGTCTGGGTGATGGGGCTTCCCTGCCTGCTGTGCTGTTGGGCTGCTCAAGGGGAAGAGCTTTTGGGGTTTTTTCTTTTAATACAGAGATGCTTGAGAGGGCCGTGTCAGGAATAGGGTGGGGAATGAGCCCTGGAATTTGGCTGGCAGAGTGTCCTTAATAAAGAGCCTGGGTGGGACAGGTTGAAAGAGCGAGCACTTTAAAAGTTCACTGAGGCAAGAGGCAGATGAATCAGTTGAAAGGGGCTTCCAGTGAGCCAGCTCTCTACATCTTTTAACTCTTTTTCTCCTGAGTAAGTGTCTTGAGGTTGTTTTCGGGCTGACTTTTTTTGTCCTACAGGTACAAAGGGGATCAGTTTGCTTCTGTGAGGACAAGAAGGGAGCTGGTCACTCCTGGAGCCCAGCTTGGTGTGCAGGATGCTCACGCCTGCTCTGCTCTCATGCTTTGATAAATAAAGAGGTTTTCATGAAACTTATAAAAACTTCTCTTTTAGAAATAGGTCAAGCTAATATTTATTTCCCTAAGGTGTCGTGCCAGTATTGCACAAATACTTGAATGGGTAGTAATTTTATTTTTCCCTGCTTTGTTTCTTTTTAAGCTTATTCGGTGCTTTTTCCAGTGGTGTAGAGAGAGACACACATTAATAATTGTATGTAATCAGTCCTGTCCATCTCTCCATCTGGAAGTCTGTGCATTTCCTATGGACTCATGCTCTACAATTACAGTGCTGTAAATCAGAAGCTGTGACACTTTTTTCTTTATATCCAGGTGCTTATCAGAAAGCTGGGGGGGCTATTTTTTCTTCTCCAGAGGAGTTCAGGTCAGTGGTGGGGTCAACTGCCTAAATCAATTTAAAACCAAAACTCCTAGAATACAGCAAATCTTAACAAAATGGTCATACTGGTGGTTCACTTTCCTGTCCTGCAGCCCCAGTCGTGGTGTTGCTGGTGTCTCTCTGGAAAGTAAGTCCAATATTTGGGTTGTCCCACAGATGGAGAGTGCGGTGACTGCCGAAAGCTTGTGCCCTGCTGTCTGGCGGAGCTCGTTCTTCTGTCTTCCCCAAATAATCAGGAATCAGTTGATGTCTGTGTCTCTTCAAAGAGGGATCGCTCTCAAAATAGTAAGAATAAAGAGTTTAGTTTAAGAGGACAAAAATTAAGCTTGAGGTCTTGGATACTTGATCCTGTAGCTCTTCATCTCCAGATCTTCTTGGTGTAGCCAGGGTCTTTGCTGTAGCACGCCAGAGTACTTGGAGTATACTTTGTGTAAGAGGACATTCGAGATGAGGTTGTCTTGGATGCTTTTTGATGTGTAGCATGTTTAACGAACTAAGGTCTTAGGTCTCTGCGTTAAGGATCCAACCATATCGCTGGCTTCTCGTGCTTGTGCTCAGGGCAGGCTTCAATGGCTGGAGGCTTTCCTGGTGGCTCCAGGTCCTGCCTTGGGGCACTGGTAGCACAAGGACTGTTTCATCCTTCAATGGTAGCTGATGTGCCAGGCTTTCTTTTGCAGCCGGCATCATGCCTTTTGGCTCTGGTCAACATTGTAGAGGTGGTCACCTCTAAACCAGCACCTCAAGCATGGTACTCGGTGGCTTTGGAGACTTTGACAGGCTGGATGTGGCATCAACAGGGCTTCTTGATGTGTGGTTTTTTTGCAGCTCTGGCAAGGTGGGTGTGTTTACTCTTTGCATTAAGGTTAATTGGCTCTTACTTGTGTTCCTAGTTGGAGGGTGGTCATTAGAGACAAGTCATTCTGAAATGTGTGCAGGAGGTTATGCGAGCCTATTGTGTTGTGCTTTGGTTTAAGAGGCATGTAAATGCAGACTCCTCTTCTGAAATGTATCCTGCTCGCTCTTTCTTTGCTAGGAATCATTTCCATGTTGGAAAATATTTAAGACAAGGGGAGTGTCTCTGTTTTACAGAGGCAGAACTAATTTAAAAACAAAAGTCCAGGCAAAACCCCCCTCAGCCGTGCTAACAGAGGGGAAGCAGATTTGTGGTCTGGACTCAGAGCAAGCAGATGAATGTGAATATTTCCTTAAGACCATAATCCACCTGTTGGGCTCCACTCCTCCGGTTGTGTGTGTACCATAAAGTGCAGTGGATGTTTTAAATAGCAGCCTGCATGCCCTGGTCCAGTGTCTGGCATTTTCATGCTGCTTTACAGGCAGGAAAGACAGAGACCGAGGGTGATGTAGCAACCACTGGAGGCTTGCAGGTCCTTTGCATTTAGCTTTTTTTCCCTCCGCAGCTGATGTCTGTTGCAGTGGCATGGTGTTGCCCTGCTCACCCAGCCTGGGTTGGTGGTGCTGAGCCATGTTTGCTCTGCTGTGCACTGGCACTGTTTCTGGAGGTTGGAGATTTGGCCCTGGCAATCACGGTAGCACTTAAAAGCGCTAGAAATTAAGATGCTTTGGAGGAGGCACCTCTGGAGCCAGCGTACTGGGGGTTAATTGTGCAAAACCCTTCTTGCTGCTGTGTCCACCTGGACCTGACCTTTTTCCCAGCTCCATTTGCTACTCCATGCTATCCTAATTTTGCTAGCATCCTTTTCTTGCCGGTCTGGATCACAGCAAGCACCTGATCCCCCTCTGCCTTAATTTAGGAGTGCTGGCTCCGCCACCCCCCCAGCCCTTAGGAGGTCAGCCATTTCCACAGGCAGATGCCAACATCTCTGCATGCCACCCATGGGGACCCTGCTTCTCGGGTGATGCTCTCCCCAGCATCCAGCTTGGAGCTGGGCTTCTCCAGCCTCCCTGCCCAGGGGGCCCTGGGCACCAGCCGGAGCGGCAGCCATGTCACCCCGGAGCCAGGGCTGCCTGTGACCCCGCTGTGCCTGCCTGAGCTGAAGCTCCTGCCTGCGCTGGGGGAAGCTGAAGGGAGCCGGCCATCCTGCCCACTCCGGGGGCGTCACTTGGGCTGAGCTGGGGGCTCTGGGGGCGCCTCTGATGGCGGCCAAATAAACCACACCGTGAGCGACCCTGGTAGCCTGCCTGGGCTGGCTGCTGGTCCGTGCCGCTGCTTCGTCAGGCCTGTTCTTCAGATGTGATTTTTCAACCTTATTTTCTGCTCGGGGGACACCTGCATGTTTTCCGGGTGGTGTTGATTCCCTTCAGCATCGCAGATCTGTGGGCTGCAGGACATTTGTTTTTCTTGTCACCTTCTGAGGAGGCCTCAGGGCAGCTTGTGGCTGCCCAGCAGTGGGTGGGGAGCAGGAGACTGGGTTGTTTAAAGGAACTTTAAGGCTTTCATACTCTTACTTGGATCTTCTCTGGCACCGAGGGTAGGTTTTGGGGTTGTTTTTGTTGGTTGGGGGTGGGGTTTTTTGTAGTTTTCAACAGAACGGTTGGAGCTGGGGAAGGGGATGAGAAGGAGCCCTTGCTTTTAGGGGTAGCCACCAAATAAACAGTGCTGTAAGGCCAACACAAAGTCCCTTGTGTGCTCAAAGCCCTGCTGTTGACAATACTGGCATACGTGCTTGCCTAGGTGAAATGAGGTGGTAAATATTATTTGAGATTCACGTAGCAAAATTAGGGATCTTTCTGCAAGGTACCTTCAAAAGAGGGTCTCTGTCAGGGACCTACGCTTAGCTGGTAGACCTTATAGCTGGAGAAAGCCGCCCTTGCTGGTGGGTGTTGTGGACTGGTGTTGCTCTGTCCCTCTCACTCTTCTGGGGGGGAGGACAAAGCCACCCAAGTCCATCGGATCTGCTGATGGGGCAGGGGCCATCATGGGATGTGTCTGCCATCGCCACCTCTGCTCCCCGCTCAGGCAAACCCCAGTTCCTACCTCAGCACGGGCGTTTCAGCATTGCTGGAGTCCTGGGCTTGGACATGGGGGCTTATTTCCCACACGTGGGGAGGTTTTCCTCCTTAGTGAAAAATGTCGGCCACGTGGAAAAGGGTACAGTGGGTGTGAGGCAGCGGAGGATGTTGCAAACAACAGAGATATTGATGAACACGGAAAGCTTGCTTTGCCTTCCCAAAGTGTCTGCTCTGGGGATGTCATTGCTGCTCTGCTTTTTAATGCTTGGAAACGCTGCCTACTGCATCTGTTCTGCTGGGGTTGAGTTTGTCAGGTCCTTGTGGGCATGAGACTTGGAAGAAAATTAAAAAAAAATGATGTTGAATTTAAAATGTCTTAGATTTCTTTCTTTATTTTTTGGTATTTTCTTCTAATTTAATCAATTCCCTACTGTGTTGTAAATTCCAAATGTGAATGGGAAATAATCCCACCAGTACAATAATTAGCATGTAACCAGCAGATGAAGAAAACCCAAACTGCTGAGCTGATTGGTGAATGCTGACTATTTTCCGAATTAATTTCAATAATCACATCTCCCATTAAAAAGAAGACAGGGCGGGGAGGAAGTCTTAAATTTTCCTCAAGCTCAATGTAGTGAAAAATGGTATGTGCGCTGTAGCTATTCTCCATGTGATTATAAAAAAGAGTTGAGGGAGGTTCTTGAAGCTGAGTTGCGGATACAAAATACTGCTAATTTTGCAACTGAGAAGCTCAATGTCAGTTGCCTTTTTGGGGAGGGAAAGAGAAATTTTAAGTCAAAGATCCATAATTTTATGTAGGTGTGTGACAGTAAATAGTCTACTGGAAGAAGAAAACATTCCCTTGCAGTGGTGCTTTGCTGCAGGATGCAAAAATAAGTCCACTGGAGGCCATTAGTAGTGAAATTTGTTTCCGTGATTACCGTGCATCCGTGCAGCTGCCAGATATTTTGTTGTGCTTTGAAGGGATGGATGGAAATCAGCATTTGGGAAGGGGCGATTTCAGAGCATCCAGGAGCTGGGCACCCTCTTACCACAGATCTGCAGCTGTTTTCTGCCCTGTCTTCCTCTGCTGCTTTTTTTTGGCCCGTTCTGCCCCAGCCCCAAAGGTGGGTGGTTGGAGAAATCCTCCCTCTGCCTTGATACCTCCATGGTGTTGTGTCCAGACAGCACCAGAAAAAGTCACCTCTGCAGAGCTGTACCTGGCAGCTGCTGTAATTACGCACCTGAATTCACATTCAGTATTAGCAGAGATGATTTTACCTCCTAATGATGTTTTTCCTCTCCTAGAGCAGCCCCAGTCATCTCCTGGCTGTGGCTACCTCTCCCTCAGGACTTACTTTCCATCAGCAAAGCACAGGTGACACTGCTACCAGGTGTTGAACCAGAGCATCACTTCAAAGATGCTTTTTCATTCCAGCTTAAACTTAATTTTAGCAACATTTGCAGAGTTGTGATATAGCTCGGTGCTTGTAGGCCTAAAAATATTTTATTTAGAAATGCAGGGGAACATAGGCTGAAACCCTGGCCCTACAAGTGTTGCATACGAGCATATCACACTGTGCTGCAAAGGCGAGAAATCCCGGTGTTTAATGGACCACGTTTTTATTAAGGTGTTGGCAGGATTGGGGCAATTGGAGGTGCCTGCGATGTGAAATGCTCACTCTGGCATCAAGCTGGTGATCCACTGTGCCCCCCTATTTTTGGCGTGGGGAATGTGAGCTGCCCAGGGTCACCCCATGGTGTGACAGCCAGGAGCCAGGAGGGAGACCAGATCCCAGCGAGCATAGCACCCCTGGTGTGTGGCTTTTGGGTCCTCTCCCTCCCAAAGGCTCAGGATACGGTGATGTTGTCAGATGTTATTTAAAAAAAAATTTAAAAAGTCAGCCCAGTCCAAGTGCTTTGAAACAGTATTTATTATTTTATAAATTCAAGCCTGGCGCTCTGTGGGAAGGTATGCAAGCGGATCACTACGGTATTTTCTTTGCATGTTTTCCTAATGTTAGAGACGGTCTCAAAGAAGTATCGCATTGTTTCATTTCCCCTCCACACTTCATGTTTTTCTAAAAATAAAAGCTAGTGTCAACAATCCTACAATAACGAATGAGTGAATGTGCACGTCCTGCCCCCGATTAATTTTATTTTTTTTTTTTTTTTTTTTTTTTTGGTGAAAAGCAAGATTTAGCTGGTAATCACATTATGAGCTACGGATAAAAATGTATCTTTTAAACCACCTCACTGATGGCTTTTGCATTTTGCCTTTTTAAAATACCATTAATCAAGTTAGAGGCTGAAAATACTCTCGCAAAGCAGACACCAAGAAAAGTCACTTGAGGTGAGTAAACAAGTTAGCTTTTTTTTTTTTTAAATGAAAGCCCAAAAACTGGCCCACTGCCGCTATGCGTGTTAAGGGTATCTTAAATACAGAGTGTCCTTCAGTGCTGACAGGCATCCCAAACACCTTTTATAATAAACCTCTAATTATAGCTTAGTGACTCCATAGGTTCTCTGGAGCAGCTTGGGAATATTGCACCGAAAACCAGGGAGAATATTTATATTTTCTGCAACTGATGGGTGAACCAGATTTAGAGCTGGACCTGGTAAGTGTGGTATGTAGTGATGTATTTATAGAGTATCATAACGTTGTGCTTGCTGCTGCATGATACAATTTTGGGGTTAAACTCTGCATTTTGGGAAGTACTTCCTGAATGCATCAGTGTGAATTCCTAAATCCAGACCCCAGCTGAGCTGGCTGGAAAAGGGTTCGGCTGGAGGCCAGCTCCTGCAGCCCATCACTATCTCCTGATGTCTGACGCTTGGATTAAAGCCTAGCACTCAGAACCAGTGACTTCAGTGAAATTCACAGCTTTTTAAAGAAAAAAGACCTCTAGAGCTTCACTGTCACGGAGAAAAGCTGGAAAACAGGAATTCTTGGGTGGAGAGGGGTAAGGAGATGCCCTCCTTTCACCACCCCATGTTAGCCTGGTTATGTCCCAGTATCCCAGACCTGGGGAGCTGGTGCTGCAGTATTCAGGGCTTGACTCACGGTTTTAGAAGTTGGCATGGCTGATACTGGCAAGTTGATTCTTTTCTCCTCCGTTTATTTATTTCTTCCCCCCTTCATTTTAATACCATCTCCTGGGAGATTCCAGCTGAAATCTATTCATTGCTGAGATGTTTCTTTTCCCTTGCGCTGTGGATGCTGGGTCTGGTTTGACTGTGGTTTGTGTCTGGCACGGATGGGAAGAGCAGCAGGACAGAAGAGCTGTGTTTGCTGTTGGGTGTGTGTGCATATGTCCCTGCAAAGATAGCCTATAGGTGTTACATACTTGTTGTGTTGTGGACTCAGCCTCTCTTCTACAGAAACAGCAAAACTCTCTGTCCGTGCAACTGGGGCTTGTCCTTCTCCATTAGGACCTGCGCATCCCCCGGGCTTTGATGGACCTGCCTTGCCGTGCTACTGAGCCAGCATGGGGTCTTACTTCCATTATATTTCCCTTGAAAACTTGAATTAGAGGTTTGTGTGAGAGCTGATCTGATCTGAAGGTTAAGGATAACAGCGAATGGCTTTCTGCTGGTGCAGAAGCACTTGGATTAGGACCTGCACATCCCCCGGGCTTTGATGGACCTGCCTTGCCATGCTGCTGAGGCAGCATGGGGTCTTACTTCCATTATATTTCCCTTGCAAACTTGAATTAGAGGTTTGTGTGAGAGCTGATCTGATCTGAAGGTTAAGGATAACAGCGAATGGCTTTCTGCTGGTGCAGAAGCACTTGGAGAAGTCTGGCATGTGCTAAGGGATAGGAAGAGATCGCAGGGGCAAAGGTAGGGAGATGGGGGGGCGGTGAGGAAGAGCAGAGCAAGACCTCCTGCTTTTTTTTGGCAGGGTTAAATGGCTAGATCATGGACACATACCCTGTCTAGGTGAGCAAAGCGTCCCTGTTCAGCTGAGCTCCAAAGTCCATGCTTCCAGCCATGCAGGATCTCTGTGGCTCTGCTCCCGTGCATGTAGTTGAGCACTGGCCGAAGAGCACAATGGCACTGGGGACAGCTGCTCTCCCCTCCGTTTGCAAAGCATTTGTTCTGATGGTGCTTCCAGGGCTGAAGTTCACAGCATGGTTCCCCCTGCCCAAATATTCCAAAGTCACCAGTGAGATTCTGCAGACTCCTGAAGCTGTATCAAACCAACTGATAATCCATCAAAGGTGCCTTCTGCTTGGCCATCAGTCCTTGAAAATCTGCATCACATTTGCGCTCCTGCTTGAGAGTTTTCCTCCAGAATCACATCTAGACGCTTAGCTTGCTTTCTTCTTTTTCTTCCAGATGAAATCTGAGGTTCTCATGACACCAAGAGCTGAAGCTTTTCCTAGCTGATGCTCCCTGCAAGAGCATCTTTTCTTTTGCCAAGTATTTTGAAGCTCGTGATAAAATTGCGAGGCTTTGGCAATGCCAGTTTGGGTGTTATTTATGTGCCAAACCCTGCTGAATACGTCTTTTATCACAGATTTGTAACAGTAGCTGTTGGAAGGGGAGCTTCAGGGGAGAAGTGCTTTCAGAAGAATGCTTCTATAAAGGAACACTGTCCTGCAAAAAAAAAAAAGTGCCTTGCGGGGAGGGGGGGGGACGGGGGACCAACAAGCCCAACACTTTTCTTCTGTTCACGTTGTAAAATTTGCCCATTAATTTGGGCAAATAAGGTTTTCTTCCATTTCTAGACAATTTTGTTTGTCCTCTTTGTACAAACGAGCACTGTTGTGCTCCAGGCATTTTTTTGGGGGAAAAGAAGACATTTAGGTTCTGACTAAGAACTGCTGAAATCCTTGTTTTGTGTAGTTCTTCCCCGACTGAGCACCAGCCAGGTCTCTGCAGGAGCTGGGATCGGGACCCAACTAGCCGTTTGCTCAGACAGAGCTCGTTCGTAGTGGGAAGAGCAAACCGGGAAGACCAAAGATGGGTCCGTTCATCTGTTCCACCTCAAATAGAAGGAAAGTTTAGGGAGAAGACAAGGCAGTAGGGTTTCTGAGAAGCAAAGATAGTAGTAAGGGAGAATGTATAGCCTCTGGGAGGGGGCTATGGGGTGCTCAGCTCTTGTATCTGCTCTGGGTCCCACTGACTTTCCCTTTGTGTCCCAGTGTTGAGTTGAGCTGTTTCTGGTCTCTGCAAGAGCCGGCTATTTCTCAAAGGCAGAAACATAAAAGTTGTCCTCCCATGCATTTGCCTCAATTAAAAATGCTTTTCCTTTAAAAAAAGGATTTTTCATGGGAAAACCTGCTTTAAAATTACACTGGTGTCCAAAAGTGTTTTGGCTGTTGTGTTACAGCCAACACATAAGGATGCTCTTGCTGAGTGTCCCCCCCCCTGAGGAGGGGGAGCGTGGCGCTTTGCTCCATTTTCAGTTTTGGTTTGGATTGTCATACACTGTTCTTAAGTAGCCATTTACTCTCTTTCCCATCTCTTTGGCACAGAAGCAAGACAATAAAACATTAAAAGAGGAATGTGATTATAATCCTGTAAAAATTGTCAGAGGAATTTGGCAGTGGTTGCAGCCTGTGAATGTAATACATAATATTTTATTCATTTTTTAAAATGATTAGATTTCAAACTGACAGTTTAAATGACAAATCACCTTAAAAAGATATTGTGGACAGTGTAAAAACTGTTAGTGTGGTTTTTCTTTGCTAACTGTGGCATTTGCAAGGTCTGCACACCAGAAAAAAATAGGATCCTTTGGCTTTAGCCAAGCTGCGTGCAGAAGCTGAAAGCGATGAGGTCCATCATATTAATCATCACTGCTGGCTCCCAGGCTTTTTTATCCTGAGTTAACGGCAGTGCTGCCTGTCCCAGCATACTTAGGAGGACTTCTTGTTCAAAGGGAATTTTTTTTGGACAAAACTTACTTTTGCTTTTGTTGTCCCCTTGCTCCCACAAACCATTTGTGAACGGGACCAGTAATTGCAGCTGGAAGAGGCTGGAGATAAGGGCAGAGGAACTGTTCAGATAAGTTATTGAACGTATTGACTGTTCAGATATGTTATTCAGCATGGAAGGCAGATCCCAGGGGGCTGGCAGAGTTCCCCATCCCAGAATATCCCAGCTCACAGCAGGAGCTGGAGCTAACGATGCAAAACCCTCCAGGCAGTGCAGGAACGGAACCTCAGCTTCCCACGTCCTGCGGGATGCTGTAGGCTTGAGATTTTTGGACGAGAGGGAAACCAGAGCTCTTCTGTTTCAGCCAAACTGGATAATCACACAGATGATCAAGGCCCCATTAGGCCTCATATAAAACATGTAACAAAGTGGTGATTTCTGCTCTCAAATAAAAGATAGTAAAATTTAGGTATTTGTGTCTGCTGTGGTCGTCAGAGCATCCTTGTGGGCAGTGAAATGAAAAGGAGTGGGAGTCTGCTCTGTTGTTTCCTTTTCTTGGAGCGAGAAGCTGACTATCGTTTGCCGAGCTTTAATGCTCAATGCTGCGTATATCTCTTTTTTAAAAAATCCAACCTGAATAGGATTTAAAATTTTTAAAACTCTGCAATAGGAATTTTTAGCTTAACAAGAATATTCCATAATTCCTTCTCTCTGCGATGGAAAAAATGACTAAGATAGACGTGAATTGGACTATGTCTCTATCTGCTTGTAAATTCTTGAAGATTGGGCATAAAACTCATCTCTCCTTAGCTAGGAATAAACATCCCTGAATAGATAGGTGTGTAGTGCAGAAGGCTGGGGGAAGGTGTCCTCTTCTGGTTCTAGCAGGAGAGACGAGGTCAGCTGGAGGAGGTCCAGGGAGTTGTAACAAGATGGACTGGAGGTCTAGAAACCACTGGTCTGAACAAACCTGAGTTGTTTGGCTCTAGAGAAGAGAAGGGGGAGGGAGGAAATATATCTTCAGGTGCCTAAAAGGGAAGGTGGCATTTGCTTTCTGCATTCACAGTGGATAGGGCAAGAGATCATGGTCCTAAAATGGTAGAGAAAAAAATTCAGATTAAATATTGGGCAATACTTTCCCTAAAAGTAACAACTGAATTCAATGGTCTGAAGAGCTTGTGGAGCATCAGTTGTTGGAAGATGAAAATGGCTTGGAAATATCTTTCTGATACTTCTTGATGGTCATTCTTGCACAATGAAAGGTGCAGTTTATTCTCCTACAAGTGGGAGTTGTCTCGATGCTTTCCTGTGCTCCCTTCCTACAGTGCTGGCTTGGAGAGGTGAGGCTAGAAAGGGCTGTTTTCAGTCTAAAATAAGCAAGAGATGACAAATGATGTTCTGGGGCTTAAATTTTCAGGCACTTAAAAAGATTGAGGCAACTAAAGATAACATAAGTTGCATGCCTCTCTACAAAAGCAGATGTTGGCTAGAAATATTTTATGCTCTTTGATTCTAAAATTGAATGTTATGGACATTAAATTGTATGACTTGCCTCTCTCAATGATACAGCCTTTCCAGGACACTGGTTCACTTGAGCTGGAAGAGACAGAGGGGGTGTGAGTGATGTTGCCGTTAGTACAGCTATTTCTCTTTAAAGAAGTATCAGTAAAGGCAAGTTACCAGCACTGTGTAAATACTGGAGAAATAGAAACAGCCACTTTAGAGATCCTAAATGGTAACTTGTGAGTCCTTTAATTGTACTTTGGGAATGGGAACCTTTTTGAAACAGTGTCCCACACGCAGTGGAGCCCGCAGGACCGGACAGTCTCTGCTGGCCTGTCTCAGGTCCCACGTGGCTGAGAAGTGTTTCCTCCATGCGCATCCTTTGCAGGTCAGGACAGTGTTCTGCAACATCCTCTGCACACTTTTTCCTCCAATGGTCTTATCAAAGATGCCAGTCTGATGCCACTTTCCCTTTTTTTCTGTAGGGAGCAACCATTTTATAGTCAAGAGCGGGGAGCAGATCTGTGCTATTGATTTGCAAACAGGGTGCAAAATCTCAGGCTGGGTAAGAGAGTTAGTTCTTCCTTGGCTGTAACTGTGCATTACTGCACATCACTGTTTTTTTGTTAGATCCACACAAATCAACTCGGGTCTCAAGTTATAAATGAGCTTTTTGCTCCTTGCTAGATCTAACAACCATCTTTAATCAACTTCAAGACAATCTGTGAGAGCTGCTAAATCATAACTGTTGTAAACTGGACTGCAATGCTCATTGAAGGGAACCAAAAGACTTGTTTTGTTAGGGATGTTAGGATGTGGAGCAGCATGGTAAGGAAATCTTGCCATGTTCTTGGCTTTTGGGGCAGAAGGCCCCATGGACCACAGGCAGGTGCCCATCTCTGCCAAAGCTGGAGTCTTGCAAAGTGCCTGTTTCCCAGTCCTGGGAACAGCAAGATAACGTGAAGAAACATACCCCAAAGAGTCCCCTTTGGGGACTGGCAGGCAGGGGCATTGTTTTCATCTTTTTCTGTATCGTTTTGCTCTTCCTCAGCCCGACCTCCGGCAGGGCAGTGTGCCGAGAGCCGGGCTTGGGGCTGCCTTGTCTGCTTGTGCGAGTATCAGGTTGAACCAGGCTTTGCTCTGCAAGGAGGCTTTGTTCTGGGGCAGCCTTGTTCCCTTTCCAGCTGCATCAAAAAAGAAACAAACCCCAAAAGAGAGCAAAAAGAGAGCTAACAGCTGTTAAAAAAATAAATAAATCTGAGATGGGGTTGCCAGGTGAAAGGAAAACAGAACAATCTCTATTCTTGAGGCTTTGCAAGGGTTTTGACTTTTAAATGTACAGACCCTCAGTGGATCCCTGCACAGGGATGCTGCTAGGAGGCTGGTGTTTCTCCCTCCCTTTTCATGAGCCCACTGTCCCAGCTGGTTCAGGCGTTATGGTTTTATCCCCAGGTATATGAGGATGATGTATTCTCTGTGTCGAGTCTGATATTTGGGGAACATACTCTCCATTCGTGAACTGTTTGCAGGTTTTGAGTTGCTCAGTCAAGCCTGAGGAAACCTTAAGACTTGGAAAGGATGTCAGTGGGATGGTAATGATCATGAGTGGCTCTGGCAGACAGTCCCCGAGACAGAGACCTGAGTGTATCATGGCTATCAGATGCTGGGATTTTAATATCTGAAAGAAGTTAGGAAAAAAAGCATGCCTTGGTCGTCCTTGTTGCTGTTCCAGTTTCAGGGATAAGCAGCTGAACTGTTTGCATGTGCTGCTTGGAGGAAAGCCCAACCCCTGCTCCCTTGCCCCAGCTCTCTCCTATATTATTTTACTTGAAGCAGCAACTTCAGGCAATTCAAGGAGGAGCTGCCAGGGTAATAGTGGCTCATGGTGCCAAATTTGCAGGGTTTTTGCTCCATATTTCAGAACAAGGTTTTGGGAAACTCAGATTTTTCTCTGCCTTCAGCTTAAGTTTCTATTTAAACCATGTTTAATTTCAGGAAGCGCCAAGCTGCTCAGAGTGCTGTGATCAAGGTCACTCTTCTTAACTGAGGTGCTCCAAGGATCACAAAATCTTGTTTGTTAAAGTCTTAGGCATATGTTGAATCCCTAAAGGAGTGTGTGAATGATATTAAACCTACTGTAGAGGAGAGAGCTCGTGTAATAAAGGGAGAGGAGCGGTAGTGTTATTGAAGGACTAGTGGCAGATAAGCAGCTGGGGCTGTGATGTTATCACTTCATTTGGGAGACACTAGTGTTGTGCAAGTTGTTACAGGACATTTACACAAATTACTGGACTAAAAACCCACTCCATCAGCAGTCTGATATTTGTTTCTTATTATATGTTAAACTTTTTCTGGCATAGAAAAGGTTGTCACCTGTTATGTCAAGGTCCCGGCATTCAACACTGGGATCTTTCCAAGTGTGTTGAAACCTAATTGGTTCAGAATAAGCCTTCCCTTCATTTCAGGGGAGAAAAAAAGAAAAGCAAGGAAAAAAGAAAAAGCTGTGGCATCTAGCAGGCATTTAAAGCATTTTTTTCTTGTTCTCTGAACTCCTGTGATTAGCCAGACTTGGGGCTGAATTTTCCCCGTTTTGTGCTCGCTTTGCGTTTCCTTTGAATTAAGTCAGGAAAATAACATGCAGCAAATAACATACAGCAACCAGCACCACGGGTCTGGGGGAAGCTTTGTCCAAGCATGGCTCTGTAGCAGGGAGCGTCAGGACACCCGAGTGCTTAGCGAGGGAAAACCTTTATACGTCCTTCAACACTTGTCCAATTCCTTTACCTATTTTTTTTTTTTTAAATTTTCTTTTCTTTTTTAACTCCTGCTAGGGTTTAGGTCTGTGTGGTTACAGCCAGAGTGGAAGCTTCTTGTCTAGGGGATTTTGGGTGGGGTTGGGGAGCACCTTCCCAAGTTGTAATGCATCTGTGCTAGTTATTTGGTGAAATCTCTCCATGCCACTTATTTACTTATTTATTTTAATCAAAGAAACTCACCAGTCGTGTGCAAAGTGTATGGTCAGCAGGATCCAAACTGAGAAGCAGATCAGCAGGGCTTTGGCAGGGGACATTAGGCTGAGCACACGCGCTGGCTGAAGCACAGAGACACTCAGGACGTGTTGCTGGGGGAGGAGAACCTGTCGCTGGCTGTGCTCGGGCAGGAGCAGCACACAAGTGCAAATTTTCCTTTACTCTGGAATCACAACATAATTTTCTTATTTTTCATCCTTATTATGAGCTCTGGCTCACCTTTTTCCAGGGTGACTCTTTGTTTTTCAGTATGCTGTTTTCTGCCCTGGTCTGAACTTAATCCCAGAAATCCACTTGGCTGGTTATCCCTTTAGACAGTTAAGTTTAGAAATTATGAAATACATCGGGCTGGCTCTGCTGCTTCTCCAGGGATGAGGGAACAGGGACTGGACAGCAGCGGAGGAAAATGGAGGGGAGAGAGGAAGCCCACAGCTACAAGCAAAGCTGGAGGTTATATATAGCTGCAGGCTGCAGTGGTGTTGGTCAGGGTGCTGTGATTGCTTCTTTAAATATGTTCTCGGCCATCGCCATTTCCAGTCCTGTTAATGAACTGAGCCCATGAGTAGTGGCTGAGAGCTGGGAAGCAGCATCCCTGGTTTCCAGCATGCTGCAGCTGGGAGGTTTTTACATTTACTGGGTTGAGAGCAGCACAGCTGAGCGCTTGGTGATTAATTCAGCGAACTTGGTTAACTTCTGATAAATGATGTCTTTGCTAATCGAGGGGGGGGCGGGGAATCAAAGATGAGTGTTTTGGGATGCTTCAGTGATGCTGTACTGTGGAAGCATGGCAGGGCAGATAGCATGAGCTGGAAGACACCCTAAACTGATCAGTATTTTATTTTTACTTTTGGCCTTTACTAACTAAGGGTCGCCTTCTCCTTCGGAGGTGCAGGAGTAATTTTTGGTGTAACATCTTCTGTTCCAGCCCTGAATCCCAGTGCAGCTGAAGCGACTGCAGGCACTTTAAAGATGCGCACGAGCGCAGAGGAGGAACTGGAGAATGACAGGCTGAGGACGTGGTCCCTCGTGCAGGTAGGTCGCGGCTGCTACCTCGGGCTCCATGTACAATGCGCACCATGCACATTTCTGTCTTGTGTAGCTTGGGCAGAGAAATTTGGCATGTTTCAGTGTATTGCAGGATTCTCCTATGAAGGCTTTTCTAGCCTGAGAGCTGAAATAAGTGATCGTACAATGGTTTGCTCCGTTAACCTTTGAGTCCTGCTCTGCTCCATGGTCAGTACGGGTCTTGGGTTATGCTCCCAGGACTCTCTGAGAAGGGGGCAATTTTTTTTGCTCCTGAACATCGCGCCTTGGACAGGACAGAGTCAGATGTCCTGTGCTTTTTGTACTTTTCTCCTGGCTGGTGCTCCTCTGTCTTTATGCTAGACTACTGATTTTTTTTTTTTTTTTTTTTTCCTACAGCCCTAAGAATCCATATAACTTAATAAATGTTCATCTGTCCCGTCTTGTGGACGAAGGGTCAGGAGAGCGATGTATTTTCCCCTTGGCTTCTGTGGATGGAAGAAGTGTGCTTGTAAATAACACTCTAGTTTTCCATTACGCCATTCCAGATTTTTGAAGAAGAAATTTGGTCTCATACCAGAGCAAAGCCATTTTATTTGTAAGAAATGAAGCTCTATGGTTAAGCCTTAGTGAGCAGACTAGCAGGGAATTCATTCACCCAATTCATGGCTGTGTGATAAATGACAGTGTCCTGATGGATACGGGAATTTTGAAACCCTAGAGTAATTTCTACCCAGCTTGTGCCATGGCTGCAGACTGCTTGTTTCTAGACTTTATTAAATAATCAGCATTGGGAGTACAGCACCTGGACTGACGTTTGCTGTAGCTTTCCTGACACAATTCCAGTTTTGCAGGCTAAATCTAGTCTGTTAAACTGGTAAGAATAAACTAACAGACCCTGCTGTAGCATGTGTTGTGCTGGGATCCACGCTGACCCTCAGCCTTCTGAGAGCTGTCCTCCTTGAAGCTGCCTTCATTCATTACACACTAGGTGGGTCCTCAGATACTTTATGGCAGTAATCTTGCAAACACAGCGAACGTTGTTGCTCTCTGGGTTGTCTTGCCATTATAAATGGAGAATTTGGCAGGAGGAAGAGGGTAAAGCTTTTGTAGCTTCACTCTGACTTGGTAAACAGAGTTGGGGCTTCTTTGGAGGGAGAGTAGAGAGAAGGGAATTAAATTTTATATCCCTTGGTATTTGCCACTGAAAGATAGTAATAATGTATTTGGATGCTTGGTGTGAAGGTCACTGGGTAAGTGGGAAAGATTCCTTTGTGTTACATCTGCAGAAAACAATGTCATTTATTACCCAAGGGCTTGCACCCAGAGATGGATCACGGCACTGTAGCACCATGTGTCATCCTCCCTGTGTGCTCGCGGTCCTGTGCTGGTGCATGGAGGCTTTCCAATACCTTCTTAGGGAGCTTTAAGAACCAAACTCAGGATTTCTGCTGTAGGACTTGGCCCCTTTCTGTCCACTCCTTGCCTCCACACTCTTCTGGTGTCCTCTCCCTCCAAATTCTTCTTTTTTTTTTTCTTTAAATGATTGTGCTATTGTGTGCATCAATATGCACATAGCCTGTCTTGTTTTTCTCTTGGACTGAAAGTGCAAAGCAAATCTGTTTATGGTTTTGGTGAGCTAATTCTTCCCCACCCTAGATTTTTAAATAGACTCTTTCTTTACCAAGCTTGCAGAGCTTGCAGGATGTATTGAAGTAATGGGAAAAATATGTTGTGTGTTAACCTTCCTTTTTTGTAAAACTTTGTTTACAACACCCTATTCCTAGCAGTGCATTTGGGAAGTGCATATCTGGATGCTGAAGCAAGTAGAAGACTTTGAAATAGGAAAACTGGAATTTAATGCATTCAAGGAGGAAATTATTTGAGTTTTCAACTTTCAGCTCTTGGATTGTAGAGCAAAATCTAGTGAGCTGTGCTTAGTTGTCCCTTCAATTATTTAACTCTTCCTCCTGCAAATCCCAGTTCTCATGCTCAGCTGCTCCCTGGGCTGCCTGTTGCCTTCAAACAGGCTCCTCCAAAGCAGTCGTTGTCTCAGACCTTACAGATGAAGGTAAGAGCAGCGAGGAATGCTCTTGGCATGTAAATAGTCCATTGGATTAAGGGCTCCGTGTGTCAGTGGTGTGTTGGAAGTGTTATTTTTACCTCCTGATTTCATCCTTCCTACGAATCAATCTCAGACCTGTCTGTTTAGGTTAACAACCTTTTCTATATCCTTGTGGGGGTTTGTAGAGTGCGGTCCTGCTGCGTGCACAGCATTTTCACCAGGGTGTTTTGGCTGCTGGGAGGCAGAGCTTAGCTCTGCTATGGGAGCAGTAGAAGAGCCCCAGTGATCCACGATGTCCAGCCGGTGGCTTGGCTCCCAGCACTTCTGTGGGAGCTCTCCTATAGCCTGCCTGCCCTGCTGCTGCACCTCGTCTCCTCAAAATCTGGCTGTTATTTATTTCTACTCTAACACTATGAGCTGCTTGTGACTGGCCACAGGGCGGGTCCTCTACATGGAGGTGGCCATTACATGTGCAAATGCACTTCTCCAGCCCGAGCTTCGTAGGGCAGATGTTGGCTTGGCTGAGGCCTCTGGGTACTCCTATAACGTAAATAAGCAGCAGTAGGATTTCAAAGCAAGCAAATTTTTGACATAGTTGATGTTGTGTCTCTTCGGCCCTGTGTTTAGGGCAGATGGATCTGGAGGCCCACGGCTGCTAGTTGGTTCTTGTTGCTAATAACCTACTGGAGGTGCTTCTGCTGAACTGGTTCTTGCAGAGGGCTGAGGGGTTCATGGCAGTCAGACGGCGTGGTTGTACTGATGACAGGACCCATGGCGTGCAAAGCGTGTGGTGCTTTCACAAAACCGGGTGCTCTGCATGAAATCTCTGGTCCCAGCTACAGCATTGAACATGCTCCTTACTAGGGTTTATGGTCAGGTGTTGTGGAGTGACAGCAAGGTCTTCTGGTGAGTAGCCTTAAAGCAAAAAAGGGGCAGGGTTATCATGCTCATATGACTGTGATCAGCTATTCTACCGAACAGCTGCCTCTGCTCTGCCAGTAAAGAAGAGATGGAGAAAAGATATATTTAATTTCCCCACACCAAGAGAGAAATTTTTCTTGCGAGCAAACGTTCACCTGCAGATCTGCAGTGGAATGCAAAGTAAAGAATTCCCCACTCAAATGCTTTGCAAAGCAGAATTGACCTCTATCCCTTTAATTTGGTAGCGCTTGGCTTTTTTTTTCTGTAACACAGTCTTAGTGGAGGCAAAGTTCTCTCTTTTTTTTCTTTTTCTTCTCTCTTCCTGTTGAGCCGATGGAGTTTGGTGCTCCCTATGAAGGTGATGGTTGGGGGTTAGCACCAAATAATGCTCATCGTTCCCCAAGCAAGTGGCTGTAGCCCTGAGCAGTGGTCTACCTCTGTTTTCATTTTTGTATCTTACCCAGTCAGTACATGTAACTGTAAAGTTTTCCCAAGTCACAGCTCAGATGCTGTTTTCCTGATGCCCTTGCATCCCCATCCCTCCCTTCCTACTCTTATTTCTTATTGACCTATCTGCTCAGGTCATGTATACAATACCAGTTTGACAAATTAAATTGCTTGTACACAGAAAGATGAGGCCCCTGGATGCTTAAACACTGCATAAACTTCTTGGCTAAACCTGGACTAACTGTTTGACTGCCCCTCTGTGCGGCCTGCATTGTATTGCGTGAAAGGCAAATTCCATCCTGCATGGCCCTTTCCAAACCTATTGCCCAACACTTTCACTGTTTGTCATCAACTGAGAATTATCTGAGTGCTGTAGATATCCATGGATGTGGTTTAATTGTCTGTTGTATTAAAAATTGCATCTGTTTATCAGAATGATTTGGGGATGCCTGTTCCCCTTTGCATGTGTGTGGGCTTCTCCCCATGCTGGAGGTCAGAGGGGTTTGGGGCATGGAGCAGAGCTGCAGCCTGGGCTCTGCTGTTCCTCTGGGCTCTGTGAGCGAGGGAAGCTGCCCCCCAAGGTGGCACTGGGGTACGTGGGGAGGTGGTACTGCTGGGGCTCCAACAGCAGCTCTCCCCATGCTGCAGACTCATAGGAGCAGCCAGCCTGGGTGCCACTGAGATGCCTTCAACCGGCCCTGCCTGGTGAGGGTACCCTGAGAGTAGGGAAGGCTCCAGCAAAGGCCGTTTCTAGTTTCTGTGAAGGGACTGGGGTATGCTGAGAGATGCTGTAGGCCAGTTTTCTCTAGGAAGTCAAAGAACCGTGCCCGTGGCCCATGAAAGCATGGGAGAAGTGCATTCGGTTGTTTTTGTAGCAACACAAACCGATGGCACCCCAGGTTCGAGAGGTGTTGTGCAAAGAGAAAGGCTTTTTCATGTTTGGCTCAGTGCTAAGGCTGCAATATATTGTTTCATCTAGAGATATTTGTGAATGAAGATGCAAATCCAAGATGAAACTCAGGAACTGGCAAGCGCTTACTCACAGGAGGCTGCCCTTCAAAACAACGCCATTAACTGCAGAGGAAAAATGCCTCCTTATCTCCCAGATTGATCTGGAGCCTTACAAGCACTTTGGTGGTTCAGCTGTCTGCAGGGGAGTTGTCTGTTCCAGCACACCAAACATGGTGCAAGTTTTATTTTATTTTATTTCCAGAACAACCCTTTGAGCATGTTGGGCTGGAAGAGAAACTCGTAATAAATCTCTGTGCCAATATAATTCAGCATAACCTCTTGGCAGTGCTTTTTTATGCAAACTGGGAGGGTTTCTGACTACAGGTGACCCATTAAAAGGATGATCTCTGATAAATAACTAGACTGGGGACTCACAAGTCCAGGGTTCAATTACTTGCTTTGCTATAAGCTTCCTGTGACCTTGGGCGAGTTATTTAAAATTGCTTTGTGCCTCATTTCCCTTTCTGTAACATGCCGGTGACAGCATTTCCCTTCCAGCCAGGAGCTGTGGCAGTGGGAAGGCAGTCTGTACCCTTTTCCATAGCCAGTGTGTGAAGAACCTGGATGGAGTGGAAAGCATAACCATCTCATGGGCCTTTCTTCTGTTTTCCTGGAGAAAACAGAACAGGATGATCCATTTAAATGGTTTTATAGGTGCCTAGAGAGTGTGCTTTGTGAGATCCTAGGGCTCCCTGCATAACTGCAGATGTGCACTAGCAAGGTGGTTGCTCCTTGAGCTGAGAAGCCTTCTTTAGCATTGCTTTCAGTTCTTCCTTTAGTTTTAAATTGATGGCCGGTTTGGGTAGAGCAGGTTTCTGGTGCTCCTTTGGCCTTGGCATGAAGTTTTCCTTTAACGTATTCTTCTGCATTTGCTCCTGTGCTGCCTTTCTGCTTTAAACCCAGGTGGATGCTAGGGAGAGGTAATTGCTTTGTGAATAAAGATGCTGGTGCATGGCGCTGCTCCCCACTGCAGTGTGTGGATGTATTGTACCTCGGGCAGGTTGTTTCATCTCTCCCTGCTTCGCTTTCCTCCTTTCCAGCGGGGGGTAACAGTGCTGGCCACCCCTTTTAGCACCTCCTAAACGTCAAGAGAGGCTTTCCAGCATCCCAGAAATGTGCTAAAACCGCCTGCTCCTGCGCTGTGCCAGGAACACCCCTTGCCATTCCCATGGGATAAGCCCAGGGGAAGCCTCCATGTGACAGCCGCATCCGGGCGCTGGCAGGAGCTGCCTCCAGCTGCCTGCATTTCAGGTGCAGCAGAGCTGCAGAAGGAGTGATGCTGAACCTCCTTTGTCCTGATGGCGTGCAGCCCCTCTTCCCTCTGCAAGAGCCTGAGGGTCCAGTGGTGGATCCAGGAGAGCTGCTGGCCTGAGACCCCTGCCTCATGTCAGCAACCGAACTCCAGCCGGTGTGGAAGGCAGTGGTTGAGTAGATGGAAACGAGCATCTTTGAGACGTGGCAGAAAATCAAGCCTTGTGGTGTTTGGGGGTGGGTGAAAATGCTTCTGGGGAATATCTAACTCTCCAGAAATAATGAAAAGACAGATATCTATATTTGCCTCTGGTCATATAGTTGGGTTCAATGGCTTCTGCAGGCTGTTGAGAAGCACACGAAAGCAACTTCGCAGCAGAGTGTAACTTGGGGCCAGCTCTTTCATCTTTGGTGTGAATATCTGTCATATGAAATTTTTATCACATGTGCAAGAGGCATGGCCCAGCAGTTGGGAAAATCTGTCTCTTTTAGACAGAAGCTTTGCTTTCATCTCTGTTCTGCCCTTCCCAAAAACCCAAACCCCAAGCCCTTTCCTCTTCAAGGTATCTTGAGTTACTTAATGATGTGCTGGGTGGGATGCTGCAAGGCTGGGCAGCTGGCAGTGTGTGCTCTCCAGGGCAGGATAACAGGTTGGGCCTGCTTTGAGACCAGGGGGTTGTAAATCTCAGACTACAGGTAGGTCTGCCAGCTCTTCCCTCAGACTCTGCCTGTAGCTGGGAACCCTCCTGCAGTAAAACTGTGTCTTGGAACAGCAAGCCTGGCACTAGTGAAAAGGGAAGAAATCAAATTGTCAATATAGGCGATGTGGTATCTTCAGGCACTTATCCCGTCTAACCTTCTTCTTTTACCCTTGTGTGGTTTGTGTGATCCTCATGCTGGGACAACACACGTTTAAGGCTGTAGACTTTTCCCCAAGTTGTGGGTCTTGTAATCATTCAAGCCGCTTTGTGCACTGGGGAGGGTGAGCTCCGTACTGGGGTGTGTGTGTGTGTATGGAAGTTCACGTGGATGTGTGACTTTTGAGAGTCTTCGGAGTTGTCTCATGGAGGATCCTAAAAAGAGATGCTCTGGGGAGAGGCTCAGCAAGCATCCCTTGGGGAGAAGCTAAAATGCCATAGAAATAACTACTGGCAGAGGAAGGGAAGGATGAGGAGAAGGTGCCAGGCAATGAAGAGGCTAGCAGCAATTTCATAACATAGATGATCCCGTGAATGGTTTCAGAACATCTGTATGCTCTGGGGGACAGTAAGTGGTGTGTTGCTCGCTGTAACCTGAATAGCCTCCTATGAGCAAGGCTTGGCTGGCAGGGAGCTGCAGTCCCCTGGGACCTTGCCCAAGATGGCAACTTGTGTAACATAAAAGGTGATGGTATCTTCTTCGCTAGCGGCTTTTCACCACTCACCAGCACTTGCCAGGTGGTGATGAGACTTGTGCCTGCTTTTAGAAGGGGAGAGAGGATGAAGGGTATGGATAGGAGCAGCTGGCCCTGAATTTTGAGTGCTGCCCCTAGCGATTGCCGAGTCCTTTTGATATGAAAGCAGATGGTCTAGAAGAACCTCAAAAAAAGTGGCAGTATAGCTCTTCAGTGTTTTGGACAGTGCCGCAAAACACTTTCCCAGCTGTCACTGGAAGGTACATACAGTTTTACAGCATTAATCCAGGGAGGGTTCACTTAACAAACCCTGTCGTTGGGCTGCTCTGCCTGATCCCATCCGCTTGGGTAAGCAGCTTGACGCAAGGATTTGTGTGATTGATCTTAAGAGCATTACTCTTGTGGGGTTTCACTGCGAAGCTACCTTGTCTGCTTCCGACTTGACTGGGGACAAGTCCTGCAGACCATGAACACGTCTTCCCCTTGCTCCCCTGACAATGTAGACCTCTATTTGCTTCACCCTTTGCAGGCAGGTGATTATGGACTTGTGTACGGCAGGAGTTCCTGCTGTCCTGAGCTTTATCCAGCGTGACGTGCTTTCATTTTGGTGCATTATCATTAAGACGCTTCCAAGCCTGTTCTCTCCCAGCCCAAGGAAGAAAGCAGGTGCCTGGAGGACCATGTTCTGCTAACATGACTATGATCTGGACTGCTGCCCTAGAAATGAAAGGCTCCGTCATGCCATCACCAAGCCCCTGAGCCAGCCGGTCATCCCCATTCCTGTATTTGCAGACTGCCTGCTGACACAGTATAAAACATTATTTTTACATTATCATCCCCTGCACTGACTCCTCCTGCAGTTTAGTTTATCCTGCTGTTTTCTTAGTTGTGTTAAACAGGGTTAATAATGTATACTGTGCCATTCACCCTAATGATGATGATGAATGTTTTAGACTGGTGTAATGAGACCACCCTTCATTCCTTTCTGAAAAAGGAGGAGGAAGTCTTGATCTCTGTTTCTCTGAGGTTATAACAAAGGCCGTGATGCTTTTGTTGGTGTAAATGAGGACTATTTCTGTTATCCATGGTATACTTCGCAAGGAGAACTTTTCCATGTTCAGTTGAAGGGCTGGCAAATTACATATTCCTGAAAGACAGCTTTTCTCCAAAGGTTTAAATTGAAATCAGCTCTAATGAAATGAGAGCCTTCAAATAGGCAAAATGATATTTTTTTTTAATTGAATCTTATTTCATTTCATTCCTTGGTTATTCCCTTATTCCTATGGAAGGATCTTGTTCCTATCCTGCTAGTCTTCCACCCAGTCTCATCCAACTCACACAATTGTTTGCAAAGGACGGAATGATTTCAAGAGGGCAAAATGCAACAGTTGGCTCTCCTTTAAGGAGCGTCATGATAGAAAACAGGCACAAATCCTTTCCCTGTTTTCTCCCATCACTACGCTTTATGTCACCTTTCTGCATGTCTGATTTGGGCAAATAAAGCAGCTATTAGTAAATTCTATCTGCTGTTGTCACAGGAAGGGCCAGAAAGTCCTGGGATCTGTCTACATTTATGGCTTGGGTTTTTTTCTTCTTCCTCTTTTTTGAGCAATTAATCTGGATTTTTGAAAGAAGTATTACTCAATCGTCTCTGTAGATCACACAAGTGGCCAGAAAGCTGTTCTGTACCCATGCAGCAGAAGGTTATAGGAAGCAGGAGCTTGGTACTGATAGGCAGCTTTGACTGTCTGGTGAAGAACTGATGGAAACTCTTTGCTGGGAGTGGGGGCGTTGGCCCAGATGTCCTCCAGTGGTCCCTCCCAGCTTGAGTTGTTATATGTTTCTATGGCATCCACAAAGGCCCCAAAATAGGACAATGGGGAGATGAGCCAGCAATGCGTCTCAGCAAAGGCCTTAATTCTGCAAAGGGGGCTGCGAAGAGCTCTTTGGAAAAGCAAGTGGTGTCATTCTTTCAAGGTGAGCCAGCACCCACTTGCGTGGACAGGACAGGGGTTTCTACCACGTGGGCCGAGAACATGGGAGCAAGACCCAAACACGCGTGGCAGGAGCCCTTGGGATTGGCACATTGCTGTCAAAACCCAGAGCTGCCGCTCTCCTCTGCGGGTCTGTCCTAAGCAGGCAATGAGCTGGGGCGGTGAGGTGTTAGCAAGCCTCTTTGCACTTCTATGAACCTATAAAATACTTAGAAAACTCATCTAATACAGCTGTTGGAGCTGTACTAGTAACTTCACACCTGGCTGTATGCACAGAAAGCAGGGATTTCATTGGGTTGTAATTTCTACGGGTGTATTTTTGAAGCTTATGGCCGAGACCTGAAGACACGTTCGGTATGGCTTGGTGGTAATTGGGCAGTATTTGTGTAATGATAGTAGTTTCCTTGTTCTTATTTCCTAAATTTGGTTTACAAGACCATACTCTAATGTGACTTAAAGCTGTAAGTATTTGTCTCTGTTGGCAGTTCAAAATGTAGTATTAGCTGTGACTCCTTACAGAAATAAGTGTTCAGTGTTGGAGCTAATTGAATAATATGATGGTGTTTGTATCTTAATCTTCCGAATAGCTCTCTTAAGTTCGCTACATTGATGTCTGAAAAGCTTAAAAATAATAAACTCCATTGTATAGAGCTTTGAATACAGAGTGGAAGCTTAGTAATTGCTGGCAGTTCATGGGCAGACTCGCTAACACATGGCAAGGAAGCAATTCTCCCAGCATGCCTGAATTTTTTAAATGAATCTCCTCGTATCAAGGCCTTGTGATCCACAAATTAATGAGTACATCAATATTTTGAATAAAGGCTTGCAGGAGACCTCAGTCCAAACCCCCAAATAAAGGGCCATCATACTGTTTTAACACACCTCTTGTCTCCCTCATCAGTCTGCCAAAAGCTCTTTCCTTCCCCCAGCTATTGAGCAGGGTAGGTGGAGTGGGCTGGTGAGCTCATCTTCCAGCCAGCAAGAGACCCCCCCGGCTGGCCATCGGCAGAGAGCTGAAGTCCTGAGTCCCTGTCCCCTGTAGGAAAGCAACAACCCAACTCCCAACCTTCCACCCTTCAGAGGAAGGGGAAAATAACCCAAATACTTAGTGGTTTGGGTTTTTTTCAACGGTGTTCAAAAAAATGAGGTTCCTGGGGATTCAAGTGTCAAAGGGAAAGCTCTGAAAGCAGGGATCTGGCTTTGGTGATTTTTCTCAGAAGATGTCTGTAGTTCCCCTGCATCCTTGTGAATGAATTTTTAAATGAGGAGTTGCAGAGGGCAGCTAAGGAAAAGGTTGGTTAGACCAGCAGGCGTGATTTTAAAAACAAATAAACAAAAAAACAGGAGAAGGAAAGGAGACGAACATTATTTGTTTATCACAACTGTACTTGAAACTAATTTTAAATGTCTGTCTTCTGAGAGTAAGGAAATTCCTTTAGCTTCCAGCAGTAAATAACTGGGATGCTTTCAGCTTACAGCTGACATGCAGAGGATGGTGAGTTTTCAACTAAAAAAATAATTGACTCTCCAGTAAGGACAGTCCATTCCAAGTAATGCAACTAAACAGCTGGAGGAAGAGAAGAGTCCTGACAAGCACGGTTCATATCACAAATAACCCTTGAACTTTGTTCTGTATCTCTGTGTACTGTCCAGGGTGGCTTGACAAATGGTTTTGAACAAATACAGTTTTTAAACCAGAAAGCGGATGACAAGGATTGCATCTGGCTGGCAGGTGCACAATTCAGACACCTGGATCTTGCCCACAGAGATCACAAATGAAATCCCAAATCCATTTTTCTCTTGCTAGAAATCCTAAAAGAACTGGTGAGTATTTCAGAGAAAGGGAAAAGGTTGTCCCCTATGAGTTCTTGGGGCTCAGTGGATGAGGGTTTGGTGGTAGGGATGATGTAGTTTTCCATGCCTGCTCTTCTCAGCAGCTCGGTGGAGCACCTAATGTTGGCTGCAGTGAGGAGGACTTCAGAAGCTGAGCTTCTCATCAGGCATATTTCAGCCAAAGGTTTGGGCATTAGGATGCTGAGTGCTCTTAATGGTCTGCCCTGCTCTATGTCAGCAGGACCTCTTGGGAAGTGGGGACTTCCGGAAGTCTGTCACTTACCTAGGTACTAAAAAGGAGCTAGACCTTTTTGGAAAATGGTGTTCCAGCTGAAGGAGCTGAACACTTGCCAGACTGACCATATGCTTCTGAAGTTCTTGTGATTCAATGCTTTAGGCCATGGTATTGTCTATTTAAGGCAATGGAAGAAAACCCTGTGCCACTCTTGCAGAGTAGGTATGTGAACTGTAAGCATAGGGACCAAATGGTAGTTTTAGAATTAGATGGTGTCCCTAATTTCCCTCTTCAGTTTTAAGTGGATGCAGCATTCTTCACTTAGAGTCTCAACTGTTGTGTTGCATTGTTGTATGGTGTTGAACATCTGCCCCTTCCAGCCACAAAAGTGGCTGTGTTCCAGTGGTGGGTGGTTTCTTTCTATTCAGGGATCCTCTGAGGCCTGGAAGAGCTTGAGTATTAGGCATGACATACTGTCAACTGCTGCAGATCCCCTTGGCTCCCCTCCTTCCAACATCTGCAAGGCCAGAGTTGGCCATCTTGGTTTGTCCATGCCCGATGCATAGCACAGAAAGACCCTGACCCTACCAGCTGCTGCTGCTGAACAGGGAGTGGGGCCTCACCAGGAACCTGTCCATCCAATGCCAAAAAAGTTTGTGGTCCCAGCTTCCAGAAGAGGAGAGGGAAGGTCTGTCGTCACCTCCCTAGGGAGGGCTGTGTTGATGGGACCACAGTGCCAGGGACCTTCCCCACCCCATAGCACCCTCGCGAGTGGATGCTTAGCCTCCATGCAGCAGCTCTGCTCTAGCAGTGTTGTCGTGCTGCGTGGCAGGGAAAGGAGTAGGCAAAGCAGCAGACAGAGCAGCCATGCACCCAGCAAACTTCTGCAGGAGTACCTTGCCCCACATTAAAAATGGTTGGGATGCTAGGGCAGAGCCTGGGGGGACAAGGTGCCAATCCCACACAGAGGCCTCAGCCCAGTATTTCTTTCCCCCAGCATTGTGCTGGTGATTGACTGGCGTTTGCTTGGCAAAAGCCTTTTGAATATTCATTTGGTTGATCAGAGATGAGAGTATGGTAGCTCCTTGAAATCAGCTTGGGGAGGGGAAGCAAATAAAACTGCCTTTTTCTTGCTTCTAGTGCTACTTGAACTCTCTCAAATGCCTACTTCAAATGGATAAATGATTGTGGAGACCTCAGCCTACCTAACAAGCCTGCTCTTTTGTAGCAAAAATTATAGTGCCTGCGTACTTGCCATCCTCATTCAAAAGCCCATTCCTCATTAATATCACTTTATACATATTATTGCAGCTCAAAATGCCATTCCTCTTCTCCCCACCCATTTCCTTGACTGGCTGTGACATACAGGAACTACACCCAGTGCTTGACTCGCCTCTCCTGACCTTTTGTAACTTGGCTTCAAACTCCTTTTTTTGGGTCTTTTGCAAAACACTGTCAGAAGGGAAAAATCCTTTGTTAAAACACAGCCAACTCCTGCCTCAACGTGGAACAGTTTGTTCTGCTAAAAGAATGAGCCAGTTCAGTGAGCAGAAAAACATTGCCATAAACCAGCGGACTCAATAAGCTGCAAAAGCCATCGGCTGTGCTCAAGGTCTGAAAGGACGACTCTGAAGCAGGATTCGGGGGGGGGGGGGGCGATAAAAAAATCCACAATCCCAACCTGCCAGACCCTGTTTCCTTGCTTTCAGCTGAAGTATTTTGCAGTTGTCTTTTTGGTTATAGCAACTGTAAGTGGGGGAATGGGAACTGATGCTGAGCCAGAACGTAACACAGCATTAGAAGCTAGCATATTGCAAAAGGGCACGGTGGATGAAGTAATCCAAAAATGCTCAGCTGGGAAGGGGCTGCAGCACTCTAATAGTCTTCAGTCTGTGCTGCAGATGATCAGCTCCAGCGCCCTACGCTTGCTGTCTGGTACTATTTAGTAGCTTGGTTTAGTCCTTCCCACCCACATCTTGTTTTAAAGCTCTGGACACTCTTTATTTCCCTGGAATTGCTGCGGGTCTGTCCCTTACGTGGCCGCTCAGTAACTGGTGATCAGTCTGTCTTCAGCAAGCGTTTCTTTGTTGCACAAGGGACTTGGATGCTTGGTGAGAAAACTGTGTGATCCCCTGGCAGGCTGTTGGGTTTTTGGTTCTGCAGTGGGATCATTTTGGTGCTGGTATAAAAGCTGACGCTGTTTTTCTTTTAACAATAACAGTTGTGCTAGCATCTAGAGCTGTGGTTCCCAAATTTGGGGGTGCTGGCCTCCAAATAGGGTCACCCATATGGAGGTGGATGTGCCAACCTGGAAGTGGGGTTGTGAGCAAAAGTGCTTCAGAAACACAGGCTCAGAGACTTCCCCCGAAATGACTCTGTGGGAATGGGCAGGCTGCAGCAGCATTGAGAGCACGGTGGGTTTCTATGCTTTGTGTGCTCTGTTGCCATCCAGGTGCTCGTACCTGTGGACTTCTCACCAGCTGGGCTGAGCATTTCCTGCTGATTTAAAAGACTCGAGTACCCTTGTCAGAAATTTAACAGGGACCAAGATCTACCTCTGGTTCTCAGTTTGATTTAGAAACCGGGAGTCTTTATTCTGAGGTCCCTGATAGTTTTTTGGCTTAGAGCCAGTGTAGCAATTTCAGATAATAAAAAGAACTATATTTTATGTGTAACCTACCCCTTTTCACATGCATTCCAAAAGGCTGCATCTGCCAAAGCTGGTCTTGTCCTACCTAAATGGTGTTGCTTGATAATAAGCTTTAAGTGTGGGATTGCAAGGCATGTAGCAAGTCCCAACGTGACATGGCAGAGTATAACTGACCTGCGTGGGGCTGTTTGAGGTGCCTGTGATCAAGCTGCAATCACAAACGGATCCCTGACAATGCAAGCAAAAAGAAAACCTCCTAGAGAAAGCACAAGGGACTGAAATCGGAGCTCCTGTGCATTTATAAACATGACCGATGTTCTCATACTGTCCTGTTCAGGCACAAACCAACCCGCTGGTATTCACCAGCTGAGTGTGAGGTGATGGGAGACCCAGATACCGATGAGCTGAGGGACTTCTTGAAGCTCCATTAATGCTATCTGGTGTCCTCTGCTGGTAGCATTAACCTCAGAGCTGGCTCTGTTGAGAGATGATTATCTGTCTGCTGGACCTTTTCCTTTGGGGGAATGCCAGGAATGTTTTGCAGCATGGACAAAATGTGAGGATTGAAGCTATGGAGGTAGGTCCCTGGGATGCTGGGACTGTGAACCCTGCTAAGGTAGTGTAACTCGGAGCAAATCTGTAATGAAGCCTCTGTGCCAAAAGCGATTATTATTTTTTTGGAAGATGTTAATGGTATGATTGCGTAACGTTTATTTTGTGCTTGATCAAATGGATGAGGGCAGAGTAAAAAGAGTGAGTGAATTAATGTTAGTCATGTTCAAACAGAAGCATGCAAAGCTCCGAGGGATGATCAGTGGTTTTGTTTTGATGTGTGTTGGTTTTTGGTTTTTTGTTTTGTTTTTTTTTTTTTTATTCCTGACATCCTCCTGAAATATAGCACGCAGGCTTGTCTCTAAGGGGGGCACATTGCCAATAGTCTAAAGGTTATATTATCCTAGTGACCTATTTTTATACTCTAATCGCGTTCTGTTTCAGCCGCCCCTTTCTAGCCTTCCATCTCACTCAGTTTTGTGCTCCTCTGAAAAAAAAGTGGAGATAATTACCATTAGTCCCTGAGTGCAAAGGCAGCAAGCCAGCCTCTGCCCAGGTAACCACGGCAAAGGCAAGTTACTGCTGTTATGGAAGCATGAGAGCAATTCGAAAACGCAGCTCGTAAATGGGTGACAACTTGAAACAGGATGAGGAGGAGTGTTGTGGGGCAGAGGAGAGAGATCTTAAAGGCAAATTTTAAATGGAGAAGTACAGCAGTTTGTAGAAAGGCGAAATTTTAATGAATAGCTCTGTTTAACTAGCCTAAATGGAAAAGACGCTTTTCTACTCTAGGCCTGCCAAGTAATGGAGAATGAATACGATTGTTTGGTCAACTGGCTTCCACTGCCTTTAGACTGTACCCACATTTTCAAAGCCGGGCTTAAGCTACAAAGCACCCTGACCAGTCAACATAAAGAGAAATTGTTCCTTAGTACAAATGTTGACTATGTGATGCTGCTTGAAGCTCAAAACTGCTGAAATTTGTACATGTGTTTGTACATTTGTGCAGTGCAAAATAATAAGATGTGAAGAGACTTTTCTTGCCTGCGTGGCTTTATCGGGCTGCGGTTATTTTATTGCTGGTTGCTTTCCCTGTTCTTGTTGAGAGCACCTGAATTTTGAGTGCCTGCAGTGTTAGTGCAGTAGCGATCTGCTCTGGAGGGGAAATTCTCGTTAACTGTTCATTCATGGGAACTTGCAGTCCAGTACAGGGTTAAACCCCCCAAAAATCAAGTGTGTCACGACCTTGGTCTGCATTATGGACCAAGCTCTGAGTGGCAGATGCTACCTACAGGTGCAAGCCCTAGGCAAGGGCATGGCATGGAGATGTGCACCGATTACTGGGAGCCAGCATGATGCTCTGCTGCTGGCATTTTTAGGCTGCTGGAGATGATCCCACCCCGTGACTTCCCTTCCAGCTGCAGTCTTTGCAAAGTTACTCCTGGAGGATGCTGGACCCCAGCTAGCCAGCACGCACAGCCACAGACTGGGAAGATAGGAGGTCAGTCCTGCCAAATCTTGCCTTTTCTTTTCTGTTAGAGAGCTATGCTGCTGCAGCTAAAAGAGAGGTCCCGTGTGCACCTGGAAGTTGGGATTTGGTCTGGAGAGGTGGGCTGTTCCTTCTAACTGTGTCTATCCCTATTGAATCACAGGGATGTAGCCTGGAGAGGTCTTTGCTGAGTTGCCAGAGCATGTCCACCCACGTAGTGTGTCCCTGGGATGGATTAGCAATAGCTGTCCTGTTCCTGGCAGGGGACTGTGTCCTCGAAGCTGTTGCTGATGCTGCTGTATGCCCTTTCCCCATGCTTTATGTTTTTGTTGTAACCAAAGCCTGTAACTCCAAGTCCATGGTGATGAAACCCAGGTTAGAGCTGGTGTGGGGTAGCCTCTGGCCAGGGAGCAAGCCTTTGCCCCTTCTCGCCTGGGTCTGGAGGGTGCAGGAGCCTCCAGCCTTCCTCTCTTCTGCCAGCCCATACTGGGCACATTTTGGCAATAAATTAATAAAACTGGTGAAACTCCTACATGACTTCTTATAAAGAGACTCTAAATGCAGAACAAATATTAATGACCAACTGAAGAGAAATAGAATCCCAGGACTGCCGTGGCTGGCAACAGAGGCGGCCATGGGGCTGTGCCTTTCGTACACCTGCGCTTGCTGCTACGTGGACCTGTTTTTCCTCCCCTCCCCAGCACCCAGGTAAATGCACCCAGTCCCAGGCTACTGAGCTGGCACCCAGCACTGCCTGGAGCAAACGGGGTGTCTGCTGTGGTCGGGGGAACCTGCTGTGAAACATGGTGGGATTTCCCTCTGGGGTGCTTGACATTGGGAAGGGGAAGGCGGCTCGGGTCTGGGTGTTGCAGAGAGCACCCACTTGTTGGTGCTGGCCACAGGGATCTTTTGTTTACTGGCCTTTACTTGCTAATTACCGGTGGGGAGATGGGAGATGGGAAGTCATCTGTGGACTTCCCAAAGACAGACGTGCATCTTCTGGGCCTGGCTGGAGGTAGATCCCAAATGGGAGACACAAAAAATCTCAAACATCAACTTCTTTTTTTCCTCTTTTGATATCCCCCCCCCCCCCGCCCCCCCCCCCAATATTATGCTATCAGCTGGGGCCTGCAGAGTTTCAGCTTGAAAACAAACCGCTATTATTTAAAGTGCCAATATTGTGCTTGGCTTCGTATGAGACAGAAACATCAACTTTGTCTCTGACCTGGGGAGTGTGTCTGCCTGCCTAGCAGGCACCAAAAGTGTTGAGAAAACTGTTATTTTACTTCTATTTTGCTGTTGATTTTTTTAAATTTTTTTTTTTATGTGAGCATTCACTCTTCAGCAGAGCTGCATCAAACACCGGAGCCCACAATAGAGCACGTAGCCATCCTACGTGTCCACGTGGAGCCTTGTCCCTGCTGTGAGCATTGGGCACCCAGGGTTGGCTGGGCTGGGGGCAGAGAAGGGCAACTGTCCTGTTGTCCCCATGCCCAGGCAGTGGGACCGGAGCTGCTGTGCCCAGCTGTGCGCTGGCTGGCCGGTGATGCTGCCTGGTGGGTTTTCTGGTTGTTGTTTCTAGGCGAGGTTTGCAAAAGGTCACAAAAATTAATCTTCTAACTGGGGACCTTGGCACTATGCGGAATGAATGTTTTGCATTAACAACCTAACTCATTAATTCACTGAAACATTTAAAACCAAACCAGTTATATCCAGCCAAGCTGGAAAAAGCTGAAAGTTCATACTCAGCAGTGCAAATTTCGAAACCTCCTTTTGTTAATCTCTGCAGAAGTAAATTTTCTGAAATTGCTAGGCTCACTTTGACCGGTCTCAGCATTGTTTTCCTCAGTGGAGGCAAAGCTGCTCTGCAGAGGGTTAGTGGTGTGTACCTGGACCTGCCGATGGGGATAGGAAGGTTCCTGTGCTGGGGAGGAAGGAGGGTTGGTAGAGGGAACATTGCAGGAGGGGAATGCTCATAGCAGCATTGCAGGTTTTGGGCTGTCTCTAGCAGAAATGCTGCGCTGTTCTCATAGATTGGGACCCCAGATTTAACAGTTTCCATCTTCCTCCTCTATTATTATGTTCTGAATAGCTGGGGTAGTTGAAATCACAGCCTAGCACATCTTGTGGTGCTCCTACTTGTTCTGCTTGTTTGTAAGCTGGAGGTGGGTCGCCAGCCTGTGGCCTTTGTTCGCCTCCTGCACGGACGAGAGACGGGCAGATGCGGGCAGGGCAGTAGCCTGCAGTTCCGCTGCCCTTGCCGCTGGGCCCACATATGGGACTTGTCACTTCTGAGCTGCAACCCTTGAGAAACTGATGGATGGCCACCAACCTGGCTGTCCCTGTAGCCATGATGTGGTGATAACAGTGTAAAATTGCATCTACCAGTGGAGCAGAGCCTTCCTTTGGTGACTTTTTTTTTTAACTGTTTTAAGTTGGGTGCTGTGCAGATGAGCAATCACGGCCGTACATCAAGGATGGGGAACCCCAACCCAACCCAAGCTGTTCACCTGCTTTCATGCCTGCCTTGTGCAATGGCCAGGCTGCTCGTCCCTGTCACAGGAGCGGGGGATGCATAGTTGTCTCGCTGTCCGTGTGAGTGAACACACATCAGCCCCAGGGTCAGTTCCTGGTGCTTTAGATATGAGAGAAATGTACCCCCAGCCACGTATTGGTCTGGGATCTGACCTGGCCAAAGGAGCCTTTGGGCTGCCTTTCCTTCCAGCGTTAGTTTCTCTGGGAGCATCACTGAGACCAAATTGGTTTGACTCTGCTTTGAGTCAGTTTTCCCTCAAATTTCCAACAGCAGTGGCAGGTTTAGGTGGACAGGTCATTTGACCTGCTTACTCTGCTACCTCACTATTAAATTAGCAGGTATAAATTAAATAGGAACCATCAATTTAAGTACAATCCCTTTGCCTTCCTGGCTGCCAGGTAGCTATTCCATTCAGCTAATGTCTCTTTGCTCCAGTTCATCATAAAATAACACACAGGAAATCAAGTTCTTCACACATGGCTGTACAAATTAGTCTGAGACATTCACAGTGGTGGTATACTGAGCTCTGCTGTAAGGCTGGTTTTTAATTGATTAATTTTTCTGCCATTAATTTACCCTATCCATTAAAATAGCCTCACTTACTTTAATGACGGAGAAATCGGTGAATTATCCATTCTGTTATATATTAGTGGTGTATTAAAGTATTAGTGCATTCCAGAAGGTAAGCAGTGAATAAAACATGCTCCAAACATGCGGTTATGCAACTGTACCATGGAAATGAAATGGACGAACAGTACACTTGATTAATTTTTTTTCCTCACTAAATTGGCACTGTGATTCACTTCCAGCTAAATTTGCAATCTGTGTTCTCAGGTGGCATTAATATTGGAGCCCCAGCAGGAGAGCTTTGGCGGCTGGGGCCGCTTTGATTGCATTTTTAACAAAAGTTGTTGGAGAGAGCACGGAGCTTGATGCAAATGTGCTGGTAAATGAAATGCAGAGCTTTTAGGTTCTCCATAGGTGGGTCAGGCCATTCATGTTTACCCAAAATAATAGTGATGGCATGCTTGGGAGAGGCACTTCACTGACGTGGCACAATGGGGGTCTTTGTGTGTCTCCGTTGCTCTGTATCAAATTTACTCTGTTGACAGATAAAAATCATCTTTTTGATATCTGGCAACTCCATAAACACTAGGTAAGGTCTGTCTGGGACTAGAACTGTCTCGGTAATGGAGACTCTGGAACTGGATCTCTATCAGGAGATTGGTGGAAATGAAAACGCTTGCAGAGGGCCTAGCAGTTTCTCCCTGGCCTGTGTTAGAGCTGCAGAATAAAATTAAATAAGAATTCCCTTTTACCATTGCTTCCCTGACACGAAACTCCTTTCAGCCTTTAAAGCTATATTTTGTAGCCTTCAGGCTGGTCTTATTGTTTTTTTTCCTAATTGACTGGACTTGGAAAGGTCATCGTACCCTGCTAGATTGTGTAATATTTAACTTAGCATCAAAAATGAGGATCTTAGGATTGGTGTCAAATGGATGCTGTTCCCCTGTGAATAGCAAAGCCCATTCATAGTCATCCAAGTATTCGAGTTGCTAATGCTAATGAATAACTTTCTGGCCCTCTGCAGAGGGAAAGACTAACCACGAAAAGGTGGGATGAGAGTGGCATAAAGCAGGTATTGAGAGCATGCAACTTGCACTGTCTAAATCCAGATCACAGCTTTAATACCTTTTTTATTTATAGATATTTTTTTTAAAGTTATAATTTCTAGCTTTTCATGAAGCTTTAGCATAGCAAACAGTCTTTTCTGATGCCAAGTTCAGCGATGACTAACGCTATTTACAGGACTGTTTTGTAATCTCAGATCAGCCCACATTAACGGGAAGTTACGTTTTCCCGTCAGTCTTTTAAACGGTGCCTGAGAGTTGCTGAGGCCAGAGTTGGCCATCCGGGCTCTCCTGTTTGGAAAAAATTATGTCAGCTTTCAGAACAATTTTTTTAAAATTTTCTAATGAAGTTAAGGAAGTAAAACTGTACTTCCTCCATTTGATTTTTTGCATTAGGACCTTTCACTCCTCTGTTCTAAAAGCTACTGACAAAAATAAGCAGAGGAGGTATTGCATAAGCACCACAAAGTCATTTGCCCGATCTGCATTTCTTGGTGCATGAGATCAGCTCAGAATATCTGATATGAGAAAGCTACTGGTGCACAACTGCTGTAGCTGATAGGAGTTACCTCTGTGAGTCATCTGGTAGGATGGTAAGTTGGTCTTTTTTTTTTTTTTTTTTTCAAGTTTTTATGAGTGTTTTTATAAAGCTCCATTGCTGTTACTGTAAATCCGAGGAAGATCTGGCACAGAGTCTTTGTAATATGAATCAGTGCATCCATATGCTTCCAAGTGACCTTGCAATCTGGAAAAATACCATTTTATCCCTGTGTTTAAAAGAAAAAAAGCAGAGTTTCTGTCTAAAAGGTAGACAGAGGGGTGAAGGCAGAGATGTTGCTCCCTCAGATGTGCTGCCTTCCCTGTCATTGGGACCATCACAAGGCAAGTGACTCCTGGTGCCAGCTATAGCAGACAGCTTTACTGCACTCCAGTTGTGATCTCAGGCAAGGAGCATCCGCCGTGCAGACGGCAAAGCTACATCAGGCCAGGAATAAGGTTGTGGCTAATGCCGTGGCCTTCAACAGGCTGGAGTAGATCAGGAACTGCTTTAGCTTCAGAAAAAGGAAAAAGAAAAAAAGAAAAAGAAAAAGGAGGGGGGCGGGGGGGAGGGAATTTTTTTCATGTGACAGATCTCTGGTCACCCCAAGCCCAGAAAAATGGGCTTGTGTTGCAGAGAAGTTGCACTTTCTTAGGAAGTATGCCCAGTACACTGAGTTGTGAGAATGCCAAAAGCTGCAAAGATGGTGGGAGGGGAAGGCTGGGAGCCAGGAACATGTGTGTGATGCTGCCCTTGAGTTTTGGGGCCTTACCTTCTCTTGCAGCTCCAGCTGAAGACTCAACAGATGCTGTTAAAACAGCAACAAAGTGTGCATAGGGTGGGGAGGTAATCTCACAAATGCTTTGCAGGCTTGCTCTGCAAGGAGGGCTAAAATATATGGAGCTGGCTGCAGCCTCCTTGCTCCCTGCAGCAGAGCTCCAGGTGTCTCTGCAGGCAGAAGCCATTGGCACAGACATGGTGTTTTGAGCTGGTGAGAAGCTTCCCGACAGGATGGTTGGAAAATGCCAATTTTGAAGAAATCAAAACATTCTGTGGGGAACGCGTTGATTTTTCATCAGGTTTTTCTGATGGAAAGCAGGTGGTTTTCCCAGGGTAACCGTGCTTGATATCGCCTCCTGGATGCTGCTGAGCTGGGAGCCTGGGTGCGCAGGGAGCCCAGGCACTGCTCTTCCTGCTGAAACACCAGTGACGGGTCTTGGCAGGGCAGGGTGAGGGGAAATTTCAGTGGTTTTCCTCTTCAAATGAGAATTTGATGTGGGCTGTAAAAGAGGCATGTTTGTGTGTTTGTTTTTGAACAAGTAATTCACAGGTTGTATGTGTGAAAATACAGTAAATCCAAGGTCAGGTTAAATTTTTCCAGCAAAAGAGGCTGAAAATGATTTATCAAGTGAAACAGCTAAATACCAGGACAGTTGTGCTTTGTCTAATGCCAAGAGAACTAACCCCTCCTCCCTCTCCCTTGTCCTCAGGTTCAGTGGCAAATATGAACATTTGTCAATATTTGACAACTCTTTTGGACATCATGAATATGCTGGAATCTAGACCACAGAGCACTTGCAATAGCGCTTTTTAAATTTGAATTTAATGTAAATGAAAGAAAAATAATCTTCTGGATCAACTGTAGTGATGGCTAGCAAAAGAAAATCCACAACTCCCTGCATGATACCAGTAAAAACACTGGTGCTTCAGGAGACTGAACTGGACGCTGTAGAAGATGATCGTGAAGGAACGCAACAAGATGCTCCTGCGGAAGGGCCAGCAGCTAGCGATGCTGGTGCCAGTAACAGTAATAATGGAGCTTTGTCTAATGGGCACCGTGGTATTGCTGATAGTGACACTTATATCTGCAAGTCTTGTGACTTTGGATCTCAAGATGTTCATCACTTCTTTGGGCACTTGGACTCTGAGCACTTAGACTTTAGCAAGGACCCTGCCTTTGCATGTGTTGCGTGCAACTTTCTGGCAAATAGCCACGAAGGGCTCTTGCACCACAATGCAGAGTCACACGCTGGTGAAACAAGCTTCATCTGGAGGGTGGCTAAGCAGGACAATCGTACAACTGTGGAGCAAAGTCTCTGTGAGGCCGTCAGCAGCCATGACCTTCCGGGAGAAGTCCCTGAAGAAGGGGTGGATGGCCAGTCTGAAATTATCATTACTAAAACCCCCATCATGAAGATAATGAAAGGTAAACCAGAGGCCAAAAAAATCCACACACTGAAGGAGAATGTGTCAAGTCAGCTGGGCGGTGAGTCGGAGGTGAAAGATGGAGAGCATTCATTCGCAAACGGGTCCATGCCGGTCAGTCAGCCCACTGCAAGTTCGACAAAATCATCTCATATAGTGAATGGCTCCATCATAGGAAACATGCCTGTTCTGCAGGCAGGTGTTGCACAACTTGTGTCACTGCAGCAGCAACCCCCGTTGCATCAGCAGCTACCTACATCCAAGTCACTTCCCAAGGTGATGATTCCTCTGAGCAGCATTCCAACGTACAACGCCGCCATGGACTCCAACAGCTTCCTGAAAAACTCTTTCCACAAGTTCCCCTACCCCACCAAAGCTGAGCTGTGCTACTTGACTGTGGTGACGAAGTACCCAGAAGAGCAGCTGAAGATCTGGTTCACTGCCCAGAGGTTGAAGCAAGGCATCAGCTGGTCACCAGAGGAGATTGAAGACGCCAGGAAGAAGATGTTCAACACCGTTATTCAGTCTGTGCCACAACCCACCATTACAGTTTTGAACACACCTCTCGTTGCGAATCCTGGGAGCGTCCCCCATCTTATTCAGGCGACTTTACCGGGCCACGTGGTGGGGCAGCCGGAGGGGACGGGAGGGCTGCTGGTCACGCAACCCATCATGGCAAATGGGTTGAAGGGCACCAGCTCCTCCTTCACCTTGGCGGTGACTTCTGTCCCCAAGCCACAGCCGGCAGCACAGCACAGCACGGTGAGCTCCAGCAATGCATCGGGGGTGAAGGTGGTCAACAGCGGCCAGTCGCTGCTCACCGCCTGCCCAGCGATCTCCTCGCAGACCTTCCTGGATCCCAACGTCTACAAAAACAAGAAGTCCCACGAGCAGCTCTCGGCCTTGAAGGGCAGCTTCTGCAGAAATCAGTTCCCTGGCCAGGCCGAAGTCGAGCGGCTGACAAAAATCACGGGCCTTTCCACCAAGGAGATTCGAAAATGGTTCAGCGATAGGAGGTACCACTACAGGAACGTGAGAGGTGGCCGGGCCGTCTTCCCTGGAGACAGTGCTCTCGATTCCCTGCCCGAAATAACCCTCGATGTCTCGCCCAGAGGAGCCGAGCTGAGCCCCGCGGCGGCTGCGCCGGCCCCTCACCACCCACCGCGGCGGCAGTCATGGCACCAGGCGCCCGACTTCACGCCGACCAAGTACAAAGAGCGGGCGCCGGAGCAGCTGAAAGCCCTGGAGAGCAGTTTTGCCCAAAATCCCCTTCCTGCGGAGGAAGAGGTGAACCGCCTGAGGGGGGAAACGAAGATGACACGGAGGGAGATTGATAGCTGGTTCTCGGAGAGGAGGAAGAAGAAGGTGGCAGAGGAAAATAAGAAAGTGGAGGAGGCAGCTCGGCAGGAGGAGGAGGAAGCGGAAAATGGTGGTGGGGAAGGGGAAGACTCCTCGGATGAGCTGAGGGCCACAAGCGAAAACGGCTCAGTCGACGCCTCCGGCAACAACCCCAACTCGATGGAGCGGAAAGTGAGTCCCATCAAAATCAACCTGAAGAACCTGCGAGTGACCGAGTCCAACGGCAAAAGCGAGTTACCAGGGGCCGGCACAAACGAGAAAGGGGACGGCAGCTCTAGCCGGCCACCCACCCCTCCGAAAACCAAACTGAACTTTAAAAAAACGGCCCAGCAGCGGCATCTGCTGAAGCAAATGTTTGTGCAGACCCAGCGGCCCACGAACCAGGAGTACGACGCCATCGTTTCCCAGACGGGTCTGCCACGGGCCGAGGTCATTCGCTGGTTCGGGGACAGCCGGTACGGCTACAAGAACGGGCAGCTGAAGTGGTATGAGAACTACAGGCGGGGGGTTTTCCCCCCGGGGCTGGTAGAGGTCAGCCCCACAGGTCGGGAGGTGCTGGAGGACTACTACGAGAAGCACAAGGGGCTGCGGGAGGAGGACCTGCCCGGCCTCTGCGAGCGCTCCCACCTCAGCACCCAGCAGCTCAAGGTGTGGTTTGCGGTCAAGGCGGAGGAGGAGAGCAGGGGCACCGTCCCCGAGGAGGCCTGCGCCGGCGAGACGGCGGGAAGCCGGAAAGGGCCGTGCGAAGCCGGCTCGGAGGTGTCGGAGAGCAGCGAGTCGTGGGAGCCGGGTGGACAGGAAGGTGGTGCCGGGACCCCCGATGCCCCCGGCCCGCCACCCGCCGCGCGGCTCGGTAAGACCCCCGCCTCGGGCAGGGCTGGCTCCCCGGGAGGGTTTGGGCGAGCGTGGGGCACTGAGCGTTTCCCATTTGGGAAACTGAGGCTTTAGGGAAGGGTTTAGTGTCTGCTCCTGCTGATTGGGATTTAACTGAGGAAGTGGTGAGGAAACCCCAGGGAAGGAGGATGAGGAGGGTCTGGTGAGATGCTGTGAGTGCCGCTGCCTGCCCACCCCTGCCTGCCTTGGTCACTGGATGCTGGCTCCGCTCTGAAGCCAAATCCTGGCTTTACTTAAAGCCTAAGTAAAACCAGCAGGAGTGTCCGGTCCCTTTACCTGCCCCAGGGGAAGGTCTCCCTTGGGTTTATTTATGAAGGGGACGGGTATTTGGGAAGGAGGGGGCCTGGCTGCTGTCCCCCATGCCACAGGCTCCTTCCATGCCTCCCCCTGGCTTCAGGCAGCAGATGTAACCCGTGCCTAACTGCGCAGGCAAGAGCTTCCTCCCTTCCCTCTCCCACTGCCAGCTCTCCAGATGTGAGCACCTGTCTTTGGTGTGGGGCAAGGCTTCGGTGTTTAAGATGGAGGCTGCAAAGAGGGAGAGGACATGGAGGGTTGTTTACAGCTGCTGGCCCTACCCCTCCTCCAGGACTCGCTTCCGAAAGGCATGTGCGTGTGTGTGCACGTGTGTGTGGAGGAGAGGAGAGGTGGTTTCCAAGCCCTCCGTGGGCTCTTCAGAAGTGCAGCTGGGGGCCGTTTCCTCCCTGGCTGGGTTCCCACCAGATGGGGATGGCCGAGCGCTTGCCCTGTCCCGCCGCGAGCTGCACGGCCCCTCGCCTGCTCCATGCACGCAGTCCCTTGCTGGCGTGCTGGGCAGCTGGGATCTTCTCCAGCCCCGCTGCCTTGCTTTGGAGCCTCCCACATGCTTCTGCCATGGCTGCAGGCCTTAAAAAACAAAACCAAAAAAAAATTTTAAAAATCCACTAAAATTCATTGCTTCCTTGCCCTGTCTAATGCAGAGGAGATGGAGCGTGGGTTTAAATGGGGCCTTGCCCTTCTTGCAGCTGAGAGGTCTGGATGTGTGCTGCCCTGTGCACCTTGTTGGGGAGCGGCTGCGGCTGCAGGAGCGGGCTGGGGGGGCATTGCAGCGGGAATAGTTTGGGGAAGGGTGCTGGGCCAGATTTTATGCCTGCGCCGGGGCAATGGCCGTGCCCCTGCTAGCACCCTCTGAGTGGGGCTTTATGCCACCCAGAGCGAGGTGGTCCCGTCACCCCCCGTGGCACAGAGGCAGGATGTGCCCAGTGAGGGCACGCACAGCTTCAGACTGCTGCGGGCTGCGTCCCGCCTTAGCCCTGCTACTGGCCAAAGCCCAGCTCCGCTCCCGTGAGGATTTTTAGATTTCCTGGCCCCTCGGAATGAGGCTGGCCTTTCTCCACAGCTGACTCCAAGGCTCCCAATTTTGCCCATCCCGAGGCACTCCTGCACCCCTTCCTCCCCACCCAGCACCCCACCTGGGTTACAGGCCCGGCCCCTGCAGCAAGCCAGAGCATCTCTGACACCTGTGTTCTTTTTCAGAAACAGACTGAACTCAAACCACCAGCTTTTGGAGGATCTGCTCTTATCCTTGAGAAGAAATTTTTGGTCTTTAAAAACCCATGGGCCGGCCTGATGCAAACCTCAGGAGCAGCACATGGTGATAAAGCACTGCCATAAATGAGACCTTTGAGCACAGCACACGAGAGAGCGCGCGTGCAAAAACTGGGCACTTAGTGCAGAGCTCTCGGTGGCCCAGCCGAGGAGATGGCTGAGAGCTGGCGGAGGCGGAGGCTCAGCTCGCACCCAGGAAATAGGATGCTCTTGTTTGCTTTCCAGTGGACAGACTTTCAGATTTCATATTCATATACCGATGCCTACAGCTGCCTATACAAGCATAACGAATCTCAGACATTGTGTAAACAAGGTCATTGCTTAGATATGGACTATCATGGCACAGTACTTTTTTTCCTTTTTTTTTTTTTTTTTTCATCTGTCCGTTAAGGTGTTTGTTCTCTAAAGGTTGGCATGGCTGCATATATCCTCTCCGCTCTTTCTGGTCCTTAAGCCCTGGCAATGAAGGGCTTTGCGGGCACGCAAGTGTGTATGTGTGTGTTAGGAAAGGAAAGGTATTTGAGAAGAAAACTGCCAGTCTTGCATTAAAGTCCGGTGGGACTTGAGTGAGATTTTCATCCCTACAGATTAGGTTAGATTTAGCATTGCATACTCTCCAGCAAGTAACAGGTTCCCAGACACAGACAACCCGGGAGATGGGGTTTGGTGTCATTTGTCCCTTGCTGGCTAGAATATTTTGCCCTGCGCTCCTGGAGACCGACTGTAGCAGGCTATTAAATCTCCAAGTCTCCCTTTAATCACTGAGAACTAGCACATAATAATTTTTCCATACTGACCTGGAATCCTTTTCATTGTTCAGAGAGAACAAGCTGTTCTTCAGAGAACAAACGCAGAGAATACGCAGCATTGCTGTGAGTGGTTCAAGTCATTGTTGTCTCCAAGGGATCAGCGAGGCAGCAGCTCTTCTGCAATCAGGAAGCTTCCCTCTTGCAGCCCTACATGACAGATCCTCCTGCAGCAGTGCTGGTAACTTCAAGTGTTTGCTCCAGTCTTTTTTTTTCTTTTTTTTTTCCCCTCTTTTTCTCCACCCCCCTCTCCCCTCCCCCCCTTTTTTTTCTTTCCAGTCTATCTGCAATAGTTCTGGAGAAACAGTAAAATAAATTTTGCAGTTAACCTTCCCGCTTCCCAGTACCTGTACATTTTTAATGTGCCCATGTTGTCTTGGGTGGTTGCTGTGTGATGCAACTAGTTAAAGATTTTTTTAATATTCTCTTCTAATAGAAAACAAGGTCTAGAAGGGAAACTCTTGAGCTGAATAGTCCAGCCAAATGCTGTGTCAGACCATTCTGTCACAAACTAATCAAATCTCAGTTCAAAATTGGTTCCATGTCTTGCCTTCACTTTTGCTCTTGGAAGGCTATTCCAGAACTTCACTGCCTTTGAATGGTTAGAAACTTTATTTAAATTTCTAGTTTGAATTAATTCGTGGCCGGTTCATTCCTGGTTTGTTTTGGAGCCAACATTGTCCTTTAACTTAAATAGTTTTTGGTGTTTATCCGCTGATGTATTTATGGAGAGTAGTCATAGCTCCTTATTTTTGCCAAGCTAACTCAGCCAAGCTTTTTCAGTAGAAGGTTTTTATTTAGTGAGAGCTTTTTAATGTGGGAGACTTTATTGTTGGTGGTAAATGATATTTATTAGAAGGGTGGGTAGCAAGCCCCAAAGGATGAGATCCAGAGATTTACAAAAAAATCTGGTTTAAAAACGAAAAAGCTCTTTCAGAACCTCTTCCAAAGATGGTGTCTGATTTCTACCTTTAATTGCCCTTGCTTTTCCAGTTCTTTCTTTGTCTCTTCTTTAAGAGGCTGCCTTGCTCAACTATTAGGAGGGATTTTGTCTGCTCAGTGCTTTGCAAGAGAGAGGGCTTCCTCTCGACTGGTGGTATGTGCCTACGTGGAGGGTGCCTGCGCCTGAGCTCACGTAGCTCCCCTGGCACATGGTGTAACTCCTGCGGCCAAGCCTGAGCATCTGCTTCAGAAGGAGATGACCTGCGCCCTAAAGAGAGCCGGGGCGACACGCTCAGATGCAGACACCCTCACTGCAACCATCTCTTAGCAGTCAGAGGAACCCTCCCCAAAATGCTGCGAGCAGGGGTGGAGTCGACCCTAAGCACCCTGCTGTGACACCAGGCTCCCTAAATGTCTTTCTCTTTAGAAGCACTGTTGCTGGTCATGCCGTGGTTGGAGGCATAACTGGCAGCCGACCCACCTTGGGCTTGTGTCAGCTCAGCCGGGCAGCATCCCTGTGGCTCTCCTCTGGGAGAGCAGGGGCGGCTGCACTGTGAAGACAGCCAGAGCCCCGGTGGTTCACCCTTGCGGGTGCAATCCTGCACACCCCAAAATGTCACAGGTGACGGGAGAACCTGGGTGGTCCTAGAGCTGGAGGTAACAGATCTGGGAGTCGTGCGGCCCGAGAGTATGAGTGTATGTACGGTGTTACCTTCAGAGAACAAATACAGGTAGGTCAATTTACTCTCTAGTGTCTATGTACATGCAGGTTTATTTAAGTACACATATATACAGTTCAGATATGCCATTGATTCTTTATTTCATTAAGATGTACATTAAAAATGTACACTTTTACTAACTACTTGCTATATAAATATGTTGGAAGTGTAGTTTGCCCATTCAAGGTGATTTTCTGTGGGATTTTTGGTGTACACTTAAAGGCCTATGGCTAATTGGAAGAGTGATCCCCGCTCCATCTACAGAAATGCTTAAGGACTATGGTATGAACTGGTCCCTTCGAACCATTTTTCCATGCACTAGCTGAAATTTTTTGCACTTGGATTGTATTCGGCCAGTTTTCCAGAAAAATTGAAAAGAGAAGTCTTGTGAGCTGGAGGGAGAATTTCCCGGTGTACACAGAAAAAACAGCCTTGAGGGTTGGAAGCTGCTGAGGTTTTTGAGCTTTGTCTCCGTGCATTCATACAAGCACAGCAGGAGTTTTCTTTCTTTTGGGTCAGAGGAATTTTAAAAAGTGGTTCCATGCAGACTCCCCTCAGATGCGGCAATGGGGCTGGCAAGCCCCATTGCTTGGGGAGGGTAAGATTTAGAGACAAAAAAAAAAATCAAAAAGTAATCAAGTTCCCTTTCTAACTCTTACATTCCTTGTTATCTGCATTTTTTAGTTGACTTGAAATCTCCATGAAAGTATAAGCTGAAGATTTTTGAGGGTTTAGCTCTGTGGTCCTCTGTTTCCCTATTGTATCATTTTCGAAGCCGAGGAGAGGCAGGTGTCATCTCCAAATAGACTCAGGTTTTGGTGCAGGACATTAGAAATGTGTTTGCATCTGAAACTGAAAGGAAAAACTGAGAGGTGGCTTGACAGTCCCAGCAGCAGCTCTTCTGGTGTTAAGAGGAAGTGTCACCACAATTCTACAGTGTGTGAATATTTATCATCATCTAATCAAAGATGACTTATCTTGACTTGAAAGGAGGGGTGTAATATAGAGGTCGTGTAGCCAGCATCAGTAAGGAAGGGGAATTAAATTCTTCACCTCCATCCGCTGTGTATGAGCTTGGGCTTGACAGGCACAGTAGTAACCATCATTTTTAATCCATGTGAATCATGTTACTTATGTCTCTGAGGCTTCTTAGATTAAGGGCACAATCCAGTTGCTTAATAACCCGAAACCCTGGTTTGTGCCGTACCTGGCTCGCTCATGTAAAGGGCTGCTGGTCCTCCTCATGCAAGGAACAGAGTTACTTTATTCATTATCAGTAGGCCCTGCTGTGAGATTTCTAGATGTGACTCTGTTTCATTTGGGTAGCTTTTTCTTCAGCTCCTTAATTAGCATCCTGGAAATCATTCTTTTTTCATATTTTTTCATATTTTTTTGGCAGAACACTAAACAAACCATGATTTGCAGGCTCCTATTTTGACTTGCCTGAGAGCTGAGCACTGCTGCACATCAGGCCCACAGCCAGGGTGAGAGGAATGGGCGCAGGTGCTTGCTTTGATGCATGGCATGCAGGGGTCTGCGTATGCCCACAGGGCTCCAGCTGCAGGTATTAGTGCAGCTGCATGTCCCCTCCCTGCCAGGGGTTTGCATTGATCACCACCAGAAGCCACCACCAAAAGCAGTAGCTTGCTGGTAGCTGTGATGAGAAATCCCGTAGTCAGCCCACAGCTGAACGCAGAACCTTAAGCTGCCTGGGTGACGCTTGCACAGAAGCTGGAGCTGCAAGATACCTGCTTGGTTAATTTTTGCTAGGTGTCCCCTGTCTGTTCAGGAGGAAAAAGAGGATGTAGAAGGCTGGTTTTCCATTTGGGGTTTTGTTTTGTTTTGTTGTTGTTTTAAATGAAAAGCAACAATTTTTGGTCACGGGTAGGTGCATTGTATTCTGCTTTCCCTGCAGTCCCTCTCTTAAAGACATAGAGGCAACCTGATCAGAAAGTGATGTTTGGAAGCTGGGCCGCTGGGAATCAGAAGAGAAAAATTATTTTCAGCACTTAGGCACAAATTAGAAAGTTAACGTGATACTGCACCTTCCCGTCAAGTTGATGATAGTATTTAAAATGCTTATAAACTTCTCTCTCCTGTTGCCCAGATAATTTTGGCTTCGCTCTTTTCAAATCAACCAGTGGCCTGATGTGATTCAGCTCACTGCAGTAACCTCTGTTGTAGTTTCTCACTTGATCACAAAAGCAGCAGGGTAAGATGAGGCAACACTACAAACGGAGGGGGGGATGAGAAACTTGCAAGCTATACCTTTTTCTTTTTTTTTTTTTTTTTTTCCCTTTCTTTCAAGTTTAGTTTCTGCTGTATATTTTACTGGCAGTGGTCCCTGCCAAGAATGCTGGATTGGCATTACAAAACTTTAAAGCAGAGCAAAGGAGCTCTGTTACCTAAGCAGTGATTTATGTTATTTTTTTGTTTTGTTTTCTTGTTATTGCCTGTTCCAGTAAAGAGTGCTCTGTTGGCTGATGCTGGCCATATTTTGATGGCACAGTTAAAGCCACTTTTTTCCTGTACTGATGGAGGGTGGTATTAGGAGGACTCTTTCTTACTGGTGCTAGTGAAGGTTGGGCTAGGAATCCATGGCATAGAAAACTTCTTGCTAAAATTGCACTTTCTCTCTGCCCCATCTGGCTCCTGGTGGTGTTATGGGTACGTGGCTGTGATTCCCCTTGCACATACTAACATTGCACTAAAAGAGAGACTTTGGGAACAGCGTGTTGATCACTTTGTTTCTCAGCAGACCACAAAGTCAGCCTAATGGGGGTCTCTTTTTTTTTTCTTTTTTTTTTTTTTTTTAATTATTGTTATTTAGAAATCATGCTGGTGCTGAATGACCTGGAATTTTTGCTTGGATTTATCCAAAGGAAAATGTAATTGTAGCTGCAACGGGACCTTTCATAAGGGTGGCCTTGCAGCTAGGGAGCAGAGCGAGGGCTCTGCTGTGTAAACCGTCTTTGTACCGGGGAGGTGTGGGGGGTTCCAGTGGGGTTATTATTGTGTTTTTTTTAAGACCACAATTTTAGATGGTCACCTTGGCAATCGTGTGAGACAGGAAATAGTTTTTACTTTTGGTAAAGGTTTTAAAGAGAAAAAAAGTGAAGCTGCCTGTGGTTGTGGGCTGTGGCTATTACTAGGGCTAGGGTAGCTTGTACCTGCTATGGACTTTACCTGCTCTTATTCTGAGGGCAAGAACTCCCTGTAGCAACAATGCCACTTCTGAGAAGTGAACGGCAAGTTTCCCTTCCTTTTGTATATGTGGATGTGAGGGTGGGCGAGGGGAAGAGCTTGCTTGTACAGTTTGTTGAAATGAAACCAGACATTTTTGGTTGTTCCTAAATAAAGAGCGTAAAAGACGAATGTGAGTCGACTGGTGATTACACTGGGGTTAGGGGAAGCCCATGGTGATGCCCTTACGCCTGGTCCTACCAGTGTGCAACAGCGAGAGCTGCCCCATGCATGGGGATGGCTGTGGCCTGCACCCCAGCTGCTCGGCTGGGAGCGAGGAATGCTCAGTCACAGCCCTTCTGTTTGGTTTAAAAGCACAACTTACCCATGGGGTAAGGCCACGTGTGAATGTCCCAGCAGTGCGCTGGAGCCCAGATACCTCCATCCTAGGAGCCCTTCTGCAGCCCCAAGTAACTGCTTGTCCCCACCCTGGTTCAGAAAATCATGGTCAGCATTGTTTTATCCTTTTGAGTGAACATTAAACCTGCGGCTGCTCCTGGTTAGGTTTTTTTCCCCCAGCAGCTGCAAACTCCCTAAAGCCAGGAGGAGGGAGGGAGCAGTGCAATCCCCCCACCCCAGGCAGGGCTGCAGGCTAGTTTCCTCCACCCAGCACCAGCCGGACACCTCTGGAGGAGGGCAAACCGCCAGACACCTGAGCCACCACGCATGTAATACTGACACTTTTATTGTCATTTAAAGCTAGAGCGGCCTTGTAAATGTAGAGTTTCACTACTGGACCCATAGGCAGTGGCTATACAGGTAGGTAGATGCGATGCCGCCAGGACAGAGATAGGTGCTGCCTTGGTCGCTTAAGTCCCCCCCTTGCCCGGTGCGCTGGGTACAGGTACAGCACGGGATGGCTGCAGAGGGCCTCCGGCAGCTGTGCAGGAGTGGGATCTCCGGGAATACGGGCAGAGTGCTGGTTGGGGTTTGGTGTTTTGTTTTTTGTTGGTTTTTTTTTTTTAAAGGTCTCTTTCCTTGCGATTATAGACAGTTTCGTCTCTCACCTCGGCGGCTGGCAGGCTGTACGCACCGCTGTGCTTCATTAAGGGCTTGGTGGTGAAGGTTGGTGGGTGTTTGGGGTTGGTTAGGGTTTGGTTTGGGGTTTTTTTTTCCAATTTTTTTTTTTTTTTTTTTATTTCTCCACTGGAACACACTTCAGCAGAGAAACTGGAAAAGCTGCCTGAAAGTAGGCCATAGCAGTGCCGTTTCCATAGAAACCAGTTCACAGCGTGCCGTGAGATTCACAAGCACTGGAGGTGCTTTCGCCCGCCGAATGGGCTACAGCCGGTTGTCCCCGTTGACCCGGGTCCTCCGCAGTACCCTGCAGGGGGGCACAGAGAGAGGGGACACAGCTCAGGATGACCAAGGGATGGTCAAGGGCAATGCACCCGTATCAAAAGCTGCCCCACGGGAGGAAAGCAGGGACTCAGCACATCTCCCATGCCGGGGAAAAGTGCCACCGGCTGTGGGGTGGCAGCTCCTTGTCCCACCCAACTCCCATAGACCCCAAAGCAGCGACTCCCCCAAGAACTGGCACAACTTTCACACTGAAATTAAGGGCTTCCACACAGCGAACAAGGCTGCAGATCTGCTCTGCGTTATTGGGAGGCTGCATTTATCTGCCTCCACCAAGGAGACTAAATGCTGAGGGGGGTGTCTCATGCTGGGAAGAGCTCAAAGAGCACTGGCATACCTTCGCTCCCGGCTCTCAAAGTGGTCAGCCAGCTGCTCCTGCGACACACGAAAGTCCTCGAAGGGCTGCTGGTACCGCGACTCGAAGGACCCCTCTCTGCCTCTGCTTGCCAGCAGCTGATTGGAAGCATCCCCTGCTCGTTCCCGTAGGGCTGAAGCACTGAAGAGGTTTATTTCGCCATTCTCCTGCTTGGATCAGAAAAGAAAAAATACAGTAGTAAACAGCTTAGCATTTTAAAGTGTATGCCTTGTAGTAAAGGCAGTCCCGATGCATGGCCCTGGCTGCTCTGTGAGCTGCCACGCAGGGCGTCCAGGGCTCATGGGGTCTCAGCGTTTGCAACACGCAGCTGCTCTGTCTTTTAACAACCATCGCTGGCTCCCACCAGCATCATTTTAAATGAAGAAATAAAAGAAACATTTGTCTCTGAAGGAGCCTTGCCTTCTGCTTATGCCAACATGGATGAGCCGGGCTCTGTGATACCGAGCTATAACTTCCCCGGAGCGCATATGGGAACTGGGATGGAGCAAATCTGCCTCCTTCAGCTTTTGCCGAAGGGATATCCAGGCAAGTCAAACGCAGTCCAGGCAGGACCCTGCCTGAAAGGCCCTAGCTTGCTGCAGGAGGCGAGCCTGGTGCTTCCCATCCTGCCAGCCCTCCATGCATCACACCAGCGCAATGCTGAAAACTTGAGCATCCTGCACACACTCAGGCCAGGCCACAAATGCTGAGCTTCGCTGCACCGACCTGCTAGCAGTGCAGAGCCATGCCGCTGCGGAGGCGAGCAGAGCAGAACAGCGGGCAGCAGCAGGCAGGGTTTGCTGCCTGCGCTCCTCAGCCCTGCAGCACAGTCACCTTCTTGTGCGTGACCCAGCCTTACCTTGCTCGGGAAAATGTCTATCTTGACGAGCAGTGAAGCCAGCTCCAGGTTCTCGCTGTAGTTGTTCTTCAGGGGTACAGCTCGGAAACCTATGGCAGAAACAGCCCCAGTGTCACTCGCAGCATAGCCAGTGACGTGTCAGTCTCCCGGCACAGAACTCAAGGGGGTCTTCTCCAAGCCCCCCAGGTCCCCCCAAGCGGCAGTTGGCCCTGAGGGATGTTAGTAAAGTGCTGCTTGCTTCCTTTGCCTGGTTGGGGATGTGACCTGGCATGGGTACAGGAGGGACTGAGCCAGCCTGGGGACTGACAGCATCCTCCCATGAAACTCAGCATCTCCCTGGCTTAAGGATGCAATTAGCAAACTGGTGAAGACCACCATCACACACACACACACACACACACACCCCGCTTCCCCGAGCGCTTTACCCGTCTTCAAGCCTTTCACCAGGAAGGTGGCCTGAGCCAGGAAGTTCTCATCGCTGAACATGTCCTCCTCGTACACCACGAAGCGGAGGAAGGCAAAGTCAGGGTTGCTGACCTGAAAGTGGAACTGCTTCGGGGTCCAGAGAGGGTTCAGGCCATTGTCCGCTAGTCACAAAACACCACTGTCAATGGGCAGCTCCCTGCCAAGCCCCGTGCCCCGCTGCTGCCCACCACGGCTGATGCTGAGCTCATGGGCAGCGTGGGGGCAGCCCCCACTCCAGGGCCAGGCTTTGCTGCAGTGCCCAGTGCTCACACCATGGTCAGGAGTGGTGGTGCATCCTTCTCCCTTCCCTTCACTAACCCACTCACCCACAATCTCAGTTTTCTGCTTGGCGTTGTCATACTCAGCCCCGGACACCTCCACCTCCACGAAAGGACAAACGATTCCTCTTCCATTTTTGGGAAGGTGCCGGGCCCCCAGGACCTGGGCAGAAGCAGGAGAGACTTGGTAAGAGACAGGAGCAAAGGAAAAACTTTGTTTGCATACTACGACATTTTCTTTCCAAATAAATCACCCTGGCTCTGCTAATTGGAGAGAGAAGAAACACTGACAGCCAGCTGAACCCTGCCTGCCTTGTGGAGAAAAACAGTTCCCACCCCTGGAAGCTGTTATGGTGTTACCGATCACCAATTTGACTTCTAAGCCATAAAAAAAGGCAGCTGAACTGCCCCAGGTTCCTGTCTGCCGCCTGCACAGCCAGGGCTGGGACCACAGCATCCCTCCTCCAGCCTGCCAAGCTAGAGCTGCCAAGCCCAGCCGCCTTCCCCCGCCTGGAGAGCTACGGCTGGATACCCCTTTCTTTGCCGAAACTTCTCGGGCCTCCTGCTTTGGGCTTGAGGACGAAAAGGAGCTGGTCTCTGCTGCTGCTCTGCCTCCTTTTCAAAGCGCAGTCTGTGCTCAACTCAAATGACAACCTGCTTCCTTGCAGGAGAAAGAAAGCTCAGCTCCCTCTTGCCAGTGGCCATATGTCACTCCAGCGTGCTGTCGGCACGCTGCTGTTGCAGGGGAAGGACGCGCTGCCAACGCTGGATCATGTGCTTTGAGTCATGCTGGGCTTGAGACGGCTCCTCCATCCGTGAAAGCTGGCTTTGGTGGGGACATCGGGCAGTTTTGCCAGAGGACAAAAGGCTGAGCCCATCTCTTAAAGGAGACGGTGACAGGCTACAGCACAGTGACTCTTGACACCTGCTGGTTGCAGCTGCATCCCAAGATACAGGAAGAGTTTGGAAAATAGACAGGGATTTTTAGGGAGGCAGTGGATATGCGGTTGATGGTGCGGATGGGACACGATGGGGTGTCCTCCCTGAGCAGGGCAGTGGCTCTCTGAGGTGGGGTCACCCCAAAACAGAAGGGGCCTCAGAGGAGCTGCAGTTTGTGCATGTTGTCAGAAACCTGTGAGCACCTAAAGGCAGGATTCCCGCTGCCTCCTCCCCAAGGTCTGCTTGAGCTGAAGGGACTTGCAAAGGAAACTGCCGACTGCTCAGCTGCGAGACCACTACGGATGCCTGTACAGGCTAGTGGGACAGCCACTGGTCCAAACATAAGAGCCATCTGGTCTGGCACAGCCACAGCCTTCCCATCCCTCCAGGAGCTTTGGCGAGCTGTCCCATACCCCTGCAGAGCCCCTGCTCTGCAGCTCCATGAGCTGACACGGGAACGGTCCAGCCTCAGTCCCGCCACACGGGAAGAAAAAGATTCAACGGGTGTCCACAGTCCATCCTCTGGTGCCCCCCACCAGCAGCCCCCCATCCTCTTATCATCACCGGCAGCGCAACACAGAAATGGGCTGAATAGTCCGCTCGGACCTCGAAGGAAGGGGACACAGCAAAACCAGTAATGTTGAGCCTGGAGCAACCCAGTGACGAGGAGGGGACGAGGCGCGGGTCTCGTGTCACCCCGTTGGGAGCCATCCTGCGCCCGCGCAGTCCCAGCCGAGCTCCGGGGACAGGGATGCCACCTCTGCGGCTCGTGGATGCCACCTGCCGGCACTGGGCCCTGGCGGGAGGGATCCCGGGGGGGAGCATCCACGGATGCTCCTGCGACTCCTCTCCAGGCGCCCTGGGAGGTCGGTGGCACTTCCCTCAGCAGCACCCGTGGGTCTCCCCCTTCCGCGAGCGCTCGCCAAGCCTGCGCTGCCGGACAGCTCTTAGGCAGGGGCTGAGGGGTTTGGTGAGGAGCGGCTGCAGACAGAGGCCAGGAGCCCGGGAAAACCATTATATCACCCCAAGCTCGGTATAACCGCGTGGATCTGCCCCTGCGCTGGGATGAGGTACTGACCTCAATGGAGATGGAGAGCGGCTCAACCCCCCGCAGCGTGCTCTTGTCGAAAGGGTCGAAGATGTCATCTCGCATGTTGGCTGGCTGCAAGACGTACCCACACTGGCCGCTGGACATGAACAAGGCCTGGTTCATCTGCATGGGCTTATCTGGAGAACACAGGCAGGAGATGGAGGGAGGACATCCTGTGCCCTTTCCACAAGCTACTTCACCTGGGTTATCGGTGCCTCGTGTGAAACCCTTTGCAAGGGGACCTGGCCCATCCCTTGGCAATGCCTCACGCGCCATGGCCTCACTGCAGCCTGTGCACGTGCTGGGGCCATGGGGTGACTTTCTCATGCACGATCTGCCCAACTACCCAGTGCTCCATGGGTCACCCCCTTCTTCTCCTCCCTCTCCTTTCAGCTTTCCTTGTGCTGGCTCTAGCATTTGCCAAACTGCCCTGTGAGATGCTTGAATTCACAAAAGGAATGAAAAAGCCAGCAGGAAAAAAAGAGGCAGGTAGTTTTCTGGTGGGTTGGTGAGCTGAACAGGCTCACAGCAGGGTTTGGCAAGGGCCAGGGGAAGGGGAAGGCTGGACTGCACAGCAGGAGCAGCAATGGAAGCTGGGTTGAAGGTGAGCAGAGCAGCGAGCTTGACTCAGAACCTGCAACCAGCCGGTGTCCCAGGGCTGGGGCTGCACTGCCCCCTTTGGTACGTCCCCTGCCCATTCTGCCTGCTGCCAGGTACCTTGGAGGAACTCCCTCCTTCCTCTCCGTTCACAACCTCCCGGCTCAGCCAGGGTCAATCTAGCACATCCCCCCTGCGGCAACCACGTGCCTGGACATGAACATGGGGTCCTGCTCCCTGCACCTGGCATGGAGACTGCGGACCCCCTCCTAGACCCCCTGTTTGCCAGGATTGGGTTAGCAGGGCTGCAGGCAGGTGGCTGGGAGGAGGCACAGGGTACCCAGGAGCCTGCCCACCTTCCCTGCCTGCTGCCCTCACCTGGCGTCTGGAAGTTGAGTGCTACCAGCTGGCTGCCGCAGATCCACATGGGCAGGGGGTCGTAGTTGGAGGAGTCGAGACGCTGGCCCTTGGGGTAGATGCGGGAGAGCTGCAGGCGGTTGTACTGCAGGAACTTCTTGCCTTTGATCTTGTTGACGTACTTTTCCGCCTTGGTCTCGGGGAAGGAGGACATGTCTCGGTAACAGGCCCTCTCTGTGCCGATCTCTGGGAGGAGACAGCACAGTGTAAGCCAGGAGCATGTTCCTTTTCTAGATGCTTCAACCACCCCAGGCCCCTTCCTAACACCATCCTCTCCTCCCTTGGCTCAGTCACCATCAGGTTGTGCAGCCCTGCTCTGCCCCTGCAGGCATTTGCCAGGTGCCCAACACCGATGGTTGAAAGCATCGAAACCACTCTCGGTGATCGGGCATGATGCTCCCCAGCCCCACTCCCTCAGCAGCTGCTCTGGATGGTGACAGATCCCAGCAAGAGAGGGATGGGGAAGGGAACTTCCACCCTTTGAAGAAGGACATTTCCAGAGCTCTAATGTAAACTGGTTCCAGCTTGCTTTGGACATCTGTCCTCTGCTGAGATCTAGCCAAAGCAGCACCTCGGGGCACACCATGGGGCCTCTGACACCATGATGACTGCCTGCGGCGGCCACCAGACCAGCAGATGCTCACTCTCTTCATCAAAGGGCACAGGTCGGCAATAGACCACCAGCTCCGAAAGCTCCAGGGCAATCTTCTTCCTCCTCTCCATCATCTTCCCTTCGGAGAGCTGCCGAGAGAGGGAGAGAGAGGTGTCAGGGCCAGGTGGGAGCAGCAGCGTTGGATAACCCAGCTCACCAACTGTGGTCAACAGCAGTGCTGGCCTGGTGTGGCCGCGTTGGATAACCCAGCTCACCAACTGTGGTCAACAGCAGCGCTGGCCTGGTGTGGCCACTCCTGCTCACGCTGTGGGAACCACTAGCAGGTCTGCTGGGTCTGCATGGGGGGACACCACAAAAGTGCCCAAGGGAAGGGCACCTGGTGGGTCCTACCTCCTGCCTGAAGCATTACTGGCACCAGTACCAGTGCAGGGCAGCTGTGGCCTTGTAGCTGAGCTTTGCCACCCTCCACGGATGGAGATCCCCCACCTCTTGAGGCTGCAGCACCCTCCCAATGGACCAATCTTCCCAGATGTCCAGCCTGAACCTCTCAAGCCACAATGTGTGGCCACCACCCCTTGCTATATCATAGAATCATAGAATCATTTATGTTGGAAAAGACCTTCAAGATCATCGAGTCCAACCATCAGCCATGCCCACTGAACCGTGTTCCAGAGTGCCTTCTCTATGCGCTTTTTGAATACCTCCAGGGATGGCGACTCAACCACTTCCCTGGGCAGCCTATTCTGATGTCTGACAACCCTTTCAGTAAAGAAATTTTTCCTAACATCCAACCTAAATCTCCCTTGCCACAACTTGAGGCCATTTCCTCTCATCCTAATTGTAAAAGATTACTCTGGTTTTATCATCTTTGTGACTGCTCTGCCAGCTGTCGCAGGCTGCCATCCCACCACCCCCCCACCAACATCCACCTGCTCCTCAGTTCCTGGAAAATCCAGGAGTTGGCAAGGAGGTGTCTCGCCTGCGAAGGGCTCTCCAGACTCACCCGTGCATCAGCCGTCTGGGCTGCCTCCCGGATCTTCTTCACCCAGTCCAGCAAGTCCTCATGCGTATCGGCTGCCACATCAAGGGACAAGCGCGACACTGAGGCCATGCTAATGGAGAAGACGAAGAGGCGGTTGTTCTTCCCCTCGGGGCGGATGGCTGTGTGGGGAGAGGGAGCAGAGGGCAAGGTCACAAGCAGACGCTGAGCCAAGTCCTTCACACCACAGAGGGAGGAAAGGAGAGGACAGATACTGAGGGAGTCTCGTGGCTGCCCCGGGACTCTTCAGCTAAGAGGAGATACTCCCACTTCTGGCCATTGCAGGCAGCAGAAGGAGCCCATGAAGCCACAGGTGATGATGCAGAGTGTATCCTGCGAGGCCTGAGAAGCCTCACGGGGCCTTTGTAATGCCCTCTTCCTCCCACTCCTGCATCTTCTTCTCTCTGTGCCCTGAAGTGCCCCGGGGGGAACAGCCACCAGGAGCGCAGTGTCCTCTGGGGAGCACAGGGATGGCAGAGAGCTGCAGACCGGACCCAGCTCAGCCAGCGCCCAGGAGCCCCAGAGCCTGTGCCAGCCTGGCAGGGTGGCTGGACCACATGTATGCAAGGCAGGACAAATCCTTACAGAAAAGAAGGAGCCTACAAAATCGGTCTGAGCTCCCTTGCCCGTGGGGTGGCTGCCCTCTGAGAGCGGGTTCAAGGCATGATGGAGCAGCTCCCTGGCATGACCCTGGGTACTCCTCGGCTGTACTCAGGCTGCAGGGAGTGCCTGAGCCCCAAACCTGAGGCATCCTCTGTGCCGGGAGAGGCAGCGGAGCACGTCACCCCATGGCAAGCACACACCATAGACTGGTGTTGACTTGCAGCAGGCACCAGGGGTGCCTTGCGACAGACAGAGACTGAAGCCCTTTGGCCCAAAAGACCCGCAAACATCACACGACAGGGCTGTAATACCCCCCAGTCCTCCATACCTCCCTGGCACTCACCGATCTGGCAGGAGGGCACATCCAGGACACCTCCAAGCAGGTCTCCCAGGGGGCTGTTCTCATCCAGCTGCTGGTGGGAATGAAGCACAGGCAGGACGGTGTTGGGCACGGCGCTGGGCAGTGTGGCCAAGCACGGGGAGCTGCGCACATGTGCTCCTCCCTACCAGCCCTGCTTGATCTGCTCAAGCACAAGCTCACCTCCCGCTCCGGCTCCAGGCTGCTGGGGCCAGTAATTTCCTCTACATAGTTGGAAGGGAACCACAGCTGCTTCTTGCCACCATAATCTCCTCTCCACCTGGAAGAGAGGGAAGAGACAGCGTCAGGACCCACCACGGGATCCCAGAGCATCCTGACAGGGGCTCACAGGGGACAGGCAGCTCCTCCACCATCTGCTTTTAGGGCTCACGAGGCTTTGGGGCTGTGTAACTTGTGGGCAATCCCCAAATGGACCGAACCCTAGAGGGGACACACCTTTGTATGAATAGTGACACCAAGGTTTGACTGTGTCCCCAAGGGAGAAAGAAGGCTCAGGACCAACTCACCAGCCTCCTTCCTGTTTCTCCACATTCTGGATGATGGCATTTTTGGTGAAGGTGAGCTCGTCCTCCCGCTGCGCCTTGTAGTCGAACAGGGCTTTGACTGCGCACTGCAATGAGGAGGGGTCCCATGAGGCCGGGCAGCAGATAGTCACACAGACAACAAGCCCATGGGATGAGAGGTCACCTCCCACTACAGACATGTTTGTTGGGGGGCTGTGAGGCAAGTCGTGTGCAGACAGCATCCAACCCTGCTAAAGAGGCTGCCAGACCCTAGTGACCCTTGCAGAACAAATCAAGGCCCCATTTATGCCAAACCAGAGGTCACAAGTCTGGTATGGCCCTGCACAGGCACTTTCCTTTGGGCCAGAGCCACTGATGGATTTAGTTTGGAGAGTTCAGAACAAGAGGCAGCCCAGCCTTGGAACCTGCAGGCTCAGCCTGGAGTGTGTCTCCCTGCATGGTCTAGAAATGAGTGTGCAAACTAATACAGCTCCAGGAAAATAAAGAGACACTTGCTAAACCGCCAGGCCCTGCAGGTTGTTTCAAGCCAAGCAGTGAGAGCGTACCTTAAAGGTGGGCATGGGGTTGGCTTCCACGTAGAACCCAGGGTGGCGTCCCTCATAAAGGGCTCCATAGTCCGGCTCCTGTCGAAGCAAAGGGCCAGTGGTGACAACTGTGGTTTTGCAGGCAACAGGTCCCCTACCTTGGGGGGGGGTGGGGAGAACACCCCAGGGAAGGCACAAGACCAAAGATGATGCTGCACACAGCAAACAGATGCCCAAGCCCACACTCCCTACTGACCTGGGTCAGAGGGGCAGCAATAAATCTTACTCAAGCCAATAAGCATTTCCAACAGGACATGAAGCCCCAAGAGGTGTGGACTGCGAAACACAGAGATGGCTCACACAACACGACTTCAAGGCACAAGCTCAAAACGGACCTATCCATCATCCTTTGGCTTAGCCCTTCCAACGGCCACCCACACTCACCGCTGTCCCTATCTTCTCCAGTGTCTCCTCATTGATGGGGTACCTCAGCTTCATCTTGCGGTACAGTGGGTGCTTTTCATAGTAGCTGATCAAATCCACCAGGCTCTCGAACTCGGAGTTGCCGAGCAGCACGGTCTGGCCCTCCTGCTGCACTCGGCAGTGTTTGATCTTCCCTTCCGCCCTGGCAGGTGGAAAGACAGAGAGAAGCTGCTTGGCACCTGGCAAGAGAGGGTCTCTGCCAAAATAAAGACACCCAAGCAAAAGGTGCTCCCGGGCTGGCTGCCGAGCACAGCCATCTCCCATCATGAGATGGGAGGAGGAGTGGGGTCCTAAAGGCTCTCGAGGGGCTGTAAGGTTTATCTAGGGCCATCCAGGAGTGAGAAGAGCTCTGGGAGGGCTCACGTCAGGGCTCATGTCCCCTCTCCTGCTCTTTCACACACTGCAGCATCCCAGCTCCACCTCCCGCGCCCACCACCCTTCTCCCAGGGACACACCTGAAGGAGATGGCGTAGGAGCTGGGCTCACTCCTCTTGCGCACCAGGAAGGCTCCGTCGCGTGGCACCCTCATCAGCATGTGCTCAGCTTGGGCCCGGGTGAGGTTGGCGTGGTACCACCTTTCAGGAAAGACACGTCACTGTGCACGGGTCTCTGTGCATCCAGCTCATCCCACACTTCTGCCATACCACATGGTTTCCCCTGCAGCCCACAAAAGGCTGCCTGAATCCTCAAAATGTGGACAGGGAACAGAGATCATCATATATGTAACACTGCAACAGGGCTGTCTTCTTTCTATGGGACAGGCAGGAACACAGCCATTTGGTGACATGTGGCATAGGTGAGGGCATCCCAACCAAGCCCAGTACCTCCTTTCTTTGCACTGAGCTTCCACGACAACCAGATCCATCAACAACGAAGCTGGCCAGCATGGCTGCTGTGACACAGATAGCCCCACGGGGAGCAAGTAGGGACCAGAGAGCTCCAGCAGGGAAGGAATGACTGTGGAGAGATCTGGGAGGGTTTCCCATGGGGTCCCAGCTGCCCAGCTGACACGGCCCACCCTCCCCAAACACGCACTCACTCTTTGCTCTCATGGGCGTTGGTCTGAGGCACTGGCTCCGTCAGCCTCATCTCAAACTCGTTGCACCTCAGTGGCACCTCCTGGTAGTGGGTGATGAGGTCGTAGAGGCTGTCGAACACCAGGTTGTCTGTCAGGAAGAACTTGGGGCTGCCGGCGTCCTGCCGCGAGTGGATCCGGCAGTGCTGCACCTTCCCGTTGCGCCTGCAGAAAAGGGAGGTGGTAAACCAGAGTCATCTGTGGAGATTCTGCACCTGCCTCAAGCACAGCTCCAGCCTGGACATGGCATTCCTGCCCCGCGGGACACCCATCATGCAAGGGTCCCTAGGGACCTGACCCTTCTGCACTGGCACAGTGAGCTGATGTGATGCTGGGGCACAGAAAAAGGGGAGAAACCTGCTCACAGACCACTGGGGAATGGGACCCCACCACTGAAGAAGGTGTCAGGATGAAGACTACTACCCCAGGAGCAACCCCGAGCAGCAGGCTGGTGCCTGTGGCCCTCACCAGAAGGAGAGGGTGTAGTCTCCAACAAAGGTCTCGCTCTCTCTGACAAGGAAAGAGCCGTCGGGAGCCCCCGTCTCGATGCAGTACTCTGTCAGAAGCCGCTCTGCAATGTGCCGCCCGTCGCGTCCCGCTCCCAGCTTGCCGTGAAACCACTTCTCCGTGGAGTGGAGCTCGGTGCTGTTGCTCACCTGGCAGGGGGAAAAGCCACCGTCTTGCGTTACTGAGGGCAGCTCATGGTGCCAGAGTCTGCTCTGCCCAGGGGTCTTCCAACCAGGACGAGAGAGCTTCCGAAGCAGCTCTCACCCTTCCCACCACAGGATCTCCCCCTGAAGTCAGCTGGCAGTGGAGATGCTCAGCCCCTTGGGCAGTCAAGTCCTTTCTCTAGGGGAACAACTCACTGTCACACAAGGCAGCCCTCACCTCCTTTTGCTCTTCCTCATCCTCGTTTCCTTGGTCACTGGTTGTCTCCCCAGAGTAATAGATCTTGCTGCTGGTCAGGACAAAGTAATGGGGGTTCCACTCCTGCAAGGTAACAAACTCTGGGCAAAGACACCCCTGAGGAAGCACCAAGCTGGCCCACCACCCGTCCCTGGGATCATCTCTTCCTGATCAGCACAAGCAGTGAGGGGCGATCAGGTTTGTGAAGGATAGTCACCAGCAACACTGATTTCAGTGGAGTCGCTGGAGCTTCCAAGACATCCCCCAGATCCGAAGCATGGATTTATAGCAAAAAACCAGCACGTGATAGGTCTTATATACAAAGTGACTGCAGATCACACTGCAAACACCCCAGCATGTATTAAAAGGAGATGACCGAATGAAGAGCAAATCAATGCAAAAAGAAAACACTCGGCATGGATTCAGCACAGGGGCTGTCAGAGATGAGGATATCAGAGATGGTTATGCGACTTTACCATTGCACTTTCCCATCTTCCAAAAACCTGCTTCGTTCATGTGGGACTGCCTGACAGATCCTCAGCAAAGCAAAGCAGCTGAAGGAGTGGACTGTGTATAAGTAAATGCACACAGTAAAATGAACGCTCACAGCTTTACAAAGCAGAATGCTCGTTTAGGTGTGTTAAGTGTGTAGGCACTTGGTAGGAGGCAGGCAGGTCTAGAAATGCAGGCCATCACTAGAACTTACTGCAGCAACAGATAACAGGCTATACGGATTACACAAGAGCAGCTGCAGTGCATCAGCCCAGAGCTCCCTCTAGCTCAGCCTTCTGCCTCTAACAAGGGCCAACAGGAGATGCCTAGGGAAAAGCACAGGAGAGAGCCAGCATAAAAACTCCCCCAGCCTTCAGAGACTCCTGAGAAACAGAATAGGCCAACAGCCTCTTAGATCGTTTGTACCACAGCCCTTCCTTCCAGCACCACACAGTGCCTTACGGAGTTACCATGTCATTTATGGAGCCCACAAAGTGGGGCCAGGGTGACAGCAGCAGAGAGAGACGTACGTGATTGATGGGGTCTTCTAGGTAGAGGATCCCGTTCTTGATGGAGTTGCTGATGTCATTCTCTGAATACATTACGGACGTGGGTAACTCCTCATAAGCACTGCCCTCTGCCAGCTTCTTGTGCTGTGGGATGAGAGAGCAGGTCAGGCACCTTGAGGGGAGCAGGCACCCAAAAAGCAGCATGGATTTCCTGGTGAACAACCCTAAAACTCTAGGTCTGCTGCAGTGGGTTCCTCAGGACTAAAAGGACCAAGGTAAGATCCACGCCACAGAGATTATCAAATGGCACTACAGTCCCACCCTTTCTTCTCAGAGGTGATTTCTGCAGCAGAAATACCAACATCCCCCAAGCTCCCAGGAAAGGCAGCACCCAGCTGCTGAGCTCATTTCCCAGCAGCTCCCCTGAAGCAAGAGAGCTCTTTGTCTCCAGCTGGTTTTAGCATCATGTCTCCACTTCCACCCCAGGCAATGTCAAGCCCTTGCAGAGGCAAGCAGCTCCCCTTGGTCCCATACCCTCACCCCACGTGCCCCCATTCTCTCCACTTAGTTCACCTTGATGAGAATCTTCCTCTTGAGCTGGTTCGGAGAGGGAAGGCCATCAGCAGAAATATCTACTGGTTTGGTCAACAGCATGTCCCCAAAGACCTTCTTGAAATTCTGAGCCATGTTCCTCTGCTGAGCAATGCTGCAGTGGTCCTCAATGGACAGAATGACAGGGAAACTGGGAGCAGGAAAAGAGCCGTCAGTACCAGTACCAGCACGGTGTCTGGATGGGACCAAGGCCTTCTGAGCTTCACTTCAAGACCTGGCCTCTGTGCCCTCAAAGAGCAGTTTGCATCAACAGCGATCTGTGCTGTCTTGAGCATTCAATGTAACCGCCCTACAGCAACGTGTCCCCACCGCTGCTGGCAATGCATAGAGTGGAGGACTGGCAAACTATTGGAGTTTACCCAAAGCCTTCCCTCTCGCAACTTCTTTCTGGGACAAATCTCCCTTTGGCTGGGAGACACAACGACATTTCTTCCCACCGAATCCCAGGCATGGTTTTTTGCCAGATCTCTGGATAAAGGCGGGCTTCACTTCGCTACAGGCTTGGCTCTACCCTCTCTTTGCCTTCCTGGCAGCCCTGCTAGCTGAAGTCCAGGTCCCTGCTGTACTCACTCAGATGTGACAAAGGCATGCTCCTTGATAGTGACCAAGACATCAGAGAACTTGATCTTGGTGGTTAAGGTGTGTCCATGGTAGATGACCGGCATGCCATCAGGACCGTCCCAGCAATCCACTGAAAGAGACCCACAGGGTAAACTTAGCTTGAATGCTGGAATACAGGCAGGACACAGACTTGAGATGGACTGAACTAAGTGTTGCTAGGATCCACGCTGGATGCTAATAAAGGAGCAAGGTGCAAGTCCAGATCTTTCTGGGGGACCAAAAGCTCGGGCACATACCACCCAGTCCCACAGAGCAAATGACCTCAAGCACTTTCAGCACATCACGGTGACAATGACGCCACTAGCACATCAACCTTCAGCCCTGCTTTCCACGCAAAGCCTTCCCCAACCACCGCAAGCTATTGCGACAACAAAGACAGACGTGCCAGCTCTGGGTACTCACATTCGATACAGCGGCATCCCATGCGCAAGCAGCGGGCGTATGCCTCCAGCGAGGACTCGCTCGAGAACTGATCCCCTGTCAGGTACCTTTCAGTGAGAGAAGCCATCAACAAAGCAACACGCTCACCACGGGCAGGAATGTCTGCTGGGACATCCCAGACCTGCCCCTGCGATGTAAGGAACAGCGAAAGCAACGTTCCTCCAGACCTGCCATCTTCCCCAGGTGAGGGATTCAGCTCTGCCCCTACTGCAAGGGGCTGCAACCTCTGCTACTCTGAGGTCCAGCCTTGCTGCTGGTTCTTGAGATAAGCTTCAAAGAGCAGTATCAGCATTGGTGCCACAAAGAGCCCCCTGCACCTGCCAGAAGCAGCCCAAGAGCAGAGTTAGACCAGCTCTTGCAGGCAGACAGGAGCTTGCTGCTTGCCCTCCAGGCTGCTCAGCTGGCTTACGCTCTCGGTCCTTTAAAACTGGGCTAAAGTGCTGCCACTGCATCCCATGAACAGGGAGCACAGACAGAGTCTGTCTGCAAAGAAAGCAGTTCCTGCAAGATTATTCCAGCAGCAGAGAAGGAAAATGGCCAATTTCAGCCTGCCAGGTTTTTATCACATCTGTCCTTAGAGACTGTGGAAGATGACATTGCTAATGGTAAGAAATCGCCAGAGTGACAGCCCAGGACCTGAAAGCATAGCCTGTGCAGATGTGTGTTGCTGATGTCTGAGCAAAACATTGATGGTTAAATGATGGAGGGAGGATTGGGGCACCAAGAGGAAGGTCTGTAATGTACTGACCCCTGTTTGGAAAAGTCTATTTGACCCATCACTGGGATCAGGCAAAATCAGGAGAATCCCAGCCTGGCACAGGGGAAGAGGATGCTGCGAGTGGACAAGTGGAGAGAGCCATCCCCTAGTCCTTACGTGTTGTGTGAGGAGGAGATCCAGTAATGGGAGAGGGGGTTGTTCATATTCTCCAGACACACCATGTCCAGTTGCGAGTTCCAGATGCTGTTCTCTTTGGAAAACAGGAAGGTGAGAAACTGCTCAGGAAGAAACAGAAGCGTGTTAATGATGTGGAGGAGCTGGGTGCTGCAGTTTAGCTTCACACACATCTCGCCCTCTGTGTCAGCAGCTACCAAGCAGGTAGCTATTTTCTAAGCTCAGCACAGACTGACCAGAGGCAACGAAGACAGCACACAGCTACCTGACCCAGCGTGGTTGAGTAACCACAGCTTAGGTATTGCCACCTATCCTCTGAGCTGTGCCAGATATCTGTGTACAAATCCTTCGACCTAGCTGGAGACAAATGAATTGCTCTGCATTTTATTTTGCAGCTCACATGGCAGGCAATAGCTCACTAAAGCCATGTGAGTCAAGGGACCTTGTGTGGGAGTTGGTCCAGAGTGCCAGTGACATGGTTATCTCCAGTTGTTTTTATTCTTCTGTTTTCAGCTCTTCTTGCTTTGAAAAGATCCTTACATGCCCCAGAGGGGCATTAAGCCAAATGCAGCCCCTTTCCTCCTCTAAATGAACTGCCTGATGAGCACTCCCAGCTGCATGTATTCAGCTCAAGAAGAGAGCCCACAAGTCACTCCCTTCGCCAACCAGCTCTTGTGCAACATGGTGACCCACCACATTCATCTGATACAGCAATGCAGCTTACAGGAGCTGTGATCCTTTAAGCACCGCCACCCCGCAGTGGACACAGACAGCAGAGCTGTCACACCGCAGCACACATGGCGCTGGGGATGTCACACCCTACTCCACCCCACTCCCCACACGCTACTATTCGAGGTGTCTTACTTCATCCAGGGAGAAATAAGGCTCGTCAATCTCCCTCAAAGGGTCTCTCAGAAAGTTGAACATGAATTCCTGTACCTGAAGGGTATCTGCAGCCCAGAGCTCCTGCAAACCCCAAGAGAGACATAAAAAAGAAACCATTTCAGAAAGTATTATTCGAAACCACATGCAGCTCATCCAACTAGAAGCTTTAACCATTAAGGAGGCAGTTTTCAATGCAAGACCATCTCTGCCAGGAATTCAACTGTCAGCACAAATGCCAGATAGCACACAACTGCAGAAATCTGCCCTGTTTCTAAGTGGTCTTCATTTTCTCAATGCCATGCATTTTTCTCTCTGATAGCTCCTTTGCACACATCTGCCATCCCTCCTCCTTCGGCAGCAGAAGCCAACTCAGCTTCCTTTTGCTTCTCTCTCTCCCTGGGTGTCTTTCATTAGGCCATCAAAACAGCTGTGTCTCTTTGCTGGTTAACTCTCCACTTGCTGCAGACCATGGGCAGACCACGGGCAGGGAGGTGGCGGTGGGAGACAGGGAGGACGGTGCAAAGCAGGAGCCCCCACGCTCTTGTGTGAGGCATGGCAGTGATTTTGCAAGCCACCCCCTGTCCTCTTGGGGAAGGAGACCGGCAATGAGATGGGACCCCAGCAAGAGTCGAAATAAAGGGTCTGCACAGCACGCAAATGAGCTGTTTGTGCTGGCATGCGTCTGAGCGCGCATGCTGCTGAATGACCTAAGATCGCTTTTAAATTGAAAGGTCAGCAATCAAATCGAACGGCTGCTCCTCAGGAGCTGCTGAGGCTTCCTGAGCAGACAGGACGGACCAGGGTGCTTCAGCTGCTGCAAACCTTCACTAACCCGCTGAGGTCACAGGGACCAGGTAAATCTCCACTGACCAGTTCCTCCCTCCTGGGACCTCCGGCCAGGTTTACCCTCACCAGTGCTCCCCCTGCATCACCTCCTGCTCCAGGAAGGGTGTGCTCAGGTTGTGGCTGTGCCAGGCAGAACACCCCATGACCAAATCATCCCAGCTCAATGGCAAGGCTACCCTTGGAGTATCGGACCCCTGCCAATACTGGTGCCTGCCCTCTTGTCCCTCCCCTGGGCCTGTGTTGAGCTCACCCTCTGGTACTCCAGCAAGAACTTCTGCAACTCCAGCAGTGACACCCTGAAGTGCTCGGACCTTTCTCCACCCCTGAGAGCAGAGAGAGAGAAGCTTCAGTCGCTCATGGAGCACAGCACAACCAGCTGCTGCTGCCATGACGTCAGACTCCATCCACAACCATGACGGTGCATGCAAGCAACATGTGCCCCGAGCAAGCAGCGCTGCAAGGGCAGAACGGGATGGGCAGAGAGAGACGAGGAGGGCACGATGGCAAACACACAGCAGCTGAAATTATATGTCCACATCTCAGAGCCAGGGACTGCTCCAGGAACAGTCCAGGAGTCACGCTGCCAAGGGTACGACAACATGAAACTTCAGTGAAGGGCAGCAAAAATCACGAGGGACTGATTTGTACAAAAAATAGAGGGGCTGGCTTGCACGAGAGTGAAAGGAACTAAATGGGCACAGGGCAGTCAAGTGGTGATTGCAGACAAGGACAGAGCTACAGACATCCAGAGGACATGGACTCGAGGCAGCAGGGCAGGGAAGGAAGGAAGGAACTGTTTGTAGCCGGTTAACTCAAAAGACTGTCCATGGAGGTAGCAAGCCGCAATGGACAGCCAAGGGCCATGCTGGGGACTGACTGCAAAAAAAACCCAGAAACAGACTGGGCAGTGCTGGCTGCGCTGGGCAGAGGTATGAACCAGATGGCCTGCTGAGGTCCCTCCCAACTCTCTTTTCTACGGTTACAGGAAAAAAAGAGAGGAAACCATGGGGAATTACCTGGAGAAGTTAACAAATCTTTCACTCTTTAGCTTTTGTATCTAAATTCAAGCTATTTTTACTGTGGCCGAGATGCACACAGGGCAGGGAAGGGCACAGCTGGCAATGGCACCACCGGCACTGCCGGGAGAGGAGTCAGAGGGGAGCGCGCTGCGCACAGCCTGCACAGTCCCTGGCACTGTGGCCAACCAGCACCAGCCACGAGCATAACCTTTGGGAGATGGCTCAAGGTCTGATTATTTCACATCAAAACCAGTCAGTTGGTTTGAGGTGGCTGACCTGAGTTGGATCTCAGTGGGATGTCTGGGAGAAAGAGAGCCCTTACTGACCAGAGCTGAAGTGTCTACAGCAAAGATGCTTATTCAGAGTACAAAAACGCAAGCAGCACGGTGGCGTGCAAGAGGTATGCAGCATTCCTCCTTCCTGACGCTCTGCTGCAGGCACCAAAGCACATTATGGAGCAAAAGAAAACAGCCCTTTCCCCAGCAAATACAGAGAATTATCTACCTTTCTAGGAACGGGACATCCATCTGCAAAAGAAGAAGCATAAGCATTAGGTTTGCACTCAATCTCACCAACGTATGTGAAAGCACAAATTGATCGAGAAGGTAATGGGGACAGCAAACCAGCAGCTCAGCTTTCCTACAGCCATTGCTCATCCACCGCCTCCCCCGTCCCCAGCAGCCCAAGCAGCCCCATGCTAACCAGCCTAAAGCAATAACTTCTTTACTCCCTGTCACGCCTGGCCCACAGGCAGGAGACAAGAGCTATTAGCTGAGGGCAGCAGGGTTAAAAAGGCAATTAAGAGAGAATGCCCAGTAACAAATATGGTCTCTTCCCTCCCCTTACCGTGCTGAAGAATTCAGCTCTTACCATTTTCTGTGCGCTGAACATCAGGCTGCGGTAGAGCTGTGCAAACTGCCCGTATGTGATATCCCCGTTCCTCTGCTCCACATCCTGTGGCAAAAAAAAACCCAGAGGATTTACAGGGGCCACAGGCAACTCTGCACAGCCTGAGGAGTGTCTCCTCCCACCAGGATTCCCAGGGGAAAAGGAAGAGGAAAAGGCCAAAGCCTGGCCAGACTTTGCCCCCTACCTTTGCCTATCTCTGCTGGGGTCAGTGGGACCCCATAGTGCCCAGGACACAGGCACATCCTAAACCGAGTTATGCGATTCCCCAAGCTCACCCACATAAAGGCATCACATAGCTGATTAAAAAGCGTTATCATTTACTTGAATAGTTACAAAACGATCATTTTAATTTTTGTTTGCAGAGAGCATCTGAAGTGTCTGGAAACTGCAAGACCCAAAGCGTGTGCTCTCCTTTGGATACACTGCTCTTTGGCCTCGGAGTTCAGTGCTGGTGGAAATGGCTGGTCACCACGAGATGACCCTTTGTTCCTGGGTCTGCAGTGATGCTGGCAGCACTGGCTGTCTGTCGCCCGGTGGCAGTGGGATGCGGAACCTGGGATGCAGGACCAGCTGGCCTCGCTGCCTGTCTTTCTGCACTCTACCCCACTGGGGCAAAGCCCACGACCAGAGCCAGGAGCAATGTGGGGAGCGGGGGAGGCAGGGTGGGGCGAAGAGAGGGTGCTGGCCACAAACGGGCCAAGGTGCGGCACCCAGTGGGAGCTGGCACCTCTTCAGTCGCCACCGTGGGTGGGGGCCCTCCCGGGAAAGGCTGGGAGCCTCTGCAATATGCAAACGCACCGTGGGAGATTAACCACCACCAGGTCTTTCTCAAAGGTAGGCAACAGGCTGCTGAGGGTCCCCAGCGCAAACGAGGAGAGCAAAGGGGTCACACGCTCACCGTAAGTCTCTCCCTCAGGAACCTCATGTTGGGGACCCGGTAGTTGACCTGAGACAGCATGTTCTTCAGATCCTTGGCAGAGATCCTGGCTCGGCAAGGGAAAGAGGGAAAACACGTTCAGAAGGTCTGCGATGGAGGGGTCTCACCCTGGGACCGGGACACCACATGCACAGAGCAGCCGTGCCCAAAGGGGCATCAGCTGTGACACGCAAGGATGGATGCACATCCCCAGGACACCAGGGTTGGGACCAAAGGCAGAACAGAAGAACGTTTTCCACCCCAGTGAACCCTGCACCTACTCTGCACGTGGGCAGCAGAGAGAGGTGCTTACATCCCAGTGGGAACTGTAAACACTGCTCCTGCAAGCTCCCAGCACTGCAGGGAGAGTCCCAGCACCTTCAGCCCACTCGAGCCGATGCCGCAATAGGCACACAGTGCCTACTGCTTTACCAGAATGACCAGGGAGAAGCATTTTTCAAGTTTCTGTGCCCCAACATGGATGCTGGGTGACTAAATCTTCCAAAACCCACTCCCTAGCCTACAGAAGGAGCTGGAGGAGGGCAAACTTTGCAAGTGGTTTGGACCCAGCTAATTTTATCCTAAAGAGAGGAAAAAAGCCATTTTCAGTGTCTAGCCACAGGCACAGCACTGCCACGTCGTGCCCAGATGCGCTCCCCCAGCCACTGCCACACACACCGCTGGCACGGGGCAGCCAGCATGCCTGTCCTCCTTCCCGAGGCCCTTTGCACCAAACGTGCCGGTTCCCGGACCGGGGAGGGCTCCGGTGCCAACCCTGAGCAGGATCCCACACCCAGGCGGGCAGAGGCAGGCAGCAAGGAGCCCTGGGCTGCCCCTGCCTGCTCCAACATTGCTCGCCCATGGGACAACAGCCCTGCAGCAAGGAAAAACGTGGCTGTCTCCCATCTGTAGGATTTAAGAAGCTGAGAGGTCTGCGTGCAATCATTTTCTGGCAGCTCCTGCCTTAAAAACAAGTTCTCTGAGTCCGCCCCAGCAATCACAGATGCTGCTTTTGCCCCCCACTGAGCAAGTGGGAGCCCAGGACCCTACAGAATGCTCCCCCATCCCACAAAGCATAGGGCGGGTCTGACCCTGGAAACACTTATGGCTTTGGGGTGCAAACATAAATACGCCAGGGAAGAAGTCCTACGCAGGGGTCACGCTGTCATCCGCAGCGATGCGGGGGGGCAGTGTGAACTGCATCTCTTCTACGCTCTCCCCTGGAAATGGGGTGATCTCAAACGACACAGAAAGGAGGAGGGATGAAGGGAGCCCCAAGCAGAGGGAGAAACCGGCTGGTGTCAGGCGCTGCAGAGACAAGGGCCACCGCAGCCAGTGGGACACAGAGAGCCCTTGTTTCTGGGCTCAGAGCCATGGGGGACCGGGACGCACGCACAGCCAGAGCAGGACCTGGCCCAGCTCCCGTGCCGTGCCCAAGGCCAGCACCCAGCCGGCCGAGGTCCGTGCAGGCAGTGTCCTGCCACTGGCTGGCAGGACAAGAGAAAAAAAAAAAAAAAAAGCAAAAAAAAAAAAAAAGCTGGCAAATAGCACCAGCCTCCCCTTTCCTCCTGGCTGTATGAGCTACAGAGCCAGAGACACGCTCTCAGCACGAGCAGCAGCTTTGGTATCTCCCCCCTGCACCGCCACCTCCCCCAGCAGCAGAAGTTACCCCAGGGGCTCAGCGTGAGTGTTTTGTTGGGGAGAGCCTGCCCTTTCCCTTCTCCAACACACCCAGTGTCCATGGCCACATGCAGGGTGGTCTGCAACCCCCAGGGCAGGGGGTCCCAGCTACGGGGTCCTGGGTGACAGGAAAATGGGACAACGTAGGGGGAGCGAGCCAGGAGCACAACGATGGCACACGAGAGATGCCCTCACGTGTCAAGGACCACAGCCTGCAGCAGCTCTCATAGGACCCCCAATGGGACACCCACAGTTCCCAGGGCCACCCAGAAGCAATCCCCCTGCCTCCTTGGTGAGAGGCTGAGACTGCAAAAAAATCTCTTGGAAAAAGAGCAGGAGGGGCTGCAGCAGCAGGACAGCAGTAGCATCAGGCTTGAGACTCGCTGGAGCCAGTGCCCGGCTCCGGTGACGCTGGGCTGTTTCACAGGGAAGTGTTGGACCACAGCAGTGCTCATTGATGCGACGGCACCGGGGGAGGTGAGAGCAAAGCCTGTAAAAGCTGTGACCAGCATTTCCCTCTCTGCTTCAGGAGGAGGATGGGGTATGGAAGGATTTTATTTACTGTGTGTTATTAATAATGTTAAAGTGTTGGAGACCTTGGATAAACAGCTTGGTAGTATTTTGAGACTAGAAAGTAATAGCCAAATAAACAAACTAATTTCTTCTGCGGAAGTTTTTTAAGGTTTCATGACAAACAGGCCAAAGGACAGATCCAGCCTTCTCACAGGGGATGAAAATGTTCCCCACCTCAGCCTCCAGCGCTGTAACTCTGCTCCCAGCCATGGGGAGCTCTCCTAGCCAGAGGTGAAGCAGTCTCCTCTGCAGCAGTTAGGAAAAAAAACCCCAGCATCCTGTTATCCTCCTCTTTCCACCTAACCTCCCTTGGAAAAACAAATACCCAAAGGCCCAGCAGCCAGTGAAAACAGCCAACATCTGCCGGCATGCTGGAAGGTATGCACAGGCACCCAGCCGGGAGAAGGCGGAAAAGAAAGGGTTCCAGCGCAGGAGGCTGGGGTGCAGGGCGAGCATGGGGTACATGAACACCAGGAATGATTTCTTCAGCTACCAAAAACCTGCCTGTTCTGGAAAGGACCAAGGACAGTTTGCAAAAGAAGTGTTTTTAAAAAAAAACACAACTCACTGTTCCCTTTTCAAAGCCATTTCCAGGCTGAGAAGCAAAAGCAAAGAGCCAGCAACACCAAAGTTAATGCTGAAACGCCTCATATCGGCAAAGATTTCATCCAAGAGATGTATACGCCCCATAACTGCTGCGTCTACCTTGCAGAAAACACACAGATGCTTATAAAATGGGGAGACCCCAAATCTTCCCACATTCCCTCTCTATTGCTATTTTGCTCCTTTTGCTGCCTGGGCTGGAGCAGCAGCTCTTCTAATTAAGCAGTTTGCATTGAAACCTCTCTCCTTGGTTGACAGGTAAGGAATATATTCTATTTTGCTACCTTAATTCTAAATGCTAATAGAAAGGTGATACTGAGAAAAACAAGAGAGATGTAACAGGCTGTCTTTCAGCTCTGCTGACCGTGCCTCGGGCAGACGGATCTATACATGCAATCTCTTTTGTTCTGTCGGGATGCCATTTCATGAGTTTTACTATATAACCAGATGAGAAAAAGGACCAATTTTTTCCATATCTCCTGCATTCATTCTCCAAAACCCCCACATGGGCAACCCTGCACCTGCCTCAGTGCTCTCCGTTGCTGAATTCAGAAATATTACACCCGGTCACCACTGAAAACCGGTACACTGCATATAAAAGCCAAGCCTGGGTTTGAAAGGTGTGTGGCATATGCAGAACAGCTGCAACAGATTAAAGGTGCCTCTCCTTCCCTTTCTGCCTCTGTGAGGATTTATCCCTCCTCCGCAAAATCCCCGTGCACCCAACAGTGCTCTTGCCAGGCCACGGTATAAATCATTGCAAAGGCAAAAATGTCCAACGCAGTGGGATTTCCCCCACGCAACACACTCCCACTCTGCTCCGAGATGCAGACAGGTTGAATTTAACCCCCAGCTGCCCGACAGCAGGGCCATCTGCCTGTCCTGGCTGTCACAGGGCAGCACGCTGCAGCTGGGAGGGAGGAACACAGAGGTGGGGACCAAAGCAGCATGAGAGGACCTGTTCGCTTCTCCTAATGAGTACAGAGCAGTGATGTCTGCCTGCCGATCCACAGGACCAACCTGTCTGACCGCAGTCACCCACAGGTCCCCAGCAGCACGCCCCTGGCACTGACTGCCAGGTCTGTGGGGTGAGTTTCTTGGCAGGAGCTTGCTGCAAGGATGAGAAGGACTCCAGATCTCAGGGTGAAGCATGGAAATCAGTAGCAGTGTGAGATCAATGGCATTGACAGGAATCAAGCAAAGGATGCTCTGGAGCCCAGAGATCTGACGGTGCACTGCAGGGAGCCCTGCCTGGGCACCTGGGCACACAAAGGGGGCAGATGTGGCCCGGGTGCTCCACCACAGCTGGGGAACAGGAGCTGATGTGCTAGAGGTGTCTCCAGCACTGCCGTCTCCAGAGCAGGACTGGAGGAATCCCCTTACCCCAGGGGAGCACAGTAACATGGAAATTAATGCTGAAAGGTTAATGGGCTCAGTTAATATCAGGGGAGAAAAGCGTGTCCCAGGGATGAAAAGAGGCAAATAACAGCACCTCAGGAAGAGGACACTGGCACCCAGTGTGGGGCTGGGGAAAGCAGGCAACAGCAGTGGCAGCAGAAAGCAGAGCACGGTGGAACTCGCCTCCTCAACAGAGAAACGTTCCTTCCCTTATCTCCTCATGACAGGTCATGACCCAATTCCCTTCCCTTATCTTCTCATGATGGGTTCGAGCATGACATCTCACCTGCTAGGACATCACTAAGCATTCAGTCAAGAACCCCACAAGTAGTGGCCCTAGCCTAGAAGCCAAGCAGTGGGATGATCCATGGCCTCATGGACTTCCTGAGGACCACCAAACAGGGTGGAGAGTAACAAACACAACCCAGTTCAGCCCTGACGGGGTGGCCACAGCCACTTGTTGGCTCTTTGGTGTCTGCTTCCTTGGATAACAGCTGGGGGTAAAGGTGTTTCACGGCTATGGGCTCTCAAGGTGTTACTGGGTCTAAACAGCTGGGAAATAGGTCATGGAAACAAGACAATTTTTTTTTTAATGCTTTTTTAATTCAGTGAAAATCAGCCAGGGAAGTACTGGGACTTGGATTAAGGTTCCTTGGAAATGAAAATTAAAAACCTAAAGAACCCAACAAAAAATCCAAAGCAAAGGCTACGGTTTCAAGTCAAAGGTAAACCCTTCCGGCTCAAACCCTTCTGTGAACGTGCACATCTGTGCAAGCAAGCGTTTTCTCTCTTCTTACCTGTCTTCCCGGTTACGATCCAGTGAGTAGAACTGCTTCCGGAGCCACCTAAATGGAAAGGCAGAAACACGCACACGTTTGGTTTGCTCCTGTCTCTGGAAGATGCTCAATGCCATGCTGCCCACTCTCACAGCCCTCCTTCCCACCAGAGAACTTGGCTCTGCTCCACTTCCAGAGGCAGCCTGCAGGCAACCTGCCCCCCTTTAAAACTGTCTCTGCCTAAAAGCGAGTCCACAGATAAGAAAAACCCAAAGGTATTCTCTTCTACATGCCTCTACACTGAATTGCTACAGATAATACAGGCCAGGCACACATTAAAACATCTGTTTCGTGGTAAAGCTCCTTTTCCCTGCATGCATGCGAGATCAAATTCTGGCCCTAGACAATGTAGCACAGCAGGGCAACAGGATGAAACCCCTCGACTGCAGATGCAGAAGTGCCAGTTCAGTGTGGTGCAGAGAGGGAATGAGATGTTGTCACTATGCTTACCTTTTCCTGTCAAAAAAGGACAGAAAAGGAAAAAAAAAGAAGAAAACAAGTGCAGGACAAGGACAAGTCCCTCACCTTTCAATCTGCAGGGGGGTGGCGGCCCTTAGAGTGTCTGCCACCAGCCAGTTCAACCCCTTGATCCACATATTGACTTCATCTTCCGAAGTGGCTGTGAAAAGTGCACAGAAAAATTAGGAGGAAGGGACATAGAAGCTGATCCCCAACCCAAACCTCTTAGGACTATCCCCAGCATCTTATATCCCCTATTCCTTCCTTCATCCCCCTTCTGATAACAGGTCCCTCCCATGCAGATGCTCTGGCCGGCTCCTCTCCCTGCCGAGCTCCTGCTCCCCTCCCATGGGATGTCTGTGGCTGGCTGGAGTGTAACATGCCCCTGCATGTTACACTCTCTCCTCCCTTCAGTTTGCAAGAGCTGGGGGGTTATCTTTGTCCCCAAGCAGTAATGCTCTGGCTGGCCTGGGTGACAGTTCTGTCCCTGTGTCCTGCAGCATTAGCCAAAAGGCAGATTTGCCATGGATGTTAAGGAGGCAGCATGACTGCCTCCATCAGCACTCATCTACATGGGTTTTAAACAAGACACAAGACTGTTAGCAGAAAAAGATATTGTCCATCAGCTGAACAGCAGCCAGTGATTACGAGCCTGTCTGCCATCTGAACTGGATGAGACTCAACAGCATAAACCTCCTCTCTTTCAATAGCAAAACATAAGGCTGGGTGCTCCAAGACCAGCTTAACTCAACAGACAAGGGCTTGAGGAAAGCTGAGACCTCAGAGGTATCGAGGCTTCATGAGTTTCTGTTTGCCACTGGCAGCATTTTCTCACTCAGAATTGCTAAGCAGAAGCAAGTGAAATTTTACCACTTCATGCATGGCGACGGTTACCACAATGCAGTTGATGAACGCCAACATGCCAAGCTGAGATAAAACACTTGAAATCAAGCACACATTTGAACTAGGGGCTTCAGTTCACCCAACTTTTGGGTTTACCAGGCAAATTAACTGACTTAACTAGCAGTTCAATGTGTACCCTTCAGGGAACCGGCATCACCTTCTTCCAAAGACACCTCCTCGGTCTGGTGAAAAGAATGTCTGCCCAGAGATATGTTCCAGCTCACTCATGGAAGGATGCATCGGAAGTTTGGGTCCTGTGGTGATGTAGTGCTTGCCCAACCCTGCCCTGGCACAGCCCCGGGGCCACGAGTGCTTTACCTTGCAAGCTGAGGGTCTTCAGCCGGAATTCAGTGCCATAGAGGACAACAAAGCAGTGGGACTGGTCCGGTCGGAAACATGGATCCTCCTGGTACCGGTCAAAGTCACGTGAGTTTTTTCCTGGACGAATCTCTTTGATTTCACGAATGTCCACTAAGAGAAAGGGAAAACAAGAGGGGAGTTCAGCTAATAGCTTGAAATTCCGATGAACATGGAAGAGAAGGAAGGGCGTGGATAAAGTGGTTTCAGTCATCTGAAGAGCTGGATCACCACCCATTACATGGTGGCAGACCCAGGCATGCCTACGGCACTGGGGTACCAGGCTCTGAACAACAAACTGTGTTTCCCTGGCTATGCTGGAAAGCAAGGATGTGACGGCTGCCCCGGCCCAGGCAGAGAGCTGCCAGACATCCAAGGACAGTGGGGAGGTGCTGGGGATGGTGTCTTGTAGAAGGGCTCACTGCATTCAGGCAACAAGTGACCATCACAGCAGCCTCCCAGTCCTCTCCTGCCACTGATGGCATGGGCTGAAGAGGCACCCAGAGTTCTCGCACAGCATCACCAGTCTGGACCTCAGCACAGCCATGGGTGCCCAGGTCCTCTCTGAGAAGCTGCCCACACTTCTCACCTCTGACAAGCCCTTCAAGAGCCCCAGCTTGCTCCTCAACCTTTCAAAGCAGCACGGAGATCTTACCACTTATCTTGCACATCTCTCTTGCGGCGCGCATGTGGTTGTGCATGCACACAAGCCTGTAAGCACAGATCCTTCTTACTGGTTCCCTAGGAAGCCTCCCCAGCCACCTCCACCGCTCCTTTCACCTCTGTGTCCCCCAAGAACAGTTGGGTGTCTCACCCACGGCAATCCCCAGGCACGATGAGCAGAGGGCAGTGCTACCGCTACTGCAACCTCCTTTGCCCTTTAGCTTCACACCTCACACTTTCCTCTTCCTCCACCCAACACACATCTGCAAACTGCACTTTTTTGCTTTTGTCTTTCAGGACAGCAACTTTTTTTTTTTAAAGAAAGCTTTTCTACAGTAGTTAACCCTCTGAGGGCACAGCCTCCTGCCCAGCTGGATGAAATCCTGTTTGCAGCTACCACAACTTACTAACACCATAGATTTAAGATCCACTCCTCTCCAAATTTAAGTTAGATACTGAAACTTGAGTTGATTCTTTGTTTAAACAACTTGATGGTGCCCCTGCCTCCCCCCTCCTCACTTTCACCCTAAATTATGTCTGCATTTTCTAGCATCTCCCCCCTGCCCTGTTAGGATCCTCCCAGCTCCTCTGAGCAGTACCAGGATGCCCAGGGCAGTCCCTGCCTTCACACATGTGCCATCTTCACCAAGAAAACTCTGTCCTTCCCTAGCCAAAGAGGGTTGAAACGTTTATCACCTCTGGGTGGTGTTCAGAAGGCCACAGAAGAAAGCACAGTGCAAGGATCAACCAAGCCCAAACTCTGGAGATCCAGTTGTGGTGAATCTGCCACAGCTCTGGAGTAGATTTGACTGCAGCAACCCCCCCATGCTTCCAGGCAGAATCCGCCTCCCCACCTTACTGCCAAAGACCTTCCAGAGAGAAAACATTAGAAAAAGCATGAAAACAGCCAAATCTCTGGAGATCATTTGAATTGGAGACACCACCAGGGAGGTCTGGTATCAACAACTTAAACATACGCAAGCTGCTGGTCAGAACTAGAGCTGAGGGAGGTGGGATAACAGCTCAGGCCTCCCACCTTTCACAGTTTTGTACCGTACACATAAAATGAGTCCCATGGACTTTATTTTTTAAAAGATGGCTTCTTTTTGAATCTGTGACAGTGGCAGAGGGGGTTATTGTCAGGGGGCAAGCCCAGATTGCAGACGGAAGTTCAGAAAGTTGCATCTCTCACCAGATGGGAGACAGCAGGGTCCCAGGTCATGAAGCTGGTAATTCAGTTGGACAACGTGTTACCCTGGCCAGGGCTGGAGCTGGTGACTCCAGGGAGCTGTGCTTATGTTTATTATCCTCGTGCACATCCATAATGTCAATATGCTTCCTCCAGGGAATGGCTGAAGAGGGCAAGATGAATGGCAAGCAACCAAGCCGTGGTCAAACGAAACCCCCAGATGGTGCCCACCAGATGATGGCTAGGGCAGGGCAGGCAGCACCACCATCACATCAAACTTCTGGGGCACGGGGACAGCATCGTTCTGAGGATATTCCTTAGGTTATAGGGCTGGTGTCACACCTCAGCAGCTGTCCCCAGTAGGCCAACCCAAAGGTGACCAAGTGTAAGGCAGAGGTGTGACCACAAGGGACAGCCCCGGGTGGCAAGAGCCGACCCAGGCAGGTCTTGGCAGTGGATGGCAGCACAAATCCAGGCCTGGGGCTGGCGAGGAGGCAGACCTGACTGGCTACACGTGTGGGTGGTGAATCTCATGGTGCAGCTGCAACATCAACCTGGCAACTTCAGCGGTGGCTCATGGAGAACAGGAGCAGCTAACTCCAACCAGCTACCTCGGAGCTGTGCTCCTCTGCAAACGGCAGCTGTGAGCATGCCAGAGCATTAAACGGCAAGCCAGGAGAGGGACCTGAAGAGATGCTTGTAATGGAGCATCTTGCAGCCTCCCTCCCCAGAGGAAATTCTGGGAAAAGACTCTCATTGCCATAAACCAAAGTGAAAATAACAACAGCAACAAGAAAAAAAAAACCCAAACACAACAAAAAACACCAAATGCAAGAATCTTTGGTTCCTGGAAAAATAGTTTCTTAAATGCTCGGGGGAATCAAATAACATTTCTGAGTCACGTTTCCAAAGCAGATGATGCTTCTGAGCAATGCGGGACAGAGATTACTGCAAACCTGGCGTGTAATTCTTCCCAATTAAACTCCACTTATGGCACTCACTGTGGATCGACTCACCTTTCATTTCAAATTTACTGCAGTTTAAAACTAGACAGAAATGCGACCTGCTCTTCACCCACAGCAGCAGCTGACAGCAAGCACTGAACTGCATCGCGAGAGATGATGCTTACTTGAAACGAACACCATGGCAAGCCAGATGTAGGGCTTGACTTTGGGGGGACTCATACACCTGACACAAGGAATGTGGGATCCTCTCTCAGCAGGATGCACTGTGCAGCACCATGGGTGCGCATCTGGAGACGATGGCAGCCTGCTCATTGCCTGACACAGGACATATCCAGACTGACCACTGCAATAACCCTCCAAAGCTCATCAACTTGGGACAAGAGCACAGACAGACCCAGTTCCCTGGGGCTTGCAAAGGGAGGACAGACAAGCTCCCTAAAATAAGCAAGAGTGTGACTTTCAAAGGTATCACCTACCCTTTGGAAATAAGCTGGCTAGAAGTTCAAACATTAGCATGCCCTGCCGTAACCTGCCCATGTGCTCACATCCTTAGTGACAAAGCATGTTATTTTAGCCCTTAAAAACCTGTATCACAGTTAAGGTCTTTGCATCCAGGACATGCACAGCAGGGCTGAAGACTAATCCTGCCTTTGAAGGATGCAGGGCTTGACCAACACAGTGGGGAAAGAACTGGCAGTTGGGTTTTCATAGCAGTTTACCAGGCAGTAACTACTGAAGGAAGGTGACAAAATATAAATGGCCTTCCTTTGCATCATGCTGCAAGCGTCCCATCTCTACTTTGGGATGCTGCAGCATGCTAACTATGCCCTGCACTCACCTCTCGCTGCATGAAGAACTGGTGGCTTAGTAAGTAGTGAGACAGAGCTATTGTTACAAACTGCATACCTAAAATCCACTACGCAATGGGGAGAGCCCTGGAGCGAGTGAGGTGCTTATCAAAGACAGAAGCACGCAGGGAATTCCTAGGGCGAAGGGCAGCCTCAGTGAGGACCATACACCTGGAGGCAGCAGGGCAAAAACCTCCAGCCCACGCATGCTTGCAGCTGCTTGCTCATCTCTCTCATCCTCCCAAACATGCCTGCATGTGCCAGGGAGAAGGCAGTTTAGGATTTGGTTTGTGCAGCTCTCTTCTTGCCGCAGAGCAGCAGATCAGCCTCTCGAACCCCGCTGTCTCTACTGACTCAAATACCTTCCCGGCCCCCTTGCAGCATGAAAGGAAATGACTCTTAGCAGGAAGAGCGGCAAGCGCAAATGCCACCATCCTGACCAAGCAAGTGCTGAAATGCTGCTTCCCTGCACCGACGACCCCTGCCTCCCTCCCACCGCAGGTCCTCCCTCCAGCACCCCTCTGCCAGCACAGGACCAGGAGCCACCGTGCACGGGGGGAGGAGAGATGAAGATGTCTTGCTACACCTCAGGTCTTGCTAGGGTTCTCTCTTGCTGATTTTGCTTGCGTCAGCTCCGCCAGTTGCTGCAGCTCCTGGGGGTAACCCCAGCTTTGCACAGCACCAGCTGGGGCCCGCTGCCGCAGGAACGCACAGCTGAGCGGTGTAAAACCTGCTCCGGGTGGGTTTTGCAGCCTGGGCTGAGCACTGCTCAACCTCAGCCTTGCTACCAGCAGAAAGCCTGCAGGCAACCTTGTGACCAGCTTGTGGGTCTGCAGGCAACAGAGGCAGAGCCTACAAACCCCATCTCCCCTTGCCCTCCCGTGGCACGCACTAACTCCTCTCTCCCACACCCGGGTGCCACTCTCCCCATCCTCCCGCCTGTCCCCACCACCGCCGGGCACCTTATGCCAGACAATAAACCGAACTCCAACCCGTAACTATTTCCACTGGAGCGTGCAAGAGCCCCAAGTCAAACACAGCCATCTCCACACACCCCAGCCACCTTCCTGCCGGTAAACAGGAAACCCAGCGCCCACGCCAGCCTCCCTGCTCTCCCAGGCTTGGGCCACCTTTGTCTTTTAATCCCCCCCAGCACGCTCCCACCGCGGTTGCTGCAACAAGTGCCGTTGGCTGCTGATCCCATACACTTGGATCTGCTGGCCAGGGCCTGCGTTTACTCGGGCAGAGCCCTGTGGCTGTGCGAACCTGCAGGGAGGGTTGTGGGGGGAGCCTGGACCCCCCAGGACAGGCAGGCGGGCAGGCAGGGGAACCTGGCAGCCAGCCTCGAGCAGGGAGTGGAAATTAAAAAGGAGAAGGCAGACGAGTGGAGGCGAGCTGGAAGCACAGCAGAGGTTCCCTATGAGCGCAATGAATGGAGAACTGCAGAGTGCACGCTGGAAATGACATCTAACCACCGCTCTACCATCACCAGCACCAGCAAGCTCCCCAGGGGAGAGGTGGCGTGGGCTCCATGACAGCAGCCCACACGTCCCACCGTGGGTCTGCACCTTGGGTCCTTGCTGGGAAAGACCTACCAGGGATGCAGCCAAAGACTAGGGGATGAGCGTCTGGTGGGGCCACATCTCCTCCTCCCCAAGCTACCCTCTCCCAGAGCATGCTGTGGAAAGCAGCAGTCACTGCAGAATGTAGAAACTGGTCTTCATCCCATGCAGACAGTGGCAAGAGGAGGAAGAACTTGGTGCCACAGAGACGGCGGAGGTGGAGGGAAGCTCTCTGCTGGAGCATACACCCCACTGCAGTCTGGCAGGGCTGAGATGTCTCAGAGCAGGGACCAGCAGCAAGCAGGGAGAGATGAGCAGCGGATGAGATGGGAGGCCTGGAGCACGCTGGCCATCCTCCAGCCCTCCCGGGCAGGCGTGCAGGCAGCAGCCAGGAGAGGCTCTGGGAAGGAGGCAGCAAAGCCCATCCAGCCCGGAGATGCTCTAAGCTCCTCACATGGTTCCACAATGCAAGGTGAGCTGTGCCATAGCCGTGCAAACAGGTTGTGCCCTTCACAGCCTCCCACACTTCCCCCAAGCCTACCACCAGCAGAAAGGTCTGGCCCTCCACTTGCCTCCAGCACTTAAAAAAAAAAAAAAAAAAAAAAAAAAGACATGGTCACATTTCTGGGCAAAGAGCCTTCCCTTCAGCAGGAGTGGGTTGCATCAGAAAGAAAAAGCTGACCCCAGATCCACCCCCCGCACCATTTAAGAAAAAAAAAAAACAAACCCAAAACCCCAAATTACCCTCTGGTTACATGAAAACCAGATCCACCCTTAAAGTCATTTAAAACCGAAACTTCGTCCAAGCCTCGTTTAACCGCTGATGGATAGGGTGTTGTAACGTGTAAGGATAAAGACACCCTGGAACGGGCTCCGAGGATTGCAAAATCTCCACCTCCACAGGATTTTTGGAAAGATGTAAAACTGATTAAATTAAACAACAAAAAAAAAAAAGCTGACAAAAAGAGTGTTTAGCCCAGATTACCTTCCAGGATGGATTTATCAGGGACAGCCTCTAATAAAACCGCCTCAACAAGCATCACTGGGTGGAGCATGTCTCCTTGGGGACAAACGATGCAGTGACAGCCACATGGTCACTCCCAGCCCAGCTTGACCTTAGCTGGCTGACACAGACTGATCCTGCCCCCGAGCAGCAGCAAAGCCTCTAGGCTACTCACTCTGGCAAAGGAAAAGAGTTTAAAAAAAAAAAAAAAAAAAAAAAAAAGCCTTCCTGCTATTTAACATTGTGGATCCCACCGAGCACAATCCTGTGGTCATCCCCAGCTTTCCCATCACTGCAAGGGGTGCTGGCCAGTCAGGCCCCCAGGGAAAAGCTACCGAGGCAGAAAGAGGAAAAAAAAAAGACACGACTTGTACGTGCATGTGGGTAAAAATAAGAGAAATCTATTATGCAACAGCACGGAGAATAAAGTAGTGCCATCTCCCTCTTAATACTTCAGTGGAAGCCCCCTGAAATGGACATTCAGGCCAGCACTAGATATCAGGAGCTGCAGGAGTCTGGAGGAGGACCGCAGCCAACCTTCTCGTGCCAATGTTCACCAGCTGGTTTATCACTCCACGAGCAATCCTGCCCAGCCCTGGGCTGCTCCGCACCCACTCAATGCTTCGGATTTGCTGACTGCAACCCAACACCGCTCAGAAAAAAAAAAGAAAAAAAAAATCCAACCAAAAATCCCCAATGATTTCAGGGGAACAGTCAAGCGTGTGCTAAGTGCTTTGCTGGACAGGGGCCAGAGCCTTCAGCACCTCGCAGTCTGGAGCCCCGTTGCCTGCCCTTCACTGTTTATCAAGCCCCTTCTGCCTGCAAAGCTCCGGGCGAGCCCGGATTTCATCCACGCATGGATCCAACCCTGTGTCTATTGGGGGTCTATATGCTGGAGGAACCGGACAGACAGTAACTATCTGAGCTTGAATTTGGCTGGACTGCAAAAATTAAGGCAGCTCTTAAAAAAGGCACATTGCATTCATAATGATGCAAAAAAGTGGGGTCCTCCACTTTATATCCCCTCCGCAAGAAGCAAAGTAGTAACTCCAACCTATTAAAAACATATTTCAGAGGGAAGAGCTGTGCGTCTCTCATTGGTATAGGTTTTCAGAGCAATGATAGCTCAACCTCTCAACCGCACAAGCTTCCCTTAATAAAGGACACTAAGGCAGACAGTGTAATGGTGAATTAAATATCTCTGCACAGAGATGCAGCGATGAGGTTACTGCATCCTCCTCCCAGCTATGCTCACTGCTGCGCCTGCCATCAGCATTGCTGTGCATCAGCTATCAGGTTTCCGAAGGACAATCCCATGCCATTAACAGATGGCTTATCCATCCAGACAGGACAACAAGAAACCAGCTGAGGCCTCTAATTTGACCTTACTAATTTTTTGGAGGGCAGGAGGCTGAGGCATCCGTGGAGGCCAACATAAACACCAAACCAGCAGTGCCCTGTGCCCCAGTGAATCCCTCATCCTCTATCAACTAAAATTGGCCATGCTGCCCTTTTAACTACTGTCCCAGGGAGGGACACAGCCACCCTAGTGCTCAGGGGACCATTGGGTCCTACTGCTCTTGTTGCTGCAACATGCAGGTACCTCTCCTGCCTCAGGAAAAGATGCAGGTAAAGCTGTTTTCCCCTCCAGACTCAGCTCAGTTGTGTCTCGGGTTGCTCCAGCAAATTGCTTCATCTCAACTGCTACCTGCATCAGCAAACAGCAATTTTTGCTCTGAGCCACTGCATTCTGCTATGAAGCAACTGTTGCATTAGCCCTACCCCAGAAGCAGCAACAACTGCATCAGAAAGCAGCTTGGGAAGGAAGATGCTGGGAAAAAAAATAACTCAGTGGGCTGGAGATGGGACAACAGGGAGCTCCCCTTCGCCAGGATGACGGGGACTAGCCTGGATCCCAGCTCAGATCCTGGCTCACCTCTCAACGATCTCCGTCAATCAGCGTCGAGCAGGAGGGTTTGGCAGAGAGCTTAAATGCCGCCCTGGGAGACAACACCTCTGCCCAGGCGCCGGCAGCGCGCAGCGGGCAGCCCACGCAGGGCACGCAGGGACGCGCCAGCTGCTTTGCGCAGCTGCTGTGTGGGCACCGGTGTTTCCTGCCCATGCCTCCGGCTGCCGCTGCCTCCGCTGCACCCCTGGACCACGTGTCCTGTGGCTTCTGAGCTCCAGTTCCTCCCTCCCCTGTCGTCCCCCCCCAAATCCTTATCAACTGCAGAGGAAACTAGAGGAGATGCGCAGGGAGATTAGGAGATGAGACGCAGCTGCATCACTCTGCAGGTCAGAGGAGAGGATGCGAGGAACCGCCCTTCCCTCCTCCATCCCACCCACCCACGCTACGGGCTGGAGCAGAGAAGCAAAGGTTCTGCCCAGACATCACCCTGCTCCTACAGGGCACTGTGGACTTCTCCCCAGGCTGACCCAGACCTTGCTGCTCCACCAGCTTTAGCATCACGCAGGTGGCCTTCAAGAGCTCACGAACATCCTCCCAGTGCTAGAAGCAGAGATAGCCGTAGGCTGGCAGCTGCCTGTCCTGTATCGTCAGCACATCTCTCCCGCTTACTCTCAGCTGCAAGAAAACATAAGTTAAAAAACCAAAGCTGAACCCCCAAGTGAGTGAAGCAGGATGCTGTTATCGTGATCACAGCCTCTGCCCACAGCCCAGCCCAGACGGGGGACATAAAGGCTGGCAGTTTCCACCCTGCTGGTCTCAGCCTCCCAGGGAGAGCTTCACACTCAGACCCAGCTGGCCTGAGCCACCTCCCTGCCAGCACTGCCACCGCGTCTGTCGCCACCGCGCTGCCTCAGCGCAGCTGAGAAGGTGGCACCGGACCCACCTCTACCCCAGGTGGGCTGCATGACCTTGTGCAAAGCACTCCAGCTCCTTCCCCAGCCTCTGCTGCACAGCCCCCTTGGTTGGACCCCTGGAGCTGTGGGGACAGAGAGAGCGTGTCACCGGTGGAGCGTGTCAGCCCAGAGCACCTGCTACAAATGCCACGCCGGTATGTCCGTCCCAGAGCCAGACAAGAAATCACAACAGCAGGTAAAGCAAAAGAGCAGGGGTGGGACACTGACGCTGAGACACGGTCACTTGTTGCAGTCACCACCCAAGCCCCTGAAGAAGCACCAGGAGTCCCCCAGTCCCGAAATCCTTCTACATCCCATGAGCAGTCCTGCCTCTGGGCAACTACAGCTAACACCTCTCCAACAGGGAGAGGGAGGAAGAGAGGCTTGGGAGAAATGGGGCAGGATGCATTGGAGGACGTCCCCTACCCAATATCAGCTAATGGCCAGCAGTTAATTAGCAGGGTTATTACAGGGAACACCTCCACGCCCCCCCCCCCCCAGAGGGACCAGGTCCCCACTCTCCCAGCTGCTGTCTCCCCTCAGGCTGTTTTGCTGCCAGCAGGGCCTTTGGCAGGGGTGTTTGCAGGGCACACAGGGGGCTTGCTGGATGCAAAAAGGAAGTGTTGGCCCAGTCCTGCAGCCAGGCTCTCCTCCCTGAGCAGATGAACTTCTCGTATGGGATGCTACGCTCCCGCTGACCCTCTCAGTCCCCACCAAGCTTTCTCCCAAGTCAGTGGAAATGGAGCATCCCATGCAAGCTGGTCACTGGGGCTCCCTTCACAGCCCAAGGAGGGATGGGCATTTCAGTCCAACCCTACACAAGCATACAAGGTAGGTGGGAAGAAACTTCTTAGGAGACACATCTCTTCCATGACAACTGGAGAGAGCACATCTGGCCCATGACTCTTCTCTGGGGTGGCCAGCAGGGAACACTGCGGGAATAGTGAAGAACAGAGCGAGCCCATTTGATATCTCCCCCCAGATACCCTCCCACCATCCAACACTTTGCAATCTGGGGTCTCTCTTGGAGGTTATACTATCGGTCTACAGTAGGGCACGGGCACCCAACTTTAGGACAGCTGCTATGAGGAGAGGTGAACCCCAAGCAGCATGAATAGTCTGCAAAGTATGAAAGCAGAGTCACAGTTCAGGGTGCAGAATTCACCCAGCACAGCACTGGGTCTGGGAAGCACAAACATCCCCCTTGCTGGACACCAGCAATCCCAAGGGAGGGAATGACACCTCACCCTGTCCCTACAGCGTAGCCCTGTGAGGGTAGCGGTGGGGAGCTTACAGAGACAGGCAACTAGATGGCAAACACCAGGCGAGAGCCCCAGCGATCCCTCTCCCAGGAGGCTTTGGTGCTCCCTCTTGTCCTCCACGGACATTTTGTCTGTGTGAAGTTGTAGGGTTTTGTACCAGGATTTCTGGATTCTACCAAACCCCAGGCAGGGCACCCAGGGCTGCTGGTCATATCTACTCTAATCTGCAAGGCTGGCACCCATGAGAGCCCTGGACTTTTTGCACCTTCACCACACAGGACATGGGAACGCATTTCCACCCCAACTACAAGCAGAGCTACTCCCGCTAGGGTAAAGCCCCGGTTTTTGCTTGCACAGATGCTGCTCTGAAGAAGTTGGTGTCCCTTCCCCAGATGAATTAAGGCTGGCAGCAGCCAACAGAGCTACCCTTAAGTCATCAGCCTGGTCTGTTTGAGAGGCTCAAGCTTCCACTGACTCAAGTGGAAAGGGGAAGCTCAGCACCGGTGCTTCTGGACAGACAGTCTGCCTAGGGATGGCTCCGTAAGCCACCCCCAAGGTGACCTTTTTCCTGCATGGCATCAAGGGCTCCATCCCCCTCAGCGCTGCCTGAGTGAGAAACGTAATGACCTTACAGAAGCATAAAAAGCGGTGGGAGGATGGGGGAAGCTGAAGGTCTGCGAGCACAGCTCCTCCAGCCTGCCTCTCCCACTCTCCCTCCCTCCCAGGCAGATGCGCAGCAGTAAGGAGATCTGAGAGGTACTGCAAAGGGCAGGGATGGATCGATGGGGGCACCCGACACGGCCCTGTGTCTCGGCATGGAAGGGGGTGAGACGCTCAAGGAAGCTGCTCCCCAGGCAGGTGTCTCCCGTCAAAGGGCCCAACAGGGAGCACTTCTGTGTAACATCCCCACATCCCTCTCCTTGAGCTTACAGGGTCGCTGAAGTCCCCGGACTCTCAGCCAGCTGGAGGACCCCTACTCACTGCCAGCACTGCCCAAGTGGGGAAGCGGATGAGACCAAGCAGACTGGCAAAAACAACCAAGAAAGAAAGAAGGGCAGACATGGCAATCCAGAGGTTCCTGAGTGCACAAGGCAGTCGAAGGTACAGCTTACCAGCTTACAGCCTGACAGCCGGGAGCTTGGCAGGGCCGATGAGGAAGCCCTGGCAGAGGTGGATCTGGGGACCTGGGTGTCCCACAGCAGCAAGCTCTCCTTGGAGGTCTTTGGGGATTTTTGCACCCAACATAGGTGCCTTCTTGATTCTTTCATGCCCGGGGAGTCACGCCCCACCACAAAGCAAATGGAGACAAGAGTGACCACACACTGTCCCCAGGACAGTACAGGAGTGAAAACTGAAGGACAGAAAAGATTTGTCACACTGGCAGCAAATGCCGGTGACGTTCAGATGCCATGACTCAGTTTTCACCCATCCCACCAGCCAATGCAATCAAGTTTCCGTGACAGCAATTTAACAGCAAAGATGACTGCTGGCCAGGACATTCAATGGGCAGCAGGGAGATGGCTTGTTCCTGTCCCTACCAGGGCTTTGAGCTCTTCAGTGTCAGGGTAAAGCTGGGAAGAGAAGAACAGGATAAAGATCCCATCTGCTGCTGAGCCATTTGAGGTCACCACAACAGCCTGACCTCTTCCCCTGCCATGCTCAACTCAAAAGCTCTTTTGAGACAGCAAGGACTGAGTATTCACTAAAGCACAGATGTTATTTCCAGATGTGTGCCCTCCCCTAGATCTCCCTGTGTGCCATTATCTGTGGGAGAGGCCCCAGAGGGCTGTACCGTCTCCACCGATCGCACAGGGAGTAGCTGAGGCACTTTCTCGTGTCACGTCCTCCTCCTCAGACTCTCCACGTGAGTCCCTTCCACCCACCGTGCCATGAACCAGAGAAAGAAGCAGACGGAGTTACCAGAGCAGCTGCTGGTAAAATCAAACCTGCTCTGTCCCAAAGTGGTTAAAAATGGCAGCAATGAATCTCCTCTTCCCCTTTCACCAGTTTTGCTCTATCTGCACTAACCACGATGGGACCACTGATGGTGCTGGCTTCACCTTCCATCACCAAGGCAAGTGTATGGTTGATAACCAGTCAATGGCATCTTCTTACAGCACCATCCAACTGAAGTTCCCCAGGCACTGAGCAGATACTACTTAAGCCACACACCGCCCTAGTAGGAGACATCATCTTCAGTTTACGTGGGAGAAGCAGGAGCTCTTGGTGATGGTCTTCACACCAGGCTCCTCTACCACTTGGGTTTGTTTTTTCCTTAATGACCTCACCTAGGATTTGTTTGGTCCTCAGAACTTGAGAACTCCTCCTGCTTTGCACACTGACCTGCTCCATGGTTCATACGAAACCTGATGTGCCAATGCTCCATAATTTCATGCCCTCATCTCTAGGCCTTTTCATAACAGGCCCAGAGCCTGAGCTTTTGGGGCTTACAAGGACCATACTCCAACCAGCAGCAAGACCAGGCTGACACAAGGCATTAAATGACATACTAGAGGAAAAAAACCCAAAAGATAAAACCATTTCTGCTGCTTTGCTGAGACTTAGAGCCAAGTTGTGTCCCAGCAGAGCCAACTCCCTGCTGCCCAGCAAGCCTGGGGAGCCCAGCACCACTCAGGGTCTGCTCTGGGACCTGGTGTCCTGGTTTCAGCTGGGATAAAACCCAGAAGTTTTACCTTTTTTCCCGATTTCCTCCCCCATCCCACTGGATGGGGGAAGTGAGTGAGCGGCTGCGTGGTATTAGTTGCTGGCTGGAGTTAAACCACGACACCTGGGACAGCTTTTTGGTCCTCTGAAGTTGAAGAGGGCTGCGAGCTGGCAAGGATTAGCAGGACAAGGACTGCAGGCTCGAAGGAGGGGATGGTATCCAAAATACCCCACGATCTTGGCCAGAGGAACCAGAGGTGGATGCCTGCAGGACAGGCGCTGGCAGAGGTACCATAACACGTGAGCAGGGGTACCAAAGCATGGCAGCATGGAGAGACGAGGCAGCAGGCTCTCTGCTTCTGCTCTGGTGCAGCCCAGAAGCACAAGAGCCTTGCCATTCACTCGCGCCGAGAAGGACCACGTCAGGCAGTGCCTGAACGCTCAGCAAACAAACCGAGCCAACCCCTACCCTACCTCTCCACCAGCTGGAAAGCAGATTTATGGGGTGCAGATTTACAGGGCAGGATGCCAAGGGGATTAAAGTCCTCTGGGACATCCTGTGCTCCCGACACTGCTGAGCCCCTGCCCACAGCCACCCCAGTTATCTGACCTGGCTTACAAGCTGGGGACCGCGTGTGTTGGGACACCCGAGGGAGAGGGTGAGGAGGAGGGTTGAAAGATGCACCGAGGGAGAGGGTGAGGAGGAGGGTTGAAAGATGCACCGGCACATGCAGGAGGGTTGTCCTTTAATCACAACATCACCCGGCACTTCTGGGAGCAAGTAAACAGGAAAAAGACTCTCAAGCAGCTGCTCTACTCAGCGTCCCCGTGGGGCACACAGCCTGCCGGGACAGCCTTCCTTGACGTTCCCTCTCAGTGATGATTTCCAATGCCGGCCTGTCCAGCCCTAGTACGGATAGATGCTCAAATGGAGCAGGATGCGGCCCTGCACAGCACAGGCCTGCTAGGAGAGGAGCAAGGTGCAAGTCAGGGAAGCCCCAGCAGAGACAGGGCAGCTCACGGTGTCAGGAGGCAGCAGAGCAGCCACAGCATCGCTGCATGCCACCGAGAGCGCAGTGGCCCTCTTGCACCCATCCCTCCAGGTGCGTGATCCCAGCAGCGCAGTGGGATGGACCACAGCATGGTGACCGTGCATCCAGCTCCTCGGTGATGGGTTTTGAAGTTAGAGGGAAAAGGCAATCCGAGGCAGCCTCTGTCCCTGAGGACATTTCACCTGTGGGTCGCTCCCCCGAGGGCCACGGGTGGGAAGGCAGCAGTGACCACATCTGCGGGAAGGCGGCAGCAGTCCTGCACGCACCCTCGTATGGCGGTGAGCAGAGGGGCTGAGCTGCAAACACGAGGCAGCAGAGCTCTGGACATGATGATTTTGTGTGCCAAGGCAGGGGGGAAAAAAAAAAAAAGAAAAAGAAAAAAACCTGCGTTTGTAATGGGTTGGGGAATAAAAACAACCCATAAGGCACAGTCCCGCCCCTTCTGCTGTGGCTTTTAGCCATTTCATCCTCAAGGCCAGCGGACAAAGTCAGCTCAGCAAAGCATCCCATTCACGGAAGCTCACGTGCTGGACCACGACCTTTGACGGGCCAATTTTAAAACAACAATGTGGGTTTGCCTGCTTGCGGGTGGCCAGGCGTGCCTTGGGGCACCATATTAACAGCACAAGAAGACACGATTGACCAAAACCTCAGAACCACAAGTGTTTGCAAACAGAAGGTAGGAGCTGCAGAGGAAAGCAAGGGAGAGGTCCATTCCAGATTCTGGAAGGCTTTCCACAGCTCTCCAGCCAGCCCAATTCTACACCCCCAGCTCCAAATTGAGCTGAAGAGCCACCAGACCACACAGGCAGCAGAGATGAAGCTGAAAAGCAGTTTGAAAATCACAGAGACTTTCAGAGTAGGGGCTGTCAGCATCGTAAAGCTCTGCTGACTTCTACGGATTTAGAGTTGCCAGCTTCTGCTAGAGACGACAGCCCTTGGCCTTTTGGGTGCTCACAGTGCTCCACAATCATATGTCTTCCTGCCATCCGATATATCAAGGTGTTTGATATGTGACAGGGATAAATCAAGAGGCAGCAAGGTGCCCAGAGATAAGGAGAGCTGAGACAGGAGGGACGAGCCCAGCCCAGCCGTTGGGCAGAAGCAGACAGCCCTGCCAGCAGCAACAAGTACTGGGAGATCTTCAGAAAGGCAGAAAATTCTCAGAAATGAGGAAGTTTCTCATTTGAATCAATGTCAAAAAGCTTTTCCCATGTAAAACAGCTCTTTGTGCAACAAAAATCCTCAAAACTTAAAGATTAAAACCGTTTTGAAGGAAAGCTTTCCCCAGCACTGCAGAGTCCCTTCAGAAACGGCCGTTGTCACCGTGTCCCCCTCCTGAGGGCTCTCCCAGGTCTGGGAGACACCCTCCCACTGCTGCCTGATGTAACACCTCCGGCAGAGAAACCATGCTCGGTGGAACAGATGAGCAGGGACGTCGGAGCAGAGGAAAAGCCATGAGATCACCCACCCCCGTGCACGGCAGGATACAGTCATCGCACAGAGGATGTGCTAGATATTAAACTGATCCCATACGCGATACTGGCAGGAGAGCTCCAGCAGCAGTAAACACCACGACCAAGTGAGCCGACAAGCCTCACAGGTACGTGTTTGCTGGGACAGTCGCAGCTTTCTGCGAGCATCCCTGGCTGTCAGATACCAAACCATTTTTTCCATACAGCTGCAGGTATCTGTTGAACACACTAACGTTGCTTCTTTTACCCTTCCCTAGATAGGCATGCTTCCAGTTGCTCTATTTCAGCGTCATCGTCCACCATCTGCTCTCCAAGCTTGTTTGGCCAAGGGGAAGAAGGGAGGATGTGGGGGGTAACTTTTCAAAAGCATCGTAACGACTTCAAAATTTAAAGCCTCACTGATTTCTGACTTCTACTGCCCTTAAACCTCAGAGCACACTAGAAAAGAAAAAGTCTTCTCCACTGACTTCAGACATTTCCTTTTATTGCATAACAACTTTCAGCTGACACTTTAAACTCAGAGCTACAGAGGGGTTTTGTGATTGAAGCCCCACACCTCCTCACCACATGCTGCGAGCTCTTCCTGGACTCCCTGCACCCTTCCTTCATCCTGTGCTTTACACCAGGTCCTACTGAACCTGCAACAGTTTGGGAATGGGGTCACAGCACAAGGGGCTCGCTGCAGCCCCAGCCAGGCCACCTGGCTCTCAGAAGCACTGTCACACACCTCCAAACCCAAACCACCAGCCCAGCTTTTGGTTGACCTGCCATTAAGCAGAGATTATCACTGTTGACCCCTTCATCTAAGTAACTATGGCCCACCAACGGTGTGGTCCTGCTGTATTTCTACAGCCATGCAGGACTGGCAATCACCATGCTCGACAGCAGGCTGATAGCTCCTGCCAGCCAGTTTCATGGCCTGGATGAGATGCTTAGTGCAAACTGTTTGCAACGCTGACCCCAGCAGGATCCCACTTTGGCAGAGACAGAGGAGCAGGACACACAATCAAATGTACTCCACTTCCAGCAGCTTCAGAAGTTACTATCCATGGGCTGAGCTGCTGCAGCTGGTCAGGGCAGGACACAAGCAGAAGCTTGTGTGATGTAGCCAAACCTGAAAGGCATTCTCAACCGAGCACTTGTACTCACAGAGCTCCTGCTCCATCCAATCGTTGGCAAATTTTACATCCTGGCCAGACTGCCCATCACGGTGCAGTGGTGTCACTTGGGTCGCTTCCCAAGGGACACAACAGTCCCAGCACTCTCTGGAGGGGAAGGCCCCAGCCAAAGAACAGTGCCTGAGTTCCCAGGATCACAAAAACTAAACGAAGCCTGCACCCTTGGGGCAACTTGATGGTCAAGCCTGCTCTACCGCACGCAGCGCTTGGGGATGGGGACCTTAGCACTGCTCAGGGATGGGGACTTTAGCATCGACTCCCCCCCAGACTCCTGCTGAGACTGCAGGCAAGCCTCCATCTGCAATCTGCAAGATATGCAGAAGGTCACACGCCTGCTCGCGCAGGGCCAGGCGACGGGCATCGCTAACAGCCAGCACATCTTCGGGATGATGTTCGCAGTGCATGCCACTGTGATTAGATAACGGAGCTGAGCAAACGCTTCACCGATAAGAATGACTACCCCCCCGCTGTGCAGGCAGGGGAGCTGAAACAAAGAGCAGTAAAAAGATCATAGATTGGGTTGGGTGACTGCTGGCTCAGCTCGGAGATGGGGCTCGTTAAAAGTCCTGTACCAAATCCCATGAAAAAGCTGCCCCCAGAGATGGGAGGTGACGGCAGCGAGCATGTGAGGTGCTCCTTTGCAAAGCCAGATGTTCAGATCCAGCTTACTCAGATGTTCCTCTCACCACACATGGTGTCCAGCCAACACGGCTGCCTGCAGGCAGGGAGAAAGCCAAGCCGCATCGCTTCTGCCCTGAAAAACCTGGAGTGCTCAGGCCCTCGGTGTAGGTGAGAAGTAATCGGTCCAACACTACACAAAACCTCTCCAGTATGTTTAAATTAGTGGGCTTAAAACTCATAAGCCAATACCTTCTACGTGGCAAACAAAGGAACCAGATGGATGGACAACGTGGGTGCAGGTACCACAGTGGAGCACAGGTCTCCCAGCTAGCTAACCTCTAGCTGCTCTTGTGGTTGCAGAGAAGCTTTTGAGATGCCGAGGGAGGAGGTATTTATGACGTGTCTTAGAAGACATAGAGGTCTTCTAACCCGCTCCTCCTGGAAGACACTGCTGAGAAAAGAACGGAGATGACAAAGGGATGTAAAGTGAGGGAAAGAAGCTGTTTCAGTTTGGAGGTGAAGGCAGAATAGAGCTTGTTTGCCTTCCCCAGTTTAACACAAATATCCTAGCAAGCAGGAAGGGGACTGGTAATGACACAAAAAACCCTTCACTCAAGGAAACTCCCACAGCAGAGCTTCAGCAGGGGAAGTTTTAACCATTACGACTGTCACAAGCCACGCTCTCACCTTCCAAGGCACCTCAGGAGCTAGCTCCCCCTTTCCCAGGCCTCACCCGCTGCGAGGGACCGCATCCTGCTCCTATGGGGTGGTAGAGCAGGAGGGGGACCCGCTGGTGCAGGAGCCACCCTGCACCCCCAAAGGATCCAAATCTGAAGTTTGTTTATCTTTGAAATCCATTTCTGGCTTGCTCACTTCTCAAGAGCTCCAAGCCCCTCAGCTTATTCAGATGGCCTCAAAAAAAAAAAAAAAAAAAAAAAAAAAAAAAAAGCCATGCCTCAGTGGACTAACAAAAGAGGCAGGTAGTTGGAAAGGATGAGGCGAGTACAAACCACCCTTCAGAGTCACTTTGTATTAATATTTTACAGTTCTTGCCTTTTCTTTTACATAGGCAATGGCTTTTCTCCACCTCCACAGGACTGAGCTCATTTCACTGAAAGCAAGAATGCAACCAGGGTTTTTTCGAGGTGTTCCCCCCCCTCCCTCTCCCCTATAAAACAAACATCTGCTCCAAATTTTCAGCTCGCTCTCTGAACAAACTCTCTGAATTTTCTGACGTGTTTCAAGGCAAACAGATCAATTAGAAGCTGGCCTATAACCCCCCAGCATGTGAAGTTTTGAATGCAAGACCCTTTTATATTAAAAAAAGAATTACGTAACACAGGAAGTTTAAAAAAATTAAAAAAATGCATAAAAGACAACTGACTCGAGGGATTAGCTCTACTTTGCTTTGGGTGATTAACAAAAGAATAGAAAATTATTAGAACTCTTCCCTTCGTAACAGCCAGGCCCTCTGCAGAGTTGATTAGCAAGAAAGCAAGGCATTGGTAATTAGAGCTGGCTGAAACCCTTTTGGATAAAAACTATTAATTGGAAAAAAAAAAAAAAGAAAAAAAAAAAAAAGACCTTTTTTTGCACGAACCAGGCTTGCACTTTGCACAGTTTCAGTTTTGAAAAAGTACAGGAGAAAGAGGTGACCGCTTCTCAAAGCAAAAGGCTTCCCACACAGACACGTTTGCCCTCTCTTCCCTGTTCCTCAGCCGATTCTGCTCATCGAGAGCCACGGCCCTTTGGAGCGAGCTGAAGAGCTTAACAAAGAGCGGAAGATGGGTCCCTTCCAACAGAAGAGGTTCTTCATCTGGGAGCCCAGCTGGCTGGAGCCCCTGCTCTGCCCGCTGCTGAGTCAGAGCTGCTCACGGAGGGGAGGAGTGGGGGACACACACGCTGACAATTAACACACAAGGTCACTCTTTATGCAACGCTCACAAAGAGCTACACAAGGGTCACAAAGCAAGGGGACGAAGAAGAGGGCTGTCACACCGGCAAGGGCTCCCCCCTCCTTTCAGCACCAACATACCACGACCCCAACACCTCCCGGCTCACGGGCAGCACGAAGGCAAGGCTAGGCAGTTTGACAGTGGCCAACAAGGGAAGGCAAGGCTAGGCAGTTTGACAGTGGCCAACAAGGGAAGGCAAGGCTAGGCAGTTTGACAGTGGCCAACAAGGCTTGGCTGGTTGCCTCTACATCTATAGCATGTGTGGCGATGCCACCCAACCCATCAAACACAAGCTACTCCCCAGTCAGCATCCCTCCGGTCCAATCTCACCATTGTTAAAAGCGCTGTTCAACACTAAGGGCTTTGTCCTTACGTGCCAAAAGCTCCTTCCAGAGCCTAGCTCAGATCCTGCTCGCTTCAGTAAGTAACTTGAAATAAAAGATGTCCCATCACCTCTGAGCACAAGCAGCGTGGCCACTGGAGCTGGCAGCCACACACCCGTTCGCTCAGGGAGAAGCTGTCAGACTGATGGCACACCGCTGCTGAGGCATCAAAGGCATGAAGGATGGGGGTTTCCCTGGATTTTTCCTCCAGGCGTGCTCCTCTCCAGCGGTGGGGTGACCTGAAGCCTGCTCAGGTTCTGCTCCCCGGTAAGCTCCAGGTTAGCATGCACCAGAAAGCCAAGCACCACCAAAATGTTTGCCTTCACCTTCGTGAAAAGCTACAACTGGTTGACTATTGCAACCACCCAGAGTTCAGAGAAGATCTGAAGTACTGACAAGCACCCACAGATCCTGGGGAGGCAGCAGCTCCATGACACCACCCACAGTGATGCTGAAGCTCTGAAACGAGCGGCACCATGCCAAGGAACGATGACTGTGACTGTGCCCAGAAGCCCTCTCCTCCCAGCACACCGCAGCTTTAGCCCACATGCCTTGAGGTGACCTGGAAAAGAGCCAGCTTACCCTCTGTCCCCTCGTGCACTGCCTACCACACAGCAGGAGGCTTCCCGAGCTGCAGCCACAGGGGCTGTGCTCTACCCAACAGAGTCAGGTCACCCAGCGCTGCCCACCCCTCCTTGGGACAAATACACATCTCGTTTCTGCAAAACCCTCCAGGTACAGAGAAAGAAGCACAGATGCTTCATGCTAGGGTGGCGTTCATGGAGACAGATATCTCTCCAAGACATGGCCATCTACACAAATGTGCCGTGAGTCTGAGACCTCCATATGTAATATATCATGGATGCCCACCTGTTCTGAAATGGATAAAAACCCAGGATCATTCCTACTTAGGCAACTAACTTCTGTCCAGGGGGTTCTGAAGCTCCTTGCTGGTCTCCAAATCTCAACAAATACAAGAACATCCATTACCAACTCATGAACAGAGCAGTCTTTGACCTGTAGACCCCCAGATGCTGTCCGGTAGAGATGCCGTTCCATGTGACGGAACAGCTCACCTCCTGACAGCTGGCTGCTCTCCTCTGCTTATGGCCTCACTCATATTGCAAGTTAGGGCCAAACCAGTACCACCACAAAAAGCAAACCCCAGTCTTCCTGCCAGCCCCAACCTCCTACTCCCCACACCAGCATGGCTTGTTTTCGTGGGGAGAACTGGGTCAGCCATTGCTCACGGTTAAAATTACCCTCCACTGAAAGTGATTAGCTTGACTCCAGATCACTTCCCCCTCTGGTTCCTACCACAGCCATGTGAACTCTGTGCAAGTAAAGGCTGGACTTCAAGGAGGGGATGAGCCAGAAGAGGAATACATCAGTGTATTTGCCACATGAAGTGGAGCTGTCACACACCTGGGTTTTCCCAGGCATCCTTTTTCCACCCAGAAAGCACATCCAGATAAAAATAGGGAAGTTGGCCAACAATCTAGTATTGCTGGCCATTGATCGCACGGCTTTGCCTCGCCTGCCTAGATATGCCGTCATTATTTGTGTACACAAACAGATATTTCCACCTGGAGCTCCCACGCTTCTGTCCAGGAAGTGTTAAAGCAAAGCTCTACTTTGCAGCCCTGAGAAGGGAGAAGGGCGAGAGAACGGGTGCTGCTCAGGGTGACGGGTGACACCAGAAGAGGGGACTGAGGACAGGGTGAGATGCTCGGGTGCAGAGAGGAGACCATGGGGAAAGCATCCAGCATCAGTGAGATGGGGCTAAAGATACGGCAGCTCTTCAGGCTCATGTCCTCTCTCTCCAGCATGGCCCATCTTGCCTTCGGGAGGGCTGCACGCACTGCGGGAACATCACACGGGTTGGGGAGGCACATGCTGGGGAACACAGAGCCCACGGCCACCAGCCAGCCAACTCACCTGCGGCGCAGCAGAAGAGCCCCAAATAATTTTCCACTGTGACGTTTAAAGGAACACGAGGGAACTGGCTGTCCCATGTTCCCCAACTCTTGCTTTTCTTTTGCTAGAAACCTATAGATTTTCTTATTTTTACAATTTGATCACCTCGGTCCCTGGGACACGTTCTCTGCTTTTACTGATCTGCTCTCGGCTGTCCGCACAGCACAAGAAGTCCTTGCAGCCACGACATTATCATCATCATTACTGCCACAATCCTGGTACAGAAGTTAAAGTTCTCTAAATTTCCCTGAAGTTAAGGTCCCAGCCTTACGAGAACTGCAGCACATGCTTAGGTCTGCCCGCAGGAACAATCGCCCGCGTAGACATTGGTGGGGACCTCCGTCCCACCACGGACCATGGACCCACATGGTCTGTAAGACACTGCCAGAAGCCAGCACCTCACCAGCAAAACAGATAGGTGCTTTGCCTTAGTTTAAGAACAACTTAAACCCAGGGCTGCCTCTCCTCCCTTTCCCACCACCTCAAAGCTCCTAGAAACTACCCTGGGAAAGGTAGAGGGGAGCTTCACGTCCTGGTGATGCTAACGGAGCCCAGGGCTCCTTCCAGATCTGCCTAGAGACGCCGCTGGGTGGAAGCTAGAGGACTCCAAGGGCCTTAAGGCAGACCAAAGCCCCAAACGGGAAGCACCAGCATTCTGTGATCATGCCACAGAGACACGACCATCATCACCACCTCCTTTCTTGATTGGAGCCCTTTCACGATACTAAAAGCATCCAACCTTTCCACCCTGGGCCAGCAGCACTTGCCAGGAGAGACGACAACCCCTCCGCTGCCTCGCTGCACCCCAGTCGCACCCCTCAACGCAGGGAAGGCCGGTACTAACGTGCCGCCGCACCAAGGCCAGCGCCAGGACTTAACGTCACATCGGCCTTCGTGCGCGTCCCCTCTTCCTCGCCTCCAGCATCGAGCAGAGACACTGTCCTCGTGCTGGTGCGCATGGGGGCGGGAAAGGTAATTTAAGAGAAACAGCAGTAACCTAGGAAACCAACGCCGAGGTTAAAAGTTTCCCAGCGCGGGGCCTCCCTACCCTCTCCCCCTTCCCACCCATCTTTGTGGTTTGCCACTCACATTTCTTACGCATCTTTTCCCCTGCCCTCCTCGTGCTAGAAGTCCACATCACGCGCGGGAAACCGAAGCCAGCAGGCTGCTCTGCCCGTAACTGCACCCACCGCTGCAAAGAGGGTGCGCAGGACCCGGCCCTACGCTGACCGTGCTCCACCTGACCCTGTGCCATCGTCCTTGGGCAGATGCGCAAAGGGGACAAGGGAAGAGCGGGGACTTACACGGCAATATTTCGGGTTGCTTTTTCTGCTTTTTGCCCTTTCTTCTCATCTGTTGCTCCGAGACGCAACCCCCAAAGGGCTCAGACTAATGCTGCCTCCTTTTGAGGCTCCCTACGGCTCTTAGGCGCTGTTAGCCAAGGTACCACCCGGGAAAAGGCACCTAGTTTATCCCAGGGGAAGTTTGATGCCGAAGAGGGATGCCGAAAGTTGGGAGGCGGCGCTGGGGGTGGGGGCGGCCATGGCGGTACCCGGCCCGCGCATCCCCCGCCGCAGCCGGTTACCGTGCGGCCGGAGGCGGCCCCGGCCAGGGAAACCTGACCCCTTCTCCGCCACCCCGAGCTGACGCCGGGCCCAGAGAGGCTGGGGCTTATTTATCTTTATATATATTTTTTTTTTTTTTAAAACCTTCCTCCTCCCCACCGAGGCTCACGCCGCTTTCCGAGCCGGCGAACGGCGGCTCCCCGGGACGGCTGCGGCCGGGGCCGCCCCGCACCCATCGCCCCGAGGGATCCGGAGCCCTTTTCCTCCCCTTCCTGCCCGGGTTTCCCGGCCGTCCCCGTACCCCCCCCCCCCCCCCCGCCTCCCCGGCACTCACCGGCTCCCTCGATCTTCTCGGAGCCGCGGCTCCAGGTGACCTGCCGCGTCTCCAGCTTCACCTGGAAAGTTTTCCGTTCGGGTCGCTGCGACTTTTTAGAGTAGAAGAGGGTCATGACGGTGCCCACCTCCAGGCTGCGGCAGAGGTGCGCTGCCTCCGCCTCGCTGGGCGCCCCGGGGCCGCTGCCCGGCCCGGCCGCCATCAGCGCCGCGAACAAAGGGGAGCGGGAGCGCCCGGAGCGCCGCCGCCGCCGCCGCCGCCGCGCTCAGCGCCGCCCGCCGCGCCCCATGCCCGCCCGCCCGCCGCCGGCTGCGGGGAGGGGGGGGAAGGAGGAGGAGGAGGAGCGAGGAAGGAGGAGGAGGAGGAGGAGGGAAGGGAGGGGGGCGGCGGCGGCGCGGGGCGGGGCGCGGCCCCTCGCGGTGGGACGGGCGGGGGAGACGCTGGGGCCCGGCTGGGGGGTGCGCACGGCCCCCCCCCGGCACCCCCCGGCACCCCCCGGCCCGGCCCGGCCCGGGTGATGGGGAGGGGAGCGCAGCTCGCGCTCTGCCGGCTTGTGGGGTCTCGGGGTGCTGCGCGCACCCCCGCGGCGTGACACGCGTGGGGGGGGGGGGGTGGACCCCTGGCGCGGTGCAGCGCTGTAGGGGAGGGAGGGGGGGGGGGCGTGCGGCGGCGGGCATCCCGCAGCGCCTGTGGGGGTCTCCGTGCCGCACACCCCGCAGCTAGGCCCGGGGTACCGGGGGTGCCCCGCACCCCACGGGCACGGCACGCATAGGTGTCCGGTGTGCCACGCACAGGACAGCACGGGGCCCCGGCAGGCCCCGCAGCAGAGTTTGCGTGGGGGCCTGGGTGTGCAACACACCCCGCGGCGTGGCACGGGTGGGGGGGTCCCCCGGCGCCGCATCCCGTGGGCCGTCACCCCGGCGCACAGGTCCCCCCCCGAGCCTCTCGCCACTGCCCCCCGCCTCGTGTCCGCCGTGGGGGCTGTGCGGGGCGAGCGGGAACACGCAGGGACACGGGCGTGAGCGGGGGGGGGGGGGGGGCACGGGCCGGGCTGGCAGCTGTCCCCGGGAGCCACTCTTCCCCCGGGGACATCCCCAGCCCCGCCGCCCTGGGACGGGCCAAGCGGGGTGGCTTTTCCCGGAGACGGTCCCCTCCGCCTGGCTGCCGCTGGCACCGTGGCGGGGCTCCTCGCCGGAGCCAGGCCTGCGGCTGCCGCAGCTTCCCTCCCGGTAAATCACGGCCGGACCTGCGCCGGGCGGGGTCTGCAGGGTGGCCGGCAGCATCCCGTCCCCGGGGAGGGGGGTGTAGGGAGCCGGGGGTCCCAGGAGACTCTCCGGCCCTGGCGGGAGACCGCACAAAAGCAGGGTTAGCCAGGGGATAAGCCAGGGAATTAGGAAGTGTTTCAGGGCGGTTTGCTCCATTCATGAGGTTAAAGCCTGCGATTTCCCTTTCTGCACCGCTGCCCTTCCTCCCCGTGCCCTCCTCCCCATCGGGGCACCCCGGGGCGGGCTGGGCGCTCAGGCTGCCCTGCGCTGGGGACAGTGTCCGGGGTCCGGTGCAAACACCGAGGTGCGGTGGCGGGTGCATCTCCCACACCGGCAAGGCGATGCTGGCCAGGGGCTGGGCTGCCCAAGGGTGAGCAGGAGAGCAGTGAAAGGGAGAGCTTGGAGGGGATGTTCCCCAGTATATGAACGCATAGGTCTATGTATATACGCATACCTATACAATATATACACACACATACATACACACGTCTGTTTGCAGGCCCACGGCAAGGCAGCATGCAGCCGAGCAGCCCTTATTTCCCCCTCCAGCTCCGGGGTGGGTCTGGAAGGGGCATCACCAAGCGCACCACAAATGCGAGCAGCTCCCTCTGTCCTACCGCTTCACCCGCCTTCAAAGGGACACGCACGCGCACACGCACACACGCGTGCACACACAGGTGCAAACCCACAAGCAGCCCTATGAGGTTCGTGGTCATTTAGGATCCTACCCAGCGCCCGGGCATCCAAAAGGCAAGGGCGAGCGCACTGGGCTAAGAACATAAACCTGCCTTTATAAAAACGCCCGGCGTATGACAGCACCCTAAGGGGTGACAGGACGCTGGGGGTGGGCTCAGCTAAGGCAGAGCTGCTGGGAGCCTGCCGGTGGGAGCCCCGGGGTGCCGGCCGCACAGGACCCTCTGCCCCACTCCTCCTGGGTGAGCCACCGCCGCTGGGGAAGTCACTCCTTGCTTGTGTAACGGCCTCGCTCAGGACCGGCAGGAAGCAGCCGGCTCCCAGTGGTCTTAAAATAGCTGAGCATTATGGGCACACCCTTGTTTTTGAGGGCAAAACCTGAGAAGGGAGAGTGGCCACTGAAGAAGCCAAACAGGTAACTCCCTCACTCCCAAACGCTGCCCGTTCACCCGGATGGAGAGCACCCGTCACTGCGTCTCTCCAGCCCCGGAGCCCTGGGTGGCTGGGGCTGGCACGTGGCGGCGGTGGTTTGCAATCAGGTGTCTGTGATGGATAATTTTTCTTCTCTGAGTTTGGCTGATCACTTTTTAGCCTTGCATTAAATTCTCCACGTCCACAGTGCCGCACGCGGAGGAATTTCAGAGTTTCATTTGACAGCATGTGAAGCCGCTTTTGTCTGTCTGCTGCTGACCAGCCTCGTTCGGTGGTCCCGGCTCCTGCACCGGCCAGGCTGTGGGCAATCGCTCCCGGCCCCTCAGGGCAGCAGAAACTTCCATCATATTCCTGCTATCCTGTCCCGCTCTACCCTGCCTGGGCTTTGGTCCGCAGTGGGTCAGACTCATTTTGCTTTTGAAGTAATTCCCTGGATTGTGTTCATCATACGACTGTGGAGGGTGGGGGGCTCTGCAAGTCTCCCCTTGCAAACACCTCCAGGAAAAGGGTTTTTTCCCCCTCTGAGTGCCCCCAGCACCTTCCCCCTTTGCAGTCCTGAAGCGTGGGGTGCTGACCCCCCAAGTATCCTGCAGGATTCATGGAGCAGCTACATCCTCTGCCCAGGAACAAACAGCAGGCTAACGGCCAGGTGACCTCCGGCTTAAGGACAGCCCCTGGCCTTGCTCAAGGGCTGGGGAGCAAAATCCAGGGAAACAAAACCCTCAGGCCACCCCACGGGCGAGTGCGGGGAGTCCCTGCAGCCCAGCATCCCTCTGATGCCAGTGTCTGGGAATGGAGGGGTCCCTCTCCCACCCTGGGAACTGCGCATTGAGAGGAGGTGCCCGATCCTTATCCAAGCAAGCGGTACTCGGCACCTTGCAATCCCCAGGAGAGATGCACCACTCCGGGTTATTTATTCATCCCCGTCTGTTCTGCACTGCCTGGGTGGGTAAATGAGAATCCAGCCCGTGGGCTGAGAAAATCACCATCGGGGAAGAGCTTCACCCACCCCTGCAGCGAGCAGGATCTGGAAAACCCACAGGGAACACAGTGCTGAGCTACCTCCCGCCCCGGGGTGGTGTTAGCAGACACAGAACAGCGCAAGGCGTTTTTTTGCCAGCAATGGAAAGCAGACCCGCCTGGGGCCACAGAGCTGCTGCGGATGCTGGCGTGGTGCCTGCTGCGTGTGCTCACCGAGGGGCTGAGACGAAGCCGTGCCCGCAGGCAGGGCTGCCTCCCCCTGGCATCCTCCTGCCCCTTCCAGGCATTGCAAGATCCCTCTGGATTATAAACCAGCACCTGATGGGAAACTCGCTGCAGCTCCAGGTTCCCTGTCCCCACTCCCTGGTGTTCCTAGGGGAGCACACGCTTTTTGAATATCCTGAATTCACCTGGTTTCAATTTCCAACCCCTGAATCCTGTAAGACTTCAAGGGGGATGGGGCTGCATCCAGCCGGGTATGCAGCCTCCTCTTGGCCGTCAGGCCCTGTCCATGGCTTACAACACACACGATCGGGTTTCAACCTAAATTTTGCCCCCTCCACTGGTCGTGTCACCGCTGCCTCAGTTTCCCTCGCTGCCAACAAACAAGCCTTACTGCAGGGCAGGCAATCCACACCAGGGTGGTGACTCTGGGGCGGGCGAGGACCAGGCGCTGCGGTGGTGGGATGCAAAACGGGATGCGGCACGTTTCGCGGCCATCTCTCTGTTCGCACAGTGAGTCAACAGGATCTGGGAATTCTCCACTGAAAGCGCGGGATGTGCGGTCCTGACCCTGCTGTGCCACAGGCAAAAACACAGATTAAATCCTCCTCAGCTCCCTGCCTGAGACAGAGCTAGAGAGGGAGCGCCCATGCTCCCCAGCGTTCAGAGGGAGCCAAGTGCCTTTTCAAGGGCTGGTTTTGCACCAGAATACTCCTCCCTTCCACTGACGGAGAGGCACAGCACGCTCCAGCCTGGGACATCAGGCTGGCCTCGCACCTCCAAAGCAGAGCACGGCCCGAGAGGCACGACCCCCAGCCTGGCCCGGGGCACCCCATCATGCCCAGGGAGAAGGCGAATCTGCCGGCAGCGATGCCGGGGTGGGGGGTTCCCCTCTGCGGGAGCATGTTCCTCCCCGCTGCGTTGAACAGGGCAGGGGGAGAAGCGCATTTCCCTGCTCAGCAGCGTAGGGTATGGGAATTTAATTCGGCCAGGTCTGAACGCAGGGAGGGAGGGCTGTATAAATAGAAAGCATATTTTTACAGGCTGCATTGTTCCAGGCACGGGCAGGTCAGGAGCACAATGAGCCCCTTTCCCTCTCCGCTGGCATTTTCTCCGCTGCACCTTGGAAAGGCCCCAGAGAGTAAACGGTAACTCCTGCCAAACTGCGAGTTTTTGCAGCCACAACAAAGCGCCTGAAAATATCGCAGCAGGCAGCAGGAAGCCCTGCTCAGGGCTGGCTGCTGAGAGGCTCCTGTGGCTGGCTGAGCCCGACCCCGCAGCCACCCTCGTGGAGTTTGGGAGCCCAGCCAAGCGCTGCCCCAGCATCGGGGTGACTGGGAGGCACTTGCAGAGGAGCCAGGGCCTGTGTCTACTCCAGGCTCCCCACGGACACTGGGCCCTGGGCTGCTCTCCAGTGCCAGGGAGATGGATACATCCATCAACCTCACCATCCATGTCCCTGCCCAGCCTCCTGCCCTTCCCAGCCACCAGGGCAAGGAGAGGGTGCTGCTTTCACTCCACCCTCCTCCCTGCGGAGGGCTGCGGGCTAATAAAAAGCAGCGGAGAAACCACACCAGGAAGAGCAGCTTGGGTCTCACCACATCCCACTGCTCTTGCTCCCCACTGCACCAGACAGGGGTTTTCTTGGGATCGGGTGAGCAGACAGCCCATGGGAGGCAAAGCAAACCAATGCTGAGGTGCGCTTGCATGGAAACCCAGTGACCACTGGTCAGGTAAGGGTGAAGCAGGAAGGATCAGAGCAAGGCAGTGACAGGCCACATCCTTCCCAGCTGGGAGGAACACAGAACCCCTGTTCCCCATCAGCACTGAGCACTGCCAGCTCCATCATCTCTCCAGCAGGAGCCAAGGATCCTAAGCTTTGTACGGCACAGGGGAGACCAGCCCCTGCCCTCAACCCCCCCACCCCCTAAGCTCCTTGTGCTGAGCAGCGCTTGGGCACCCAAGAGCAGCCCCTCTTCCCCACAGCACCCTCTGCACACAGCTCCAGCACCAGCAACCCCATCCCGGCCTCAGCTCTTCTCTTCTCCACAGCCACCCCTGCTGCGCTAGCTCGAGCACTGGGCTGCGATTAACCTGCTTTCGGCTGGAGTGGGGACATGGGAAAAGGTTTCCTGTCTCCTGAGCGCACACTGCAGCCTGGGCACTGAAGATCAATGCAGAGAATGTTTCCATCAGCAACACGGAGTAAAGGAAAACCCAAACACTCACGATGGCCTTCTCCATGCTTTCTGGCACACCTGGCTGCAGCATGTCCTGGCTCTCCGCGAAAGCAGCCTCTTTGAAGGAACATGAGCTGAAAATCACCTTGCCACAGGGACTACCCTGAACAAGCACCATCCCACTCCCTCTTCCTGCCAGAGGTCAGCCTGGCTGTGCCCCTGGCTCCTGCTGCCTCAGGTCACTTCCCATTGCACTAAAGCAACGGCCTGCACTTCCAAGAACGCTTGAAGGGACCCCAAATACAGACACTAAGCCACATTCCTGATGTTCCCACTAACTCACAATGCAGCCAAGGCATCCCAGAAAGGATCTTTACCCACTATCTGCAGCCACTCCTCAGAGTGAGGGCAGGCTCCTAGGCTTGCTGTGCAGGCTGCACATGGACAGGGCTTCAGGAGGGACCAAGCAGCTTATTAAAGGGGAATAAAAGCCTCCAGGCAATTCGTGCTGGGGTTGGGAACAGGAACCGTGCAGCTCCAAAGAGCCTGGAGGGTCAGGCTGCTGCTATTTAAGTGCATTATTCAAGGCAGTTTCCCCTGCAGGTGCACAAACCAACCCAGACAAGCACACTGCCATTGGGGGAGCACAGATGAGGGATCTAGGAACCAGGTGAGCCAATGGACCACCTCAAGCCCCAGCATTAACATGAGCTCATGAGCAAGCAGCAGGGTCGCAGGCTGGTGGGACAGCCTGGTCAGCCCTCTGTGCCCCTACCAGGGCTCCAAAACACCCCATGCTGTGTTGCTGTATGACCAACTTCTCCACCCATTGAGGGTCTGGCTACATGACCATACAGACCTACCACAGGCCAAAGAGCCATCATGACTCAACACAATCAAGCAGCAGTGAGTTACTCAAAACATTAGGGCAAGCTGTGGAAAGCCTTATCCCTTCCAAAAGCCAGCCATGGCCAGGTGCTTCATTTCAGATCACTGGCATCACGATGAACCCAGCACATGCTCTCAACTCACCCCTGATGAAGGCACAACTGCTGCATCAATCCCAACCCACCTAGACCTTGCCATGGCTACCACATCCTCTTTGCAGCCCTGTTCAAATGAAAAAGGCTCAAGCATCTTGCTATGGAGGCAGTACCTGCTGTACGGGGGCTGCAGAAACAATGTGGTGCCAGGCCCACCATCTCCCCCCCAGATAAGGGACCTAGGGGACCTCATGGCGCAGGGCCAGAGGTGAAAGAACACAGAGACACCAACACTCAGTTAAGTTGTAGGAATTTATTTTAAATAACCTACAGTTGGATTAAAAGGGAATTCATGATAAAAATAGAAGATACTTGTTGAGGAAAGGCTGCAGGAAATGGTCTTCGCACACACACTACGCTAACAATGCCTCTAAGACTAATGATTATAGCAAAAAAAGGTTTCACATTAAAATTCTGCTTTTTAATTTTTTAAAATTTTTTTACACAATTACAAAAGAAAAAATAAAAGCCCTAAAATCTTGATTATTTTCCTTTTTGGACCAATGCTCATTTCCCTCGAAATTTATTGACCTGTGAAACTTCTTTTTACACAATAAAATCTTTCAAGTAAAAGAGGGGGAGTGGGGCTTAGAAAAAAAGGGGTGGAAAGGTAAAACAGTCTGACAAACCTAAAAAGTAGATATTCTTGAAGTCTACAGAGCATGTTCAGAACAAAGGGTGATGGGAATGTCATTTGTTGCCAATTTCACTTGTCCTCAAATTCCACACGCATCTCCCCATCACGCGGCTCCCTTCCCCCACCCGCTCCCCAAATCTACGCGATCTTTAAGATCAAGAAGAAAAAAAAACCTGTTTAAATATTTTAAAATAATTAAAAGAAATAAAAATTCACATTTAAAAAAGGAACACTCAAGTCAGGAGGCTGACTTCCCATCACGCTTTGCTCTGAATGAATGTGGTGGATATTTGTAATTCATGTTCTAATGCCATGACTGTTTCAAGTGACAAATTGAAAAAGATTGGGTATTTCCATGTCTATAGTGACAGCTGTAACAGGTGCGTTGGGTTTCTTAAATTTTGTTTATTTGTTAAATTCTGAAATGGGGCAGGAGGGGGAGGGAAAGGGCAGGGATTAAGGAGTCCATTTTCTATTAAAATATAGAAGTTATTGCAAAACCCTAACTGTAAAAACGCACCAATATAATTGGATTTTGTATACAGTAGCTAAAGATTCCCACGCTCTCAGTGTGATGGTGAATTTGCCTGGCGGAAGGTTGACAAATCCCCCATCCACTTGCCCTGCCTCAAGAAAAAAAAAAACCACACAAACCAGACAGCTAGAATTTGGATCTCTGAAACATTTTTAAATAAGTTGTCCATAGGACAACTGGCTCAGCTCCTTTAGGATATTTCCAGGTTATGCTTTCTGCAAGATGTTGGCTGTTTTATCTGATGCTCACTTGCCCCTTTCCTCCTCCTTCCCCAGCATCCAAGGACAAGTAAGGCTCACAGTTTATCAATCTCCCTAAAAACCAGGCTACTCCCCCTTTTTTTCCCATAAAATTCAGCTCATTAAAAACAAGTTAAAACTCATAGTCTTCCTCTGCCATGTCGATAGCCCAGGCAAATTTCTCTCGCTGGGTTTTGTTATAAATCTTCTCTATAGGAATTCCCCACTTCTTACACCTGCAGAAGAGGAGACGCTGTTAGAGTCAACACAGCACAGGCACTCAACAACCCCTCACTGTGCAGCAGAACTGCCCTGCTCTCCCCCCCAGCACCTTCCTAAGCTCTGCCCCATTCCAAGACACGCCACCCAGCTGAGCACAACCAGCCTCCTGGTGTTAGACCCTGCAGGTTCTCTGACCCATCACCTCCCAGCACACTGCTCACTTTGGCTGGCATGTTGCACTTGTCTCAAGGGACTCTTTTATAACTTCCTGAAACCATTTGAAGACACAAGGGAAGGCCACAGACAGACTTCTCTGGCATCCCTTGTCTGCTAACTGGGGGGACAAGACAGAAGCGAAGGGGTGGTTCCTTCCAGCACACCCCAGGCAGATGCTTACCAAGCAACAGAGATCCTGGGATCCAGATAGTTGAGTTTGGAGGTGCCCAAAGCAATCTGCTTGTTCTCCTCCCTATCTGTAGCCTGAACCTCCAGCTTCATCAGTTGCTCCTCAATCCTCTGCACAGCTTTCTTCTTGCTCTCCACCGTCCTGGGGTGGGAAAGAATCAAAGCATTTAATTCCTAATGCCCTGCTAGGCTTGAGATGGCAGCACTGTAGGAACCCAAAGGGACTCTGCTCAAGGTAAGCAATGCCACCAGCCACAAAGGGCAGCTGTGTCACCACAGATGGTGACACGAAACACTCAGCACATGCAATTAAGAACTGACATTTTCCGAGAGGCAGAGCAGAAATCTTAAGCAGCAGTTTTGTTTTAAAGGGTTGGAAGCGACAGCCTGAACTGTACTGATGCTACACCCACTTTAAAACCAGCCCATCTATCCCTCTGTAATAGTCATGCTGTGATTGTGCTTTCAGAGCTCCCTTAACTCAGTACCCCTGTGGCTATTCTGCAGAACCCACACAGAGTCTGAGTACATTGTCTGCACTGTGGGCTTCCAACAGAGCACAGCAGAACCCAGAAAAGTGCATGTGCAATTGTGTAACTCCTGGCTCCTCATTCAGATGGCAATGTCGCGCACTGGATCCATTACTCTGCTTGGTGCTGGGCAGCAGCGTGGTTGAGCACTGGCTGGTGCTCGGCTCAGAGGGCTAAGAGACACAGTAGAGACTAATACTAGTGACCATATCAGGAACTGCAGTGTCAGACCACCAAGGTCCTCAACTTGAAGGCTATTTCTTCATGCATAGAATAAAGAAGGGACAAGAAAGCCTAAGGAAGTTTTCCCAGATCACAGGCTGGGGAAACAGAATACAGGGTGAAGGGCCCATTTGGAGCCGAGAGTACTGGGAGCATTGCATAGCCTAGTAACATCAGCCTTACTTTTTAGACTTCTCATCTCTCCGGACCTTGGCATCAGCTTTGGCGCTTTTCAGTTCTCTCCTGGCATCAGCTAACTGCTCCTTCTTGGCATCGATCTAGGAGAGGCAAAACCAGACGGCAGCACTGTGAACAAGCTGCTGACAACTGTGGCAGTCACCCCTGGGTAGCATAACCCAGGGAGTGAGTTTGTGACCACATTCAGAATCTACCAGTGGTCAGACCCACTTCTGCAGAACAATTAGGCCATTGGCCTTTCGGTTTGCTGCAAAGCCTACTGTGGTGAAATATTCACCCCAGAAAACAGGGCCCCACTCATTTCCCAAGACAAGGTGGTGCTGGGAGCTTTCTCATACACCTACTACCAAGCAGGCAAAGAATTGGTTTGGCCTGGTACTGGCCAACAGCCCTCCAGGCAGCTTGTCTGCCTCCAACTGCATCCTGTCAGTACCACTATCTAATGGAAACACGATAGGATGAACCCTGTTCCCTCAGCAGGAATCAGTTCTTGCCCCAAATCCTAAAGGCTGAAAGCTGTTAAGGCTTCAGGCAGTTCTTCTCCAGTAAGTTTAGGATTCAGGGAGTTTTAGCATTTTGCAGCCCCTGTTCAACCATTCCCCTTAAACATCCCCCAAGCTCTAAGATCTAGGGTGAAGGCAGCCATGTTAGGTGTTACAGAAGCAGGGGACACTGCAGTGCCAAACCAGAAGTCCTTATTTTGAAGGTTATTCTAAAGCCAGACCAGGAACAGACCTAACCCCTTTGGACCTCATGGCCTTCACCAGAAACAATCTGCAAAGGAAGAGGTCAAGTCAGAGGGGCTTAATGTACCATGTACACAGCCTGCACTGACAGTGGCCTGGGATTCACACAACATGAGTGGATGCCCACTCCGGGTTCTTTAGGGGACACAAAACCAGAGCTAGAGACTGCTGCTGTGAAGTTTCAATGGCAGCAGAAAACATAGCTATGGGATGAAAGGCAGACAAAAAGGGTCTGGTCTTGGTCTTTACAAGTATAAGATGACTCAGACTGAAAGGTGTCCCTTTGAGCTCACTACTCCTATCCAAGCAGGCCCATCTCTGATGCAGGAATAACCAACTCCTCACAGGGAAAAACAGACTCTGTTTCCGTTTCACTCCAAGTGAAAGGAATGACTCCCAAGATGCTGCGCTTGGAGCCCTGCCCCAACCCAAGACCTGGGCAAGGGTGGGGGTACCTTGCTCTGCAGGTTCATCATGGACTTCTCGAAGGTCTTCGGCGGAGCCCTCTGGTGGTTACACAAAATGGCAACCGCTCTGTTGGCACGGTTATAGGAAAGGATCTTCGCTGGGATGTTGTCATCCGCTGCAAAGTACAAGAAAGTGGTGAACAAGTGGGTTCTCCAGGGCTGTGCAGCCCCAGCCAGTGTCCCACCGACTCTGCAAGCTTACAGTCACTGCAGAACTGACCCTCCCCCTCTGACGAGCTAGTCTCGAACACTGCACTCTAATTACACTCCTAAGAGCCTGACCACTTCCATCCTGGGCCCTAACTCTTTCTGGGACAGTTTCTTTGATAGCAACAAAGACACCATTTGCCACTCAAGAGAGAGGAAGCACATCCGTACTCAGAGCAGAGGACAGCAGGATCATACTTCTCAAGACACTGTCGGGCTTCACATATCCAACATGCCCACTTTGTAAAGTTGTTAAAAGTACAAGCTAGCAGTGCTTGACAGAGAGGTTGTGAATGAGCAGCCAAGAAACGTGGGGCTGTTACAGCTGCATCTGCCTTGCCTGCCACCTATAACACTTTACAATTAACAGAAAGCAAGTAAGAGACTTGGTAAAGGACAGGCATAAACTAGCAGGCACACATTGGTGTGCTTGCAAGTCAGTTCTGCTCTGTCCCAGTGCTGGGCTGCTCAACCACCCCGAAAGATTATCTGGCAGCAGATTTTTGGTCAGACCTCAGCTCTCTGACATTTGCACTGGGAGAACTGCAACAATGAAGTCGTGTACAGATATAAGACTTGTGGCTAAGCCAAAGAAGCCAGTTCTGTATTGCAGGATAAGATCCATCCCCCTCACAGTTTCAAGGACAAGACTTACGATTAGTGAGCTCCTTGAGCTGCTGCTGTAGCGTGATGGAGGCATTGTAAGTACGGAATACCTTGGCTGTCAGTCCCTCCATAAGGTCTTGAAGGTGTTTATTTAAGATACTGGTCTAAGGAAGCAAAAGGGAGATGACAGCACTAGAATTGACCACAGCATTTATGAAATCTCTGGACACACTGCTGACGAAGACATGCAGCTCACAGCTGAAGCCTAGTGTACTCAGACCTGACCACAACAGAATGGCCACAACATTACTGAAACCACAGAAAAGTAAACAAAGAACCAACAAGTATTAGATTGGTATCAAGTACCACAAGTGGCCAAAAAAGTTTTCTTCAGTGTGGAGGTTTTGATTCCCAACAGGTAGAAATGTGCCTGTCCCATCCCAGGGAAGGTACCTGAACCACCACAGTGCTCCCATAGAGCCAAATGTGCAGTTGAGGATGGCACGTGAAAATCTGTCACCTCACACAATCGTCATCTCCGAACTCTGAAAAAACCTCCCCAGGTCAGAGCCAGCCAGGCTCACCAGGGCCAAAGCCCATTGGCTTCAGGAACCTGTGGGCACAGTGGACAATACAGACACCAGATTGAGAGAGACTCTCACTGCTTTTAGGCCACTCAGGCCAGCAACTGGAAGAAAATTGCCACTGAAACCATTTCTGGAACACAGCAGCTGTTACTGCCTGCTGCAGAGTGAGCCTGTTCATGGTGCTCTACCACCACCCCTCACCATTAACTACATGCTTACATTGAGGCGGTCAAAGAGGTCATCCTCAGGCTGCTTGTTCTCCATGAAGAGCTGAAGATTCTTAAACACCTGCAGGAAAAGAAAACCGGTAACTTCAGGCACACAGACCAGACAGCATCAGGTAGCAGTAATACATAAGGAAGCAGCACTGCCAGGGAGCCACTTAAACTCTTTTCAGGCAACAGTGATGATGCTGGATGTTACTTCTCAGCAGGGAAAGACCCTTATCTCTCAATACAACGCTTGTGTTGAAGGTTCATCCCCAGCAACGACAGTCCTGAGCATTCAATGCCCTTTCTCCTCATCTTTTAGATCAAGATTGCAGGAGACCTGATTCTGCTCTGGCTTAGCTGCCTAACAGAGAAAGAGACTCCAAAACTACTACTTTTCCCTTACTCTCCATCATTACTCCAGCCAAAGAAACCCCTGAGCCATTTCCCATGGAGTGAAGCTACCAAAACCCAACCCTTCTCATTGCTGCATTAAACGTTTCATACAACTCCATCCCAAACAAGTCTCACTGGGTTAGAGAGAGTAAACAAAGTATCTTTGATTATACAGAGACCACAAATCCCAGCTCTGCATGCTCCTAATACCCAGTTCCTAGCTTCTCAACAACACACATTCTTCTTCTATAGACACCTAATATACAAAGATTTCTAATTCCACAATAATCAATACCCCATTGTAAGCACTGAAGAAGAGACACCAAGAGATACCAACACCAATAAATTTAAACAGGAAAAATGTTTTCTCCTTTAAACAAGGAAGTAAGAATTCTAGCACATGCTCATTTCTATAGCAGCCACAGTTTGGTTCTTTTTCAGTTGCTTTGCTCCCCAGGAGGCCGACATTGACTGCTAATGTTACAATTACCACAGTATTATACATCCAGTATCTAACATACTATGCTGACTGCAGAGCTGTGGCCCAGATGCAAAGCTGTTAAATCCACAAAAACAGAAGTTTTTTTGGATAGTGCCCTCCAGGTTCACACTGCTGGGTGGGGACTTACGCTGCAGTGAGGTCAAGATCACAGCAGATTTGAAATTGGTGGATGACAAAGAAATAAAGCAATTAACATTGCCTAAGAAAGAAGTCTGGGTTGGTAGATACCCAGGTTCATAGGCCAGAAGTATCAGTGCACCTACTCTGTATGCTCTGGAGCACCCAAGATCAAGACCTACCTCAGTGAGGGCTCAGCTCCAACATGAACAAAAACACTGTGACAGAGAAGCTAGTATCATGACAGCCCAAGTCAAACTGCTACTCTAACAGCACTGTCCAGCACTGTATTTCAGAATCTTTTATGCTATTACTTGTCATATGGGCCTAGAACTCTACCATCTACAGGTGACAAAACCAACTCTGCTGACCAGAACAAAGCCAAAGAAACCCAGCTAACATAGCTGTTAAAGCTATGTTATGCCAGCTCTTGACACTGAGACCACAGGGAAGAGCTGCAAGATGTTTAAGTATCTTATCTGCCGGGTTATGTCACACCACCAGCAGGCTTATCTTCCATGGTACTGCCAATAAAAAGGGAATAACATTAAGTGACTTATTTTCTGGCTAGGTATCTGACCTGTGACGAAGTACCCTGTTATTGCCATCAAAAAACTGCGTTGACTACATTTTTCTGCAATTCAGTCTGTGTATGTGTTCACGGAGATGCCTTACCCTCTTCTCAACAGGGACTTTGTTGTAGTATCGGATGGAGTCTTTTCCTAGGAAGTCAAACTCAACCACGTATTCCTGGCCATCCAGTTCAGGATGCAGCTTGATATGTTCTACTCTCAGTGAGCAGCAGCCCACGGTGTCAGCTGTCTCTCCTTCTTCTTTTTCATTACCAGCTCTCAGGGCAAGCTACATTTATATCAAGACAAGAAAGGTATGCATTTCAAACCATCCCAGTAACGTACAGATGCTTGAAACTTTCAGACACTGGCCTAGAATCAGCAGTGTCCATAGAAGAAGAGAAAGGGAGAAAATGCATTTGAATGAATAAAATTGACACTTATAAAATTATAATATAAACAACCTTAAGTTCTCTTTAAATCTGTTTTAAATAACCCTACACCAAAGCCACAAATCTACTAATCTACCAGAATTACCTTGGGTTATTTTAAGAGAAGTTTAAAGCAAGATGTTTTACCAACTTTTGCTCATTAAATAACTCAAACTGTAAGACAGTTCTGACTAATGGAAATCCATTTCAAAATGTTTGATATTTTTTAAAAATCAAACTGACTTCCATGTAAACTCAACCCGATACAAAATCCTGAAGTTCAGTTGTTCATCTTCTATGATCCTACCTCTTCACTGCATGCTAAATAAATACAGTTTAAACAGCATATAGGACACTCTGGGTTATATAAATTATCAAAAGGCTACATTTGGCTGCATAAGAAATGTGTTTTAATAGTACTGGTCAAACCAATTTCTAATTTTTGAAGAAAAACCTTCAGTGTTCATATGAAACCACAATTATTCAAATCAAAGCTCCCTGGTTTACACCAAACCATTTTGAACAAACCCTGTTAATTTAGTTGGTGAAGACACCATACGCTAGCAGGGCAACAGCTCTCTGGGAACTGGTTTTAAGTAGCTTTAAATGCCTCAATGCAACTGCAGTTTTCTTTACTCTGTGGTGAAAAAATTAGCATAATTATGAAACCTCACAACTGTGACCTCAAACTAAAGAGGTGACAAACCAGCAGAAATTCCCAACAGGAAAACTGGAACAGCTGGAGACAGAAGGACCACACAAACTTCCCAGTAATCCAACTGGGTGATTCTGGAACCAGGCTGTGAGTTTTGCCTGAACTAAAACAATGCTGCCTGAAATAGCCATGTTAAGTACAATAGTTTATTGCTCTGAATTCCAGGTAATGGGAAGGAAAAGGAGATGGGAGCCTGCCCACCAGGAAGTCTCAGGACACCTTAGTAAATGGGCTGAATTCTGCCTTAGGAACAGCATTCCCAAGCACTCCCAGCAGGACAGGAATGGTAAGAGGAGCGTGCTGGGGAATGAGCCTTACCTTATCAATGAAGTATAGTGCCACAGCTCTCTGCCTTACTTTCATCTCTTTGGATTTCCAGTCTTCTCGATATTGATTTCGGATTTTATCTACACACTTCTTCAACCTCCGCGCTGTCTCATACTTCTGCCAGTCCTTCTCACCCTGCAGAGAAAGTTGGAATAGAGTCAGCATTAGAAAGCAGGCAAAAGACCAGTTCCAATCTGCATCTCAAGGCTATAAAAGTCTGTGTGTGGCAAATGGTCTCACTGTACAAAAGCACTGACACTTTGCTGCTGAACAGCTCAGCTTCAAACTATGCTGCCATGCAGCTGTAGGTAATTCAGATTTCCATGATATTAAATGCTTCCACGGAAGCAACTACAAAGACACAAAAGATATTATGTCTTCCATGCTTCTCAACATATAAATGGTTTCCTCTGCTTTATTCAGATGACACTTATGTTCTTTCAGCTGTGTAATTAAACACCCATAAAACGTAAAAGCAGCATAAACAGTTCATCATTATTATATATTCAAGCCATGGCAAAAGGAGGTCATGAATCCACAAGGAACAGACATTTTTTTCCTATACTTGTAAGACAAAGACAAACTCCTTGTTTCCAATACAGGAAAAAATATCTTAAAAAAGACTTCATGAGAAGAACTTAAATCCTGCTCCCGAAACTGAAGGCTACTTATCTTTCAACAGGTTTGTCACTGCTTTTATGGAACTGAACTGTTGACTGGTTATTTGCGCCCACAGCAGGGTGTGTTTTCCTTCAGTCATGAGCTCCTATCAGCCTTCTCAGCCAGTAGCCTGGCCACATTTTTAATTTTACAATGGACTAATTAGCAACCCATGGTTAGACCTTCACTACATGATCAGGCAGGGGAGGTTAGGGCCAAAAGCAGGTGAAATATCCACCAGAGCAAGTCTGTTCTTGGATAAATTGCTTCCTTTTAGGTTTCCACAGGGTAAAGGATTTCTACTAGGAATAACACAGTGATTCTTTTCAACAGACATCTTCCAGATTTCATCTGCTCCTATGCAGTAATTGTATTCTTTCTTTTCAAGGGGAAACAGAAGCACAGAAACTTTCCAATGTTTTTCAATCAGTGTAGGATGAAACAGCAAGACAGCTTTACTTCCTATCTCTCTCCCAGCAAACAGCTACATTTACTTCTTGGAGACAGGACCAGTAAGATTTTTTATTTTTTTTTTAAACTAGACCTTTACCTTAATTCTTGAGCTAGGGTTCAACATGATGTATTTGATAGAGCCTTGGATGTTCTCAGTCCATGACACCAGCCAGGTAACCTTATTATCATGCCGGACCTCCTTCCATTTGTGTCCTGGTGGAGGGGCAGGGATCTTGGAATCCCTGCAGAGAATTACAAAACAGCAAATAAAAACTATTTCAAGAGACTTACACAGCATCAAAATAGAGAAAATAATGAATACCATCACACAACGAAAGCACAGGAAAAGAAACTGAGGCAACATAACTACGTTATTTCCACAAGCAGGAAATCAAGTGAATTAAAGTGAACAAAGATCAGAAATGTAACTACTACGCATATGTATCTGCTGAAGAACTATACTATAGGTGGGAACACACATTGCTAGGACCAGCTTTGATCTGTGGACACTGCAGTAGTGTGGACACTTATCAGGACAAGACAGAAGAGAAGCCCACTAAACCTTAGCCTTTGACATCAAGGAAGAGAAAGCAGGGCAAGCTACCTAGAAGAAAATTAATTTCTGGAAATGCTAGCAGGAAAGACTGTGTAAGCAGATATAGACCATAGGCATGAGGAAGAAAATATGTTGACAAAATTCTACATGAAATCCACGATAGCCTTGTTCAGCCTTTGCCTGTATGACTTGGTTTCTTATCCATATAAGAGTAAGATAAGCAACATGCATATTTCTACACGCTTGACTATCAACCTATATAGGATTTTTAAAAAGAAGCTATCCTATCTACAAAGCAAAGCCAAGGTGTGAAGCATCCAGTGCTCACTTGCTGCAGTTAATGATGATGTCTTCTGGCATGATGCGTCTCTTCAACATGCCCATTTTGGGATGGTTCCCACGACCTCGGAAGAGACCTGGGGGTTCAATCTTAAAGTTGGCAATCCTTTCCTTGTGGTTGTCCATCACGCAGTAACCATACTCCTTCAATAGCCGCTCATTCTCCTCTTTGATTTTCTGGAAAAAGCCAAAAGGAAAAATGATATGGTATACCCAGCACCACACATATCTCTAATGCCAAGACTTAATTTTTTTTTTTGTATTTGCACCATGACAATGCTGAGGACTCAAAAACCAGATCCCCATCATGCCAAGTGCTATATCAACACACAGAGCAGCAAACTGTCCAGAAAAGCATTCAGAAAATGCAAGCAGCACAAACAGGAAAAAGGGAAAGAATGTGTGAAAACTCTCTTAAAACTTGTATTTGAGGGAAACAGATTAGGGCTGGTGAAGACAGCTACAATTTTGTCACAATAGAGGCATTTACATTTACCTCTATCCACATATCACAGCTACAAGGGCAGCCCCAGCACAGTACTGCTGCTTTATAGTCTATATTCAGCATTTATATCCACCAGACTTTACATCCTGTTGTTTATGCATAAAACCTCAGACTTGTGTTTGAACTCAGCATCGGAAAGCAGGCAAAGGAACATCTCCAGTCTGCTGCATGTCAAGCCTGTGTCAGTGTGCTGGTTTTCGCTGGGATAGTGGCTGGGATAGAGTTAATTTTCTTCATGTAGGGGACTATGTTTTGTGTTTGTGCTGAAAACAGTGTTGATAATCCAGGGATGTTTTCATTACTGCTGAGCAGTGCTTAGACAGTCACGGCCTTCTCTGTTTCTCACCCCACCCCACCGGTGAGTAGGCCGGGGGTACACAAGAAGTTGGGAGGGGACACAGCTGGGACAGCTGACCCCAACTGACCCAAGGGATATTCCAGACCATATGATGTCATGCTCAGCATATAAAGCTGGGGGAAGGAGGAAGGGAGAACATTCGGATGGTGTTTGTCTTCCCAAGTAACCGTTAGGCTTGATGGAGCCCTGCTTTCCTGGAGAAGGCTGAACACCTGCCTGCCCATGGGAAGTACCGAATGAATTCCTCGTCTTGCTTTGCTTGTGCGTGCAGCTTTTGCTTTACCTATTAAACTGTCTTTATCTCAACCCACAAGTTTTCTCACTTTTACCCTTCCAATTCTCTCCCCCATCCCAACAGGGGGGAGTGAGTGAGCAGCTGTGTAGTGCTTAGTTGCCAGCTGGGGTTAAACCACGACAGTCAGCAAATGGTCTCATAAGCAGAACACAGTCTCCTAAGTAAAAATGTGCTGAGATTTCACTGCATACTTCTATGCTTGAACACTAATTATATAGAAGGAAAAATAAAAACATTGCAGCTCAAAATAAAACATCTGACCCATAGACAGCACTAGTGCACTAGCTAAGAAACTAACAGAAAAAGCCACTTCTGCTCCATTGTAGTTGCTACCATGGATGGAAACTGACAAGGGCTCACCCACACGTTTATCACACGAGAACAGCAGCAAGACATGGGCCCTCTATTTTGGTGGGACCCCTCTGACCCCAAAGGCCATACTACCAAGTTACCAGGCCCCTCACTCAAAGGACAATTAGTGTAGCATTGCAAAAGATCAACCGAGAACTTGGGGCAGGTTTCCAACTTCCATTGCAGTAAGTCTCAGTCATCTAAAAACCATTTAATTTTCTCCCCACAAGCCACTATAGCCATGGTACTGGAAAATAAAGTTCATTTTTTATTCAGAAAACTGCATGACCTGATATTTAAGATATGTTCTCATTTTAATCACTAATGTCATTGCTGCAACCCTTCCACCATTCCTAATTTTACCCTCCAAACCAAGGAGCTTCTAAAATGAAAATCTACCCTTAACTGAGTATCCACTGCTCATTATTGGCCAGGGACCAAGGGTCCCATGGAGGTAGCACCTCTGATTCTCTTTATTTACTTAGGCAGGATCAGGAGCCTTAGCCCTATCAATATCATTTTAAGTCAGGATGAAGATTCAGCTGTAAACACAGTGCTTTGTCCTACCTGGGCTGCACAGTAAAAATTCCTACGGTTAACATGAAAGTAGTAATTTGAAAGCTAGTAAAGGCTGGCTTATAAACAGCAAGGCAGGCAGAGGAATGATTACACAAAGATGTTTATAGCCAGCTAAGAATCAAGAAGTCTAGAACTCCCTCTGGTACCTGTTTCTCCTCCTTTGACATCTGTTTCCTAGCTTCCGTCTGAGCTTTGAAATACTGGCTCATGTGGGTGAAGTCACACTTGCTGAGGTTGGTGATAGTGCTCTTCTCTTCAGAGGTCATTTCCTTGCAGAAAGAAAGTAGCGCTTTAAGTTTTCATACATAGTAAGTTTTCATGCATAGTAGAACTTACCTTACCCCAGGCAGTTTAAACAAGAACAACAGACAGGTTCTCATAATAAACCCCCAAGAATCCCCAAATTCTTGCACATGCTCACTCCAGCTAAGGTCAAAGAGAAAAGAACAAGAAGCAGAGTGTATGGAGTGCTGGCCTTCCAGCAGTCTGATCTCTGCAAGCGCTGGGCAATGCTGTACCACCTCCCACACTGAAGAGTGGCTGGGACTGTTGAGGGATAGGGAGAAAAATCCAGTAACCCCTCTAGAAAAACCATCAGCTGATGTAAAGGTTTGATCTTATGGCTGATTACTGAGGTGAAGTTTTAGTTTTAGGTCTTTGGAAGGGGTTTCCTTCTCATATAAAGCTGGCGCTTCAACAAGGCATGTAACAGATCAGCTATACCCCATCACACTGTAACAGGCAGATTTGGTTGGGAGAAATCTGACTTTGTTGGTTTAGAAAGGTATTTATGATAGGGTCTTTCCTGGTGAAACTACAGGATAAACTGGAAACTTCACAGCTACAATCTGAGACAGCTTTTAGTTGCCTCAAGCTGACTTTCCTGTGCATGGAACAGTAGCCTCTTTTCACTGCTCAGTGATGAGGAGACACTGGCCATGCCTGCAGTCATTGCAGCCCAGGACTACATGCATACCTTTCTCCAATCTTTGAAAAAGTTTTTCCTGAAGATCTCCTTTGTAGTGTACTCATGATCAAGCATTTTTGCAAAGAATGTGGCAACTTCTTCTGCTTTGGTACTCAGCTTCATGACTTTACCTACAAAGAAAGGTTTTCTTTTTAAAGAAAATGGTAAACAAGAATTGAAGCCAGAAAGAGGCCATAGTAACTACCTTAAAGGACACTCTATTTTTTACCACAGAGAGGTTTTTCTTAAAAATATTACATAGTACAGCAAATTGGATGGACAAAGGAAACACAGAGGAGCACAATTGCTTGACTTTCATCATAAACATTTTGAAAAAAGTTTCCTCTGGAATCTAAACATTAAAAAAAAGCACGAGCCATCTGATGTAAGACAGGTCTGAGAGACGAAGGGCAGGAAGAGGAAAAGGCCTCCTGCAGGAACCCTATGCTGAGACACCCCAGTGGTGTGTACATTCCTGGGGAGATACTGCTGTTTGAAGTGAAAGATGGAAGGGTTTTTATTAAACTTCATATTCCGGCACTCAGATGTATGGAAAATACAGTCTCTGTATTCCTCTTCTACCCAAAGAGGGACTCCGCTTTGGAACACCCCTTCTAGCATTTAGCTATTTCTAGCCAGGAAGAGCCCTTCCTATGGATACACCACAAATAGGCTGGAAAGCGATGCCAAATATTTAACTCCCCTTCATTGCAGAGAAACGTGTCAGGATTCTGGTAATCATCCCCTTTGCTGTGGGAATGCACTCCTGTGTCTCCAAATCAGGTCAAAAGCTAGTAATTTTTAAGAAAGACTGAGCTTTCAGTGAATGGAGAGGCCACATTTCAGCTTATCTGCAAGACTGCAGTACAAAGTGAAATTGCTGTGAGGGAAGACTTTAAAACACAAGGGAAAAGAGGCTGCTGCAACATCGAAGCTGTGGATTTGACATCTAACATTCCTATTGAGCGTCTTTTTGGTCCAGATTGCATTCCTGATGACACGTGAGGTGCCAGTGATCCCTGTGAAGGATTTTGCATGCAGCTCACATCTCCAGCTAGTTGCAAGAAATATTTGAAGTCCCAATGGGCTGGCATACAGTCAACACCTGTGGATTTTTTAACAACCATTTTACCGCACAAAAGTGAATACAAGAAACACTACTGTTGATTCTACGCTCTTGGAAAAAAACCCCACACTTCTGATTTACTACATGTTTTAAAAAGTTGCATCATCTCCAAAATTAAAGCATGGGACTCAGCTATAAAGCCTTAAGATCTATAAACCCTTGTAAAACAGGACTTAGCAAAAGGTCCTCCCAATGATCTGAGAATATTCCACAATTAAATTAAAACAACAGTAACTCTGCCAATTTTTAAGCTGCAACCTAAAATACAGCATTTGTTTGCTTATTACAGGAAATGGGGGAAGGGAGAGACAGCAAGGGAAACTGTTTTTCCAGGCTACGAGTCTAGCTTGAAAGAAGCTATCGAGTTAGTAACATGTTATGGGGCTAAAATGACTGATATTTTTCCCAAATAGCTGAAGGCTCGGTCACCTTTATCTAATCACTTTAGAATATAATTCATTGGACTAAATTTTCTCCTTTTAACAAAGGTTTGAAAAGGCTCTCAGTGACAGGGCTGGACATTTAAAGAAAAAAGAGATTTATTCCAGAGGCATGAGTATTAGTTACCTGACTTAAAAACTGAAAACCAGAGAGCAACCGGGGGAATAACGAGCAGAAGAGACCACATGGCCATGACTGAAATGCAACTGCCACCATATACACTCCTACCTTGCCCCATCTACAGAAACACAAGCAAGTTCATGCCACCTCTGGGGTACAAGCAGTAGCTTGTTAACCCACAGTCACCCAAACGTATAGTAAAGCCCTAAAAGATATCGTTAGCATTTCAAGCTCCTTCACTGAGTCTGGTATTGTAGGCACTAACAATAGCTCCAGCAGTCATTATGTTAGATGAAAACAGGCAGTCTCACCGCAACGCAATCACTAGGCAAGGGACAGATTCCTCCAGTGACAGCCTGTAGCCTGGCAGCTGGCTGGCCAGTCGTAGCATGATTATTGGACTCTACAAATCATCCCAGGATAATCTTGAAATTAAACAATGCCTTGTGAGCACAGACAGCAGCTCTCAGCAGCTGCTGTGTAAATCAGACATCTGATTTTTTTGCCTAGTTTCTCAAGGAAGACTTACATGACTGCCTTATTTGCCAGACCCCCCTGCCCACCCCATAAATGTTGAGCCTATTGATGAATGTCTGTCATGACAGAGAAAGAGGCTGCAAAAATCCCTGCATTTCCTAGAGACTTTTTGTGAAATAGATGGTTAGATAGAAGCTTATTGCTGCCTGCCCTAAAGGGACAGCTGCAGTGCCATTTGCCCCTCCTCTTCTCTAGACAGCAGGAGATACCATACACTCTTCATTAAAGGAAAAAAATTTCCAACTTCATACCAAGTTCTTATCAAACCCTAAGAAAGAAGTCTGTAGACATCCCTGATCACTATGCTACTTGCTTGAAGATAGCCATTAATAGGATGCAGTGTGTTTATTTCTCTACATTGTTGGTGAAAATGAATGCCACCTATTTCTCAGTACTTAAAACCAGTGTCGTGTCACATGAAAATAGCACATTGCTCCTGGAAGAGTTCCATGTGCAGATGTCCCCTTCAACAAAAATTATGTTTTCATCCATTCAAATACCTCCCACTTAATTCAATCCTGGTTAATTTGATCCTTCATTTAACTTGATCACAGACTAAAAGGAAACACATGGGTCATCAAGTCCAGTCTCCAGCAGGCATCACATCATATAATCCCTTCCACATGAGCCTCTACAACCAGTCAGCCCAGCATATTAGAATCCCACATCAATTAGTTCTACCACACACAATGGTTAGTGAGTGGGACCATGACTTACACCAGTGGGCTGTGTCCTTGAGGCCAGGGTCATCCCATGCATTCCTACAAGATCCTAATCATCTGTATCAAAATTCAATTGTCTTTTATTCCCCTCATGCCACCAAATGATCATGAATTTCATCACAGATGATGGAAGATGCAATTTATAAGGTCAAAGAAAAGAAAGCAAGCCTAAAGGTGACCAGTGATGAAGTAGCTACAATTATGTACTCTACCAGCTATACACTGCTACTGTCAGGTGTAAGACATTCATACTGTCAAGTAACCCGAGAGATTTACCACCACAACAGAGTGAGAACAAGCTCATCTCCATGTCAACTCAGCAGAATTCAGCAGGCTGTTCCTTTACTTCCACAGATCCTTCCTTCACTGAGCTGTTGAGGAACTTCTTTTAAGCTAACCACTAAAACAAAACCACCTCCTCATCTCTTCAGTCCCCGGAAGAACGCCACAATACCCTGAGAATGTTTATTTCTCTTCCCAGCAAGTGGAAACACAGATTAACTCACCATCATAATAAAACTTGACATTTTCAGGCAGAGGTTCATATGGTGGAGCAAATACAGGACCTTTGTGCTCTAGGAACTTCCATTTAATGCCTTCAGGGTAGCGCTCTTCTTCCCACCTTCAAGAGAGAAATATGAACCAATACAATTTAAGCTCCTAATCTTCATTTTATTACTATGTGGGTATAAGAGTATGCTAAAGAAAAATCAGCAAGCAATCATTGCTTTGCCAGGCACAGACCAAGTACAAATATTCAATGCACTATCACCATTTCTTTTTAATTTTTTTAGAAAAGCACAGCCATGTCCATGAACAGAACACCTTGGGTCACAGATTATCTGATGACACCATAGCCCTCACCTCCCACTTGCTATTCTTTTCACAAAATCACACAGCTGAAAAAGCTTAGAACTTAAGAAAATGAAGAATTCAGTCTTGTAAAGCAGCTAGGATCATGCCAAATTAGAGTCAGCTGTGATCTAACATCAGGTCCAAGATGCCTGCTCAGCAAAGCCAAACAATTGTAGTATATTATGCAGCTGCTTTCAGATGTGGACAAGTATGCCATTAAGGGCAGAGATAAAGAAACAGATGTTCATTTATGACCTAAATGACAACAAACCTGCTCAGACAAGAAAGACTGAAACCTGCTTTGTCATTTTAAATTCATTCCAATTCTTTGGGTAAGAAAAGGATACTTGAAGAAAAACAGAGTAGCACTGGAAAACTGCAAACTTGCCTTAAAGCACCTCCATAAAAATGTTTTGCAAATGATGCATTAGGTATCGCAACACAGCAAGGTAGGCACCACCAATCCCACATTCCAGCTGAACGAACTCACAGGGTCAGCAATTCATCTACAGAGAAAAGGGGTCCCACCAGGCCAGTATCCTCCCCCCCAGTTCCCAGTACCCTGTGCCCAAGACACTGATTCCACACTCCTCCCCTCCCCTCTACACTTCTTTCATGATTACCAGAACATTACTGCTACATGCTGCTGGCATAGGATTCCCTGCTGAGAAATGCTATTTTACCTTAGTGATTAACCAACTGGAAGACCATTAACCTGTCACAGCACTCAGTCTTTGAATTGCCCAGACAACTTTGTCGAGCAGTCATGACAATAAAAAAAAAAGTTTTAAGTTTCCCTCTAGTGTCGGTCCCATGGAGCAGTCCCATTCTGGGTGCAACAGCAGAGAAAAGATGTGCATGTACTGCATGCATGTCAGGAATTCTGATGCACAAATACAGATCACTTCATCCCTAATGAGATAACAGAGTCACTGTACAGAAGATGAGCACTGTATAGAGAAAAAAAGAGCTTCTGCTAGAAGACACTCAAAATGCTTCAATGGTGCCTGTACATCAATAATTTGAAACAACAACTGTATGCAACACAGTGCTTTACTATAGTTAGAAAGGCACCATCTTTGACCACAGCGCTAGACCTGACTTTTTCTTATGAGAAACACAGTAACATCTTTAACAGCAAAGCGCACAATCCCAGCTATCAGTACAAAACCTGCATGTCAGATTTCAGTCCCTGGCTGGGAAGAAGGCTTGAGTAAACTGTGTTGATATAAGAAACTAATATTTACATTTAAAGTCTAGATCACAAATATTTACATTCCTAATGATTGTTTTTAAAATTAATTAGAAGCTAGAAATCTAAATATTTTGTCAAACATAGGCCTAGGTTCTTCCACCCAGAAGCTCCTTCCAGCAAAATAAATCTAAACCATTTGCGTCTCCTCCCAGCCAGAAAAAGATTATCCTCTCTGACAATGAGTATTTTTATCCCGCTAAGAAAAAAAATAATGAGGTAATCATTTCACAGTAGCTACTAGTTTAGACAACAGGTTTGTTATTCTTGCTTTTCAGCTGTGGCTTTTTAAGACTTATCACTCTGGTATTTACTTGATGAGAAATTCTGTTCCTCTACCCATTCGTGTTCTTTTACAAAGGATGCATGCAAAAGGAGTACTAGAAAGGTCGTAGTTTAAATAGCTGAAACACATTGTGCCCTTTGGGACAGCTACAAGGAAGCATGGGATCCACAGGGTAGTTTCTAAGCCCAAAGCTACCAGAAAGTTTGCCACAAAAAGATCACAAACTGTTCCCAGTCCCACCTTCACCTTCCTAAACCTTGTACATAAGTGTTAAGACAAAAGGTAAAAGCTACCCTCCTAAGGTTAGCCAATCTTTCATCCTCCTTTGGTTTTAAACAAAAAAAGCACTACAGCAACAACACCCAAGGTAGCCCCTGGTCCTAAAGCAACGTTCTACAAATGATTTTGTGGGAGCAAGAAGAATGCTGCCTATTAGGAAAGGTAGCCTTACTGATTTCAGCAGAAACTGCACTAATCAGTCATACATGTTCCTCAATCAAATCCCGTATCAAACATGTCTAAGAATGCCAGGGTGGCTCAGGAAGGTAGAGTTGGGGATGGTTTCTCAAGTGGAATGAAAATAGAGGAGATTCTTAGGAAGAAAACAGAATACACCTCAGCGATACGTTATTTCAAGGAAATGAACTTGCTGTAACACAAGGTGGGAGAAGCGCTCATAAGGTATACTTCTGGATCACATATTCTTCACATGCTGACAGGGCGTGAAAATGACCTCTAAAAGAGCTCCACATGGTGATGAATGAGTCCAATGCCTTGGGAATGTCTAGCATCAAGTATTCACATAAGTGAGGATGAAAATGCTCAAGGCAGCAAGCACTTGAGGAAGCAGCCAAAAAAAGATATCAGACATTCAGAAAATTGACTCAGATGGAACATAAAATGCCCTTAAGAGATACAATTGAAGTGCAGATTAAACCCTGTCCAGCAAAGACACGCTATACAAAGCTGCAGATGGACAACAGGAACACCAGCAGAAGGATGCAGTTACCTACTGCCAAATTTTGCAAAACATGCTTTCAAAGGCAGTTTTTCTCAGCAGTAAGCACAAATTGCAGAGCTTAACACAGCTACCTGGGACTGTGCTGCCAAGGCAGGTGAGGGGAGGACAGCATGGCTTTCCAGTAAAGGTTTGCTGTTGAAGGATACAGACTACAATAACAGGGAGCTGTGATAACAGAATATTAAGTTAGACAGAACCAGCAAGGGCAGCTGAGACAAAGCCAAAAAGACAACAGATCATTAAGGCTTAAAGAGCCATTTTGTAGCTTCCTATTGCTTCATGTCCCTGTAGTTCGTTAATGTCAAAGCACATTAAAAATATGGTATCAAAGGGATCAAGAAAAAAGTGGATTGCTCAAAAAAAAAAAATCAGGATAGTTTTGGGGAGGGTCCTGAAAACCAAATTTCTAAGAGTATACAAGTATGAAAAAAATATGCAAGTGCTCATGTTCTGAAGAAGCTCTGACAATCAAAAAGAAATATGCAAAGACTATAAACACTACAGAAGAATTTTTCTTTTTAAAGGTGAATCAGTAAGAGTGACAATAAAGGATAAAAGACTGAACCTGAAAGTATTGAAGAAGATTGCAAAGGCATTCCCCAACCCTACAGATCTATTAAAAATAGCCAAATGATCTGAGAAAAGAAAACACTCATGGTAACATCATCCCCAAAAGGTCATAAAAATACATCACAGGAGATTACAGGAGTGCAGAAAACACATACGCTTTTGAAAACCATGTATGTGTTAAACTGAGGGAAGTACTAAGGCCCAAACTTCAAAACACACAAGTAATCGCTCCTCAAATCCAGCAAAACAATAGCTTAAATTACTGTGAATAGTTAAAAAAACCAAACCAGCAGGTTTCTTACAGAGCACTACTGATGCAGCACAGGCCTGTCTTCCAAATGAACCAGAAAGTTCAGATTTATTTTAAAAAGGCTCTAAAATAATTGAAGAGTGAGTGGAAGCACAACTTCAGTTACTCGGCGATGTTACTTTAGGATCCTGGGCAAGACAGAAAGTGCTTTCCATTCAAAACTTAGTTTCGAAGTACATTTTCCAAACAGCCCAAGCTTAACTAGTCACTTGACCAACTTTGATTTTTGTGCCAGAGGCAGGAACAGTTTTGAGAGGCTTACAGCTGACATCCAGCTAGAATAAAAAGGTAGACACCCTCTCATGTTGTACCCTCTACATAACTAGTATTCCAGTAGATCTTATCTGTGTTAATATATCTGCACATATTTATATATTCCAGCTGATACTCCAAGCCCACAAGTTTTCATATTGCTCTGAAGAGTGTCAGCAAGGAGCAGGTTCTGGGCACAAGAACACTGCTATGGGGTAGTCTCTACATTCCACAGAGAAGAGAAAAAAACCCAACAAAACAACACAAAACTCCCACAAAAAACTTACTTCTTGTTTTATATATACCAAAAAAGGTATTTCACTTCTACTTCGGAGGATAAACACAGTGAATGAGATATTTATTTAGAGCTTACCAGAACATAAGCCAATTATTCAGAACAAATCCTCATGAATCAATGAAAGAGAAAGCCAGATGTGCTTATTCAGTCAGCATGGGAGGTAACAGGGAAAGTCCAGGTGCAGAGCATAGCCTAATTCATTGATATATAGTTACCATTTCCATTTTTGCTCCTCTTCTTTTTTCGGCTTCTTTCTCTTGTCCGCTTCAGGGACTTTCTTATCTTTGTTTTTTGCTTTCTTTGCTTTGCTGTCCTGCAAAATAAGAAACTGTTAGAACAAGCTACCGTATTTCCTCTCTCGCTGAAAAGATGTTTTAAAACTAGAAGACTGTCTCTTGGGCTATATAAGTTTGACCACAAACAACTGAGTTACTGTGGCTTCACTACATAAATGCGCTCTTAGATCATCCTATTAAGTCAAAGTCTGCCGATGGTGCCACTCAGGTTTTAAGCCAAATTCCTCTACTTTACACTTGGGACATGCAAAGTGCACACAGCCAGTTATTCTGCCTCACCTGATAAGTGGCAAGTTTGGGCCATAGTAACATGATTGCTTAGTTATAGAAACACCGTCCTTGGCCTGCACCAGTGTATCTAATTTGGCAAATGCTACAGAGCACACTTACACTGCTGTGAGGTGGCTTCTGGGAACGTACTGGTATATGCTCACTATAAAGACATGAATTAAAGAATTAACTGTGTTGCCAGGACGTATTTGCAACATGTGCCTCACAAGGGTATTTTTGCTAGATGTGAAGTGTAGTTCATTAGTCTCAAATTATGTCTAACCTTTCTTCGCCAAGTCCCTCTCCAAAGAAATTTCCATCCTAGGCTCCATCTAAAAGCTTTAAGCGTCTTTCTAGCAGCTGATCTCAGATTCATCTCCTCTGCTTCTTAACTGTGCCACATCACCTGTGCAATTACCAGATGTTGTTAGTAAGGCTCCTCTACCCTCTGTGAGCTACTTAACAGAAGGACTGAATTGCCTAGAACAGGCTGGAAGTTTGCATCCAGAGGCATCTTCTCCATCCATTGTTTTAAGGGTAGGAGACAAAGTTTTCCTGACTTTTTATATGTTATGGCTCAGATAAGTTAACCTGCACCATAGGTGGAGATCTACCATATGCAGCTTTCTCCCAGACTGGCACCTGCCTCCTTACCCTTGAATCAGATTCCCCCTGCTCTACATAATTCAACACCAAATTGTCAGCTTTGCTTTTCTTGATCATAGAAATAAACTTGTCTTTCATGTTACCTCTTCTTCCTCTTGTTTCCTTTTCTTTGCTTTCTTGATGTCTTCTGTTTTGATTTTCTTGGGCTTGTACTCAGCACTGTAAGAAGAAAAAGAGTAGCTGATGAACATAATCCATTTTCCAGTACAAAAACCAGAATTCATACCCATACAAAGCTTGTGTGCAGAAGTTCACAATATTTCTGGCATGTTTAATTTCTAAAGAATTTAATTTTATGCCCCAATGTCTGAAGACTGAATAATTCACATCCAGCAAAACAGCCCCTACAAGTTTCAGACTGCTGAAGCAAAAATCTTCTTTGATGAAGAATTGATTCAAAAGCATTAGTAACCACCTAGTGATTTTTTTTTTTCTTTTATTTTCTCCTTTGTGATTCTCCTCCCTATCCCACCGGATCGGGGTGGGACAAGTGAGCGAGTGGCTGTATGGTCCTTTGTTACAGGCTGGGGTGAAACCAGGATAGTCCTTTTTTGGTGCCCAACGTGGGGCACAAAGGATTGAGATAACGACAGATCTGGCCAGAGCGTGTTGAAACAAATTTGTCATATGCATTTCTTATATTAGATAAATAGATGCTAGTCACAATGTCGGTTCATTTGTTCACATTGTGGCATTGTGTATGTTCTCATATGCTCTGAATATTCCCCGTGGTTACCTTTATCACCTCTGGAAGAGGGATCAGGATTATGATTTTGCTATACTAGGCAATGTTGACTTATGAAATGATTACGTCACTGGTCATGAGGTTAAGCTAATATTCATACGCGGCAGTGATATAATTTCCATACTTTGGGGTGCTTTCTATCAGAATTTTTTCATAATTATACCCAATCCATGGGGAAGTTAGGGGGGGATACTTCCCCCCATCCATTCGTCTCCCTTCTCTCCTTCTGACTAATTACAACAGCTTTTGAGAATTTTGAATATCCTTGGGATAAGCAAGCCAACATGCTGTTAGTGCTGTGTCTTCTGAATATGTTTCAGGTCTTTAGGGCTACAAAAAGGCTCTTTAAGAGTTCCACCCAGAGATCTGCCCCAAAGCTGGATATTCATGGGTGGCACAGCATGTGGGAGAATATGGGCAGGTATCTAGAGAACTTCTCACTTGGAACTTCACTCCCGAACAACTACAGAACCCTCATGAAGTGGTAGAATATTTGACAGGAAAATGCTGTGGCTGTTTAAGAGACACACAAGTTACTGCACTGTGCTGGGCCCTGGCCGGTATCTACCAAAGACTGCTTGATATTAGGCAGCACCCTCAGGGGGAAGAGAGGGAAAACAGGGCAACAGGCACCGTGGCTACCCCTACCCTGGTGACAGATACTGCAGCTAAACCAGAGAACCAAACTGTGCCAGTATGAGTCACCCCTGTACAGAAGAAGAAACACACAAAGAAATCAGTTTGCTTAGTGAGAGATGGAGATGAGCTAGGGTCATCACAAGAACAGGAGGAAGAGGCAGAACCTGAAATAATCACCCGATCTCTATCCCTGAGTGAGTTGCGTGATATGCGAAAAGATTTTGGCTGCCACCCAGGTGAGCACACTGTTACCTGGCTGCTCCGATGCTGGGATAATGGGGCCAGTAGTTTGGGATTAGAGGGTAGGGAAGCCAAGCAGCTGGGATCCCTGTCTAGGGAAGGGGGCATTGACAAGGCGATTGGGAGAAAAACACAAGTCCTCAGCTTCTGGAGGCGACTTCTGTCAGGTGTGAAGGAAAGATACCCCTTCAAGGATGAAGTTACATGTCACCAAGGCAAGTAGACCACCATGGAGAGAGGTATCCAGTACGTGAGGGAATTAGCCATGCTGGAGGTGATTTATAATGATCCAGAAAATGGGCAGTCACCCACAGATCCAGATGACGTCCAATGCACACAACCCACGTGGCGGAAGTTTCTGTGAAGTGCACCACCAACCTCTGCCAACTCATTGGCAGTAATGTCCTGGAACGAAGGCTATGGACAAACAGTGGACGAACTGGCTGTCCAACTGTGGCAATACGAAGGAAGTCTCTCTTTCTCCCTACGGGCCTGTGTCTTGGCCATAGAGGAATTGTCCTAGGAGTTCCAGCAATTCAAAGCGGATATGTCCTTCTCCCCACCTGTACAGGCCTGCATTGCAGCTATTGGGAGTAAGCATTCCTCTGCCCAAGAGAGAGGAGAGAGAAAGTACACACGACAGGCTAACCTGTGGTTTTACCTGTGTGACCCATGGAGAGGACATGAAGTGGGATGGAGAACCTACCTCAGTCCTAGATGCATGGGTACCTGAGCTGCAAGAAAAAGCAATCAGAAAAGAGGAGTCTTCTTGGAAAAATGCTGCTCCAGTTTCCTGTGAGCAGTCCCCCAGACAGAGTAGAAAGGCTGATCTCATTTCTGATCCTCTTGAAGGGACTTCTGATTCACGTGTGCAAGAAGTGAGTAACGGATACTCTAACCAGGATTAGAGGGGCCCTGCCTCCAGCCAGGTGGAGGAGAGGGACAACCGAGCCTACTGGATAGTGTGTATTCGATGGCCTGGCACACCAGACCCACAGGAATATAAGGCTCTAGTGGACGCTGGTGCACAATGTACCCTAATGCCATCAGGTTATAAAGGGGCAGAACCTATCTGCATCTCTGGTGTGACAGGGGGATCCCAAGAGCTAACTGTATTGGAAGCTGAAATGAGTCTAACGGGGAATTAGTGGCATAAACACCCCATTGTGACTGGCCCAGAGGCCCTGTGCATCCTTGGTATGGGGCAACACAGCAGCAGAAGTCTTTGAGAAAGGGAAGAAAATAATCCAAATCCTTTTGAAGGCTGGTTTTGCCATAAAACAAAGTAAGGTCAAGGGACCTGCACAGGAGATCCAGGTTTTAGGAATAAAATGGCAAGATGGGCGTCATCAGATCCCCCTGGATGTGATCAACAAAATATGCAGCTATGTCCCCACCGACTAATAAAAAGGAAACACAGGCTTTCTTAGGTGTTGTGGGCTTTTGGAGAATGCATATTCCAAATTACAGTCTGATTGTAAGCCCTCTCTATCAAGTTACCCAGAAGAACAACAATTTTAAATGGGGCTCTGAGCAACAACAAGCCTTTGAACAAATTAAGTGGGAGATTGCTCATGCAGTAGCCCTTGGACCAGTCCGGGCAGGACAAGATGTTAAAAATGTGCTCTATGCTGCAGCCTGGGGGAATGGCCCTACCTGGAGCCTCTGGCAGAAAGCACCTGGGGAGACCCAAGGCCAACCCCTGTGGTTTTGGAGTCAAGGATATCAAGGATCTGAGGCCCACTATACTCTAACTGAAAAAGAGATACTGGCAGCATTATGAAGGAGTTCGAGCCGCCTCAGAAGTGGTTGGTACTGAAACGCAGCTCCTCTTAGCACCCCGACTGCCAGTGCTGGGCTGGATGTTCAATGGGAGGGTCTCCTCTACACGTCACACGACTGACGCCACGTGGAGTAAGTGGATCAAACTGATCACACAACGGGCTCGCATAGGAAACTCCTATCGCCCAGGAATTTTAGAAGTGATCATGGACTGCCCAGAAGGCAAAGATTTTGGAATGTCGCCAGAGGAGGAGGTGACACATGCTGAAGAAGCCCTGCTGTATAATAAACTGCCAGAAAATGAGAGACAATATGCCCTGTTCACTGACGGATCCTGTCGCATTGTGGGAAAGCATGGGAGGTGGAGGGCTGCTGTATGGAGTCCTAAACGACTAGTTGCAGAAACTGCTGAATGAGAAGGTGAATCGAGTCAGTTTGCAGAGGTGAAAGCCATCCAGTTAGCGTTAGACTTTGCTGAAAGAGGAAAGTGGCTAGTGCTCTATCTCTATACTGACTCATGGATGGTGACAAATGCCCTGTGGGGGTGGTTACAGCAATGGAAGCAGAGCAACTGGCAGTGCAGAGGTAAACCCTTTTGGGCTGCTGCACTGTGGCAAGATATTGCATCCTGGCTAGCGAATCTGGTTGTAAAAGTACATCATGTAGACGCTCATGTACCCAAGAGTCGGGCCACTGAAGAACATCAAAATAACCAACAGGTGGATCAGGCTGCCAAGACTGAAGTGGCCTAGGTGGACCTGGACTGGCAACATAAGGGTGAGCTATTTATGACTTGGTGGCCCCATGATACTTCAGGCCACATATAGATGGGCTTGTGATCGAGGAGTGGACTTGACCATGGACACTATCGCGCAGGTTATCCATGAATGTGAAACGTGCTGCAATTAAGCAAGCCAAGCAGTTAAAGCCCCTGCGGTAGGGAGGGCGATGGCTGAAATATAAATATGGGGAAGCCTGGCAGATTGACTATATCACACTCCCACAAACTTGCCAAGGCAAGCGCTATGTGCTTACAACGGTGGGAGCAACCACTGGATGACTGGAAACATATTCTGTACCCCATGCCACTGCCTGGAACACTATCTTGGGCCTTGAAGAACAAGTTTTATGGTGACATGGCACCCCAGAAATAATCGAGTTGGACAACGGGATTCACTTCTGAAACAACCTCATAGACACCAGTGCCAAAGAGCATGGCATTAAGTGGGTATATCACATCCCCCGCCCCACACCGGCCTCTGGAAAAATCAAATAATACAATGGACTGCTGAAAACTACATTGAGAGCTATGGGGGGTGTGACTTTCAAACACTGGGATACGCATTTAGCAAAAGACACGTGGTTGATTAATACCAGAGGATCTGCCAATCGGGCTGGCCCTGCCCAACCAAGACTATCTCCTTGTACAGTATGTGGAAAAATCCCTGTAGCGCACATGAAGAGTATGTGAGGGAAGACAGTCTGGGTTAGTCCTGCCTCAAGCAGAGACAAACCCATCCAAGGGATTGCTTTTGGTCAAGGACCTGGGTCCACTTGGTGGGGTGATGCAGAAGGATGGGGAAGTTTGATGTGTACCTCAAGGAGATTTGATTTTGGGAAAGAATAGCCAGGCTGTACGATATTAACTGCTAAATAATCTGCCAATGTATGTCATTGTATCTATAGTGGCTGTATGCCATATCAAGGCTATCACAGTAAGAATTATCCAAATGACTGAAGGATGGACTTTGAAACTGAGCCAAGTGCAACAGTGATAGAACTTGAACTGGCACCCAGCAATTTCCTAAAGATCAACACCTTCACCCTGCAGACCAAGAATGTGGGTTGCACCAAATGTACCAGCCGCAAGCTCCAGAGGCAGCATGCAACAATCCAACACCTCACACCATCTCTCTTATCCTGAAGGACTGTTAAAACAGATGGAGCCCCAAAGTCATGGACTAAAAATTGATGGACACATTAGAGGGATGGCCCATAGACTAAGAGAATGCTATTTGTGTGGGTGGGTGTCCATATACATATATATATATAAAAATATAAAAGACAAGGAAAGTGGTGGTGATTAATTGGAAAATGTAGGATCTGGGCATGATGTAGATGGTATAGAATAAGGGATGGATAATGTCCTGGGTTCAGCTGGGATAGAGCTAATTTTCACAGGAACCTGGGAGGGGGGACAGCTAGGACGGCTGACCTGAACTAGCCAAGGAGCTATTCCATACCATGTGACATCATGCTCAGTATATAAATGGGGAGCAGGCTGGGGGGGGGGGGGGGGGGGGGGGGGGGCACCTCAGCTTTCAGTGGTGGAAGTGTTGGAGCATCGGATTCCGGGTGGTGAGCAGTTGCACTGTGCATCTCTCTTTTTGTATATTCTTTTATTAATACCGTTGCTGTAGCTTCTCTTTTTTGTGTTGTCCCAGTAAATTGTCCTTATCTCAACCCTCGAGGTTCCGGTTTCATTTTGGGGTTTTGGGGGGGTTTTTTGGTGTTTTTTTTTGGTTGGTTGGTTTTTTCTCCTTTCTGATTCTCCTCCCTATCCCACCGGAGGGGGGCGGGAGGAGTGAGTGAGCGGCTGCGTGGTCCTTTGTTACCAGCTGGGCTGAAACCACAATGGGGGAAAGCTTAGTGGCATGTTCTACTCTCAGCTCCTTTTCCAGTCATCAGTCTGGGATCTGCCCACAAGGCTCACTTTTTACATCCCCTGCTAGTTCAAACAACAGCAAAATTGACTACTGGCAAATTCTTAATCTTGCCATTGCAGACATGACATGGGAGGTCACAAAAACTTAACAGGAGGCAGCAAATGATTACACACAAAAAAAGATGTCACACCCATCTCTCTTGGAAACTGAGAAATACCACAAAAACAGAATGCCACTATGGGAATGCCACTATGGTTAAACCCTTCCAATCCTTTAACTCCAGGCTGCTAACAAGGTCACATGTTAGCACATAGATGGATGAACATAGATGGTGACAGATCACAGCATGATATAACTGGGCTTTTATTTTACTGGGTAGGCTACTATATCGGGCAAATATCACGTGTATTTTTCTTCTGATTGAGACAAAAATCCTCAGCATAACCCACGACATATTTAGACTCTAGGTGAATCATGCCAAGCAGTGCAGGCAAACCTCCTCCTCACCCCCAAAAAGGCTGACAATGCATTTTCTTCCTCTTGTGCAGTCATTTCCTCACCCAACAGAAACCACTGCAGTCACTTAGCTAGCATTAATACCTCACTTGCTCAGATTTATGTTTTACAGTCTTCATTTGGTGTCTTTTCTCTACCTACCTTCTAGGTTTTTTCTTTTTTATTTACTAGCTCTGCAACATTTCACAGCACCATCTGCAGAGCAGGTAATGGTATTTTGCCTTGGACACTACAAATACTATCCTTGCCTTGCTCAGAGAACTTTTAACAGCATAAGGAGTCTGGTCTCAGACCTCCAGTCACCCACCTTAACAAGTTTGCACTGATGACCTGAAATCCCACCTGCTCCCTCAATGTTATCTTTTTAAAACTGAAGGCAAACACAAGTCAGCAGCACCCACGCCACTTACTCATCATCTTCTCGAGGTCTCTTCAGGGGTTTGGAGTCCTCTTTGGGAGACGCATAAAACCCATCATCATCTGGTTCATCTTTAATACGCGGTGGACTACAAAAAGAAGCAAAGAAAGATGGTTCTAACTTCAAAGAGAAGGTTTCTTGGACACCAGCAAAAAGTCAGTTTTAAGAAATGATCATCTGCAAAATGGGCATGTCTTCCAGTCCCGGAATGTGTTGTCATGTCAAGACCCCAAAGACCTGAGGTGTGTGAATTTAAACATATATTCTCTGAATATCCACAGACAGCATAAGGAGAGAATTATTCACTGCCTACGTATTTGTCATTTCTCAAGCAACATCAAGATTAATTTCAACTGCTTAGATTTCAACGTGTTTCTTTGAGGTTTTGAGTAAAACCAACTGTAGCTTCCGGCACTTTCAAACATACTTAAAACAAAACTGAAATGCATGCATGTGTGCAGTCAAATAGAGGACTTAGTTTCAACTCAATAGCCTTATTGAACCTGATAAGAGAGAGAAAGATTATCAACTAAACAAAGATTTAAAAGCTATTCCCTTGAATCTTTTGCCGACTAAGTAGAGGCATGTGAAAACCAGAAAAGGAAACAAAGACTTGGCAAAGTTAAACTCATCAGTCTTTTTTCACTGTCCAAACTGCAGGAAGCAAACAATCTTGTCCCTTTTAACAGACTGCAAATATTAAGTTAGGCTCAACATTTTCAGCCATAATGTCCCAAGACATCAGTAATAAGAAAAAAAAAATAGAGTATAAGTGCAAGAGAGACTATCCCTTTAAACAAACTAATTATTTCTAGATTTCACAGAAGCATTTCACTTATCTTCATAAAGAAAAAGATGTCTCAGAGTCCAAAATTACATTTTGAAGCACTTAGCAGTCCTCCACTCAGGTAGAGAAAGTAACAGTGCCATATTGGGCTCTCCTATTCATATTCAATCAGCAATTTCTATATCAAATTGACTCAGTTTCCAAGTCAACATGCAGATTTTGCAATTGGATGGAGTGGGAGAAAAGAAAGCAGCATTCTGCTTTGTAGATAGCAGTCAGCAAGAAACATTCAGGAGTCTTATTTTAGCTGGTAATGTGTCCATGAAGCTGAACAAGGCAGTTCACTCTTTCACAGCTGTAAAGCCACTGCAGAGCTGGCAGATGCAACTCAGGGGATACAGATATGTGCTGCTATAAGAAGTCATTTCTGAGGCATTGCCTGCAATTAACCAAGACACAAATCTGCAGCACATAGACAGCTGCAAAACGTTCATGGAAAAAGAGGTATTTGTCCCATTTAATTTATTCTCCCTTCCAGGCAGAAATCTAGAACTACTGTTTATTAAGTTGCTAGGAATTTTATCTAGTCTATTTTAACACTAAAAAATTTCACAATGTTTTGTAATAGTGGGAAATAAAGTGTGATTATATTAAAGGAAAAGAGCTGTATGACCAAGCTGAACCTTGACTTGCATTGTTTCCAAGACTGCAAACATTGCTCATCATACCAAGTCTTAAGGAAGAAAATCAAAACCATCTGAGTGAGGACATTTTTCTGTGGTGAACTTGTAAAAACATTTCAGCAGGAAAAAAAGAAAATAATTACTTTCCTCTTAGCTAGCTTTTGGCCCTGAAAAAGGCACAAGTATGATGGCTCCTCCAGGCTTTCCTCAAACACACACAAAAATGCTCTTGGACCTAAAGAGGACCCAGTTACCTTGATACGAGAACATCCAACATCCCCGGTGAGATTAGCACATGCATGCAATTCTACTGAATAGTAAAGACTAGAAAGAGTTATTATTAACCTTCTCCTACACCATGAAACACCTGAATGTCATTGCTTTCTATTTCTAGATTATCCCCAAAAGAGCCTGGAGAGGGCGCCTCTTCCCTGTGCCAAGCATAACTACTTAGTTTGCATTTTTAAATAGGAGTAAGAAAATGAAACAGATGGAGGAACTCGTGTCAAGAGGGCACATGCAAAATACACAAAGAATAACTAACAGGCATGGACTAGACAGGTGTCTTCTCCCAACCTCTCTGCAGTCTCTCCATGTTCTGTGGACACAAGGATTTTGTGGTTGTTTTTTTTTTGTTGTTGTTTGGGGTTTTTTTTGTTGGTTTTTTTTTTTTTTTTTTTTTTAAGTGGATTCATAAAACTGGACACATGATTGAAAGCTTTTCTTGACTAACAGGTATGAACACATGCATCCACCACACCACAGACCTCCAATAAGTCAGTGGACCAGATTTACCACCTTAAAAATAACCAGGCGCTGAACTTAAATGAGTCACACGACATCTTAGTCAACTATTAAGAAAAAGTACTCTTCTGTCAGTTACTCACTTCAGGTTTTTAATAAGACTAGTGATGACTGATACAATGCCCTAGTCCAGAAAGCTCTATTATTAGCAGGAATTTAGTAGAGTAGGACATCTAGGCATTTTCTGAAGGTACTTCAGACTTTATACAAGCACCCTCTTTACTCGTCACTCCTCTGCAAAGGCTTTAGGCTGTAGTCACTTAAAGAGGAGACACTCAGAGGCAATCTGGACTGGCCTTACAAGGCTCTGTCTCCAGAAGACTGCCTGCAGCATTCAAGTACCAATTTTACAACAGAGGTTCTTTCAGCTCCAGCTACCAATGCTTCCATAGTACCATCTGTCCCTGACAGAATTCAACTATTTAATACTTGGACAAACCCAGCATGTGCAGGCAGATACCAGGTATTCAACAGCTCCCATCTCCAGTTACTAGGTAAGTAGATCAATTACCAATTCCTGCAATTGAGGAGAATTTATCTTGTCTGAAGGGGTCAAAAGCATTCCAGTTTTTTCCCCAAGACTAAGCGAGAAGAGTCAAACCTAAGAAAAGTCAAACTGCTACTTTTTTGAGATCATAGACCTGATTTCTTACCTGGAGAAGCCATTTTCCTTTTCCTTCTTTATTTTTATATCACCCGAAGATGACTTCATCTGAAAAACATAAAAAGTAGGAGCTGATTAGCACTGCCCAGAGCACCTTACGTATGTTTTTCCAACATGCAACACAGGCAGGATATTTAACTTCCACAAGGAACCAAAGGGCACTGTGACTATCTCTTCATTCCCTTAGCGAACTATATGACACACCAAAAAGGCAATATTTTCTGTAAGTCTTAGTCAATTCAGTAGATTCTGGCCCTCCAATTTCTTCAACAGATTGGAGTTAAGTGTATATCCTTGCATGGAACCAACGTGAACTAACAGATTTTTCTCACTTGTCTCTGAATCTAAGCTTGGCAAAGTGAAAAGTAACGGGAAAAAACGTGGAGCCAGTGGACACAGCTCCATTATGGAAATGTTTCCACTCACAATACCTGCACATAAACCCCTTAACAAGTTCATATCTAGCACTCCACAAACCAGGTCTCTGGGTTAGCATTGGGACAATTCTCTCCAGGGTGATAAAAACTTGGAAGTACAAGCTACATCTAGCCCACTAAGTTTGTACCAGTCAGTAGTATAAACCAGAACCATGCTCATCTCGCAGGAGATGCCTACCTTCTCTTCCTTTCTCTTCTCCTTGTCTTTATCTTTGTGTTTGTCTTTGTGTTTCTCTGAGCTGCCATCTTTGTGTTTGGTTTTCTCCTTGTCTTTGTGTTTCTTTTCCGAGGAATCTTTGTGCTCACTGCAAGACAAAAGAGTATGTTTGCAGAGGGAAATACAAGGAGATTTGACTAATACAACTTCCAGCAGTAGAGTCACAGGTTTCCATGATTACAAACCCTACAAAATACAGGATCATTTTAACAGGAAGATCCACTACAGTCTCCTGTCACATGTCATCCATTCTCCTCAGGAGGAAGAGGAACAGGAGGGGAACATACCATAAAAATCACAGCCACCAAGTACTCCACTTCAGGAAAATCCCCATCACCCTGGATTGCTGAGGAAATTCACAGCTGTTACACTTAAAGCTCAATACTTTAGGTTGAATTCCCACTGTGTCTGCTTTTCCTCTTTTCCCTAGTCCACAAAAAAGGTCACTGGAATAGAGAGAGCTGCCAGTCCCGTCAATGCCCATGTCAGCTTTTGCTCAGACAACAGTTTGTCATTGTAGCAGCTCTCATCTCTGGAACTTAAAGAGAAAACCGCTGATCTCTATTATTCCCAAACAGATGGGAAAACCACAGCAAACAGGATATGTGATGTCCTTGTGTTTATGCAAAGTCAAACAGAAAAGGCAGGAATAATGCTGCAGTCCTCAGCTGGAGCTGTTTCATCAACTGTTCCTCACCACCATGGTCAGTCAGCCCAGCTCTGCTCGGCTGAGATGACCCCACCACACAAAATGGGAACTCAAAGGTGTTTCCAAGCAAGAATCCGGTCTGCTAGTACTCAGAATCTGGAGCTACAGATAACAGTATTGAAAGTTTAAACACCCAAAATCCTTTAGTCAAAACAGTGGAAAAAATGTCCCCAAGGAGAAGAAAATCAACCTTTTTTTATTCTGTTTCTACCCACTTCTGATTTCTGAGACATTTGGGTAAATTTTGATCACATTTTCAAGTTTTTCTTATCAATGAGAAAGACGCATGGCTGTTTTCAAATGAAAATGCATTTTCTCACAGAATGACTTGACCCCTGGAGCCAGAAAGTGAGGAAACACTCTCAGGGGACTCATGACAGAAATGGCAAGAACTGGCCATAAGGACTAGCACCACTGTTGTGGAAGCCGAGCAGCAAGCCTGTCAATTCAACAGGCTTTCAATACACATTTGTAAGGTTGTGTGGACTCCCTGAGGTCATAAGCAAGCCAAAGACATGATGGAAATCAGGCTCTCTTCTACTGGGCATGGTTAGGCACCAAGCAAGCTGCCTTCCTCACACTGGCAGTTGATACTCCTCCTTCCTCAGTGCTCTACTCCCATCACTACTGCGCTCTCTGGGATGCACTCTGGTTCTCCTTAGGACTACACAATGCAATGCAAAGCTTTACTAGAAATAAGCAGCTTCCTTATTTCAGTTACTTCAACACTTAAGTGCGGGTCCAAACCGATTTGGGGGAACACAGCTGTGGAAAAACAGCAAGCTTGGAATGCCAGGTAAGAGCACAATTTTTAAAAAAGATGTACACTTCAAGTCTTCTTTCTATCATAAAAAACAGACTCCAAAAGGGTTGGATGTTTGATGGCTACAGAAAGCAAGCAGCACATTAATCAGCTCCCATAAAGCTTGTGTGTGATTAAGAGGAAGGCAACCACAGTCACAAATATGCCAACCCACACCCAGCTGTAGAACTGCAGAGTAAAGTCCAACGTGCAGTTTCAGAGCCTCCTGTAACACTAGCATGAATGGACCCAAACCTGAAAAAGGTCTAAATTATTCAAGCTCAGAGTTGCACACACTCCAATAAATACACACCAGCCTTTCAAGCCTGAGCAGCTAAACCATGAAAATCCATATCTGAAGGAAATCAGTATATTCATGTACTACATCACATTAAAAGGTGTAAGTAGGAAGAGAAATCAGTTTCATTTTAACTCTCTAGCAACCTCTTTATACTACATATAAAACTGTAAAGCAGTATCTAAACACTAGAAGGCAACCAGCACTCCAGAAATTCTTGCAGATAGACACACAGCACCACATGTTGCCTGTGAGTGAAGCTTCAACAACTGCAAACTATTCTTACCCAGCAGATAGTGTTATGTACACTGCGTGATCAGGACATGCAAGTACGTACACAGAACATCCTGACACTAGATCTTGGAAATCCACAAGATGCCTACTACTCTTGCTCAGATTTGACATCCCAGTTTCTGTACCCTGTTTATTCATCAGTATCTCAGACTCAAGACACGTATTTCCTTTTCCTTTGCTCCAACTAGATTCATTGACTGTCTGAAAGCACAAACCCCACACATGTTACTACTCGTTTCTGAATTCGGAAGGATCTGAAAATTCTGACTTGGTATCTTATACTGTTATCTGTATATTAGGTACCTCATTTGCCAAATATTTTTTACAATTACAAAGGTATATCACCATACCAGAAAAAACCGTAACGAACAAACATGCAAGGCTGAGACCCGTTTTGTTCTCTACAAGTCTATGTGTTTTTATTTTCTGACTTTTTTCTTGTTCTTATTTGGCATTTCAATCCTACCTGAAATAACACGCTTTACTCAGACAACAATTTGCATCTTCAAAGCATGGTACAAACTGCCATCGATGGAGTTAGTTCTCTAAGGTAAAGTTCATGGCAGTGTCTGTTGCTTGGGAGTTTGGAATAGAAAAAAAAAAAAAGGAAAAAAACCCATAAGTTCTCAAAAGCACCACACTCATTTTTGCTAGCAGCCAAAAGCACTAGCTTTCAGTATGTGACTGGTAGAGCTCTGATGGACATAAAACATCACTAAAAGCAAATTAATAGATGACAGTCTACATCTGCAAAGTTAATACTGAAAAAGGCAGAAAATCCCATTGCCCTAGAGAAGCAGTGACAATTTTTATGTGTTGAATGCTTACAGACTATGGCTGGAATAAAAAAAGTGCTAAGAACTTAGGCTTGCTTAAGTAGAAGCTCAAATAACATCCCTCTTAAAAGAGAGTAAGTGGACACCACTGAAAAGGTCCTTTTTATGTTATGCAATCTAATCTAAAGCTAAGATTTTTTAGCACGGGAGTCAAAATCAAGAAGTCTGGACTCCTGACTCAGCCTTCGTTGTTGGTTTTTTTTGTTTTTATTTTTTAATCACAAGACTATCCTTCCCCTTTGCTCTGCAGCAAGCAGTAAACTTCTCACTAAAGCAATGTGGGCTCAGATAACCCAAGGAAACTATGTCTCCAGTTTCACTCTGCAGCTTCATTTTCAAAACAACAGTATTGGTGGCTAGCCCCTGAGGTCCTGCTTGCTGCTGCTCCTGGTATGTGACTGGAAGAAATACCCCAGATAAAAATCTGATTTCATATGCTACTGGAGCATAAATTTCTCTCCCTCATTTGCAAGTAGACTGCTTGTCAGCCCTACGTGTTTCTAGACACTGGAGCACAGCTCTGATTTCAACAACTCAGTCCAAAATTTTCTCACACGGGCAATGATGAAGGCATGTGTGCCCCTCTTCCCTAAGAGGGCCTGAAATCTGCATCTCCCAGAAAAGCTGATTTGGAAATGTGCTGATAACAAAGGCCTCAAGCCACAACCCTGACAAGAGTAACTTTCTTTTCCTCCAAAAGCAAAGCAAGTTGCTCAGATATTAACTTCAGTCAGCAAGCTGAGCTGCTTTGGTCTTTCATTTGGCTAAGATAGTTATGCAAGCCTCCAGGGGAACACAATTTACCACCACATTAATCTCCAAAGAAAAGAGAAGGCAACAGGATGCCATCCTTACCCTGAAGAAGGAATTTCAGCCTTCTATCAGAAAGCTATTTCCAGACAACCCCAAAGGTATTATTAGGAGGAACTGGGAACAATTTAAAGATCAGTAGTCTGTCTTCCTGGCTGATTGAAAACTGCAAAAAAAAAAAATCACTTTTCTTTAAAGAAACCAAACACAACCAAACAAAAAGATCTGAAGACCACATGCACCAAAATAATTTTATCCTGAATTCGTTTGTGGGAGCACTGCAGATCCTTCATTACCTTTCCTGCACATACCCCTCTGCCAACAAGCCAGCTTGAAGTCACCAAAGTAGAACAACAAAACCCCTGTAAGATAGAGGGAAACTTCAGTGCAAGTTAGCCTGAAAAGAGAATAATTGGGTCATAAAACAGTTGGTCACAATCCATTTTAGAAATACCTAACCTTGCTGACAAAAGATCCTCCTTTTCACCCAGACCATCACAGCTGAACTGCTGCAACAGCACTTGGGAGTTTCACACCTCTGAAGGTGCTTAACGCTGACAACCTGCACTGTTCTTTTAGTTTAAAGGTACCAAAGTACAATGGGACACCATATTAATTCAGGCAGAACCAGTGATTACATCATCTAGACACATATCATGGTACTGGCTTAGTTCAGACAAAGGCAAGATGAGTAGAAATGCATCTTGTAAAGCACTAAAACCTTTTTGTTAGCTAGCTTACTGCCTTTCATTTAGAGGTTTAGTGTGAACAAGGACATCTGAAGGCCTTGGAGAGTTCAGGCTGAAGCGCATGAAGCAGTAAATGCAACAGAAGCAGCCGTTTCCCTTGAAAACATGGCTGTATTCCCCAGTGAGGATGCCTGCAGGAGGACAGGAGGGAGGAGAGGGAGAGGAAGGGAGAACAGGCACCTGGCAGCAGCTGCTCAGGCTACGATCACATGGGAAAGTCACAAGTGGAAAGTGTTTCCAAAGAATGGCAGATGTGCAGATCACAGCTTCCTTCTTCAAACTACAACAGCTTTGCAGTAATTTAACACTGCATTCTTCAGGTGCCATTTATGTACGTTAATAATCCCTTCCCAGGCCCTTTCCATTCCAGCTTCAAAATCACAAGCTGGGAAGGATGCTTTATCTAAAGTGTCTCTTATTTCCTCTGTCTCATATTCTCAGCTGTAATTAGCTCGTGACTGGGAATCTGCTACTAGCAAGCACCAGAGCCTGCTGCAGGCAGAGCTTTTCTTGCCTACTCAGGAGCTGCTACAATGCAATTGAAGCGTGAAATAACAGGGAGCTGTGATTTTAGTGAAATCTAAAAACACAATAGGGACAGAGCATAGGTTACGTAGCCCACATCTCATCTGACGTAATACAATATTAATGGAAAACTGTGATCGTATTCAGACTAACGCATACCAAGGAACGGCTGGCTGACTGTGCAGGGAGCATTTCAGAAACAGAAGGCACGCCAGCGAAGGACAAGTTTTCAGCTGGCTTGCAGTATTTTATGCTCACTGTTAGCAGGTTATCATATGGTATTACAAGGAATGAACACGTGAGCCCCAATGTTTCCGCTGGGATTTCAGCAATACAATAAAAAAAAAACCTGAAACCACTTTTCCCAGAGTTGAAAGGAGTCTTTTCACCAGGTTTCACAGATAATAGCTTAAGCCTTCAGCAAAAGAAACAAGATAAAAAGCTGGACTAATCAACAGCTGATAAAAATATTATAAATTGGAACAACATTAGCATATTGAGACGAGGCTGAGGCTTAGCATGCACCTTCTATGGATGTACGAGAATCAGGCGTACTACTAAATGAAAAGCAAAAAATTTTACTACTGGAAAGCAGTATCACATCAGAAAGCTGATCAAGGTGAACTGTGCACTCAAATAGGGAATAAAACCAAAACCACCCAAGCTAGGGAACAGGGGGTGCTGAAATCTTTTTTAAAAATTGCTTTTTCCCCTATGGCAGATATCCCTGCCTCTTCCTGCCCCCAATGCACACAATTCTTAGCAGTTCTGGATCACATAATAAATCAGAGAATGTGTCTGAAGAAGTCTAAACTGAAATTTATCTTCATTCACGACTAGGAAATGCCTGGAATCTGTGTTTTTCCTAGCAAAACCATAAAACTTAAAAGATGCCAGTGAAGATCAGGTCTATAAATCCCTTATATGTTCCGCGCTTCAGTTCATCTCAAGCTGTGATCACAAGAGATTTAGTAAACGGAGGAAATATGCAATCTGACAGAAGATTTTTCTTCCTGCAGCTCAGATGCTTGTCACATTGACAACATGGATCAGCGCTGCAAGAGCAGCCTCTTTACTCCCATTCCCTGTCACAGCCATTTCTGCACTCTTCAGTCTACTGGCAGCCCACACTCCACGCACAAAGCCCAAGACACCTGGCAGAAAGACACTTGTTACTGCGAACACTTCTGAACCAATCTCTAACAAGTCTTGGCTTCAAAGACCCATTATTTCATTATTTTACATGGTCTACTTGTTTGAAATGCTCGTCTCCCACAGATCAGAAACCTATTACCACATCAGATTTGTTTCATTTTATTTTTTTAACCACTGACATTTATATTTAATGGGTGTGTATTAGATTTTCTTTTGGGGATCAGTAAGTACAGGGCTGAGAAAAGGAGCAAAAGAAAACAGTTTGCTTGATAGCAATGTGGATTTATTCTTTGATATGAATTTTTCTTAAGAGGGCTTTGCATTTGCTTTCCTTGAGGGGTGATGGAGAAGATCTGAGGCATACAAATGTTCTCTCCCAGTTTACTACAGCTGTAAATGAGTGGTTGAGATACAGAAGTGTCATCTTGTGAGTGGGAGAGGAAGAAAGCAAGAAGCAAAATTAAGAAGTTCTACATACCACTCCACACACTTCTGCCATACGAAATCAAATTTATCTATTTCAGGTATTTCTGAGACTTATCTTGGCAGTTTAGATCTTTCAAATTCTGGATACAGGAAACATTCTCCTGCATTTGAGGAGTTCTGCCTTCTTGATGCAGGTTTTATTTTAAAAGCCTTTTTTAAGTACAGGGCAGGAAATGAAACTGTGTAACTATTACAGACAGACATAAAAATGATCTGCTTCAAACACTACCAGACAATGCTCTTAACTGTGTGCAATGTCCAATGCAATACTGTACTTCCCAGAATGCAATTAGGGGACTCTTCACACACTTTGTATAAAATGCCATAGAGGCACAAACCCAAGTTTCACCAACAACAATGGCTTGGATTTCTGCTAAAGCACTGTCCAACCTCTTTGAGAATTATCAAAGATACAGCACATCTTTTGCAATAACACAGCAGCTTTTCTGAAATACAGAATGGATTTTCTGAAGATTTACATGCAAGTCTATTAATTTACATGCAATTCTTTTAATCTAAGAAACTTTTCTAAAGGATTCATTTTCAATTTTAGCAACAGGTGTCAGGCTTTCATCAGGCGCTTTAAAAATCCCCCGTACAGGTAGAAAAAAAACATTGGAAAATTCCAAATTCTTGTTACCTTGGAAGTTTTTTCTTTAATTTCTAATGGAATAATGGCTATTTTTCATTTGTTTTTCATTCTCAAAGGAGAAACTTCAGTACAAACAGGCTGGGTTTTTTCCTTCAAAATTCTTCTGTGAAGAAATACCCCCTACCAAAATGGCTGTCACAATCCTCAGCAGGGGAGAGGCTCTCGGAGGTCTGCTGCAGTCCCCTGCAGTTGGGTTCTGCTTATGTTTTTGCTGCAGACAGGAGGTACTGGATGGTCACAGTGGAGGCACAGTAACATGGTGGCACTGCTGCAGGGCTGGGTTTTGGAAGGGGCACTTTGTCACCTTTGTTTATAAAAACAAGACCTTTGACCCAGTAGAGTCTTTACAACAAGCTGTAATGAGACAGGAAGCAACCACGAAAATCTCTTGTACCACATAGGGGTTCACCGCTTATCTGACCGCAAAGGGTTTAAAAGAGCTGTCGAACTTAAAGGAGTTTTGTTTTACAAAAAGACAAGCGTTTCAAACTTGCTGATGACCAGTTGCTGTCAGTAGTATGCTACCTAGCAGATATTATCCAAAAAATAAATACTTAAGGTGCCCCTTCAAGGTGAAGGTGCCATTTGAAAAACGGGTGATAAAGTAACTGCTTTCCAAATGAAACTCATGCTGTGGAGAGAGCATCATGAAAACAGATCCATCAGTATGTGAGTTGTTGCCAAAACTGATACAAGTGTGTCACCAAGAAAACCCCTCCTAGCTACACAGTTGAAAAACTTGGAAACAGATTTTTCTAACCTGTCTGAAAATCTTCCAAGCAAAGAGTTTCCATGGGTTTTGAATCCATTTGCTAAAAATCTAAAAATGCAACACCTTTCAGTTAGCTTGCACACATAACTGGCTGACACCAGCGAAGACAGACATTTACCAGCTCAGTATCAAGAAAAACCTTTGCCTAAGCAATGGATGGGTTGAAAAATTAGTATCCCTGTTTAGTCAACTATAATAGAGCCATTCAAAGGGCTAAAGGGCTAAGCCAAGATTTTCAAAACTAATGAAGTGTGGGCAAATCACAGAGGCCTCACTCTTCTTCCCCCAAGAACAATTTTGCTTTTGGTCTCATTATATCGCAGCTAAGAGCCCTTCTGAAAGAGGACAATTCTCCAGTATTTCCCCACAAAGCACTTTCCTCCCTTCCCAATGTTGGCAAAATTAAAAGCTATTAAAAATGGCAAAGTGATCAAATCCCCCCTCTCCAGTGCACTCCATCTGCTTAGCAGCATGATAGTGAGGGACACTGGACAGTCAATAGGCTATCCTAAAATTCAGACTTTTCTGTCTGAATTCCTGGCTCTGTCCAGGAAAGTATTTTAGTACAGTGACTGTAGTAACAGAGCCCAAACTGAAACTCGGCTTGCTTCAGCCCTTCCCCATCCTATCCTGTAACTCACCAGTCCAGTCTCCACCATCCTTGGATTCACACCTTCCATGTGAACACTGGACGGTCACCTGGCCACAAGCATGTCCTCCATTCAGGTCCTTCGAGCAGCTCCCCTCTAAGCAACTCCCTGCTCACCACAGATCTTCCTCCACCTCCACCCCCAGGATGTGAGCTGGTGGGCTATCTCCTTCACAAGAAAATAATTACCTAAACCTAATCCTCACAGACACAACTTACATTTATGGAATTACATGGATGACAGCTGACTCAAAGGATTTGGGGAAGTGTCAAGGTTTCAGCCCAGCCGGTAACAAAGGACCACACAGCCACTTGCTCACTCCTCCCGCCCCCCTCTGGTGGGATAGGTAGGAGACAGAGAAGAGAAAAGAAAAAAAAAAAACACAACAAACCCAGAACCTCGAGGGCTGAGATAATGGCAGTTTACTGGGACAACACAAAAAAAGAGAAGTTACAACAACAACGGTACTAATGAAAGAATATACAAAAAGAGTGATGCACAGTGCAACTGCTCACCACCCAGCACCTGACGCTCCACTGAAAGCCGAGCGCTCCCCCCCCGGCCCGCTCCCCATTTATATACTGAGCATGATGTCACATGGTATGGAATAGCTCCTTGGCTAGTTCAGGTCAGCTGCCCCGGCTATGCCCCCACCTCCCCAGGTTCCTGTGAAAATTAGCTCTATCCCAGCTGAACCCAGGACATTGTCCACCCCTTATTCTATACCATCTACATCATGCCCAGATCCTACATTTTCCAATCAACCACTACCACTTTCCTCGTCTTATATATAAGTATATGGACACCCCACCCGCGCGCACACCCCACCCCCCCCCACCCCCAGTAGTATTCCCTTAGTCGATGGGCTTTCCCTCTAATGAGTCCATCAATTTTATTTAGTCCATGACTTTGAGGCTCTATCTGTTGTTAACAGTTCTTCAGGATAAGAGAGATGGTGTGAGGTGTTGGGATTGTTGCATGCTGCCTCTGGAACTTGTGGCTAAGACATTTGGTGCAACCCATGTCCTTGGTCTGCAGGTCAAAGATGTTGATCTTTAGGAAATTGCTGAGCGCCAGTTCAAGTTCTATCACTGTTGTACTTGGCTCAGTTTCAAAGTCCATCCTTCAGTCATTTGGGTAATTCTTACTGTGATACCCTTAATATGGCATATAGACACTATAGATACAATGACATACATTGGCAGGTTATTTAGCAGTTAAATATCATACAGCCTCATTCACTGGCTATTCTCTCCCAAAACCAAATCTCCCACTTAATTTGTTCAAAGGCTTGTTGTTGCTCAGAGCCCCATTTAAAATTGTTGTTCTTCCGGGTAACTTGATAGAGAGGGCTTACAATCAGACTGTAATTTGGAATATGCATTCTCCAAAAGCCCACAACACCTAAGAAAGCCTGTGTTTCCTTTTTATTAGTCGGTGGGGACATAGCTGCATATTTTGTTGATCACATCCAGGGGGATCTGATGACGCCCATCTTGCCATTTTATTCCTAAAACCTGGATCTCCTGTGCAGGTCCCTTGACCTTACTTTGTTTTATGGCAAAACCAGCCTTCAAAAGGATTTGGATTATTTTCTTCCCTTTCTCAAAGACTTCTGCTGCTGTGTTGCCCCATACCAAGGATGCACAGGGCCTCTGGGCCAGTCACAATGGGGTGTTTATGCCACTAATTCCCCGTTAGACTCATTTCAGCTTCCAATACAGTTAGCTCTTGGGATCCCCCTGTCACACCAGAGATGCAGATAGGTTCTGCCCCTTTATAACCTGATGGCATTAGGGTACATTGTGAACCAGCGTCCACTAGAGCCTTATATTCCTGTGGGTCTGGTGTGCCAGGCCATCGAATACACACTATCCAGTAGGCTCGGTTGTCCCTCTCCTCCACCTGGCTGGAGGCAGGGCCCCTCTAATCCTGGTTAGAGTATCCGTTACTCACTTCTTGCACACGTGAATCAGAAGTCCCTTCAAGAGGATCAGAAATGAGATCAGCCTTTCTACTCTGTCTGGGGGACTGCTCACAGGAAACTGGAGCAGCATTTTTCCAAGAAGACTCCTCTTTTCTGATTGCTTTTTCTTGCAGCTCAGGTACCCATGCATCTAGGACTGAGGTAGGTTCTCCATCCCACTTCATGTCCTCTCCATGGGTCACACAGGTAAAACCACAGGTTAGCCTGTCGTGTGTACTTTCTCTCTCCTCTCTCTTGGGCAGAGGAATGCTTACTCCCAATAGCTGCAATGCAGGCCTGTACAGGTGGGGAGAAGGACATATCCGCTTTGAATTGCTGGAACTCCTAGGACAATTCCTCTATGGCCAAGACACAGGCCCGTAGGGAGAAAGAGAGACTTCCTTCGTATTGCCACAGTTGGACAGCCAGTTCGTCCACTGTTTGTCCATAGCCTTCGTTCCAGGACATTACTGCCAATGAGTTGGCAGAGGTTGGTGGTGCACTTCACAGAAACTTCCGCCACGTGGGTTGTGTGCATTGGACGTCATCTGGATCTGTGGGTGACTGCCCATTTTCTGGATCATTATAAATCACCTCCAGCATGGCTAATTCCCTCACGTACTGGATACCTCTCTCCATGGTGGTCTACTTGCCTTGGTGACATGTAACTTCATCCTTGAAGGCGTATCTTTCCTTCACACCTGACAGAATTCGCCTCCAGAAGCTGAGGACTTGTGTTTTTCTCCCAATCGCCTTGTCAATGCCCCCTTCCCTAGACAGGGATCCCAGCTGCTTGGCTTCCCTACCCTCTAATCCCAAACTACTGGCCCCATTATCCCAGCATCGGAGCAGCCAGGTAACAGTGTGCTCACCTGGGTGGCAGCCAAAATCTTTTCGTATATCACGCAACTCGGGGATAGAGATCGGGTGATTATTTCAGGTTCTGCCTCTTCCTCCTGTTCTTGTGATGACCCTAGCTCATCTCCATCTCTCACTAAGCAAACTGATTTCTTTGTGTGTTTCTTCTTCTGTACCGGCCAGGGCCCAGCACAGTGCAGTAACTTGTGTGTCTCTCAAACAGCCACCGCATTTTCCTGTCAAATATTCTACCACTTCATGAGGGTTCTGTAGTTGTTCAGGAGTGAAGTTCCAAGCCACTGGAAGTGAGAAGTTCTCTAGATACCTGCCCATATTCTCCCACATGCCGTGCCACCCATGAATATCCAGCTTTGGGGCAGATCTCTGGGTGGAACTCTTAAAGAGCCTTTTTGTAGCCCTAAAGACCTGAAACATATTCAGGAGACACAGCACTAACAGCATGTTGGCTTGCTCATCCCAAGGATATTCAAAATTCTCAAAAGCTGTTGTAATTAGTCGGAAGGAGAGAAGGGAAGCGAATGGACAGGAAGTATCCCCCCCTAACTTCCCCATGGATTGGGTGTAATTACCAATAAATTCTGACAGAAGGCACCCAAAGTATGGAAATTATATCACTGCCTCATACAGATACTAGCTTAACCTCATGACCAGTGACGTAATCATTTCACAAGTTGACATTGCCCAGTACAGCAAAATGATAATCCCAATCACTCTCCCAGAGGTGAGAAATGTAACTACAGGCAATACATAAAAGTATATAAGATTTTACAAAACGCCACCATGTAAACAAATGAACGAACATTTTGACTAGCATCTATTTATCTAATATAAGAAATGCGTTTTGCAAATTTGTTTCAACACGCTCTGGCCAGATCTGTCGTTATCTCAAACCTTCGGGCCCCACGTTGGGCACCAAAAAAGACTGTCGTGGTTTCAGCCCAGCCAGTAACAATGGACCACACAGCCACTTGCTCACTCCTCCCGCCCCCCTCTGGTGGGATAGGTAGGAGACAGAGAAGAGAAAAGAAAAAAAACCCACAACAAACCCAGAACCTCGAGGGCTGAGATAATGGCAGTTTACTGGGACAACACAAAAAAAGAGAAGTTACAACAACAGTACTAATGAAAGAATATACAAAAAGAGTGATGCACAGTGCAACTGCTCACCACCCAGAACCCGACGACGCTCTGCTACTTCCCCCACTGAAAGTCAAGAGAACTCCCCCCAGCCTGCTCCCCATTTATATACTGAGCATGATGTCACATGGTACAGAATAGCTCCTTGGCTAGTTCAGGTCAGCTGCCCCAGCTATGCCCCCCACCTCCCAGGTTCCTGTAAAAATTAACTCTATCCCAGCTGAACCCAGGACAGAAAGAAATGCTTGAATTTCAATTATGACATCACTTATTTCTAGAAAGTTTGTCTTAGAAGTCAGCTGGCTTCACACAGCAAGCAGTCATGTACCCTGTGCGTGACTGAGCATCAATGGAGCAGTGAAGATTTTAGAGGACTCCTGAAGGAGTGATCGAACCAGAGCACCACACATGTGTCCGCATATGTTATCTTCCCTGAGTACCACCTTCAAGACTGGATCTCTTGATTCAGCAATATAGTACATTAATTTTTAAGGTGGCAGTTTTGAAAAGGAGAAAACATAACTTTAGAAAACTTCTGCAAGCTGTGCACTCAGCCTGGGGAAGTCCCACCTTTTGTAGGGTCCTGAGGGGCAAAGCAATATTATGTAATCTCTCCCCAAAGCATGCCTTGAACAAACCCCCTGCACATGCATGCAGTCAGTCATGCCATCCACATAGGTGTACCCTATTATGGGACTCAAAGATGCAGTATATTGTGCTCACAGGAAAAATGAACACTTAATAGATAGATGAAAAGTGACTGGAAGCTTTAGGCACAGTGCCTAGAAAACACACCGCCTTTCTCACAGGGATTTCAAGCCAACACTGTAGGGAGGAAGGAATTACTTCAAGATAAAGCATGATTACACATCATCTCATGAGCTACACCTCACAAAACATATTAGCCATTTTTATCTCCTTTCCATGGTTTGGTATTTATTGTTTACACAATCAGTGGCATGCAGAGTCAAGATATAAGCCATAATTAATTCTTCCAGTTAAAAATACACTGACCATTCCTACGCAAACAAGGTCAAATCATTAATGAATTCTGGAAATTTAAAGATAGTGCTTAAATTACTCCTTACAAAAGGATATACTTTGCTGAAATTGCTGGAGAATGGTTTTTCAAATGAAGCAATGAACATTTGGAAATGCGAGACGGTCAGTTTTGGGGTGTATGCTTGAAGATCAGAAGAATGAAAACCAGAAATTAAGGCAATATAGATATGTGAGCAAAGAAAAGTGCAAACAATGTGTCCATAGAATTTCACCTTAGCTGTGGAAGCCAGTAAATGCAAGTTATTTGGCCTAGATTTATACCCCCCCCCCCCCCCCCCACGTCAACCATTTACTGTCAAAAAAACCAAAGAAAAAACATATTATGGACCAGTAAGGTTGTGCAACTTCTCAAAAGGTTACAGAAAACTCAGATAAAGTGTGACTCCAATAAAACAAACCCACTGCTCAGCAGATACTCTCTCTCCTCCTTTCCACACTTCTTTTTAATAGAAATCATTGTTAACACAAGCTTTTTTATTCATTTTTAGGTTGTGTTATCACAGTTGCATAGCAACTAGAAACACTTGCTTAGC